>NC_135953.1:85890184-86597184 GCF_053455715.1 Rhinoraja longicauda | reverse complement strand
TCAAAAGGGAGGAGAGGAGAAACATTTGAAGAACAATAAGCAACTCAAATGCATCAAATCTTTGACTGGATTTATTTTAAAGGCCAATTACATTGATGTGAGCTTGGCAATAAATGAACATTTCATGATTTTAGCTGTAATCACTTTATATGCTTTTTTTATTTGCAGAAACATAAAAAGAAGAAAAAGCCAGAAGTATTTAATTTTTCAGCTATTCACCTCATTCATGACCCACAAGGTAAGAAATTAGTCTGCGTTTAGTTTATCATATCATATCATATCATATATATACAGCCGGAAACAGGCCTTTTCGGCCCTCCAAGTCCGTGCCGCCCAGTGATCCCCGTACATTAACACTATCCTACACCCACTAGGGACAATTTTTACATTTACCCAGTCAATTAACCTACATACCTGTACGTCTTTGGAGTGTGGGAGGAAACCGAAGATCTCGGAGAAAACCCACGCAGGTCACGGGGAGAACGTACAAACTCCTTACAGTGCAGCACCCGTAGTCAGGATTGAACCTGAGTCTCCGGCGCTGCATTCGCTGTAAAGCAGCAACTCTACCGCTGCGCTACCGTACCGCCCTAAACTGTGAAGAAGTTAGATATAAGGTGTTCACTTGCAGTCAGGCCTCCTTTACCAACATGCACAGTCATCTACATATGAGGTAGTCAATTTTAGAAGTAATAAAAAGCAAATTGGTGCCAACATATTTGTTGCTTTAACATAAAATGAGAAGGCTGCATACTTAGGATTGACTTTCAGAAATTGCAATTCTCGGGTAATTACATTTTTTGGATATTTGATTCGCCCCATCTGTGGCTCCAATTTGAGACTTTCCTATGTCAGAAATTACGTCAGAATTTAGTTCGGTCAAAGTATTGCTGATGATGTTCCTTGGTGTAGAAAGGGAGCAAGACTTCTGTAATACTGGCATTCTCCACCCGGCTCCACATTATGGAGGAGTTGCATTCCCAGGGAACTGTTTGAATTGTGTAATGGGAAACCCTATTTTTATCTCTATATGTGTTATAAGTGGAGTTACATTCATATGGGATGTTTTTGTCTCAGTGGTAATGATTTCTGTAGCTGTTGGTTTATGGTGAGGAGCCCCTTAATAGATTGCTTTAGCTAGACAAAAATTGCTGGAGTAACTCATCTCTGGGGGGGGGGGGGAAGACATGTGATGGGTGGGGGAGGGGGGAGGGAGGGAGGTGGGAATGGAGAGGAGGGGAGGGAGGAGGGGGGGAAGCGGAGAGGAGGGAGGGGGTGAAGGGAGGGGGGAGTGGGGGGTGTGTTAGTAGAAGTTACTTAAAATTAGAGAATTCAACATTCATAGCAGTGGGTTAAATGCTCCCCAAGCGAAATATGAGATTGCCATGTCAGTTTTCAAAGCAATTCTCTCAAGTGGCCAAGACCTCCATTTTGAGACCCTAGTAACTGCAGACTGGAAGGTAAAGGTGAGACAGATAAGGAGGGAGATTGAAAAAATGACAAATGGATCTGGAAGGGAAGGTTGGCAGGGGAAGGAGCAGTCATTACCTTCCAACCTTCAGTCTGAATGGGGATGTACACTTTTAAATGCATATCAAGTAGAGGTAAAATAGTTTAATTATACAACTCACAACAATAAACAGTAAATAATATGGAAAACCTGGAGGGGGAAGGTGGATAAAACTGCCAGATAGCAAAGGAACCTTCAGTGTAAAGAAAAGGCCTTATTATCTACACATGTCAAAAATGCGAGCTTAAAAAACCCCATTTGCTGTTTCTTTTGCATTCTGCGTTTATATTTAAATTCTAACCCACGTAAATTGCATAAGAGCGAATTTCAGTAACCTGAACAGCCGTACGGTGGGAGGCACCTATGTTGTAGGTTGCTCCACGTGCTGCGATATATTTTGTGAAAAATATCATCTATTCATGGGTAGTTTACTAGAATAAATTTCCAGTAGATCACAATTCCTTTTTATTGCAGGCTTTGCAGAGAAACTTTTCAAAGAGTTGGAAGGTTCTAAGGAAAGATTTGAAGTAAAGATGATGATGATGGATCTAATCTCAAGGTTGATTGGAATTCATGAGGTGAGTTTTTAATCTAACTTCAGCAAAACGTTGTTTTAAAAAAAAATCTTTGGAAATGCATTGCAGAGTCATTTGTATATTTTTACATGTAGAATCAACATTCAACAGCAGCAATGATTTTGGCTCGGCTAGAAATTGAAGATCTCTGTCATGGTTGCTTAGTTGCACGTCTATGCAAATACAAGTCAATAGACAATAGGTGCAGGAGGAGGCCATTCGGCCCTTCGAGCCAGCACCGCCATTCAATGTGATCATGGCTGATCATTTTCAATCAGTACCCCGTTCCTGCCTTCTCCCCATACCCCCTGACTCCGCTATCCTTAAGAGCTCTATCAAGCTCTCTCTTGAATGCATTCAGAGAATTGGCCTCCACTGCCTTCTGAAGTCACAAATTGCTCCATTCCAGGATTAGATGGTATGATTTCAGGATGTATTGTGAAGTACTGAGGGTGAACACCATTGTTGAACATGCCCTCTTTTGAAATTGAGATGTCCAATAGGTATGGTCAGTGAGTGGGCCAGAACTGGAGGAGTACAGAGAACTTGCAGAGTTGTAGAATAGTACACTTGGAGAAGTTGAGAGATGTGGGAGGACAAACCATTTGTTCATGAACAATCATGTTCCTAACCAACCATCGAATCATTGATAACATGCACGAGGCTCTGTAAAAGTTCAAGTTTGCAATGGGGCTCTAAGGATCAGTGATTAAAATCCATCTTTGCTGAGAGTGAAAATTTAAAGAAAGCTAGTAGCTAAATTTAGTTGATCCAGAACTTTCCATGTATTCTTAGGCAGTCTTTCAGGATTGAGGACCATTTACTTCTGAGAGTTCTAAGGTGACTGAAAATTATGTGGAACTTACCAAATGTTAGTATGTGGAACAGGAGAGGCAGTTGGATAATTTGAGAGGTAGGGTACCCCGCCTGCCATTTACACTGAGCTTTTGTGTGTCCCTCCCATCACATGGTTTTGAGGCTCTCATGATGTAATATGCTCCTCCAAGAGTAGGTGGTGCTGTTGCAGTTTTTTTAGAATAATGTTTGAAAGTATCATTTTGTATATGCACCCAGTAATTTGGATGAGAATTAGCCTAGTCAACTGTTGAGCAAACAAAGCCTATTTTGTAGGTGCAATTAAACTTGATTTATATACATTTTGTAAACTCATTCAGATTTAATTGTTCACTATGTATTTTACAATAAGCTAATTTAACAAAATAAATTGTGTGCTTTAATGTTCAAGCAATACTTTTTACATTTTCATTTTGCTGTAACATTGTTGTTCCCGCCATAGCACCTCAAATAACAGTTTAATATTTCAGAGTAATCTTAGTAAAACAATTTTGCATTATTGATAGTCTTGGTTATTTTATGATAATTTTAGATATATAACGGAACTGTCAATTTCCTGAAATTCCAGTCATGAAATAATTACTTCATAATTTAACATTGAAGTTTGATTAAAAACCTGTGGGTTATATAATATGTTACACAGAAATGTGATAATTGTGCTGGTGTTGTTTCTTTTTTTTCTCCAGTTTTGCATTCATTTGTTTAAGGCAGCACCCGTGGCACTTTTAGACCAAGAGGAGTAATCCATCATTATTCCTGCGGTGCTGCTGGATGCAAAATATTGGCAGCAGTACCTTGTGGGAAGCATCACTACTGATTCTTGTCCTTTTTATCACCCTGTGTCCTTCCCTATTAATTAGTTGCACGATACCCACCATGGTTAAGGCCAGTTAATTTTGCATAGAAGAAAGACTGACTTCTTGACGCTTATCTTTAGGGCTGTAAATTCTGTTTGATGCATTTCTCATTCAACCATTGGATATTTCTTCAACATACAAATAATTATTCTACAACTAATGTCTTAAAATATGTGAGTAGTCATACTGCTGATTTACAAAATAAAACTGTCAGTATTACTTACGAAGCAGGTTAATCAACAATTTCTGAAATTTAAATTAACGTTTTGTTTTTGGGTCTCAATTACAATTCAGAGAATTAACTTGTTAGTCACAAATCTCCAACAAATGGTGAAAAAATATAATACATGGGCGGCATGGTGGCGCAGCGGTTAGAGGTACTGCCCTACAGTGCCAGAGACCCGGGCTCAACCCTGACAACGGAGTTTGTATGTTCTCATAACCTGCACGGGTTTTCACCGAAATCTTCGGTTTCCTCCCACACTCCAAAGACGCACAGGTTTGTAGGTTAATTGGCTTGATGCTGGCTCATCACCCAAAACATGAACCATCCCTCTGTCTCGCCAGTCTTGCTTTATCCACTGAGTTCCCGCAGCAGTTTCTTTCTTACTCTAGATTCCATCGTCTGCAATCTCATGTCTCACGTGCTGCAAATGGTCACATATTTGCCCCCAAAATAGACAATAGGTGCAGGAGTAGGCCATTCGGCCCTTCGAAAAGGAGAGTAGCTACATCATAATAATCCTTTAGTAATCTCTATAGTCTGAAAATTTGGTTGTAAAGACATTGCCACTGATTGAAATATTTAAGGCCGGTTACGTTTACCAAGATCAAGTTTTGATAATGATTTTGCTCAAGATGATGGAAGCAATGTGGAAGAACCTGAAAATGCATTAAGAATTGTCTTGTACCATGATATGTTACTTGTTTTTTCTTTTTCCTAAACAGCTATTCCTCTTTAACTACTACCCGTTCATACAACGCTTCCTCCAGCCACATCAAAGAGGTGAGACTTTCTCTGATATTAACTGTGTGAAATTGTACCTTTTAATGCATTTACTTGTAGTTCTTCACTGTTCCCCTTTTTAGAAGTGACCAAGATTCTTCTCTACGCTGCACAGGCCACCCATCTGTTGGTTCCTCCAGAGGTAAAGATGAATTACCTTATGACTTCGCTCCTTAGATGTTTTAATAAAACATTTTGCTATAATTTTCACATTCTGAATTAAAGACATTTTGGATGTTTTTGTAGATATAACATAGAAAATTTTCTGAGCAATATTTGTTTTTATCTTAAACAGACAGGGTGCTTTTTTTATTTAATGGTTTTTATTGTGGGTAGGGAATATACTTGAGCAATAGCACAGCGACACAACGGTAGAGTTATTGCTTTACAGCACCAGAGACCTGGGTTCAATCCTGACTACGAGTGCTGTTTGTGCGGAGTTTGTATGTTCTCCCCGTGACTGCATAGGATTTCTCCGGGTGCTCCGGTTTCTTCCCACACTCCAAAGACGTACAGGTTTGTAGGTTAATTGGCTTCAGTAAAATTGTAAATTGTCCCTAGTGTGGAGGATAGTGCTGGTGTACAGGTGATTGCTGGTCGGCGGAGGCTCGGTGGGCCGAAGGGCCTGTTTCTGCTCTGTATCTCTGAGGTGTGAAGTCAATAACCTTTTTCTCTGCAGCATTTGCTCCAGAGTCAGATTAAGATTGATTCTCTTGAAATAAAAGAGTAAATATAAAACAGGAGACATTGGCTCAGGAAAAAGTATCTCCCACTGATGCCATACTCGATTAAACGCTGCTTTGATGTCACGGGCAGTTACTCTCATGGAAGTTCCTGAGGAATCTGATCCTCCCAACGTTCAGTTCAGTTAATTTCATATAAAAAGTTCTCGTTTCCCTCTTGTTCTTAAAATTATTTAAACTGTGACTTCCAGGTTATTGATCTACTTCCATACTATGCATCTTTAGATCTCTCTTTATTCTTCTCCTTGCTTCCTTTATTTTGAGAAAAATACGTTCAACTCCATCTGAAGCCTGGGACGGTTAAAAAGACGTTATCATGACTTCATTGTTTTTGTATTCAGAACTCCTATCTACAAAGCTAAGATTCCTTTATGGTATGACAATCTCCTTTCAACTTGCCATGCCTCCTTCAAAGATACGATCTCTTTTATCCTTCTCAAAACAGTGCCACTTTGATTTAGCTGATTCTCCCAAGTTAATTCCCTCAAAATGCACCACACCAGATAAGTTGTAATTAAATAGCATCTACATTGTGTTCATCCATTTCCCCCTCTATCTGTCCTAACTGTGGGTCTGCAGCCATCATGTTTTCAATTTCAACTGCTCAAAGTATTTGTGTCATCTGGAAACTCGGTACTGTCTCTTCGCCCTGCCCCAAAGGAGAAAAGATTTGCAATTATACATCGCTATTCATGACTTCAGGCTTTTCAAATGACTTTGCAACCAGTGAAATACTTTTCGTGCAGTCTTTGTTACATCATTAGAAGCAGAGCCTGTAGTAAACACCCGCCCATGGCAATATAGTATTGACCAGATAATCTCTTTTTAATGGTGTTGATTGGGTGATAAACATTGGACAGGCCACAGACCAGGAACTCGTGTTCTTTTTCAAAATAGTGTGGCGACATCTTTGCATCTCGCATACGAATGTAGATTGACTGCGGTTATGGTACATCTCATCTGAAAGATGACAATGCATCACCCCCTGACTTGTTCACTGGAGCGTCAGCTTAGATGCTTGTGCTGTTCTGTAGAGGTTGATTTAGGTGCACAACCTACTGACTTGGGTATCAACTCAGCCCCAACTTGAAGGGTCTAAGTCAGTTATTGCTAAGTCAGCTATAATGAAAACGAGTGTCTTGATTTTAATTCCTGGGAATGTCTACTGTGTGTTTCTCTCTGATCGAAATAACATCTATTCACTTTTATTCTCTGCTTCCTGCTGTCCAATTGCATCCCTGGTTACCACCCCCCCTTTAATGCTGTGTGCTTCCCTTTTGGCAATATATGACCTGAAGCGAATTTTTAAAGATTTTTTTTGAAGACCATAACTGCCCCTTTTTTCTCATTCAAAATAATTTTACTTTGTCAGTTTAGTCGGACCTGATTTGGTCTGACAAGCTGTGTTGCCTATCCTTTTATTAATTGAAACACAAAAAAATTGCCATTGCTGAAAATGTGAAATAAAGAGAAAATGTTGCCGATGCTTTTGTGTGTCAGAAGATGAGTCGCTTGCTGCAGGATACCTGGCTTCTGACATGCACTTGTAGCCACGGTGTGTTCGTGGCTGGTCCAGCAGAGGTTTCTGGTCAATGGTGATATGCTAGGATGTTGACAGCACAGGATGTGGCGATGGTAATGTCGATGAATGTCAAGAGCTGATGGCTAGGCCGTCTGGTTGAGGCTGGTCATTGGTTGCTGTGAATGTTACCACTTATCAAACCATGTCTGTTTTTATTAAGCTCTCCTTATTCAAGTGACAGTGGTCTCTGGTAGTCAGCACACCCAGCTCTGATTGATGGAGGATATACATCATCAAATCAGTATTTTTCAGCATTCCTGTAATCAATAATGTTGTCAAAAATCTATTGTTTGCCTTTTTTTTCTAGATTGTCCAAACATTAGTGATGACAATAGCAAACAACTTTGTCACAGACAGAAATTCCGGTGAAGTTATGACTGTTGGGTAAGTATAGGTAACGTTAAATGATTCATTCTTCATGTAAGTATAGTGCCCTCCATAATGTTTGGAACAAAGACTCATCATTTATTTATTTGCCTCTGTACTCCACAATTTGAGATTAGTAATAGAAAAAAATCACATGTGGTTAAAGTGCACATTGTCAGATTTTAATAATTTTCTTTGGTTTCACCATGTAGAAATTACAGCAGTGTTTATGCCCATAGTCCCCCCATTTCAGGGCACCATAATGTTTGTGACACAGTAATGTCATGTAAATGAAAGTAGTCATGTTTAGTATTTTGTTGCATATCCTTTGCATGCAATAATTGCTTGAAGTCTGCGATTCATTGACATCACCAGTTGCTGGGTGTCTTCTCTGGTGATGCTCTGCCAGGCCTGTATTGCAGCCATCTTTAGATTATGCTTGGTTTGGGGGCTAGTCCTCTTCAGTTTTCTCTTCAGCATATAAAAGGCATGCTCAATTGGGTTCAGATTGGGTGATTGACTTGACCACTCAAGAATTTACCATTTTTGGGGCTTTGAAAAACTCCTTTGGTACTTTAGCAGTATGTTTGGCATCATTGTCTTGCTGTAGAATGAACCGCCAGCCAATGAGTGTTGAGCCATTTGTTTGAACTTGAGCAGATTGGAAGTGTCTATATACATTTCAGATTTCATGATGCTACTACCATCAGCAGTTGTATCATCAATGCAGATAAGTGAGCCAGTACCTTCAGCAGCCATACATGCCCAGGCCATAAAACCCCCACCACCGTGTTTCACAGATGAGGTGGTATGCTTTGGATCTTGGCCATTTCCTTCTCTCCTCCATAGTTTGCTCTTGCCATCACACTGATATAAGTTAATCTTCATCTCATTTGGCCACGACCTTTTTCCAGAACTGTCGTTGCTCTTTTTTTTTTTCTTTTTTTTTTGAAAAGCATATGTACAAATCGAAATAAAGTCGTTGCTCTTTTAAGTACTTCTTGGCAAGCTGTAACCTGGCCATCCTATTTTCGCGGCTAACCAATGGTTTGCATCTTGCAGTGTAGCTTCTATTTCGGTTCATGAAGTCTTCTGCGGACAGTGGTCATTGACAAATCCACATCTGACTCCTGAAGAGTGGTTCTGATCTGTCAGACAGGTGTTTGGGGATTTTTCTTTATTATAGAGAGAATTATTCTGTCATCAGCTGTGAGGGTCTTCCTTGGCCTGCCAATCCCTTTGCGATTAGTAAGCTCACCAGTGCTCTCTTTCTTCTTAATGATGTTCGAAACAGTTGATTTTGCTACGCCTAAGGTTTGGCAGATGTCTCTCACGATTTTACTCTTGTTTCTCAGTCTCATAATGGCTTCTTTGACTTTCATTGGCACAACTTTGGTCCTCATGTTGATAAACAGCAATAAAAGTTTCCAAAGGTGATGGAAAGACTGGAGGAAAGACTGGGTGCTGAGAGCTCTCATACCCGCATTAAGGAGGCATTGGCCCCATAGCAGAAGTGTCCACGTCGCGGAGCTGGAAACTGGAAGTGTCCTGAGCTAATTCTGCTACCACCATCATCTATTGTACGTGATGGCTCCCACTGATTGTCGCCGGAAGCTTGCGCCCTTTTCAGGATGGACGATGACAGTAATGTATCATTTGAAACATGGATGATTGTCACGAAAGAAGAAGGAGGCATTTAAACACCTGTGAAGCCATGTGTCCCAAACATTATGGTGCCCTGAAATGGGGGGGGGGGGGGGGGGGGGGCTATGTATAAACACTGCTGTAATTTCTATATGGTGAAACCAAAATGTATAAAAATACTCTTTAATAAAATCTGACAATGTGCACTTTAACCACATGTGATTTTTTTCTATTACAAATCTCAAATTGTGGAGTTTAGAGGCAAATAAATAAACAACGGGTCTTTGCCCCAAACATTATGGAGGGCACTGTATGCAATGCAATTAGCTCCATTTTAATGTAGAGCAACTTTATGCTAAAATAACAGCACTTTTCCATTTTTAAGTAGGGTCCTGAAGATTCAATCATGCATGTTAAAGATCTCCAGTTGTCAGCTGGACTGACCCGAGAATGCAAGGAGCTTCATTGTTCGGCTTCAGTTCACCTGAGCCACAGAGAAAGATGATCAATCAGAGTCCTGCTGGCTTTCCCGCTGGTCTGTAGGTGTTAACTGAGCAAGGACTTGCATTTAACTTCCCAAATGAAATAAGCTACTCAGTCTTAAGTCTTCAGCTTGCCCTTTAAGAGCCACTTTAGGCCGACAGAGATATTAGTTTTAGTCTCCACAAGGTAATGTTGCTAGCTGGGTAAAAGCAACAGCACCGTGGCAAAAAAAAATCTGTTATTAGTATGCAGCAAAGGAATTAAGAGGCAATTAGCTCATTAAAGAACTGGTAGTTAGACTTTCTTTTTGCAGATGATGATTGCCTCCTGTGAATGTTATCAAGCCATGCCTGATTCTCTATGTCCTTTGTCTTGAGCCTCACTTCTTCAGTGAGAGTCAATATTGTCATTGACCAATATCTCTGACAGTCAGAGCACAGCAAGCCCCTGGTGTTGGAGGAAATACGTCACCAAAGCAATATCTGTGAGCAGAGTTTTACAGATCACAAAGGTTTGATGACGTTGCAAACCGACAGGTCTCCAGGTGACCTGATTTAAAAAGAACTGCAGGTTTGTGGGCTATTATCCTAAAGAAGATCTCTTCCCAAACAGGATTAACACCATCAAAGAAGTAAGTGCGCGATGCCCTCTTGCCATCACAGAAGATCTTCTCCAGGACCTCTCTCGATACAAAACCCATAAAGACAAAAGTGAGTGACTAATGTAAACACTTTTAAAATTATTTTTAAAATAGCACTACCATTGTCATCAACTATAGCAAATGTGTGCTTTTTGTTTTATAGAGTAAAACAAGTACTCACATTGAGCACTATTTTCTCCCTTTGAAGATTTGTACAAAACATTTGACCAATTGTGATAATGAATGCTTTGCCCTCATTATTGCTTTCCTCAAATTTAATGGCATTGAATCTCCTTTGCACAGTAAATTTTCATGATCAAAATAATTTGACTGGTTGCATGTCACACGAAAGAATATTGGTATTTTGGACTCTGAAATACTGTTGTGTTATTTAGCTGCTACCTTGTCCTTAACAGCCTCTTGTGAAAATCCATGTTAAAATTAATATTTATAAGGGAAATTAAATGGCAATATTAGTGGACATTTCAGACTACATCTTTAAAATTTTGACAAAAAGGTATTTGAAAATATTTCTCATTGTAACCTTTTTATTTTGGAAATATTGACCTATCTCGCTTGGATGAATAAGGGCCCACACTGAAGTTCAAATGGCCAGGACTAAATAATGCAGAACATGATATTGGGATTGTGGGTGTTGATGCAGCAATTCCTCCTGAGATTAAATTGATAGAAAACACCTATGATTTACACCCTTGGACTTTGGGAGTGCATGATTACCAGATGTTTAGTTTAGTTTAGAAGGATGAGAGGGGGATCTCATTGAAACCTACCGAATGATGAAAGGCCCAGATGGAGAGGATGTTTCCAGTAGTGGGAAGGTCTAGGACCAGAGGGCACAGCCTGAGAATAAAAGGATGTACCTTTAGAATATCATATCATATCATATCATATATCTACAGCCGGAAACAGGCCTTTTCGGCCCTCCAAGTCCGTGCCGCCCAGTGATCCCCGTACATTAACACTATCCTACACCCACTAGGGACAATTTTTACATTTACCCAGCCAATTAACCTACATACCTGTACGTCTTTGGAGTGTGGGAGGAAACCGAAGATCTCGGAGAAAACCCACGCAGGTCACGGGGAGAACGTACAAACTCCTTACAGTGCAGCACCCGTAGTCAGGATCGAACCTGAGTCTCCGGCACTGCATTCGCTGTAAAGCAGCAACTCTACCGCTGCGCTACCGTGCAGGTGAGGCGGAATTTCTTTAGCCAGAGGGTGGGAAATCTATGGAATTCATTGCCTCAGACGGCAGTGGAGGCCGAGTCATTAGGTATTTTTAAAGCGCAAAGCCTAATTATGTCCTAAGCTGTTATCAGTCAACTGAATCATCCTACCACAACCAGAGAGCAGTGCTGAACTGCTATCTCTACCTGTTTGGTGACCCTCAGATTATCCTTAATCGGACTTTGCTGGCTTTACCTTGCACTGAACGTTATTCCTTTATCATATATCTATACACTGTAAATAAATGAATAAGTCTATTGGCCAAGTATGTACACGTACAAGGAATGTGCCTTGGTGCTCCGCTCGCAAATAACAGCACAAACATACAGTAAACAATTAAGAATAAAGTATTAAGAATACAACATTATGGTTTAAACATGTGAATGAAATAAACCAGAGCAAAAAGAGACTACAGACTTTTGGTTAATGAGTAGAGCTGCAACATGCGGGGAAAAAAGCTGTTTTTATGTCTGGCTGTGGCGGCTTCGACAGTCTGGAGTCGCCTTTCAGAGGGAAGTGCTTCAAAGACTTCGTGGCCAGGGTGAGAGGGGTCAGAGATGATCTTGCCCACTCTCTTCTTGGCCCTTGCAGTGTACAGTTCGTCAATGGGGGGAAGGTTGCAGCCAACAACCTTCTAAGCTGATCGAACGATTCGTTGCAGCCTCCAGATGTCATGCTTGGTGGCTGAGCCAAACCAGACCATCATGGAGAAGGTGAGGACGGACTCAACAATGGCAGTATAGAATTGGACCATCATTGTCTGTGGCAGATTGTGTTTCCTCAGCTGCCGCAGGAAGTACATCCTCTGTTGGGCCTTTTTGACATTGGAGTCGATGGTGGCCTCCCATTTAAGGTCCTTGGAGATGATGGATTCAAGGATCTTAAATGACTCCACAGATGTGACTGTGGTGTTTTTAATGGTGAATGGGGGGAGGGGAGGGGGAGCTCTCCTAAAGTCTACAATCAGTTCCACTATCTTAAGAGCATTGAGCTCCAGGTTGTTGCGACGGCACCAGGACGTCAGTTTGTCACTTCCTGTCTGTTGGCAGATTCCTCCCCATCCTGGATCAGTCCAATCAGGGTTGTGTCGTCCGCAAACATGAGAAGCTTGACAGAGGAGTCTGGAGGTGCAGTCGTTGGTGTAGGGAGAGTAAAGAAGAGGGGAGAGTACGCAGCCTTGCGGTGCACCTATGCTGAGGGTCTGCGGGTCCGAGATGTGCTCGATTGTAAACATGTATTGTCGTTCTGCTGACTGGTTAGCAGGCAACAAACGTTTTTCACTGTACCTCAGTACATGTGACAATGAACTAAACTGAACTGGACTAATTCTGCTCCTATGCAGAACAAAAAAGTTTTTCTGCCCACATGACCATAAACTAAACTAAAAAAGTTACTCCTATGAAATCCAGGCACATTTTTAATTCACTTTTTTTGATGCTGAACGGTAGAATGTCACATTTTCCAGTGAACCTGCTGTGTTTAAAGGGAATGTTGGAAAATGGGACCCGGAGTAGTAAAAACAAAGCAAGTGACAGCTTATCCCAGTTTTACTGTATATGGAGCAAATCTATAATCCTGCAGAAATGACGAAAGAAGTATAATTTTCCCTGTTCGTGCATTCATGTGCTCCGTTCTTATTTCCTAGATGTGATGATGTCTGCCAGGTGCTTGATCCAGCTTTTTAGAACAATGAACCCACAGATGCTGCATAAGAAAGACAGGGTAAGAATTATTACAGCTTCTGTAGGAATGCGCTGAGATGTTCTTCACGCAATGGTAAATGGGTTCTAACTTTGACGTGTGGTGCAGAGTGACTGCAAAGGGTGGTAAACCTTCAGCTACACTTCCCGGATTCTCAGGCAGGTTGTCTGCAATACTTCCTGGGCACCACAGTGATGCAGCGCTAGAGCTGCTGTCTCAGCGCCAGAAGCCTGGGTTCGATCCTGATTGCGGGTGCTGTCTATGAGAAGTTTGTATGTTCTCCCTGTGACCATGTAGGTTTTCTCCTGGTCCTCCGATTTCCTCCCACATTACGAAGACCTGCATGTTTGTACGTTAATTGGCTTCTGTAACTTGGTCCTAGTGTATGGGATGCAAAATTCTGATAACATAGAACTAGTGTACGGGTGATTGATGGTCAGCATGAACTCGGTGGACCAAAGGGCCTGTTTTCTTGCTGTATAGCTATGCAAAACTAAACAATCCAAGGAATCAATCAGGCACGAGAACGTCTCCTAATTGAAATTATATTCTAGTTGATATGGTCTGAGGAGATACATAAAATAAAAATGGATCCATCAAAGCCAGGTTACAATGTATAGTGCCCGCCATAGTGTTTGGGACAAAGACCCATCATTTATTTGCCTCTGTACTCCACAATTTGAGATTTGTAATAGAAAAAATCACAGTCCAGGTCAAACTGTAACCCGGTCATCCTATTTATGCAGCGAACCAGTGGTTTTTCCATCTTGCAGTGTAGCCTCTGTATTTCTGTTCATGAAGTCTTCTGCGGACAGTGGTCATTGACAAATCCACACCTGACTCCTGAAGAGTGTTTCTGATCTGTCGGACAGATGTTTGGGGATTTTTCTTTATTATAGAGAGAATTCTTCTGTCATCACCTGTGGAGGTCTTCCTTGGTCTGCCAGTCCCAGTGTGATCAGTAAGCTCACCAGTGCTCTCTTTCTTCTTAATGATGTTCCAAACATTTGATTTTAGTGCGCCTAAGGTTTGGCTGATTTCTCTTAATAGTTTTATTCGTGTTTCTCAGACTCATAATAGCTTCTTTGACTTTCATTGGCACAACTTTGGTCTTCATGTTGATAAGCAGCAATAAAAGTTTCCAAAGGTGATGGAAAGACTGGGTTCTGAGAGCTCTTATACCTGCATTTAAACACATCTGAAGTCATTAAACACATGTGAAGCCATTGTGTCCCAAACATTCTGGTGCCCTGAAATGGGGGAACTATGTATAAACACTACTGTAAATTCTACATGGTGAAACCAAAATGTATAAAAATACCCTTTAATACAATCTGACAATGTGCACTTTAACCACGTGTGATTGTTTTAAAATTACAAATCTCAAATTGTGGAGTACAAAGGCAAATAAATAAATGATGGGTCTTTCTCCCAAACATTATGGACGGTGCTGTAAGTAGTGTAAATGCTTGTAAAGTGTGACAGGTATTTTATTTTAAAGGAAATCTTGTTCAATGTGCTCAGTCGCTCTCGTTCACGCTCGCGTTCTCTCCTCTTTTAAAACAATGTTCCGACTGGGGCAAGAATGTAACTGTTTTCGGCAGCAAACCAAATAGGTGAAGGAGTAAATGAAAACTAAAATGTTTGAGGGTTCATGCCCCAAAACTGAATGTTCAAGAGACTCCAGTGGTGGATTGTTTACAAACATCAAGATACATTTTTGCAACAGGGTAAACCTACAGAAGCCTCAATGGAAGCCCGAATTCATGAATATGGTGAATTGGATTCTAAAGACTACATCCCAGGAGCAGAAGTGCTGGAAGAAGAGAGAGAAGAGAATGATGGTAAGTCTCCATAATTTATCTGTTGGTGTTAACAGAAGCCACGTGATACCAGCATCACCTACTAGATAAGGACATGAAATGTTTTGGTCATTAAATGGCTATTGATATTTAACGGCAATATATGTAATCTCAGATTGGCTGCTCAAGCTACGTGTTTCTCTTGAATATTACAAGGGGTGTGCATTGGTGAGTAATACATTTTAAAGAGTTCTTTAAGTTTTTAAGGAGCTCTAGTCATTAGAAAAGCAGAGTAAAAACAAAATAAATGGTGCTGGAAGATGGAGATCATGCTCTGAGGAGGAAGCTTGAAACTTGTAGATTGAGTTCCAGTATGTCCATTATTAGAGCCAGTCGAAGTGGGTTGATAGATGAGAGATTGATGGAACGATTGTAGCAATGGTTAAACGTAAAGGGTTACATCGGAGAGGACATCATCCTCGAGACTCCAGCCTGCTTCCTCAAACATTTGGCCTTCCAACATTTTCTTTTACCAAGCACTATCTTTACTTGGACAAGGTGGGGTTGTACTATGATTTCTGATTAATGTTTTCTTTCAAAGTCACAGATGTCTCAACTCTCAGCCAAATAAATTCTACCCTTCCAGTTGTAGTGTGCACAGCTTCCAAAGAGCTGTGCAGCTCATTGTTAAGTAAACGTTATCCCAACTGTCTTATTAAATTAATCTATTTTACATTATGGCTGGAACTTTTTGTCTTGACCGAGATATCAGCAGTAGTAACTCTACCAAGTAAGATTATGAGAACTCTCCCATTTTCAGATGGATGGGAAAGTGCAAGCATTGATGAGGGTGATGATGATGAAGGCTGGATTGATGTTCATCATTCTTCAGATGAAGAGCAACAGAAAGAGGTGGTAAGTCTGCAATGTTCCTCATTAACCATTGATGTTAGCAAAATAGCAATGGACCATATTATTTAATTATTTTATTTGTTTGAGGTGGGGCATGTTACCCAAACATGTGTGCCCTTGGGAATATCGCACTAATACTCTGCTTGACTGAACTCTTGCAATCGGTGCAATGAAGATACTGTCACAGCGCCCCCCAGCTTGCCTGGCCACGTCTGTGGACAGTTTACAGTAGAACACCTGTGGGACACCAGGCCTGAAAAAAGCCAGACTAGAGAAAGACAGCAGATTTTCACCTGGAACCAGTAATTATTGAGCCGCAGTGACTTGCTGCAGTTTACTTTTGCAGGGCTATTGTGATTTTTGTAAAACTTTGGCGTCGTGGCCAAGCAAGTCCCCCCCGTCCCCCCGTCCCCCATGCTGGCTGATTCTATGTTTATGGGAATGTGGGTTGGACCTTCCCCATTAGGTCCCTGTGCCAGCACGGTGTTCCATAGGCATCTTCCCTGACCCTCTCCTCCTTCCCTTAACATTCTCTCAATTTACTTTGCTGTATAAGTTTTACTTATATTCAATTTCTATCTTCTTCCCCCATTTTGTGAGTTATTCACATTTTCAACTCTTTCTGCTGTTTTATATCTATTTCATTTGAAAGGGTAGCATTCAGTATACAATGGAACATCCAGTCTGATCCAGTGAGTTCATGAGAATGACCCGTTATCAGACAGTGACAAAATAAGGAGGGCAGAAATGTCAACGGTAAGAAAAGGGACTTCCTTGTACAAAAAAAGACCTGGAAACAATGAGCAAACTGACAGACCATCAAATCGGTTAAAGGTGAAGACTAAACTACATGCCTCACTGATTAATGGGTCATGACATAAAATCTACCAAATTCATCTTTTTCGATGTGTTTGACCACCCACAGCAGTGTTTGATTGAAGACTTAAAGGACTGCAGATGTTGGAATCTGGGGCATGAGGGGATTACACTTTCAGAGGAGTATTGGCATATGCTCACTGGACTTTGGGGAAAGTGAGGTTAATTCATTGAGACGAAAGTGATTCCGAGAGGGACTGAAGGTGAGAGGATGTTTCCCCGAGCTTGGATGTTGAAGACTAATTGTAGCTGGAAGCCACCATATGTTCAGAGTGACAAGAGACGGAATGGGTTGGAGGATGCTGAAAAAGCATCAAAGGTCAAGACTGTTTAATTGTTATATGTGCCAACAACGGAATAATAAAATTATTACTCACAGCAGCATAACAGGCCTGTAAACAGAATACACATAGACAATATATCATGAACAAATTCAATAAATTAATAACCCCAATACTAGCGCAAGGAAAACCCTGAAGTCCTTATGGAACTAAAGGCAATCGATAGTTCTTAGTTGAGATTAGCATCATGTAGCGATGGTTGTAGGGAAGAAGCAATTTTTTAACCTGGTGGCCATGGCTCAAAATACCACCTTCCCAATGGTAGCAAAATGAGAGCATGGCCAGGGTAATGTGATACTGGCTGCCTTTTTTTTGAGGCAGCATCTCCTATATATCACTTCAATGGTAGTGAGGTCAGTGCCCACGATGGACCGGGCAGTGCCCACCACTCTTGGTAATCTCCAAACCAAGTCGTGATGCAACCAATTAATGTGCTCTCTACTGCACATCAGTTCTCCCTTGGATTCTGAAAGGAGTGAAGGTAGATTTCACTAGGGTTGTTTTTACGTTGATTAACAGCTACAAGTATGAAGCTCTGGTTAGATAAGTTTCTTGTAGATGGTTTCAGTGGATGTCTGTGTTTCAAAAGATGGAGAAGATGAAGAGCATGCCCACAGAAGAGCGCAAAGCCAAAGCAGCCATTGTCAGTTCCAGCCGCCTTCTAACACAGGAGGACTTCAAGAAGATACGACTGGCACAGATAGCCAAAGAGATTGACCCTGCCCCGAACAAAAATCAGAAGAGGAAAATCGAGGACAGCAGTGACGATGAAAGCAAGTATGTACATTTTTAATCCATAATAATTGGTGTGAAAAATCTCTACACTGAGCCCTTGAATTGTCTGTGAGTAACATTTGAAAAAAAAGCTTGTGATAAAGCCAATGTATTTCAGTTATTTGCAATAGTTTAAATTGTAGCTTAAACTATACCACAAAATAAGACATAAAAACATGAGAAAAGAAGCAGAGATAGGACAGGTGGCCCCTCGAAGCTGCTGTCATTTCATTGAATCTGCAACAAATATACAGCAATCATGATAAGCACAGTATCCTAATCTGGACTTGACAACCTCAGTACAGTCCAAGGAAAACTTCCCTAATTTTGTGCTCAACCCCCTTGTAATAAATGCAAAAAGAACTTTTGGTTTTTCAACTCATTTTGCCAGAGTGTTACTCTGAGTCATGAACCAGCACATGAAGGACCCTCGCAGCCAACATTTACTAATTCCTCACAATTTAAAAAAAATGTATGTTGTGCTTTACTTGCTAATAAAGTGAACATTATCCCACTTTAATTTTCCCCGCTTGCTTAACTTATCTACATGCCCTGTAATGTAATGGAAAGCAAATAAAATGGCAGATGCTGGAGTCTGAAATAAAAGCAAAAATGCAGGAATATCTGAAAACTGGAAAGGCTGTGGAGGCCCTGTCTAACCAGTTAATATGTATAATTTCACTGTTTGTGCCTGATTGGTGTTTTAAACTCCCCACTTCTTCCCATTGTATCGCAATGTCTTTAATTGTACCTTGAATGTAATGAAACATCTGAGTACCTCCACCTTGAAGAACCTTTGGCTGCACGAGCTTTCTGTTCCTCTGCACACTTGCTAATCGGGGATCAGGGGTATGGCAATACTCTACAGTGCTTGTAAGGAAAAGTGCAGGGAAAGGTATGTCGCCGTGTTGGCACTTGGCACGTGTGACAATAAAAGCACCATTGAACCATTGAACATTAAAGAACATTGAATGACTGAAGAAGTCTGAAGAAGGGTCTCGACCCGAAACATCACCCATTCCTTCTCTCCAGAGATGCTGCCTGAGTTACTCCAGCTTTTTGTGTCTATTTTCGGTTCCTTTTTGTACACATTGAACATTTCTTGCTCATCTCTCCCAATTGCCACAAGCTGCAACCACAGCATATTAATATAGGCCCTACCAGTCACATCTTACTTAGATGCCCAGTTAGACAGTTCTGCTCGCTTGGTATTAAGTTTGCTAATAACTAATTTGTTTATACCGTATACTAACAAGTGCATATCACTTTGACCTTTTAACCTGAATAGAGTTTTGTTAAGAAAAATACCCCGAACATTAGTTTAGACTATTTAACGTTACTGCCTAAAGCGCTAAGGAAGGGAGAAAGCAGCACCGTCTCTCTCTAGCAGATTCTCTTGCTGACCAAATTCCTAATTTTAATAACATGTGGCAGAAGTGGAAATTAGCTTTATGCTTGCACGTTTGTGGCACCAAACATAACCCTTAATCCCTTCATTTAATATCTAAAATTCTGTCATCCATTTTCTGTATCCCTGAGCCTCCATCTAGGGTGCAGAGTTCGACTGCCTTTCTAGTGGGCATTTCTCATCTCTGTTCTACCGTGGCGGCACGGTAGCACAGCGGTAGAGTTGCTGCTTTACAGCGAATGCAGCGCCGGAGACTCAGGTTCGATCCTGACTACGGGTGCTGCACTGTATGGAGTTTGTACGTTCTCCCCGTGACCTGCGTGGGTTTTCTCCGAGATCTTCGGTTTCCTCCCACACTCCAAAGACGTACAGGTATGTAGGTTAATTGGCTGGGTAAATGTAAAAATTGTCCCTAGTGGGTGTAGGATAGTGTTAATGTACGGGGATCACTGGGCGGCACGGACTTGGTGGGCCGAAAAGGCCTGTTTCCGGCTGTATATATATGATATGATATGATGATAAATGGTTGACCCTTAATTTGACATTGTGACCTTTCACTCCATTCTAGACTCCCCCCTTCCCTCCCCAGCGGTAAGCATCGTTGCACCTACTCTGTGAAAAAATGTACAAAATTTGTATGCAGAAATTGTACTCAGTTTAAGTTTCACCTGAATTGGAAGGCAACAAAGGTCTAATGCTGGGTATGTGTGTCTTATTAATTGTAGTTTAGTATTTAGGGTAGCACTGTAGTAGAGTTGCTACCCCCAGATTTGATCCTAACTATGGGTGCTGTCTGCAGAGTGTGTACATTCACTCCCTGACCGCATGGGTTTTCTCCAGGTATTCCGGTTTCCTCCCACACTCCAAAACTGTACAGGTTTGTAGGTTAATTGGCTTCTGTAAATTATCTCTCGTGTGTAGGATGCGAAAGTGGGATAACATAAAACTAGTGTGCATGTGATCGATGGTTGGCCTGAACACACTGAGCCAAAGGTCCTGTTTCCACGCTCTATCTCTAAACTAAACTAAATTTAATTTGCTTGTATGCAAAGGAGATGTATGAGCTCGACAAGATGTTTAATATACGCAGATTTTTTTTATTTTGTTGCAACGTGTAATCAGAATGAGCCAGAAGTTCATTCTTTCAACTTTCCTCTCGGGTGATATTAAACAAGGGGAATCTGGTGGCGAGTCAGCTAAGTATCATTGCTGGGTTTTGGTTCAGTGTGTGACCTGTTCTGCAAGGTCACACACTTTGCAAAAATGGCGGCGCTGCCCTAGCAGCTGCGGCTTACCTGCGGTCCATTTGTCTTTGTGTTTTTGTTGTTTTTTTGTCTTAATTGTAGTTGTGATGTGGTGTTTTTGTGTTTGTGTACTATGTGTGTATGGGGAGGGGGGGAATTGTAAATAGGTGTCCCTTCCGAACGGAGACCCGACCTTTGTTTTCTGGGCCGTGTCTCCGTTCCTGCTGCAGCCTACCATTGGCCCAACTCCTGGAGCTGGCGGCCTCCAGGGCTCTGGTTCGCAGAGCCCGCGGATCGGAATTACCATCACCGGAGCCGGCCATCCTCGGAGGCTGCGGGAGCGGCTGCGACTCGCCTTAGGCTCGGGCCCCGTGGATGCCGACATCGGGAGCTCCGGCAGCGGCAGCGTGTTCGCCCGCCCCGGATCGCGGGGCTTGGGTCGCGGACATTTCACCGTCCAGCGCAGCCTAAGATAGGCCGCGGGATATTTCTCTGCTGGGCGGGGGCTTCAATGTCGGGAACCACGACCGCCCCGACGTGCAGCAACAGCGACAGCGTGTTCGCCCGCCCCGGATCGGACTTATCATCAGCGGAGCCGGCCGTCTTCGGAGGCTGCGGGAGCGGCTGCGACTCGCCTTAGGCTCGGGCCGCTGCGGACCGTCCGGCGCGGCCTGCAACCACAACAACCTGACCGCGGGAGAAGACGGCAGGAGAAGGGAAAGACATTGTGGCCTTCCATCACAGTGAGGAGAGGACTGGAGGAGACTCACTGTGATGGATGTTTCTTTATTTGTGTGTTTTGGGGGTTGTGTAATTTTAATGCCTATTTAATGCTTTTATTGTTGGACTGTGGGTGACTGAATTTCGTCCAATATTGGATGACAAATAAAGCTATCTTGAATCTTGAACATAGTTTTTTGTTCCCTGCTGACAGCATCACAAGATTCCCCTTTAATAACGGAAATGCTAATGGAATCAAGGGATATCAAGGAATATGGGGGAAAAGCAGGAATGGGGAACTGATTTTAGATGATCAGCCATGATCATATTGAATGGCTCGAAGGGCTGAATGACCTACTCTTGCATCTATTTTCCATGTTTCTAATAAACATTCTGTTTTGAATATATAATTGTAAAATGCTTAAACTTTCAGAGGGGAGCTGCTTTCACTGCGAAATATAGAACAGCTGCATAAAAAATCAAAATCAGATAAAGAAACCCGACTTGCAACAGCTATGGTAAGTAACTGGTAAATATTCTTGGCCATGGCATCACTGTATTTTTTGAGGTCTAACAAAGACTTTCTTGCTAAGCAAAATATTTTTGAGTTTGCTTCCTTAAATACTCGATATTTAACATTTTATATAACCATTGATTTCTTTCATTTTATAAGTAATCTTGATGCCTCTGTTCAATGTCCCCATTGTGCCCAAAGCACCATAAATAGAATTTAGACTATTTTTTAATAAGCCACATAAGACTGATTTTCTTTGCCCTATTTCTGTGCCCTTGAAAAACAATAAACACAAGTTCTTGAGAATTTAATTTGTTTTGAGTGGTTAGGCCAAAAAAATTACGTTGTGAGTGATCTTTGTTCAGTATTCTAATACTACCACGAAAATGGAGAATAAAGAAAAGCAGAGTAGCATCAAACATAGTCCCAAAAATGTGTGGGTTTGTAGGTTAATTGTTCTCTGTAAATTGCCGCTGGTGTGTAGGGAGTGGATGCGAAAGTGGGATAACGTGACATGTGGTCGGTGGTCGGTGTGGGCTGAAGGGCCTGCTTCCATGCTGATTCTTTAAATCTATCAGGACAAGAATTCTCCTGCAACTTGTCCTTTTGCAGCATAACTGCTCCCGGCTTGTTGTGGAGTGTATGTTCAGCTCTTCTGACAGAATCTCGTGTTGGCAGAAGCGGAAGGGTCCAGGGTCCATGCTGATGAAATAGCAGATGGCATTGATCCAGTAATAACTGCCCACCAAGGTGTTTAGGAGGCTGTAAAATTCAAGCTTTTTATAAGGGAAGTGTAACATGCAGCAGAAGGCCAAGAAGCGAGCAGGGTCCACAGCCAATCAAATTCAGAAATATCTCTCGGGTGGCAACAAGGAGTTCATTGCATTTCAAGTATCGTACAGAAATAATTTAGTAATGCAAGAAAAATGTTTTGCTTGAATCTGGGATATAAATACATTCTGATGAGGGATTGATGCTACGCACTTGTAAAATGAGTTTTCGGTTAGTTATGCCTTCTTAAGCAGTTATGCTTTGTCAGAACATTACAACACAGTGGTTAAATTACAGCTGCTAGCAGTTGATTAAAATGTGCTATAATTGTGTTTTGCTCCTTTTAACCCCTCCACGGAAGCAATCTCCACAGTGGTAAAGTAGGGGAGTGGATGTTGTCGGGTTGGTGAGTGGATATTGTTAACAAGAATGTTAGTATGTCATACTAACATTCTTGTTAACAATACCCACTTGCAAACCCGACAACACCCACTCCCTTACTTTACCTAAAGTCTTTAATAAAGACCTTCATGATGCAGAAAAGTAAGATGCATGGGATCCTTGGTTATTTGGATTTGGAGCTGGCTTACTGATAGAAGACAGAAGGTTGTGGTGGTGGTGATGCTGGCTGGAGTTCTGTGACCAGTGGAGTTCAGCAGGGATCTGTGCCAGATCTCTGCTGTTTGTGATGTATATCAATGACTTGGACATAAATGTAGATGGGTTGGTTAGTAACTTTGCAGATGACACCAAAATTGGTGGAGTTGCAGACTGTGAGGAAGGCAGTCAAAGCATGCAGTGGGATATAGATCAGCTACAGAAAAGGGTAGACAAATAGCAGAGTTTAAACCGAGCAAGTGTGATGTGTTGCACTTTGAGAGGTTGAATGTAAGGGAAAGCGTGGAGTTAATGGCAAGAACTGCATTGATATATAGAGGGATCCTGGGGTCCAAATCCATAACTCCTGAAAGTGGCAACACAAGTAGATGGAGTGTTAAGGAAGGCATATTGTATGCTTGCCTTCAAAGGCAATTGGAGAAGGAGGTCTTGCTGCGGTTTACAGGGCTTTGGTTATCCACATTTGAGCTATTGTGTGCAGTTCTGATCACCTCATTACAGGAAGAATTTGGAGGCTTTGGGAAAGATGCAGATTTAGAAGAATGCTCCCTGGATTTGGAGGGTATTAGCCAAAAGGAGAGGTTGGACAATCTATGATTGTTTTCTCTGGACCATCGGAGGCTATGGGGAGATGATGGGAGTATTTAAAATTATGAAAGGCATAGATAGAGTAGACAGTCAGAACCTTTTTCCCCAGGGTGGAAATGACAAAGACTAGGGCGTGGATTTAAGGTCAGAGGCGGAAAGTTTAAAGGAGATGTGCGAGACAAGTATTTCACTCAGAGAGTGGTGGGCACCTGGAACACGCTGGCAGATGTGGTGGAGGAGGTAGGCTTGAGAGTAGCATTGAAGAAGCATTTGGATATGCGCATGGATTGGAGGGAGTATGGATCACGTGCAAGCAGAGGAAATTAGTTAAACTTGGCATCGGATTTGATATGGACATTGATATGTTCCTGTGCTGTACTGCACTTTGTTCTAGGTGAAACTAATGGGGCCTGGCATGAGAATATGGGAAACCTATCCTCCGGAACGCTTGAAGCCAGTAATTTTAGTGCCAGACTTCAGACCATAACTTTGACAAAAGTATTACTGCTATGACCTTGATGATCAGTGAGGAGATTGGCCTGTCCCTGCTGATAATGAACCTCTGTACTCTTCCTTGTCTGATTAAGTTTTTTTTTTGTTTAAAACTATCTCCCAGGCTGGAAAATCTGAAAGAAGTGAGTTTGTGAGAAAAAGAACCAAGTTGAATCCATTTGCAAGCACAACGAACCAGGACAAGAAAAAGAAAAAGAATTTTATGATGATGAGATACAGCCGAAATGTGCGATCAAAAGGCAAACGATCCTTCAGGGAAAAGCAGGTAATTAATTACTCTTGTTGTTATTACAAAAAAATGCTGGGAACATTAGCAAGGGTGGTAGCATTTTCCAAGAGAAAATATGGAGGAAATAATACGCATCCATACAGGACTTGCTCGGGAGCTGATAAACAGTGCAATAGGGTGGACACATCATTGTTGGTTGTTTACTCATGTAAATGGTGTGCAGGAAAACCCCTAGCCGTGTACATGTATTTATTTCATCCGTCTGTTGCACATGAAAAGAGACTCCTGGTTGGGTTAATACCTGGTTAAGAATGGATGGTTTTAAGGATTGATACAGTGAAGATCATGAGATAGGAGCAGAATTAGGCCATTCTGCCCATCAAGTGTACTCTGCCATTCAATCATGGCTGATCCATCTCTCGCTCCTAACCCCATTCTCCTGCTTTCTCCCCATAACCTCTGACACCCGTACTAATCCAGAATCTATCAATCTCTGCCTTAAATATATCCACTGACGGCCTACACAGCCTTCTGTGGCAAAGAATTCCACAGATTCACCATCCTCTGACTAAAGAAGATCTAGTTGTATCATTATTTAGCATGCTTTGAGAATGACATTTGTACGAAAGGGACCAGGATAATATCTTGAGGGAACAGCTGATTTCAAAGGACTAAAAATAGAACGTGGGAACATTAGAATGGGTAGTAATGTTTTGTGAAACAATGATAAAATTGTTACAAAGAAAATATGTGCAAGAGGAGGCCATTTGGCCCTTCAATGATAGATAATAGGTGCAGGAGTAGGCCATTCGGTCCTTCGACCCAGCACCGCCATTCACTGTGATCATGGCTGATCATCCACAATCAGCACCCCATTCCTGCCTTCTTCCCATATCCTTTGACTCAGCTATCTTTAAGAGCTCTATCTAAGGGTAAAAATTGTGGCTAATAGAACCTAGGAAATAATAAATTAATAATGAGGCACTTTAAATAAGGGAAAGAAAAGGAACATGCACAAAGTACATTGACACAAAGAAGAGGAAGACTAGTGAGAATTCAAAGAGACTGAAAAATTATTAAAAGATGAGAGAATTGAAGAGTGATAAAGTTATACGGAAATTGAATTAAATTGCACTTGGCCTCCACTGGAGTATTGATTTTAGCTTTAGTATATTGAAAGTAATATTGAATCATTGGGAAAGAGTAAACTGGATTTGTAAGGATACGTGGAACCTTATCAAAGGCCTTGCTAAAGTTCATATAAACAATGTTCACTGCCCTGCCCTCATGAATCATTTTGATAACCTTTTTAAAAAATAAACTCAGATTTGTGAGACACGATTTCCCACACATAAAGCCATGCTGACTTTCTCAAATCAGTCCCTGCCTACCCAAATGCTGGGAGATCCTGCATCAGCACTCCCTCCAACAACTTTCCCACCACTGACTTCAGGCTCAACAGCCTGTAGTTCCATGGCTTGTCTTTGCTGCCCTTAAATAACAGTACGGTAACCACTCTCCATTCTACCAGAACTTCACATGTGGCTAAAGATGATGCACTTGGTCAGGCTCTTGCGAATTCTCCACCTTAATGTGCTTTAAAATCACCAATACCTCCTCTTTGGCAATTCCAATATGATCTAAGACGTCACAATTCGTATGCTTGTTCAGCCAATATTCATCTTCCATGGGTAAGTTAAAGTTTCTGCAATGAGATATGATGAGAGCCTAGATTGAGGGAACATGGAACTACATTGTAAAAACTTAGTTGATAGATAGTGGCAGCTCAGCATTCCTAGATACAGATGCTTCAGATGTGACAGAGAAGCATGCAAAAGAGGGGGGAGCATTGCATTACTGATCAGGGAGAATATCAGTGGTGCATCTTGGAGAGTCCGCGAATGAGAAAGCTGCAATCACTATGATGAGACAATTCAATAAACTGTTCAATAGCCAACGGGAGCTAGTTTAGTTAAGAGCATGGAAACAGGCCTGTCGGCTTATCGATTCCATGCTGACCATTGATCACCCGTTCTCGCTAGTTCTATGCGTTCCCATTTTCTAATCCACTCCACACACTCATGATAATTTACAGACACCAATTAACCTGCAATCCCACTCATCCTTGGGACGTGGGAGGAAACTGTAGCATCTGGAGGAAACCCACACAGTCATAGGGAAAACTGGCAAGCTCCACACAGATGGTACCTCGGGCAGAGGAAAGTTACAATAACAAAAGGGTTACTGTAATAGGTGATTTTTAGTGTCCTAGTGTTGTGGGACTCCCGTGGTACTCGAGACTTGGAAGGGGGAGAATTTATTAGGTCCAACCAGGAAGGTTTTTAGGGAAGGGGCGTATTTGACCATTTATTGGGGAAGGAGGGATTGGAGTTTCAAGGTGGAGCATTTTGAGAAACTTATCATAGTTCTGTAAGTTTTAAGATAGTTATGCATGAGGGTAAAACTAGTCCATGGGTGAAAATGCTAAATTGGGGGAAGCCTAACTGCAACAGTATTGGGCAGGAACAGGAGAAAGTGGATTGGGAAATGCTGTTTGAAGGTAAATCCATATCTGATGTTGGAATCTTTGAAAGCCAGTTGATTAGAGTTCAGGACCAACATGTTCCTGTGTCAATGAAAGATATGGATGGCAAGAGATATAAATTTAGACAAAAATAAGTATATATAAGATAGAGGAAAGGTTGGACAAACTTGGTTGGACGAAATGTCACAGGAGTGTATCATCATCATCATATCATCATATATATACAGCCGGAAACAGGCCTTTTCGGCCCACCAAGTCCGTGCCGCCCAACGATCCCCGTACATTAACACTATCCTACACCCGCTAGGGACAATTTTTACATTTACCCAGCCAATTAACCTACATACCTGTACGTCTTTGGAGTGTGGGAGGAAACCGAAGATCTCGGAGAAAACCCACGCAGGTCACGGGGAGAACGTACAAACTCCTTACAGTGCAGCACCCGTAGTCAGGATCGAACCTGAGTCTCCGGCGCTGCATTCGCTGTAAAGCAGCAACTCTACCGCTGCGCTACCGTGCCGCCCTCCCACACATACCTGTACGGTTTCCTCCCACACTCCAAAGACGTACAGGTACGTAGGTTAATTGGCTGGGTAAATGTAAAAATTGTCCCTAGTGGGTGTAGGATAGTGTTAATGTACGGGGATCGTTGGGCGGCACGGACTTGGTGGGCCGAAAAGGCCTGTTTCCGGCTGTATATATATGATGATATGATGATGATGATACACTCCTGTGACATTTCGTCCAACCAAGTTTGTCCAACCTTTCCTCTATCTTATATATAGAGTGTAGGAGACCAATTGTTGACTTGATAGAACTATATGAGATTATGAGAGGGTAGATAATTTGTATTTTTCCAAGGGTGAAAATGTCAAATAACAGAGGGGATAGGTTTAAAGTGAGATGGGGAAAGTATTCTCTTCACACAGAAAGTGTTGAGTGTCTGGAACCATTACTAGAAGTGATAGAAGCAGATAAGTAAAAATTGTCCCTAGTGGGTGTAGGATAGTGTTAATGTACGGGGATCACTGGACGGCTCACTGGGCGGCACGGACTTGGAGGGCCGAAAAGGCCTGTTTCCGGCTGTATATATATGATATGATATATGATATGGTAGCAACATTGCAGGCATTTGGACAAATGAATGAACAGGCATGGAATTGAGGGGATACAGACCATGTGTAGGCAGATGGGATTAGTTTACATTGACTTCATTTTCAGTGCAGACATGGTAGGATGATGAGCCTGTTCCCATGCTGCACTGTTCTATGTTCTACTACTGATGCATTCGTCGTGGCCTACAGTGGCATTTAAGAAGTAAGTGGCAACTGCAAAGTATACTTTGTTGGGGAGATCCATTTCACCTGGAAATGATGCATAGATCATTCTGACAAAAGTTGATATTTGATGGAAAAAATGGCCGCTATGAGATTTCCACGTTTAGCCCATGAGACGAAGGATGAGCAGTTTTGTTCCTGTTTAGATTTTGTTTTTGATACAAGGATATTAAAATACGACAAAAATAAGTACAAAACAATCAAATGTTTGCTTTCCATGCAGAATATTGATGATTAATCTTTTAATCTGAAATTGGTGTCGTAAGCAGACCACTATGAGCCTTACGAAAAAAGCACCTGTAAATTTAAAGTTTTGTTAATTCTTTAGCAGATGGTGTGAGGAAATAATTTCAGGGAAAATACCGATGAGTATCATGTATTGATTTCATCCTGAGTTTAAGATGGTGGCTATGCACAATTTAATGGTTGTGATTTATAAAGGGCCTGTCCCACTCAGGCGATTTTAAGGCGACTGCCGGCAACTAGGCTGTCGCCGAACGTTCGCCGGGGTGTTGCGGGCATGATCGTGAGGATTCTTCGTAAAGGATCTCGGCGCGTTGCGGAAAATAAGTTCCAGATAGGAATTTCTCGGCAACAGCTGGCTTGTCGCCAGGTATCGTAGCTTATTGCGGGCGCTGTCGCATGCTGTCCCCAGGTTTGCTAGGTTGTCACAGAAGCATTTAGAAGCACATAATATTAAATTAAGAAAAGGCATTTGAAGATACCAGAAGATAGTTTTGTTTAACCAATTTATTTACCGTCAGGACATTTGACAGGTAGATTGGAGGCGACAGTTTGACGGTCAGGTAAGCGTGGGAATTTTGCGATGTTTCCGAAGACGGTGTAATCTCTTAGCCAGGTGCTAGTTTCACAAAAAAAGTAACTTGTATCGACCTGACTCGGCATTGTCGCGGTCATTGTCGTAGAGTAAAAGAACATTTTGGCGATCTGCTGTGACTTTTGGCAGTCGCCTTAAAAATCATGTAACTGGGACAGGCCCTTAAGTGTAAGCTTGTTTGGATATTGTATGTGTGGGTCTGATTTTGTTGTTCAAATGTGAGGAAGTGATAGAAATCTTTCCTCCTCCAGGTTTTGATGACTGCATTGGAAAGGATACTCGATGTGGTGAATTATAGTGTTGCTCCATTAATAATTGTGAAATAATATTTTTTTGAGTTTGTCATAAGGACATGACCAAGATTTTTTTTTGTCTGTTGATGTTTTTAAATCGCCACGTATTTTTGCTAGGTGGTCACTTTGATTTGGCTCCTGAAGAATGTATTTATTTATTGGATGACATTTATTGTCCATCCTGACTTTCTGCTGAACTGAGAAGGCAGTTAAAAGTCAACATCATTGGGGGGGGTCTCGAGTCACATGTGGGGCAGACCAGATTTCCCTCAGTTCTGGTGCAGAATCTTGACTCCCATAGACCCTGCTTGCCTCCATTGTTTGCTTTTTTTTAAATCTTGAGACCCATTAATTCCTCTGCAAGGTATTGATGAACAGATGTGTTTTCATGCATGCCAAAATCATGCCTGCACTGACATATATGAAGAAGTTAGACATGCATGAATTATTTTAAGCACTAGTTTTATAACAAAATGACAAACTTGGAAATTATATTTAGAACCTTGAACAAAACAGTTTCATTTCCAGAATCTTTTAGAAGTACAAGATATGAAAAATGTTGTGTACTCATAAACGTTGTCGTTTTAAACTGCAACATTTTAATGCGTTGCTCACAATTTTTGGAAGGTGCAAACATTGTTTGTGGGATGCCTGCATACTTCATTTCTGTTTCTTTCAACAGATTGCTTTACGGGACGCTCTCTTGAAGAGAAAGAAGCAGTTGAAATGAGTGGAGGAATTTGTCAACAGTTCTGAAATGTTATTTTTCCATATCTTGATGAGGATGCAACAACGTAAAGCCAACAGCAACAACGCATTACAACCACACGTTTCACTATACCGTGACTCTCGCAGTAGGAAGAGTTTGAATTCCAAGACAATGATCCACAATGCTGTTTCTCGTAACCAGAAGCAGTGACATACATCTGTGCATGCTTCAAGAAATGCAAGCTTAAAAAAAAAAAGTCTGTTCATTATTTTTCCTCATGGGTTCTGTGAGAATATAATTTTTTCAATTTCTTGAATTCTAAGGTAACAAATTGTGAATTCTGTAAAAGCAAATTTCCCTTACCCAAAATACCACAACGTGGGTGGCGTGTTTATTCTTGTTCTTAATATTTTATATCCAGTAAATGATCTATAAAGTTTTCAAAGTATGCCAAATCACCTCTGATTGTGCTCTTTCTTTTTATTTTAATTTGCAAAAGAAATTAGGGTTAAGGGTAGGTTGATTACGAACAGACTGCTGATGAAGGGAATGGAGTTTCCGCTTTGTTCCAACTCCAGCTCCGTTGGCCTTGGTGTTGCAGTATGACATGGACTTGGAACGATCCACCTTGTTTCCAGCCAGTATTTGAAGGGAGCACTATTTTTCATCAGTTAGGCAGCTATATTCAGCAAGACCACATTGTGATGAAAATGTCACACTGACATAGCAATAACATTTCAGACCATTTCAACCACATATTTCTCTGCATGCTAAGACTGCCCTCCGTATTATCAGCATCTCTACTAATCTTCGTTTCATCTCCAACCAACATGCCTCCAACATGCAAATCATTCATGTACATTGCAAACAGCAAGTGGCCCATGCCACTAGTCACAGCCGTTTATTTGCAAAAACAGCCATCTACAATCACCCTCTGTCTTATTGCCATGGCAGTTTTGGATCCAATGCGCCCAGGATCCCTTTGACCCCAACCTTTTGGGCCTGTCTGTCATGTGGGACCTTGTGAAGTGCTCATTGAGATCCATAAGTCAGACGAATTTCCCTCTCATCTCGCCACATGCATGTGACCTAGATACTGCGATCCAGTGTTTGGAACGAGAACACATTTTATTTCCAGACTTGCACCAAGACCTCGACAAACAAAAGATTGACTGCGGCCAGACTTGAAAAATATTCAGTATGCTGCCACGTGTTCCAGAAGTTACCCAACATAGAACAGAGAAACATAGAAAATAGGTGCAGGAGGAGGCCATTTGGCCCTTTGAGCTAGCACCACCATTCATTGTGATCATGGCTGATCATCCCCAATCAATACCCCGTGCCTGCCTTCTCCCCATATCCCTTGATTCCACTAGCCCCTAGAGCTCTATCTAACTCTCAAATCCATCCAGTGATTTGGCCTCCACTGCCCTCTGTGGCAGAGAATTCCACAAATTCACAACTCTGGGTGAAAACGTTTTTTTCTCACCTCAGTTTTAAATGGCCTCCCCTTTATTCTAAGACTGTGGCCCCTGGTTCTGGACTCGATTTTTCCTGCATCTAGCTTGTCCAGTCCTTTTATAATTTTATATGTTTCTATAAGATCCCGTCTCATCCTTCTAAACTCCAGTGAATACAAGCCTAGTCTTTTCACATATGTCAGTCCCGCCATCCCAGGGATCAATCTCGTGAACCTACGCCGCACTGCTTCAATTACAAGGATGTCCTTCCTCAAATTAGGAAGCCAAATCTGTACACAATACTCCAGATGTGGTCTTACCAGGGCCCTATACAACTGCAGAAGAACCTCTTTACTCCTATACTGAAATCCTCTTGTTATGAAGGCCAACATGCCATTAGCTTTCTTCACTGCTTGCTGTACCTGCACGCCAGCTTTCAGCAACTGGTGTACAAGGACACCCAGGTCTCGCTGGACCTCCCCCTTACCTAACCTAACTCCATTGAGATAATAATCTGCCTCCTTGTTTCTGCCGCCAAAGTGGATAACCTCACATTTATCTATATTATACTGCATCTGCCCACTCACTCGAACCTGTCCAGGTCACCCTGCAACCTCCTAAGATCCTCTTCACAGTTTACACTGCCACCCAGCTTTGTGTCATCCACAAACTTGCTAGTGTTGCTTCTAATTCCCTCTTCCAAATCATTAATATATATGGGAGACAGTTGCGGCCCCAACACCGAGCCTTGCGGCACTCCACTCGCCACTGCCTGCCTTTCTGAAAATGACCCGTTTATTCCTACTCTTTGCTTCCTGTCCGCTAACCAATTTTCTATCCATGTGAACACCCTACCCTCAATACCATGTGCTCTAATTTTAGTCACCAATCTCCCGTGCGGGACCTTATCAAAGGCTTTCTGAAAGTCTAGATACACTACATCCACTGGCTCCCCTTCATCCATTTTACTTGCCATGTCCTCAAAAAATTCCAGAAGATTAGTCAAGCATGATTTCCCTTTCATAAATCCATGCTGACTTGGACTTATCCTTTTACTGCTATCCAAATGCACCGTTATTACCTCTTTAATAATTGACTCCAGCATCTTTCCCACCACCGAAGTCAGGCTAACTGGTCTGTAATTCCCCATTTTCTCTCTCGCTCCTTTCTTGAAAAGTGGGATAACATTAGCTATCATCCAATCCACAGGAACTGATCCCGAATCTATTGAACATTGGAAAATGATCACCAATGCGTCCACTATTTCTAGAGCCACCTCCCCGAGGACCCTGGGATGCAGACCATCAGGTCCAGGGGATTTATCATCCTTCAGTCCCATTAGTCCACCCAATACTATTTCTCGCCTAAAGAATCTAAATCCCTGCCCCCTGCACCATTTCCTCAGCCACACATTCAGGTCCTGTATCGCCCTGTTCCTGCTCTCGCTAGCACGAGGAACTGGAAGCAAACCGGAGATAACCACCCTGGAGGTACTGCTTTTCGGCATTTTTCCGAGCTCTCTAAAGTCACGCTGCAGAATATCCATCCCCTTCTTTCTGACATAATTTGTGCCAACATGCACTCCCACTTCCGGCTGTTCACCTTCGCCCTTGAGGATTTCCTGCACTCTGTCCGTGACATCCTGAATCCTGGCACCAGGGAGGCAGCACACCATCCTCGAATCCCGCCTGTTGTCGCAGAAACCCCTGTCCGTACCTCTCACAATGGAGTCTCCTACTACCACGGCGTTGCCTGAAGTTGGCCTCTTTGGTTTTGGCTCAACAGCACCTTTTGCTTCGCAAGCCAGTCTGCCGCTCAGTGTGGTAACATCTTCCCCGACAGCTTCCAAGTGAATGAACCTGTTCTCAAGCGGCACAACACCCGGGGATCTTTGCACTCCATGTTTCCTTCCATTTCTCACCATCACCCACCTTCTCTCTTCCAGTACCTTCGGTGTAACAATCTCACTGTAGGACTTGTCGAGGAACGACTTGGTTTCTTGGTCAAACCTGAGGTCATCCACTTGCTTCTCCAGTTCCCCAACACGGTCCTTCAGGAGCTGTACCTGGATACACTTCTCGCACTTGTAGCAGCCAGAGGCACCAGCAGTGTCCTTGACCTCCAACATCCTGCAAGCATCTCATTGAATCAGCTTGCTTGGCATTTCCTTCTCGCAACTCACCCTCCAGCATTTGGTATGGCAGCCTCCTCGCCAAAGACTCGCACTTTACTCACAGGGCACTTCCCTCAACAGGGCTGCACCCCTTGAGCAAGCCTTGCTTATACCAGATGCTAAATTGACTAATTGTCCAATTTACCAATCTTCCAATCTAATCGTTCAGCCAATCCCCACACTCACTCCTGACCTTCCTTTCTCTGATGAGCTTGAAGGTATGTGCTTTGCCCGACCTGCACACAAAGACTGCTAAAGAGCCGTTTGCACCCTTTTTATACCTGCTGTACCTGTGACTCACCAAGTCCAGCCAACGGTCGTTCTCGTTGCTGCTTTGCCCGACCTGCACACAAGACCTGCTTGAACATGCAAAATATGACTAATTTGTGCGGCATGTTTAAACATCCGATGTTTTGCTTTCCCTAGCATTTAATGGGTAAATTCACCATGTGACTTTGTGAATCATTTTCACTTGAATTTTCCTCTACAGTCCCTAATCTTGACAATGGTAGCTGATGGCACTTGAGAGTACAGTGCCGGGTGGCACAGTGGCGCAGTAGTAGAGTTGTTGCCCTGCAACTAGATCAGTCCTGACTATGGGTACTGTCTGTATGGAATTTGCACATTCTCCCTGTGACTGTGTGGGTTTTCTCCTGATACTCCAGTTTCCTCCCACACTCCAAAGACATGCATGTTTGTGGCACGTTTGTGAATTGTTCCTATTGCATAGGATGGAACTAGTGAATGGGTGGTCATTGGTTGGCGTGGACTCAGTCAGCAGAATCACAAGTCTAAAAGTCTAAAATAATTCCAGTCTTCATGCCGGAGGACACTGCAAGTTATCCAAAGATATGATTGACTGTTTTCAAATAACGTGGTACAAGTTGTAACAATGCCTACCATGAAGGTGTTGGTAAAACTAACGGGACTAAAGGCAGACAAGTATTCAGGGTTTTAAAGGAACACAAAGTGCTGGAGTAACTCAGTGGGTCAGGCAGCATCTGTGGAGAATATGGATAGGTGATGTTTCATCCTTCAGAGTATAAAGGAAATAAATATTAATAATAATAATACATTTATACATACAATATGGATAGGTGATGTTTCACCCTTCAGAGTATAAAGGAAATAAATATTAATAATAATAATACATTTAATTTATATAGCGCTTTTCAGGAAACTCAAAGACGCTTTACAGAGCAAACAAGACATAAAAACAAACAAACAAACAAAAGATTTGTCCAGATATTCTTGTACATAAGACACAAAGTTAACATGCCGATGCATCAAGTAGTGATGAAGTTAAATTATATATTTGCCTTTGTTGGAGTATGGAAACAGAAACATAATGGTACATTTGTACAGTGATGAGGCTTAATCTGGGATAATGTAGGTGGGTGTCACCCCGTTAGATAATGGTTATATTTACATTAGAAGCTGTTCAGAAGAAATTCACTAGACTCATCTCCTAAGATGAGAGGGTGTCCCACAAAATGATAAAACAAAATGCAGTTGGTGTAGCTATACTGGAGTTGTTGGCCTTTTGATGTGGATCAATGCCAGCCCCTGCCAATAGCTGTAACCTGGGTGTGGAGACTAAATCAGAAACTGATCTTCCAGTGGATACAGCTGCACATGTGTAACATTACCCCATATCCTCAGTGCAGCATAGATATGCCAGATCCCAAATTGCAGATCAAGTTAAAGACACAAAGTGCTGGAGTAACTCCGCAGGTCAGGCAGCATCTTTGGAGATAAAGGATGGGTGATGTTTTGGGTCGGGACCCTTCTTCACACCATTGATAGGTCAAAATTATTTTACAGCTTTGTTTGTGGAGATCAAGGAGTAAGGGGGAATGTGTGCTCTTCACATGTCGAGCCCATCTCTTCAATCCAGTCTACATGGCAGCAGACTGGAGACATGTCTTTGCGAATTCAAGTCATTGAGAGTTGAGTAAATTTCTTCACACTTGTATCCTCACCGTGTCATAGGGAATAGGAGTAGATTTAGTCCATTCGGCCCATCAAGTCTACTCCGCCATTCAATCATGGCTGATCTATTTCTCACTCCTAACCCCATTCTCCTGCCTTCTACCCATAACCTCTGACACCTGTACTAATCAAGAAACTATCTATCCCATAAAAATATCCACTGACTTGGCCTCCACAGCCTTGTGTGGCAAAGAATTCCACAGATTCATCACCCTCCGACTAAAGAAATTTCTTCTCATCTCCTTCCTAAAAGAACATCCTTTAATTCTAAGACTATGACCTCTAATCCTTGACGCTCCCACGAATGGAAACATCCTCTCCACATCCACTCTATCCAAGCCTTTCACTATTCTGTATGTTTTAATGAGGTCCCCCCTCGTTCTTCTAAACTCCAGCGAATACAAGCCCAGTGCCGATAAAAGCTTATTATATGTTAACCTACTCATTCTTGGGATCATTCTTGTAAGCCTCCTCTGGACCCTCTCCAGAGCTAGCACATCCTTCCTCAGATATTGTGCCCAAAATGGCTCACAATATTCCAAATGTCAAGTCAAGTCAAGTCAATTTTATTTGTATTCAAAATTTAAAAACAACCCACGTTGACCAAAGTGCTGCACATCTGATTAGGAAAAAAAAAAAAAGAAACAACATACAGTGGCAGGCAGCCAAACACAACGGCGCGGCCATCTTGAACAAAATGTTTAACTAAAGCAGAATGGTGTCCTGGCCTTACCAGCGCCCTTTGTAAGATTGTAAAATTGTAAATTGTCCCTCGTGTGCAGGATAATAGTCTGCGGGAATTGCTGGTCGGCATGGACTTGGTGAGCCGAAAGGCTTTTTTCCGCGTTGTATCTTTAAACTAAAGATTGTGATGATTCCCAACTCTGGGACTGTCCCAAGTTGCTAACTATTTCAATAAATCAACCATGACATTTATTGTAAATACATTATAATTTGCCCATCGAGTTTGGAGAATCTAATTGATAATGGGACGACCAGTGAAACACTTAGATAGGGGAGAACCAAAGGGAATACACTGCTCAACAGTGCAGCGTTGAGTAGTGGAGCAAATTCACTGAGTAATTTTTCCTGCCTATCCGATCTACTGCAGGTTATTAGTGTGTAAAAGCAAAACATTTGCTTATTAAAGTTCACATATTTTACCAACCAAGGTGGCAAACTGACACAACAGTTACTGCTGCTCTTCAAGAGTGCTCAAGTTTCCTCCCACGTCCAAAATATGTGTTTAGTTTAGTTTCGAAATATAGCATTGAACTGGCCCGTCGGCCTACTGAATCCACACCGAGCATTGATCATTCGATCACACTAGTTGTATGTTATCCTACCGACGCCTAAACTGCCTATGCACTAGGGTTGGTGGATCAAATTGTCTGGTTACATTTTATGCTGCTCTTCGTAGTCAGTGTGAAGTCCAAGAATTAAGGGTTGCCTGCTGAAAATGAAAACTTAATTTAAATTAATGTGTTCATACATTGAATTGTCAAAGCTGTATTAATAAAAATTCAGAAATAAACTTTGTTCCAAAAAAAAATGTAAATTGGGTTTTCACTGCTCAGAAGTAATTCAGTTTCATGTTTGTGTGAACACTATTATTTGTGTTCACTATTTGTGATTTAACATATGGTTCGTTCTGTTATAATGTGATTGTTGCATTCCTAATAAACCACATTATAGAACATTTTGCTTTAAAAACAATTGTGTCAATAAACAATAGGTGCAGGAACAGGCCATTTGGCCCTTCGAGTCAGCACCGCCATTCACTGTGGTCATGGCTGATCATCCACAATCAGTACCCCGTTCCTGCCTTCTCCCCATATCCCTTGACTCCGCTATCTTTAAGAGCTCTATCTAACTCTCTCTTGAAAGCATCCAGAAAATCAGCCTCCACTGCCTTCTGAGGCAGAGAATTCCATAGATTCACAATTCTCTGGGTGAAAAAGTTTTTCCTCATCTCCATTCCAAATGGCCTACCGCTTATTCTTAAACTGTGGCCCCTGGTTCTGGACTCCCCAACATCGGGAACATGTTTCCTGCCTTTAGCGTGTCCAATCCCTTAATCTTATGTTTCAATAAGATCCCCTCTCATCCTTCTAATTTCTGAATACAAGCCCAGTCTCTCCATTCTTTCATCACATGACAGTCCCACCATCCCGGTAACCTCACGAACCTATGCTGGATTCCCTCAATAGCAAGAATGTCCTTCCTCAAATTAGGAGACCAAAACTGCACACAGTACTCCAGGTGCGGTCTCACTAGGGCCCTGCACAACTGCAGTAGGACCTCTTTGCTCCTACACTCAACTCCTCTTGTTATGAAGGCCAACATGTCATTAGCTTTCTTCACTGCCTGCTGTAACTGCATGATTACTTTCAGTGACTGACACCCAGATCTTGTTGTACTTCCCCTTTTCCTAACTTGACACCATTCAGATAATAATCTGCCTTCCTGTTCTTGCCACCAAAGTGGATATCCTCACATTTATCCACATTATACTGCACCTGCCCACTCACACAACCTGTCCAAGTCACCCTGCATCCTCATAGCATCCTCCTCACAGTTCACACTGCCACCCAGCTTTGTGTCATCTGCAAATTTGCTAATGTTACTTTGAATCCCTTCATCTAAATCATTAATGTATGTTGTAAATAGCTGCGGTCCCAGCACCAAGCCTTGCGGTACCCCACTAGTCACTGCCTGCCATTCTGAAAGGGACCCATTAATCCCTACTCTTTGTTTCCTGTCTGCCAACCAATTTTCTATCCATGTCAGTACCCTACCCCCAATACCATGTACTCTAATTGTGCCCACTAATCTCCTATGTGGGACCTTATCAAAGGCTTTCTGAACGTCCGGGTACACTACATCCACTGGCTCTCCCTTATCCATTTTCCTAGTTACATCCAAAATATTCCAGAAGATTAGTCAAGCATGATTTCCCCTTTGTAAATCCATGCTGACTCGGACCAATCCTGTTACTGCTATCCAAGTGTGCCGCTATTTCAACTTTTATCCAGCATCTTTCCCACCACCGATGTCAGGCTAACTGGTCTATGATTCAGTTTTCTTTCTCCCTCCTTTCTTAAAAAGTGGGATAACATTAGCTACCCTCCAATCCACAGGAACTGATCCTGAATCTATAGAACATTGGAAAATGATCACCAATGCGTCCACGATTTCTAGAGCCACTTCCTTAAGTACCCTGGGATGTCAGTGGGGAACAGGGGGGTTAGGAGCTTAAACGTTCAGATTCACAATAACAAATTAGTTCCCCCTGTATGATTTACAAAAATAAAGATATTTTAATAGTTTTAAATGTACTATTTTAACCACAGGCTGAAAAATACCAAAGGTTACATGTTACATTGTTTAATAACGTGTCATTGCATAAGTGTTAATAGAAGCAATTGCATGTCAATTGCAATGACCACCAGCTGTGAAACTGACAGATTGTAAGAGATGATGTGTTGTTTGATTACTTCAAGGGGGTTACATGGAAACATTTTTTTCCTTCTGGAGAGTGTTTTTTCCAAGACAGCTTTCATATCGGCTTGTCAATTTGCAAAGTAACGTTTAAGTGGTATTTTAACCAATTGGGCCAACTTAAAACCAATTCATCGATCGCATTATATCCAGTTTACTTTATGAAACCACACATTACGGTAGAACTATCTGTACTTTAACACTCAAACAGTGATATTTTAGTTAGTTGCCATCTGTCCCAACAAAATCAGATCATTTTCAGATGTTTTTTAAAAAAATTATTTATTTTCCAGTCAATACAATACAACAAATTGACCATACAGTTGTGAAAGTTAAATAGTGCGAAATCATTGCATCAAAAATAAAACAATATAATCACACATGATATTTTCTGACCGAAAAAAAGGTGTAGGCAGAAGCCAAAGCTTATTGTGCCTACCCTTCATATTTAACAAAATATAATTTAAAAAATAAAACATCATAAGTCAGAAGCAGATAAACAAAACATAGAAAGAAACACAAATATAGTCAAGAACCATCATTTCTGTCATGTCAGTCATTTCTCAGTGCTGGTCACATATTTTGTATCTTTCAAATATATTTTTGAACATTTTCTTGAATTTACACATGTTACTACACTCTTTTAATTCATTGTTGCAACTATTCCATAAATTGACCCCTTTAACAGTCACACATCTATTTTTCACATTTGTTCTTACCCTCATTTTTTCAAATACATAATTACCCCTGAGTGGATCCTCAATTTATTATTATATTTGACTTGGGGATTAAGTTAACAATTTTCATAAGCTGGATTGGTATTTGACTGCAGCACAGCAGTTAATGGATAGGGAAATGCACAGCAAATGTGCAACAAATTGATATTTTTCCTTTTCTTGCTACAGGCTACCTGTATGATTTCCACGGGCCTACAAGAATGGCAGGAAGTATTAGACAAGTGTGCACTCTGTTTTGTCATACAAATGAACTGTTAATTGGTAGATTAATCCACAAAAATGCCTTCCCCTTCCATTTACACCCGCTTTATCCTGAACCTAGTGAATCATCAACAGGTTGGATGTTCATTGTTTGTCACTTGTAATATTCAAACTAAATCAATGTTTGTTGTTGTTGCATGTGGTTTGCCGGAAGGTTATGTGGACATACTGCAACAAATCCCATCCTATATAGAGTCACAGAGTGATACAGTGTGGAAACAGGCCCTATGGCCCAACTCGCCCACACCGGCCAACAATGTCCCAGCTACACTAGTCCCATTTGCCTGCACTTGGTCTATATCCCACCAAACCTGTCCTATCAAGATAGATTCAAGATATCTTTATTTGTCAAGTTTTTTGGACGAAATTTCGTCACCCACAGTCCAACAATAAGAGCAATAAAATAAGCAAATTACACAACCCCAACCAACACAAAACCCCCCAAAAAGAAACATCCATCACAGTGAGTCTCCTCCAGTCCCCTCCTCACTGTGATGGAAGGCCAGAATGTCTTTTTCTCTTCCCCTGCATGTACCTATCTAACTGTTTCTTAAACAATGGGATAGTCCCAGCCTCAACTACCTCCTCTGGCAGCTTGTTCCATACACCCACCACACTGTCCTCTGGTCCTCGATTCCCCTACTCTGGACAAAATAGTTTGTGCATCTACCCGATCTATTCCTCTCATGATTTTGTATACCTCTATAAGATCTCCCCTCATTCTCCTGTACTCCACGGAATAGAGACCCAGTGTACTCAACCTCTCCCTATAGCTCACACCCTCTAGTCCTGGCAACAGCCTCGTAAATCTTTTCTGAACCCTTTCAAGTTTGACAATATCTTTCTTATAACATGGTCCCCAGAACATGAAAAACTCCTTTATTGTTTTAGCAGTATGTTTGGGATCATTGTCTTGCTGTAGAATGAATCGCTGGCCAATGAGTTTTGAGGCATTTGTTTGAACTTGAGCAGATAGGATGTGTCTGTACACTTCAGAATTCATTATGCTACTATCATCAGCAGTTGTATCATCAATGAAGATAAATGAGCCAGCATCTTCAGCAGCCATACATGCCCAGGCCATAACACCCCCACCACCGTGTTTCACAGATGAGGTGGTATGCTTTGGATCTTGGGCAGTTCCTTCTCTCCTCCATACTTTGCTCTTGCCATCACTCTGATATAAGTTAATCTTCGTCTCATCTGTCCACAAGACCTTTTTCCAGAACTGTGGTTGCTCTTTTAAGTACTTCTTGACAAACTGTAACCTGCCCATCCTTTTTTTGCGGCTAACCAGTGGTTTGCATCTTGCAGTGCAGCCTCTGTATTTCTATTCATGAAGTCTTCTGCGGACAGTGGCCATTGACAAATCCACACCTGACTCCTGAAGACTGTTTCTGATCTGCCGGACAGGTGTTTGGGGATTTTTCTTTTTGAAAGAGAGAATTATTTTGTTGTCAGCTGTGGAGGTCGTCCTTGGCCGGCCAGTCCCTTTGCGATTAGTAAGCTCACCAGTGCTCTCTTTCTGCTAATGATGTTCCAAACAGTTGATTTTGGTAAGCTTAAGGTTTGGCTGATGTCTCTCAATGTTTTATTCTTGTTTCTCAGTTTCATAATGGCTTATTTGGCTTTCATTGGCACAACTTTGTTGATAAACAACAATAAAAGTTTCCAAAGGTTATGAAAAGACTGGAGGAAAGGCTAGGTGCTGAGAGCTCTTATACCTGCATGAAGGAGGCAATTAAACACACCTGAGCAATTATAAATACCTGTAAAGCCATGTGTCCCAAACATTATGGTGCCCTGAAATGGGGGAACTATGTATAAACACAGTTGTAATTTCTATATGGTGAAACCAAAATGTATAAAAATGGCCTTTATTAAAATCTGACAATGTGCACTTTAACCACATGTGATTTTTTTTCTGTTACAAATCTCAAATTGTGGAGTACAGAGGCAAATAAATAAATGATGGGTCTTTGCCCCAAACATTATAAAGGGCACTGTAGATCCCTCTGCTCTACAACACTACCCAGAGGCCTACCATTTACTATGTAGGTCCTGCCCTTGTTTGACGTCCCAAAATGCAACACCTCACACTTCTCTGTATTAAATTCCATCAACCATTTCTCCGCCCACCTGGCCAAGCGATCCAGATCCTGCTGCAATCTTTCACAATCATCTTCACTGTCTACAAAACCACTAACTATTGTACCATCAGCAAACTTGCTAATCTTGCCCTGTATGTTCTCATCCAAATCATTGATGTAGATGACACGGTACGGTACGGGCGGCACGGTAGCACAGCGGTAGAGTTGCTGCTTTACAGCGAATGCAGCGCCGGAGACTCAGGTTCGATCCTGACTACGGGTGCTGCACTGTATGGAGTTTGTACGTTCTCCCCGTGACCTGCGTGGGTTTTCTCCGAGATCTTCGGTTTCCTCCCACACTCCAAAGACGTACAGGTATGTAGGTTAATTGGCTGGGTAAATGTAAAAATTGTCCCTAGTGGGTGTAGGATAGTGTTAATGTGCGGGGATCACTGGGCGGCACGGACTTGGTGGGCCGAAAAGGCCTGTTTCCGGCTGTATATATATGATATGATATGATGATATGACAAACAGTAACGCGCCCAGCACCGAACCCTGAGGCACACCACTAGTCACAGGCATCCAGTCTGAGAAGCAACCTTCCACCATCACCTTCTGCTTCCTTCCATGGAGCCAATTTGCCATCCATTCAGCTATCTTCCTTGGATCCCATGTGATCTAACCTTCCAGAGCAGCCTTCCTGCGGAACCTTGTCGAACGCCTTACTGAAATCCATGTACACGACATCTACAGCTCTGCCCTCATCAATCTTTTTGGTCTTGTCTTCACAAAAACAGATTTGTGAGACATGACCTCCCATGTACAAAACCATCCTGACTATCCCTAATCAGCCCTTGCCCATCCAAATGCCTTTATATCCTATCCCTCAGAATACTCTCCAGTAACTTACCAACTACAGATGTTAAGCTCACCAGCCTATAGTTCCCAGCATTTTCCCTGCAGCCCTTCTTGAAAAGAGGTACAACATATATATTTGTAAAAGTTTACAAAATTTGTAAAAAATTTGTTTAAAAGTAGGAAACGGAATCATGACTGTTTCGCAAAAGATGATGGCTGTGGTGGATCTGCTCACGCTATATAATTTCAGTTCCCCTTTCTCTGTATGAGACACTCCTAATGTTACTTTAGCTAACTCTGACAAATGTAGAGGTAGTTGTCCCCATAACTGCGTGGTCCCCAGATAGTGTAGAAGAGTGAAAGTGTAGAGCGATGCAGCAGATTAGTTTGAGCATTTGTACAATTTTCCACCGGTCAATGTCTTGGGGTAAGAACCCCAGGCCTACTTGTTGCTGCTGAGAGTCAGGCATGCTTAAGGATACTGGGGAGGTGTCAGTGTACGAGAAGGAACTTGCTTCCACATTTTTCCACGTTGTATCTCTAAACTAAAGGTGGTGATGATTCCCAACTCAGGGATTATCCCTCCATCGCCACAAGTTACTATCTATTTTAATCAACTAATTATGTCATTTATTATTAAGTCATAATTTGGCCATTGAGTTTGGAGAATCTAATTGATAATTGGACGACCAGTGAATACACTTGGATAGGGGAGAACCAAAGTGCAGTGTTAAGTAGTGGAGCAAATTCACTGAGTAATTTTTCCTGCCTATCCGGTCTACTGCAGGTTATTAGTGTGTGAAAGCAAAACATTTGCTCATTAAAGTTTACATATTTTACCAACCCACGTGGCAAACTGACACAACAGTTACTGCTGCTTCCCAAGAGTGCTCAGGATTCCACCCACACCCCAAAGATGTGTTTAGATTAGTTTAGTTTAGAGTTTCACATTGAATCTGGCTCTTCGTCCCACTCGGGTCCCACACCCTCCATTGATCGATTGAACACACCAGCTTTATGTTATCCCACCATTGCTTCAACTCCCTATGCACTAGGGTTGGTGGATCAAACTGTCAGGTTAAATGTTACTATGCTCTCCGTAGTCAGAGTGAATACCAAAAATTGAGGATTGCTTACTGAAATGTAAAACTTAATTTAAATGTAGATTGGGTTTTCACTGCTCAGAAGTAATTCAGTTTCATGTTTGTGTGAACACAATTATTTGTTTTCAGCATTTGTAATTTAACATATGGTTCGCTGTGCTACAACGTGATTGTTGCATTCCTAATAAACTTCACATTATAGAACTTTTTGCAGTAAAAACAATTGTGTCGATGGGGAAAATGGGGGCCAAGGAGCTTCAGGGATTCAGATTCACAATAACAACTTTGTTTTCCCTGAATAATTTACAAAACTAAAGATATTTTAATCATTATAAAATTTTCTTTTTTTTAACCACAGACTGAAAAATACGATGTTACTTCATTTAATAGCATGTCATTACTGAAGCATTAATGGAACCAATTGCTTGTCAATTTCAATGACCACCAGCGGTAAAACTGACATACCGTAAGAGATGATGGTGTCTGATTACCACGGGGGGGTTGTAGGGAAACAGTTTTTTTTTCTTCTGGAGAGTCAATTTCCGAAGTAACTTTAGTGGTTCTTTAGTTCACGATCTTAATCCCATTTTAACCAATACCAACAGAATACTAATTCATGGATCGCATTAGTCAAAAGTCAAGAGTTTTACAATACGATACGATACGATATAACTTTATTTATCCCAGGAGGGAAATTGATCTGCCAACAATCATAAAACACAAAATACATGAAACATGAAATTAAAGTGTCATATGTCCCAGATAGAACAATTAAATTCTTACTTGCAGAAGCACAACAGAAAAAGCAAACATAGTACACTGTAAACAATATAATAAACGAGAAAAAAAGTTCAGTGTGTTTATATGTACACATACTCACATATACACACATATATACAGATATATATCCAATTTGCTTTATGAAACCACACATTATAGTAGAACCATCTGTATTATAACACCGATGCATGACATTTTAAGCAACTGCCATCTGCCCAACAAAAACAGCTCATTTTCAGAAGATGAAATCGTTTTCTATTTAAGTTGCACATTGACTAAAAGTATCTCAACCTCTTTTGGGGATCAAATGGAGTTGGTAGAGTTTAGATATTCTTCAAATTATGATTAACTGTCCTCAATGTATTATATTTAACTTGGGGATTCAGTTAACAATTTTCATAAGCTGGATTGGTATTTGACTGCAGCACAGCAGTTAATGGATAAGTAAATGCACAACAAATGTGCAATAAATTGTTACTTGGTCTTTTTTTTAAAACAAACTATGTGTGATTTCCACGTGCCTACAAGAATGGTAGGAATGATTGGATGTGTGCACTCTGTTTTGTCATGCAAATGAACAGTTAATTAGTAGATTAATTCACAAAAATGCCTTTCCCTTCATCCATTTACACCTGCTTTAATCCGAACCTGGTTGAAACATCAACAGGTTGGACTTTCATTGTTTGTCACTTGTAATATTCAAACAAAACCAATGTTTGATGTTGTTGCATGTGGTTTTCCGTAAGGTTATGTGGACTTACTGCACCAAATCCTGTCCGAAATCTGCTTTGAATCTAGAATTTGTTTACAACCTTGTTCTCTACGGGAAAAGAAGCAAACGGTATCATGACTTTGTTTGCAGAAGATGAGGGTTGTGAAAAATCTGCTCATGCTATATAATTTTAAATCTCCTTTTCCTGCATGAGACACTCCTGATGCTTACTTTAGCCCACCAGTACAATTGAACTCTTAAGATAACTCTGACAAATGCAGAGGTATTTGCTCCCATTACCTGCGTGGTTGATATATTGAACAAGGACACTACAATGTAAAACAAACTACTACCATTGCCAATTTCTGTCAGAATGTTTTTTATTACAATATGTTTGTTTTGATATCAATTTTTCTGCGACAGTATTTTGTTTTACTTCAGATAAAAGGCTGAGTTTGGCAATAAAATACGATTTGATATGATAAATATTTTGAATGTTGCACAAAGACATGTGATGATTTCTCCAGCACATGTTGAATATAACTCAGTAATATTTCGCAAGATTTGTGGGTATGGATTCTCCCTGGGTTATGAGAGGGTCCCATTCTCGAGCACTGTTCATGATCTGAACAGTTCCAAGTCGGAAATGCGGCTGCATGATAATATGTTGAATGAAAAACATAGGCAAATCAAGAACAAGGCATAGTGAAATCAGAGCATTTATCTCAAGTTCAGATGACATAGGTTCATAAATACTAGGAGCAGGATTAGGCCAATTGGCCTATCAAGTCTACTCCGCCATTCAATCGTGGCTGTTCTATCCTTCCCTCTCAATCTCACTCTCCTGCCTTCTCCCCATAACCCCTGACACTATTACTAATCGAGAATCTGTTAATTTCTGCCTTTAAATTATCCATTGACCTGGCCTCCACAGCCTTCTGTGGCAATAAATTCCATAGATTCACCATCCTCTGACTGAAGACATTCCTCCTCATTTCCTTTCTAAAGGTATGTCCTTTTATTCTGAGCTTATGGCCTCTGGTCGTACACTCTCCCACCAGTGGAAACATCCTCTCCACATCTACTCTATCAAGGCCTTTCACTATTCGATAAGTTTCAATGAGGTCCTCCCGTCATCCTAAATTCCAGTGACCGCAGGCCCAGTGTCGTCAAACACTCATCATATGTTAACCCAATAATTTGTGGGATCATTCTCGTAAATCCTCCTCTGGACCCTTTCCAAGGCCAGCACATCGTTCCTCAGATATCAGGCGCAAAACTACTCACAATACTCCAAATGCGGCCTGACCAGCATATATAGAGCATTACATCCCTGCTTTTTATATTCTAGTCCTCTTGAGATAAATGCTAGAATTGCATTGGCCTTCCTTATTACCGATTTGACTTGCAAATTAATTTTTTGGGAATACTGCACCAGCACTTCCAAATCTCTTTGCACCTCCGATTTCTGAATTCTCTCTCCCTTTAAGAATAGTCCACACTTTCATTCCTACCACTAACATGCATGGCTCCACGCTGTATTTCCCTCCAAGATGCAATGATATTGTTGTTGCAGAAAACTATTATCCATATTCAGTAATGTCTGGGCTCTGTATTACAATAAATGATTGGTTTGTTTCATTCATGCTGTATGAAGAAACAATTTGTGCTGTGATCCCAACCTTGCACTGAGTTCCCACATGGCAGAACGTTCCTGCAGCACCTGACAAATCTTTCCCACTTTTCTCCCAAATGCTCGTTTGTATGTACTGGTTGTCCAAAACCTGGGGAGGGCTTGCAATCTATTTATTAAAGGAGAGAATCCAATTTTGTTTGATTATTGCAAATATGAAAATCTAATGGATTTCAGTTTTATTGTCATGAAAGTTTGGTTTAAATTCATTTGGTTTAGAAACACCTCACAAAGGGTGCAACGGTAGATCAGCCATGATCATATTGAATGGCGGTGCAGGCTCGAAGGGCCGAATGGCCTACTCCTGCACCTATTTTCTATGTTTCTATGTTCTATGCTGCCTGACAGCGCTGGAGACCTGGTTTCGATCCTGACTACAGGTGCTGTCTCTACCGAGTTTGCACGTTCTCCCCGTGACCTGCGTGGATTTTCTCCGGGTGCTCCGTTTTCCTCCCACCCTTCAAAGACGTACAGGTTTGTAGCCAAATTAGCTTTGGTAAAAATGGTGAGTTGTCCCTAGTGTGCTTGCATAGTGCTACTGTGCCGCTGGTCGGCATTGACTCTCTGGGGCAAAGGGACTGTTTCTGCACTGTATCTCTAAAGTCAAATCTAAAGACAGGGTGTGAGCAGTGAATATAATATAATATAATAATAATATATAAGGTTTATGCCGAACCTGTCTCACATATGCCATGGACAATGCCGAGCAGAATTGGCTTCATGGAAGGAAACCAAGGGGGATGGTGGAGGATGTTTTTCAGACTGGAGCCTATGACTCGTGGTGTCCCTCAGGGATCGGTGCTGGGCCCATTGCTGCTTGTGTTTATGTGAACAATGTTGATGGCACGATTAGTAAGTTTGCCAGACGACACTAAAGTGCATGGTCTGGTAGAATGGTCCCGACCCGAAACATCGCCTGTCATAGAAACATAGAAAATAGCTGCAGGAGTAGGCCATTCGGCCCTTCGAACCTGCACCGCCATTCAATATGATCATGGCTGATCATCCGGCTCAGTAACCTGTACCTGCCTTCTCTCCATACCCCCTGATCCCTTTAGCCACAAGGGCCACATCTAACTCCCTCTTAAATATAGCCAATGAACTGGCCTCAACTACCTTCTGTGGCAGAGAATTCCACAGACTCACCACTCTCTGTGTGAAAAAAAACCGTTCTGATCTCTGTCCATTTCCTCTCACAGGTGCTGCCTGACCCGCTGAGCTGAGCTGAGCTATTCCAACGATGTGTATGACCCGGCTTGGGAAACCATTGATTGTTTAGTGCAATGTGCTTGCCCCACGACTAGCCCCTTGTGAATTGAGCATGAGTGGGAAGGCTGGACTTCCTGGCTTGGGTCCCGGTAGTTTTCCTATTTAAGAGCAGACGGGTGCAGTATTGGCTGCAGCGGCCGCTGAGTAAAGATGCGCGGGTTACGGCTGCTGGTGTTGCTGGGCTTGTTGGCGGCGGCGGCGAAGGGCGACTGGTCTCCCCCGAGTTTCAACATGAGCCTGGACACGCCGCCCTCACAGCGCTGGGGACCGCTGTTCAAACAATGCGACACCGCACAGCTGAAGAGGGACATGCTCCAAGTGGTCGGGTGGGTAAGCAGTTCACGGCCGCATCCCACCCGAGCACTGAGTTATAGTCAATAGACAAGAGGTGCAGGAGGAGGCCATTCGGCCCTTCGAGCCAGCACCACCATTCAATGTGATCATGGCTGATCATTCTCAATCAGTACCCCGTTCCTGCCTTCTCCCCATACCCCCTGACTCCGCTATCCATAAGAGCTCTATCTAGCTCTCTCTTGAATGCATTCAGAGGATTGGCCTCCACTGCCTTCTGAGGCAGAGAATTCCACAGATTCACAACTCTCTGACTGAAAAAGTTCTTCCTCGTCTCAGTTCTAAACGGCCTACCCCTTATTCTTAAACTGTGGCCCTTTATAATGCTGACAGATGTGAAGTGTTGCTCTGCAGGAGGGCTGATAAACGAGGACATTTGCAACGAGAGGTAGCAACATTGGGGATATCGTATCAACAAGGAACGTTGTTGTCCAAGTCAAATGGTCGCTTGAAGGCAACTTCGCACAGCTGGATAAAAGATAGACACCAAGTGCCGGAGTAACTCGGCGGGTCAGGCAGCATCTGTGGAGAAAAAGGATGGTGTGGTTTCGTTAGAAGCGAAACGTCACCCATTCTTTCTCTCCAGAGACGCTGCCTGACCCGCTGACTTACTCCGGCACTTGGTGTCTATCTTTGGTATACACAGGCATGTGCAGTTTTTGTTTCTACATAGCACAGCTAGATATGGTGCAGATGGTGTCATCTTGGGCCAAACACGAAGCACTGGAGGAACTCAGAGGGTCAGGCAGCTTCCATGGAGGGGGGGGTTTCCGATTGGGACCCTTCTTCAGACTGGTGGTGAAGAGGGTCGCGGCCTGAAATGTCGCACTCCATTGCAAGCACAGGTGTTGCCTGCCTGCCTGCCTGCCTGACCCACCGAGCTCACAGCACTTGATGATTTGCTCAAGGTGGGTTGCAACATGTCCGGGATCCTTGCTTTCATGAACCGAGGCTTAGAAGAGTCGCCAGGTTATGGTAAACCGTTCTAAAGCGTTTACAGTAAAAGTACATTCATGTTAGGCGGCAGAGTACTCATTTTCTATTGCACACAAGAACTTTAAAGGGAGTTTAAACTTCTCCAAGAACTTTAAACGTCCCCAAGAAGCCCTTCTTGCTTAAGTCCATACTTAACGAGCACGGGAATTGGGTCCCAATAGGTTAAAGGCTTGAAGGGAAGATCGAGACAGAGACACTCAGATTCACAAAAGGCTAGTAATTCTGCTATAACACGATCCGGCTAAGAAACGTCGTTTTATGGAAAATTATGTTATAGAAACAATGGTAGCAATGGGGAAAATGTGTTTCAGGCTTGCAATAATAAGGTTACTTGTCGTGGTTACCGGTGTTCAAAATGAAGTAGATGACACGGAGAATTCTTCAAGAAGTTAAAAGCCTTTATTTGCAAACAACGGCTGGAACAATCAGGATGTCAACCATCTGACTGCCCACTTAGTACATCGGGCAGCCTATTTTTATAGGGTTATTCTAAACCTTATCTCCTTTGTATTACCTCATACCCACACTCCCTTTCTCCCACACTCCCTTTCTCCCACACTCCCTTTCTTCAGTCCTTCATTGCTTTGTAGTACCTGTTTGTCCCGCCACCATTAAATCCCATTTAGTAATATATCCTTATCTCAATGCTCACATCCCTTCATATTTCGCCTCCCTTATTTCCTGCTAGTCCATCCCTCACATCCATCCATCCCCCCAAGGCCTATGTTTTTCCTTATCTCTTCTCTTGCCACCATTAAATCCTACTCATTGATGAATGTCCGCATCCCTTCGGATTCTGCTACCCTTATCATCAAGGCTAAAGCAAAGGTACAAGCTGCAAAGGAGTGTTATACAAAGGAGTGTTACAGAGATGCGTCCCTTCGGATTCTCCCCATCCCTTCGGATTCTGCTACCCTTATCATCAAGGCTAAAGCAAAGGAGTGTTATACAAAGGAGTGTTATGTTACAGAGACGTGTCAAGGGTACGGAATGTCTAGAGCGCCTTAATTAGTTACAGACAGGCGCCTAATGCCTAAGCAGTTACAAACCTTAAACAACAATGTATAAAATAATGCCGTAACAATATCTAATGTATAAAATACTAGCAAATAATATCATGCATAAAATAATATTCTCCCATATTCCCCCCTTTGAGACCTACACGGTCTCACAGAAAAAGAAAACCAAAAAACGCACATGCTGTTAACTCAAATCATAAATCCACTCTCAACCATTAGCCCCCCAACTTAGGATTTTATAAAGAACGTGCAGTTTGTCAGTGTTCTTCTTCCAACATGCTAACATCCTGGGTCACTCAGCCAAAAACCTACCCCCATATGTCTAGGGTAGGAAAAAAGACCCAGCTTCCCTTACAACTACGTTCTTAGTAATCTTCCAGAGTAAATTGCTCATCAGTATAGTATTCTATCGGAGAGATCTGTTTCTCTTGGAGGTGAAATTTGCCCGTATCCTGGAGCAACGGCAGCTGATTCGCAGTAGCTTTCACTAGAAGAGATTTAATACATGGAAAAACACAACACAACACAATAGCAATTATAAGCAGGGTGATTCCGATAGTCACCCCGATTTTAACCAACCACGACCCCCATCCGCCTAGAATCTTTTCTAGCCAGCCAAAGAGTTGGTGCCCGTAACCTGCATTCTGTTTAACCTCTGAAGAGTCTAATCTTGAACAATGCGTATAATTGTGAGGGTCTGGTATAGCCAGTATTTGTTCCTTGGCTTTGGCCCATACGATACATTGTGATCGTTGCATAGTGTGTGCCGTATACTGTGCCCACTTATACCAATCATTAGTGGTCGCTGTGCGCCATGCGACTAAGTTATGTGAGTCATCGCCATCCCTATCCTCAACGTTCCTTCGAACCCGCCTCTGTTCCCCTAACTCTAGCAGGGTAGTATTAGGACCAGTCTGGTTCCACCCAGTCCAAAGCTGTGAAATCGAGGGCTCCCAGATCTGATTCGGGAGAGGCACGGTCTGATTTGGGAGAAGCACTATTGTCCCCCACCCCGTCGCCCCTGTCCACATTGTCGCGAGGAGGACAGACGCCCACAACCTCATCTTTAACAACCTCAGAGTCACTAATGCCCCCAAAGACTTCCTTTATGATCTGGTCAATGCCTGATCCTTCCCCTGCGTTTTCGTTCTCACGCTCGCTTACCTCTTCTCTAGTATTTTCGTTCTCTTTCCCGTTTACCTCGAGGTCATTCACAGGTTGTGCCTGTGGGACAGTCCTTGTACAATGATTGAGATGGTACCACGTGGACCGGCCCTCTACCTGAACAGCAGTCGGTGAGGCCTTGGTTACTGTGAACGGTCCTTCCCTTCTCGGCTCATTCCACCTTCGTCGAAAGGCTCGCACATAGACCTGATCTCCAGGTTTTAAAAGGTCCTTCGTCCTGGTCCGCCTCTGGCTCCTTTTGCTTTTCCTGTGTGTAAATAGACTTGTGTATCATAGTTAACTGTTGCATGTATTGTTTAAGTTCTACCTCTAATTGTTCCAGGCTTGGTCCCTTGAAAGGACCTCTCCATTTGGGCATCGGCATGGGTCTGCCAGTGAGCATCTCATGTGGTGTTAAATGAGTTATTTGATTAGTTTGCATGCCACAGCTCATTAATGCCAATGGCAGGGCATCAATCCAATTTAACTTTGTAGTTGCGCAAATCTTGTTCAATTTAGCCTTCAATGTTCCATTAACTCTTTCTACCATGCCCTGAGATTGAGGGTGGTATACACACCCAAATCTTTGTTTCACTCTCAGGGCTTGCAGCACCAATTTAACTGTTTTTTAAATAAAAGCCGCTCCATTGTCGGAACTGATTTCGGTTGCTATACCGAATCGTGGGATGACCTCATTTGTCAGAAACTTGACTACAGTTCCTGCACCTAAATCCTTAGATGGTACTGCCTCCACCCATCTGCTAAATCTATCAATTACTACCAGCATATACATTTTCCCTCTTACTTTTTTCAACATGTCCACATAGTCAATAACCAGGTGTCTAAATGGTCCTTCGGGCACAGGTATATGTCCTATAGGTGTTGCTATTCCCTTTCTAACATTGTTTTGAGCACATATCTCACATTGTGACAAAATGTATTTTACTGAAGCCTGTAGATAGGGTGACCAAAATCCATCTCTCTTTATCTTCCTTAACACCTCCCCCCTTGCACAATGGTCTAGCCCATGCGCTTCTGAGATGAGAATGGTCAGCAGAGGTGTAGGTGCTACCAGTAAACCTTCGTCCGTATTCCACAGGCCCTCTACATTCTGTTTGGCTCCCCTCTGTCTCCATATTGTTTGTTCAGCTAAAGTAGCCCTACCTTGCATCGCAACTATATCCTCCTGTGTGGGTTGCAGGTTCAAATTTACCTGAGGGGCAATAATGGCTGATTGGCATCCAGATGCTTTTCTGGCTGCTTCGTCTGCGGCATGATTGCCCTTTGTGATCATGTCATTTCCCTTTTTATGTGCCTGGCATTTAACGATAGCTAGTGCCTTAGGTTTAGTCAGTGCCTTTATTAGGTCTGAAATTTGCTGAAAATGCTGTATGGGGTCCCCATTGCTTTTCTTGAAGCCACGCTGCTTCCATACTGCCCCAAACAGGTGACAGACCCCATGTGCATATGATGAATCTGTGTAAATGTCAACTTTCTCACCCTCCATCATTTCACACGCTGTTGTTAAAGCCTTAATCTCTGCTAACTGGGCTGAGCAAGGTTGTGGGCAAGCTTCTAATCTGATTGTTTGAAAACCTGATTGGTCCTGCTGCACTACTGCAAATCCTGCATGATTGCCATCATAATCCCTATAGCATGAACCATCCACAAACAAAACTTTCTTGTCCTCATCATTCAGTGGTTCTGATTGTAAGTCCGTCCTTAATTTAGAAAAAACCATCGTTTCCCCAACACAATCATGGGGTTCCCCCTCATAGTCAAGCGGAACATAATCAGCTATGTTACTTGTGGTGCATCTTTGTATTGTAATGTCTGGGAATGTCAACAGCATTTGAAATGCTATTATTCTAGCCGGTGTTAATACAAACTTCCCCTTCTCCAACAGCTCTACTACTTTATGGTGTGTATATATAGTTACAGGATAGCCCATGGTTATAGATGAGGCTTTGTTGTACGCATAGTGCAACGCAGCCAGTCCCAGATAGCAGGGTGGGTAACCCTGCGCCACCTCATCTAATTTTGTACTGTAGTATGCTACAAGCTGCTTAGCTTTACCTATGCCTGTTTCCTGCATCAGTACTGCTGCAGCGTAGCCCTCCTGCCTGTTTGAAACGTACAAGTGAAAGATTCTCTCATAATTTGGCAGGGCCAGGGCTGGGGCTGACTGTAACTCTCGCTTAATGGTGTTAAAAGCTGTCTCCGCAGACATTCCCAAAAATGTCATCATTTGCTTTACTGTCTGAGGCTTGGGAGCTTTAATTATTGCCTCAATTTGATCTGGTGCTATAGCTTTTACTCCCTTGGAGATCAACCGTCCTAAATATTCCACCTGTTGCTTACAAAACTGCAACTTCTTCCTGGACACTTTATGGCCTCCGTCTGCCAGCCTTTCTAAAAGAGTCAGGGTGTCTTGCTCACATTGCTCCTCACTTTCAGAGCAGACCAACAAATCATCCACATACTGTATTAACGTACTATGTAGGGATACACCTTCCAAATCTGCCTTCAGTACCTGATTGAAAACATGAGGCGAGTGTTTAAATCCCTGCGGCATCCTAGTATAAGTATATTGAATGCCCCTGTAAGTAAATGCAAACAAAAACTAACGGCACGCTAAAGAATGCTGAGCAGAGATCAATCACTGAAAAGTACGCTGCTCCGGTGCATCCCCAACATATTCTATCAACTACCTGTCTGCCTACTGGCCTTCCTCTTCCCCTTCCTTGTGCTCCCCCTTGAGGGCCCCAATCCTGTCGGGGCTGATTCCCTGATCTGATTTGCCCCTGATAGGACATTTGAGGAGAAGCTCCCCCAAAGACATTTATTATTGGCATGGGATTCTCTGGCCTCTGCCTGGCTCTGTCATAGGACTCACTCTGCATCAGTGTATCGTTCACTTCTGCTGTTTCAGCCAGGTCTGCTGTTACTGCCAGCATTTTCTTTCCTTTTTCTTGCTCTTTCTTTTTTAGTTCTTCTAGTTGCATTTGCATCAACTTTCTCTGCACCTCTTCTTGTTGGTTCACCATTTTTTTGTCTCTCCTTACGACATTTGTCGACTGCATGAACCAAGTGGTCCCTGAACCTCCTCCAGTCTGGACTTAACTCGAGGAGACATTGCGTCCACTATAGCGGTCCGAAACAAAGCGGTCATCAACTCGTTACCGTCTATGTTTTGTTCGGTTTCAAGTCTCCACTTTTCAGTTGATCCTCCAGATAAGCCGCTGGGTTCTCCGTGTCCCCCAGCGGGTCTCCTTTCAATGTCTTTAGGTCCACTTTGAGTGGGTAACAGTCTCTGAGGGCCTGCCATACCCTCTGCCTGACTCGATCAAATGGCGTGCCATCAATCATCGGGTTATTTGCTGCGTTTTTTATCCCAGCCATTTCAAATAGTTCTGCTAATTTCGTGGTTCCTATTACCTTCACCAGTAGTGCCTTCAAATCTCCCATAGCCAATAATCATCCTGTAGTCTCCTCCTCAAAGGCCCTAATCCATTTTCCTGCCCCGTTATATATGTTGGGCAAGGTGTTTTTCAGCCCCTCTAGGTCTCGGGTCACCCAAGGAATATACTGGGTTTGTCCTGCCTTTTTCACAAGTAATGGCATCATTCCACCCTTCAGCTCCTGTCTCTCGCTTGCCATCTCTTGTTGTGGCTCTATCTGTATACTTTCCCACCTCATTCTTTCCTGGGCGTACCCCTGGCTTTCCTTTCTTTCTCTTTCTATAGTTTTTTCCAACTCCCTCATCTCCCTCTCTAAGTGCTTCATGGATGCCTCTATTTCCCTTCTACGCTCCCTTGTTCTTTCCCCATCACTTTCTAATTCTGCTTCATTCTCCCAGTTTTGCCCTCTCTCTGATGCCTGTTGATTACTCGCCTGTGTTGCTGCGTTGCAGTCTCCCTCATATTCCTTATTTGCTGCCTGACGGATCTCACAAATCTTTCTGTCCCTGAGATCCCTGAGGACCTGCAACCTTTTGATGTCTGCTTCTAGTTCCCGTGCTTCTTGCTTCATCCTTTCCTTTTCTCGCTGCCCCCTTCTCTGTCTATATTCCTTTATGTCTTGCCCATTCCTCCAAACTTTGACTTCTCCTTCTATCTCCACTATCCCTTCCACCAAAGGGCACTGTTTTATTCCGTCCTGGCTGGAATAGGGAGGGGGATACCCAGGGTCCCTTAGGCTGGGGTACAGAGTTGATTTTTTCCCTGAAGCTCCTGATTTTCATGCTGTTTTTGGGTTTTTTTTACTCTTGTTTGGGGTGGTATTCTTTTCCTGGTATGCTTTCCTCAGCCTTTCTCCTTCTATTCTAAACAATTTAAATACGTCTAGTTCTTTTTCCTTTTTCGTTACTCGGGTTTCTGATTTATCCTTAGGCTTAGACAATAGACAATAGGTGCAGGAGTAGGCCATTCAGCCCTTTGAGCCAGCACCGCCATTCAATGCGATCATGGCTGATCACTCTCAATCAGTACCCCGTTCCTGCCTTCTCGCCATACCCCCTCACTCCGCTATCCTTAAGAGCTCTATCCAGCTCTCTCTTGAAAGCATCCAACGAACTGGCCTCCACTGCCTTCTGAGGCAAGGAATTCCACACCTTCACCACTCTCTGACTTATAGTTCTTAATTAACACTTCCATTTCATCACACATATTTATATCAAAATATAACTATATCAAAATACATATCAAAATTTATATCATATTTATATCATTCCGTGGGCCATTTCGTAACCAATTTTTTCGTCCTTTTTTCCCATTTTTCAAGAGTGTTTTTTAATATCCTCTTTGGATACGGAGAATTTCTAACTTAGTATTTCAACTGCAGTTATTTTATTCATTGTACTCGTCTTATGTTATGTTAGTGCACTTGGTCAGTCACTTTAAATGCAGTCCTTGTTTTCACTCCGTTCCGTCTCTATAGTCACTATGGTACCTATTACGCTATTTCTATTTTTCTACAGTTCTACTATATTCCTTTGATATTTATGTTATCCAATTATTCCAATTTAAAAAAATTTTTTTTTTTTTAATCCTGCCCGTACAGACCCCCAGCTAACCAGAGATCCCTAGCCAACTAGAGCGGTATCCACAGGATGCTTTATCCTGCCCGTACAGACCCCTAGCCAACCAGAGATCCCTAGCTAACTAGAGCGGTATCCACAGGACGCTTTATCCTGCCCGTACAGACCCCTAGCTAACCAGAGATCCCTAGCTAACTAGAGCGGTATCCACAGGACGCTTTATCCTGCCCGTACAGACCCCTAGCTAACCAGAGCGGTATCCACAGGTCGCCTCGTCTATTCAGTCCCCTATCCTCCTAGGGCGGTATCCACGAGGTCTTCGTGACGTCACAAACTCTTACTCAACTAAATCTACTTTCTTAACTTATCTATTTTCTACTTACCCCACTGCGCAGCCTTCCTGAGCAATCCTCCGGGTCTCTTTTTAGAATAGTTTAGACAGATTCTTTGGATCGGAGAGGCCCTTGGACCGCCTGGGCGCTCCTGTGCCACCAGTGGTCCCCCGTTTTCAACAGGTCATTAGTCCAAATAAAGCGGAAAACCGCCTAACTTTTTGCGGGTGGCCACCCTTTACCTGTTGAACCGAGGAGCCCCTGACGGGCTTGGAAGCGCCTTTAGCTTGTCGTCCGTTATCGAACGGGCCTCTTTCCGATCCTGCCGACTACGCCAATTTTGTCGTGGTTACCGGTGTTCAAAATGAAGTAGATGACACGGAGAATTCTTCAAGAAGTTAAAAGCCTTTATTTGCAAACAACGGCTGGAACAATCAGGATGTCAACCATCTGACTGCCCACTTAGTACACCGGGCAGCCTATTTTTATAGGGTTATTCTAAACCTTATCTCCTTTGTATTACCTCATACCCACACTCCCTTTCTCCCACACTCCCTTTCTCCCACACTCCCTTTCTTCAGTCCTTCATTGCTTTGTAGTACCTGTTTGTCCCGCCACCATTAAATCCCATTTAGTAATATATCCTTATCTCAATGCTCACATCCCTTCATATTTCGCCTCCCTTATTTCCTGCTAGTCCATCCCTCACATCCATCCATCCCCCCAAGGCCTATGTTTTTCCTTATCTCTTCTCTTGCCACCATTAAATCCTACTCATTGATGAATGTCCGCATCCCTTCGGATTCTGCTACCCTTATCATCAAGGCTAAAGCAAAGGTACAAGCTGCAAAGGAGTGTTATACAAAGGAGTGTTACAGAGATGCGTCCCTTCGGATTCTCCCCATCCCTTCGGATTCTGCTACCCTTATCATCAAGGCTAAAGCAAAGGAGTGTTATACAAAGGAGTGTTATGTTACAGAGACGTGTCAAGGGTACGGAATGTCTAGAGCGCCTTAATTAGTTACAGACAGGCGCCTAATGCCTAAGCAGTTACAAACCTTAAACAACAATGTATAAAATAATGCCGTAACAATGTCTAATGTATAAAATACTAGCAAATAATATCATGCATAAAATAATATTCTCCCATATTACTTTCCTGTGATTTTCCAAACATGGTGTTTTGAATAACTATAAGTTTATTTATGTTTCTACAAGCTAAAATACTAAAGATTCTACGTTACATTGTTTAATAGAGCTTCGTTGTTCAAGTATCAATGGAAGTGATTTCTATGGAAACCCGTGGTTAAAGTAACGGCTGGGTTCTGGTGATCTTGTTATCATGAGACCATGGTGGGTCGTCACTGTTGGAAGGCTAGATGGAAACATTTTTGTCTGCTTGCCAATTTCCAAACTAACTTTAGTTCCCAACCGTACTTGCGGTGCATCCAACTCGTCAACTGACAAGAGACTTGAGCACTTAAATTGCCAAAGGACCGAGTACTGGAAAACAGGATTAGTTGGCATGGACAGTGTTGGCTGAAGGACCTGTTTCTGTGCAGTATGAAGCAATAATGAAAACAGGACAGTACAGAAAGAGCTAGGGTGTGCAGGAAGCACAGGCAGAACAGGGGCAGAGGGGGGACAGGAGCAGAGGCTGTATGTGTGGGGAACTACTTCCTCAACTCTATCCCCACTCCACCGCCACTGTAACATCTTCGTCTCACCACACAGACCAAACTCCCCACCATTGACCACAACTGCACTTCATGCTGCTTTGGGAAAGCAGCCAAAATATCTAAAGACCTTTCCCACCCAGGCAATTCCTTCCACTCCCCGCTCCCATCACCAGACGCAGATCGGATGCCGCCTGACCTGCTGAGTTACTCCAGCATTTTGTGAATAAATACCTTCAATTTGTACCAGCATCTGCAGTTATTTTCTTATACATCTAGTTTGGTTTATTGTCACGTGTACCGAGGTACAGTGAAAAGCTTTTGTGTGCTAACCAGTTAATGGAAAGACAATACATGATTACAATCAAGCTAAATTCGATCTATTTTGTCATAACGGCAAAAGTGATAGAAGCAGAATTAGGCTATTTGGCCCATCACATCAATTCCGCCATTCAATTATGGCTGGTCTACCGCTCTCTCCTAACCCCATTCTCCCGCCCTCCCCATAACCTCAGACATCTGTGCTAATCAAGAATCTATCTATCTCTGCCTTAAAAATATCCACTGACTTAGCCTCCACAGCCTTTGGTGGCAAAGAATTCTACAGATTCACCACCCACTGACTAAAGAAATTCCTCATCTCCTTCCTAAAAGAACGTCCTTTAATTCTGAGGCTATGACCTCTAGTCCTAGCTTCTCCTACTAGAGGAAACGTCCTCTCCACATCCACTCTATCCAAGCCTTTAACTATTCTGTATGTTTCAATGAAGTCCTCCCTCATTCTTCTAAACTCCAGCTAGTACAGGCCCAGTGTCGACAAATGCTCATCATATGTTAACCTACTCATTTTTGTGAACCTCCTCTGGACCCTCTCCAGAGCCAACACATCCTTCCTCAGATATTGTGACCAAAATGGCTCACAATATTCCAAATGCGGCATTACCAGCGCCTTATAGAGTGTGTGTTTTATTTTATTTTGAAGGCAACATCAACACACTAACCATATAACATAGTGTGTAGACTAATCTACCCCATGCTGTACATGTTTTCTGCGGTTAGACCCGAGAAAACCTCTTATCTTCTTGTTATTTTCAACAGCACCTAGTGACCTATCTGTTATGTTTCATTTACATGAGTGTTCATTTATTAGGCTTATTTCTCAGTGCTATTTTAAGAAAAATAATGAAAATATGCTCAAATTAACTGTACTATTGCATTACAGCATTGTTGCTCCAAAGTGGGTGGTTACAATTATTGACATATTAGCACCTGTGCTGAGCCAAATATTGCCACATCCCTATGGCGAAGAAATTAAAGGAATAAGTAAACTTCTTGGTGTGAAACTTGGAGAAGGACTTCTTATAAATCTTGTCTACGAAGCTTCTGGGTATGTGATCTTTGATATGTTAACATTAAATAAATACAAGAGAATGAAATGTGTTTAATTGTCATACGTACTGACAATGAAACTGAAATTTTTGCTTGCAACAGGATAGCAGGTGTGTATCACAACACACATGCTTAATACATAATAAACATAACCAATAAATTCTTTAACTATTTCACTTTATCTTATGAGGATAGTCACACAGTTAAAATACCGCTATCAAAATAGATCACACTTTGAACTTATAACCATTTAGGCACAATTTAGTTTGAATCACTTTTTTTTGTTAACATAAAAAAACGATGCCATTGTTAGATAATATTAATGGCCTGGGATAAAGTATACTACAATGTAATAGGTATGAGAAAAATGTATTATGAACAAGTAGAGTTTTAGGTTGACCTAGATTTCCAATTAGTATTATATTAACATCAGTATTAACCTATTTCATATAAATGGATTTACAGCAGTGCCCAGGCAATATTGAATGAAACAATTGGGCAACTAATATGTTCTCCCCTCATCCTTGTATTTTCATGCTTGCGGGAATATATTTCAGAGTTTTCAAAATAAAGTGCGATCTAGAGCACTCTGAGTAAGATGGCCACTCAGCTGCCCTGGCCAACCTGGTGCACATTGTGCTCCACCGCCCCAGCATTAGTTGGGCTTGTGTCCCACCTTCTACCCAAACATTCCAGCCTCCCCACATCCTTTAAGATCTTTTAATAAAACCCATCTCTTTTGATGTGTTTCTGACTAGTCATCCTCCTATCTCCTTGTGTTCATGTGCTAAGTGTTATTGCACCCCAAAGAAGGGGTTTAGATACCCCACTGGTGACGAGGGCAACTCTTTGTGGCTATGGCCTGAGCTCCAGAGGCAACCACCAGAGTATGTCCATTGTCGAGGACTATCAGGTGTCAGAAGTTATGGGGAGAGGGCAGGAGAATGGGGTTAGGAGGGAGAAATAGATCAGCCATGATTGAATGTAGATGATGTGCCAAATGGCCTAAATCTACTCCTATCCTTATGATCTTATTGAGCAACAGATGTTGCACATCAGTCACTGTGCCCCACCAATGGTTTCAGCTTGAAGACAAGTGGCAACCTCTAGTTTTGCTGCGATTCCTTGGAGATAAGCAAGAGAATGCCCTTCTCCAAGCCTGTTAGGTCTGGCTTAGTGGCCCATGCTTGAAATCTTATGCTTTCTCCACCCATATATTGCACTCACCTCCAGCTGGGACAGCAGAATAAGGAAGTCATGTTTCACTTTTAAATATTTCATTTAGTTTAACATTTTCAATGATATGTCGATCATTAAATGTTTTAGCACTGTATATATTTATTCCTAACAGAGTTAACAGGTTTTGAGTCTCTATTAATATCAGAGACAATATATTATTGTTAAATTCTTTAAAAACAGTTCTGACAGGTGATGAGGCACAACTTTGCCTTCTGTCAAACCCTGTCAGAGTTCTGGAGGCAAGACTTCAACTATGTGTTGCCTGAGGCCTGGTCACCATTGATGCCCTGCAACAGTGGCGCAGCGGTAGAGCTGCTGCCTTACAATGCCAGAGACCCGTGTTTGATTCTGACTGTGGGTGCTTTCGGTGCGGAGTTTGAATGTTCTTTCAGTGACCTCGTGGGTTTCCTCCGGGTGCTCTGGTTTCCTCCCACATTCTAAAGATGTGCACGCTTGTAGGTTAATTGACTTCTGTAAAAATTGCCTCTAGTGTGTAGGATATAGAAGTAGTGTATGGGTGGACTCGGTGTGCTGACGTGTCTATTTCCGCACTGCTCTAAACTAAACTAAATTAAATTAAACTAAACTCTCCAGGGTTCCATCAGTGCATGGGGAGTGTGCAAGCAATAAGTGTAGCTGCAGGCCCTACTCTATGATAATACAATAAATCCTCATTTCAATGGACCCCTTTGTAATGGATTTCAGTTATAGCGGATGGACCGCCTCCATGGTTGCTTAGAGCGCAGGCTTCCAAGGACACCCGCCCGACTCGAAGGATGCACCAGGGAGACTTTCTTCACCCACCACATGGTCCAGTTGAGGCGGCTGATGTTGCAGCTCGCATTGCCACCCCTTCCCTTCCCCCCTCAACCCCCACCCATCCACCGCCACCTCCTCCTAGACCACCTAGTTTTAAGGTGAAACAACACAAAGTGCTAGTGCAACTCAGTAGATTGAATCAGTCTGAAGAAGGACCCCGATGTCACCTATCTGTGTTCTCCAGAGATGCTGCCTGAAGAAGGGTCTCGACCAAAAATGTCATCCATTCCTTCTCTCCAGAGATACTGCCTGACCCGCTGAGTTACTCCAGCACTTTGCGTCTCTTTTGTGTATTAACCATCATCTGCAGTTCATTGTTTCAACTACATACAATGGTCATACCAGGGCCGTTTTTACAGCATTATGGGCCCCCGGGCAAAGCAGTGTACTGGGGCCCCTACCGTTACTCTTCCCTCACCCCCCTTTCCCTACCAGCCCCCCCCTGTCGTGCCGGCGAAAAGCACTTACCGAAAAGCACTTAGCGATGGACTTAGGGTGCTACATTGTTGCGAAAAGCACTTACAGATCGCTGTGAGAAGCACTTAGTGACCGAAAATGTTGCGAAAAAAGCACTTATTGAACCTACATTTTTAAAGTAGTATTTATTTATTGCAAGTCACTTAACATACACAGATCAGCATGGGGCCCCTATGCTCGTGGGCCCCCGGGCAAGTGCCCATCAGGCCCATGCGTTAAGACGGCCCTGGGTCATACCTTACTTGATTATAATGGACAATCGGTAAAAACTGACATAATTTCCCCCTGGTCCATTATACCGAGGGTTTACTATACTGATAGATAGGGTAATTTAACTGATGCATTACTCATGTCACTGTTCTCAGATATTGCACTAGCATTGTTGCACAAGACTCAAGAGGAACAATTTACCACTGTAGAAATATGGACTTCCCATTCACTGACATTTTAAGGAATGTCACAGTTGACATACAATTTATAAAGAATGGTCAGGTAAGTGACATTAAAATTACAACATGTGGCAAATAATACAAATTTTTAAAAAAAGTTTTAAATTGCCAGAATATCGAGATATGGCATAAGATCCATGTTTCCAATTTTCCAATAAGTTCTGAATAGTTCTGTGTTTATCAATAGAAAACCTGGTATTTTTTCAACAATTACACATTGGGAAATATAGATTTGTTTTCTTGAAACCAAGAAAGTTAAAAGGTCTACAAGAGATCCTCAAATTGATGGTGGGAAATGCTGATATGACTTATGTTGACCTGTTTCTTCTAATCTTTGTAAAGGGTAGCAACACAATACAAATAAAAAACACAATCTAATGCAGGTATCACAAAAAGCTGGAGTAACTCAGCAGGTCAGGCAGCATCTCAGGAGAGAAGGAACGGGCGGCGTTTCGGGTCGAGACCCTTCTTCAGACTGATGTCGGGGGGGTGGGGGGGACAAAGAAAGGATGTATTTGGAGACAGGAAGACAGTGGGAGAACTGGGAAGGGGGATGGGGAAGAGAGGGACAGAGGAGCTATCTAAAGTTAGAGGTCAATGTTCATACCACTGGGCTGTAAGCTGCCCAAGAGAAATAGGAGGTGCAGTTCTTCCAATTTGCAGTGGGCCTCACTATGACACTGGAGGAGGCCCATGACAGAAAGGTCAGACTGGGAGTGGGAGGGGGAGTTGAAGTGCCCAGCCACCGGGAGATCAGGTTGGTTAAGGCAGACTGAGCGACGGTGTTGAGCGAAACGATCGCCGAGCCTGCGTTTGGTCTTGCCGTTGTAGACAAGTTGACACCTGGAACAGCGGATACAATAGATAAGGTTGGAGGAGGTGCAGGTGATCTATTGCAGGTTATGTAAAAAAATGTTCCTTTGTTTGGGACGTAGGCAAGTTCTTCAATGGTCCCACATTAAAACCAGGGTTTATTGGTATATTTAAACGGCAATTATCTGGGTTCCTGTGATAGAGAAATATTTGGAGATTAGAAAGAGTTGATATGGTAGGAGGGAGAGCACTGGTTCTGATCTGAGAGTCTGAATGGTATATTTCTATGCTGACACAAATTTTATTATATAGTTAATGTTTGAGCTGGGCGGTAATGAGGCTTGATGATGGATAAAGCTCTTCCCAGCTTTGTCTAGCATGATGCCCAAGTTCAAAGTTTGGAGAAATATACCATGTGAAGCAATTCTTGTCCTTTACGAAACATCCTTATAAGCTGCTGATGGAGCTTAACATTTCGCTGCCAGACTCCAGTGAATCTGGGGGAACTTTGTAGCTGAAACCATCGGCAATTGAGAACATTCATTGGGTCCCAGAAGAGTTGGGAGGGTTTCAGTCCATAGTTTTACCACAGCCCCTGTAATGAAGGTGCACAAAAACTCTGAGCCTTCTTACAGGAGAATGTGCAGATGCCACACAGACTGCTCCAGAGTTCATGATTGTTACCGGGTTCCTGAAGATGTGAGGCAGCAGCACTGAGGCCGTGCGACTGACATGCAGATTGAGCTCATTTTGAATAGCCTTGAATAGCCTTGTTAAGCATCAGTCAGAAAACTGACATTTATATGGGCCTGAGTACAAATTTATGCAGTCTGAAAAAAAAGAATGCTGTCATTTTATTTAATCTGATCAATTGATGCACAGTGTTGTTCATTGGGTAATCTGTAAAACCCATGGTCTTCTCAGGCTTATTTGTTTGGCATGGCTGCCACAAAAAGATATAGAAATAAAAGGCCCTTTCTGTTATGAAATTACTTTCACTCGAAAATGGTGTATGAACAGTTTCATAGTAGCAGATTGAGATGGAAATAAAGAAATACCAGGACATTGTGAAACCTAATGTTAATATAAATACCATCTCCCATGATAATTATTTAAACTATATGAATATATTCCTTCTTGCTAATGATCTGTTTGGCTTTTTGGAATAGCTGATTGCTTGTACCCTACAATTTAATGCTGCCCAAGTCTTAACTGTGTGCCCAATTTGTTTTATTTATGTTTTTATTCAGATTGCCTACACAGGGACAACATTCCTTGGTTTTGTAGGTTTATGGACCGGCCAAAAACCAAACAAGTTTACCATTACTGGAAATGAAAGAGGTTTGTTGAACTTTGTTACGCTTTCTTGATAAACCTACTCATCAGAATGAGTGTTTATATAAACTGAACACTGTCAGGTTCCTTTGAGACTTGATACATTTGAGGTAACTTGTGTAAACAATATTGTTAACTTTGAAATGTTTGGAGTTGCTGATTTCATTCCATTATATTCTCAAGAGACCGTCACACTTTGGACAGCTTGTAAGGATTTCCATTAGTTATAACTAATGGAATTGCTCAAAGTAAGAATGATGGACTATTTCCAGATTCTACAAAGTTAGATCATATAAACAATGAAACATCGAAAGAGAATGTTCTCTCAAGATTTCCCATCACGAATATAAGCAGCTTTGTCAGAGGGGCTACTGCATTATATATAAATAAAAAGGTCTGTCTGTCTACTATTTAAATACGTATTGCTTAATCATTTTTAAATTAGAGTGATCCTCTTTAACTCTATTTAATTAACATTTAATTAATTGATAGGTAGGTTTTCCCTATGTGTTTCCTTATGTCATTTAACCCATCATATGCATAAATCATACTGTAACATGTTAGATTGTAGCCCAGGGCTGTGGTCAATGTATAAAATTTCATTGCAACTATTCAGCTGACTGAATCATTATTCTAATGTTAATACTGTCATTGTGTAAATAGATCCACTGTATAAGAAATATACTCTAATTATGTCTTGAAAATCTGACTGTACTTCAATGGCCCAAATGGATTTATGTTCTGGGAAATAATTAAAGGTTTTAAGAAAACCACTTAATGTTCCAGCACACAAATTCGGGGTAATTCTGGGTAATTGTTCTTCTGACCCCAAACTGAATCTCCCAGTTTCATTCAATAAGTAAGAAGATGTAACAGATGTGTCACAATAAGAACAGGAGGTTTTAAAAAACTTAGGCAGTGGATGGAAGCAAATGAGAAAATCTTCACTTTCTAACCAATGACCAGGATTCTGATTGGCATCCAACTGTTTTATTCATATATTTCGAGTCCTAATAATCCTTGAGGAGACTGTGTTTTTCAAAGTAGAATCACACATACATGTTGTGTTTGCCCTAAAACCAGGATCTCTTTGCAATGCACACAGGTTGCCATATGCAGAAGTTAATTTTTACACTTTGTGGTGCAGTTTTGCAGCAATATTTTTGTTAGATTAAATCATAATTCAGGGGGCCCACATGATTTGAGTCTATTAATGTTTATTTTCTTTATTTTTTCCCACTGAAGTTTATTATTGAGACCATGCTAGATTTTGTATAATGGTGTCCAGTTTATTGGCAAATGCAACAAAAAATGCCTATACTCCCCAAGCTGTTTAGGTTCAATGTGTTTGGCCTGTTCCCATAACTCCTTATTTCTTGATCTTTGATTTACTTTTCCTTTGATTTATATTTTGTGACATCATTCTCAGTCATTTGCACTGTATCCTCCCAATTCTTTCAAAATCCTTTCAGCAATGTTGATCTGTATTTAGTAATCTATTGTAGTCTTACTTTAGTTTACTTACTAATGAATTCACCATGCATGCCTTCATTTATCTTCTGTACCTCTTTGCTTAGAAATACTTAAAATTTTATTTCTTTATGAAGCATAATATACACAAAATATAGAATTTACAATGATTTAATAATTTCTGGAGCTTGATTTAGTAATTTCTACAGAATGTAGTAATTCTGCAATTAATTTAATGGAGCTTTAATTTAGTTCGTTTAGTTTAGAGATGCAATGCGGAAACAGGCCCTTCGGCCCACCCAGTCCGCACTGCCCAGTGATCCCTGCACACTAACGCTATCCTACACACACTAGAGTCAATTTACAATTTTACCAAGCTAATTAATCAACAAAACTGTACATCTTTGGAGTGTGGGAGGAAACCCACGCAGGTCACGGGGAGAATGTACAAACTCTGTACCGATAGCACCCGTAGTCAGGATCGAACCCAATTCTCTGGCGCTGTAAGGCAGCAACTCTATCGCTGTGCCAAAATTATCAACAAATTATTAAGTGTTTTAACCAGAATTTTGTGCTCAATTGATGTATCCTGATCTACAAGGTACCAGTTGATTTAGTAAAATGCTGATTGAGATACTGCTTTGCTTGTCTTCAAAACAAGGTGTCCAGAATAGAACATAGAACGGTGTAGTGCAGGAACGGGCTGGTCAGCCCACCATCTCAGCACTCACTATGCAACCAATCTAATCTTATTTGCTTTTGCTACTTGCCTGCACTTCATTATGCACAGTCTGGCTGAATTTTCAAACTAGACTCTGTTTACGTGAAATCTAGAGTCATATGTATAAACAATATTTAATATTTTATTCAAGCTAAAGATCATTGGTGGAAAACTGCAATTGCTCTACTTTTGAAGCGTAATCCTTCTCCAAGCTGGCTGATTAGAGATGTAAGTAATTTTATTGCTCTTTGAACATACCTTTTACGTATCTGGCAAAGAGTCATCACACTTTAGTATCATTTACAATCAAGTGGGAGGCCAAACGGGCTTAGTTTAACATTTCACCTGAAAGGTGGTATCCTGGAGATAAGAAAAGGCCCATTATTGGCTGGGGAAGGGGTGATACGAGAATGTGAACAGTGGAACTGGTTGAAATTAGAGAGCTCAATATTCTTACTGTTGGGTTGTAAGCTGCCCAAGCGAAATGTAAGATGCCATTCTCCAACTTGATAGTGGCCTCACTCTGACAATGGAGGAGACCCAAGACAGAAAGGTCAGTATGGGCATAGGATGGTGAGTTAAAATGTTTGATTACTGGGGGATCATGTAGGCCAAGGCATACTGAGCATAAGTGTTCAATGGAACAGCCACCCAGTCTACATTTGGTCTTGCTTGGATATGAAAGATTTAGAGGGATATGGGGCCAAACATGAGCAGGCAGGACCAGTATAGATGGGGCATCTTAAGTCATATGGTCATAAGTGATAGGACAGAATTAGAACATTCGGCCCATCCTTTGATATAAAGGAGCCCACACCAAGAACAATGGATACAGTAGACGAGGTTGGAGGAGGTGCAAGTGAACCTCTGCCTAACCTGAAAGGACTGTTGGGGACCCTGGATGGAGTCGAGGGAGGAAGTGTAAGGACAGATGTTGGCAGAATAGACTTGATAGGCCGAATGGCCTAATTCTGCTCCTGTCACTTATGAGATGTAAAGTTGCAATGGGTAGAGAAAAGATTCATGAGGATGTTGCCAGGACTCAAGGGTCTGAGCTGTAGGGAGATGTTGAGCTGGCTGGGACTCTATTCCTTGGAGCACAGAGGATGAGGGGTGATCTTGTAGAGGTGGATAAAATCATGAGAGGAATAGATCAGGTAGAGGCACAGAGTCTCTTGCCCAGCGTAGGGGAATCGAATACCAGTTGATAAAGGCATAAGGTGAAGGGGAAAAGATTTAACAGCAAATTAATTGGTAACTTTTTCACACAAATGGGTAGTGGGTGTAAGGAATTAGCTTCCAGAGGAGATAGTTGAGGCAGGGACTATTGCAATGTTTAAGAAACACTTAGACAGGTAGATGGATAGGACAGGTTTGGAGAGATATGGACCAAATGTAGGCAGGTGGGACATGTTGTTCGGTGTGTGTAAGTTGGGGTGAAGGGCCTGTTTCCAAGCTGTTTGACTCTGTGACTCTGACTAATAACAAAAAGGTTTACGTTGCTTGTTTCCTCAGACTCTTGCACAAGCTGCGGACTTCAATGAAGCTTTGAAGAAATTGGCGTATACTCCGATCACTTCAAATGTGTACTTCATTTTAAGTGGAGTGGAACCGGATGAAGGCACGGTTATTACAAGAAACATCAGAGGTCCTGTTAGCATCTGGCCTTTGATGTCTGCCAAAGGAGAGTAAGTGATCAATTAAAAACAAAACATGCCGAGATACTCCCCGGGTCAAGTCATGCCTGTGCAGAAAGACAAAGTGCAAAGAACGTCCATAGAATCCTTTTCCTACACTGTCTAGAGAGCACAGCTTAAGGTGAAAGGAGCAAAGTTTAAAGGAGATGTGTGGATCAACTTTTTTACAGAGGGTGGTAAGACAATGGACAATAGGTGCAGGAGTAGGCCATTCGGCCCTTCGAGCCAGTGCCGCCATTCAATGTGATCATGGCTGATCATTCACAATCAGTGCCCCATTCCTGCCTTCTCCCCATACCCTCTGACTCCGCTATCTTTAAGAACTCTATCTAGCTCTCTCTTGAAAGCATCCAGAGAATTGGCCTCCAATGCCTTCTGAGGCAGAGAATTCCACAGATTTACAACTCTCTGACTGAAAAAGTTTTTCCTCATCTCCGTTCTAAATTGCCTACCGCTTATTCTTAAACTGTGGCCCCTGGTTCTGGATTCCCTCAACATTGGGAACATGTTTCCTGCCTCTAACGTGTCCAATCCCTTAATAATCTTATATGTTTCAATAAGATCCCCTCTCATCCTTCTAAATTCCAGTGTATACAAGCCCAGTCGCTCCAGTCTTTCAACATACGGCAGTCCCGCCATTCCGGGAATTAACCTAATGAACCAACGCTGCATGCCCTCAATAGCAAGAATATCCTTCCACAAATTTGGAGACCAAAACTGCACACAGTACTCCAGGTGCGGTCTCACTAGGGCCGTGTACAACTGCTGAAGGACCTCTTTGCTCCTATACTCAACTCCTCTTGTCATAAAGGCCAACATGCCATTAGCTTTCTTCACTGTCTGCTGTACCTGCATGCTAACTTTAAGTGACTGTTGAACAAGAACACCCAGATCTCTTTGTACTTCCCCATTTCCTAATTTGACACTATTCTAATAATAATCTTCCTTCCTGTTCTTACCACCAAAGTGGATAGCCTCACATTTATCCACATTAAACTGCACCTGGAATACACAGCACCTGAAATACACTGCCAGGGGCAATTGTTGAGGCTGAGATGATCGTGGCATTTAAGACACTTCTATAGGCTTATGGAGATGCTGGGAATGGAAGGGTATAGATTATGTGCAGGGAGATTAGAGTTGTTCTTGTCATTATGTTCAGCGCAGACATTGTGAGCCAAAGACCCTGTTTGGGTTAGTTTTTAGTTTAGTTTAGAGATACAGCATGGAAACAGGCCCTTCGGCCCACCGAGTCCACACCGACCAGCGATCTCCACACACCAATGCTACCCTACACACACTTGTTACAATGTACAAGCTCAAGCCAATTAACTTACAAACCTGTACGTCTTTGAAGTGTGGGAGGAAACCAGAGATCCCAAAGAAAACCCATGCAGTTCACAGGGAGAACGTACAAACTCTGTGTAGACTGCACCCGTAGTCAGGATCAAACCCAGGCCGCTGGTGCTGTAAGGCAGCAACTCTACCACCATGCCATCGTGTTCCTGTGATGTGCTCCTTTTATTAAGTTTTGATAAAGAACCACCAGCAAAATGTAATATTTTGGCCTGTAATAGCAATTTCTTGCCAAGAAATTCCTTCACAAGACTCTACAATAAACAGGACCCGCAAAATTGAAAATCAGCAGAACTTACTGCAATTTCACACACATTAAACCTACCTGAAAATTCAGCTCCTGACCCTTTTCACAACAACATTTAAAAGACATTTGAACAGGTACATGGATATGAAAGATTTAGAGGGATATGGGGCCAAACATGGGCAGGTGGGACCACCATAGATGGGGCATCTTAAGTCAATGGTCGTAAGTGATAGGAGCAGAATTAGACCATTCGGCTCATCAAGTCTACTCTGCCATTCAATCATGGCTGATCTATCTCTCCCTCCTAACCCCATTCTCCTGCCTTCTCCCCATAACCCCAGATACCCGTACTAATCTAGAATCGATCTTTCTCTGATTTAAAAATATCCATTGACTTGGCCTCCACAGCCTTCTGTGGCAAAGAATTCCACAGATTCACCGCTGAGCCAAAGGACCTGTTTCCATGCCGTTTGACTCTGACTTTATGTATGTCTGTATGTACGTATGTATGTATGTATGACTTTATGATCTGAAAAAAAGTTCTTATTCACACTTTGTGCGACCCAATTTTACGGTTCTTTTTTTGCCGTTACTCTGCTGTTTGGAGTACCACCAATCAAGCTTCTTTGTTCTCTGTGAGATCAACAGGGGCTTCAGATACAGTCACGTGCGCTCCCCTTTTGTTCTGCCATTGAAGGTCACAGTCAGATCAGTTTCCTTAGCTGAGTGTCATGCCAGACTGCTTCTGATCTCTCCAGCCATCCCAGTGTTACTGCTCATCGCTGCATTTGAAGCACGTGAGGTCAGGAACCAGCCTGTGTCTCTGGAGCTGTGAGGCAGCAGCTCTACCCACTGCGACCCATTAGGAGCAAAGAGGTCCTTCTGCAGTTGTACAGGGCCCTAGTGAGACTGGAGCGACTAGGCTTGTATACACTGGAATTTAGAAGGATGAGAGGAGATCTTATCGAAACGTATAAGATTATTAAGGGGTTGGACACGTTAGAGGCAGGAAACATGTTCCCAATGTTGGGGGAGTCCAGAACAAGGGGCCACAGTTTAAGAATAAGGGGTAGGCCATTTAGAACGGAGATGTGGAAAAACTTTTTCAGTCAGAGAGTTGTGAATCTGTGGAATTCTCTGCCTCAGAAGGCAGTGGAGGCCAATTCTCTGAATGCATTCAAGAGAGAGCTAGATAGAGCTCTTAAGGATAGCGGAGTCAGGGGGTATGGGGAGAAGGCAGGAACGGGGTACTGATTGAGAATGATCAGCCATGATCACATTGAATGGCGGTGCTGGCTCAAAGGACCGAATGGCCTCCTCCTGCACCTATTGTCTATTGACACTATCGCCCACTGTTTTAATTCACCTAAACTTGAATGCATCTCACAGTGAAATGATGCTTTCTCCTCCCTTACACAGATGGTACAGAGTGCAGACAAACTATGACCACTGGAAAGCTCCACCTCCATGGGATGACCGAAGGTGAACATTCTTGCGCCTTTAAACTTACGAAACATTTGCACATTATTTTCATGCCAGTTTTGTTTTAACATGTTGTGTTTTTTTCTCAAGAACAATAGCCATCCATGGTCTCGAAGCTACAACCCAAAAGAACATCAGTCTCGATACAATGTATGAGGTGAGTGCCTGTGGAATCTAATTATGTTATCAGTTTCCCTCAACTAACGCTCTCCTCCACCTGGCACAACTTGTCCTCACCGGTAACAACTCTTTTAACTCCATTCTCTTCAAGTCAAAGGTGTAGCCATGGGTATTCACATGGGCCTCAGCTATGTCTGCCTCTTTGTTGGTTACATGGAACAGAGAGTCATAGAATCTTACAGCGTGGAAACAAGTCCTTTGGCCCAACTTGCCCACACAACACTAGTCCCACCTGCTTGCATTTGGCACATATCCCTCTAAACCCTTCCTATCCATGAACCTGTCTAAGTCACACTTACACAGAGGGTACAGAGTGCAGACAAACTATGACCACTGTGATGTTTCACCTCCATGGGATGGCCGAAGGTGAACATTCCTGCGCCTTTAAACTTATGAAACATTTGCACATTATTTTTTGTGTCACTTTTGTTTTAACATGTTGTGTTGATATCTCAAGAACACCACAGATGCACTGAGCAGGGGAATTGATGTGCAGGGCGAAATATCTAATAGGAAACTAAGTGGTAATGCAGACAGGTGGGACTAGTGTAGATAGGACACGCTGGTCGGTGTGGGCAAGTTGGGCCGATGGGCCTGTTTCCACACTGTATAACACTATAACTAATTCAGCGGGCCAGGCAACATCTCTGGATGACACGGTTAGTCGATGTTTTATGCTGGGACTCTCCTTCAGAGTGATTCAGATGCTGCCTGACTTTCTCATTTACTCCAGCACTTGGTGTCCCAAGTAAGATTCCAGCACTTGAAGTTCCTTGTCCTGCCATTTCAGGGAAGTCTTTCATGATAGGTTATTGACATGAAACATTGATGTTGCCTGACCTGCTGAGCATTTCTACCATTTTCTGTTTTCAGTTTAGTTTGCAATCAGCTGCAGATAATTTTTCTTTCTGTTTTCCATTCTTTTTCTTACATGATATCTTCTTTTCCCTTGTATGATATCATGAATATGCTTATGCTTACTCACTTCTTGTTTATCAGTTCTGAAGAATTTATATGTAAACCTTTGCTGTAACTTGGTTCATTTAGAGATGATGCCTTATTCTTTGTGTCCGGTTTTCAGCATCTTCAACATTTTATTTTTATTTTAAATATAATTCCATGTTTTCTAATGGCGCCTTTTTTTATATTGTAGATTCTCTCTATGGAACGAGTGTTAAATAAGTGAGTATGCTCTTTAAACCCCCTTGAAATGGAAAATGTTGAAAGAGATTTTATTGCTGTGTTACCCATATATTTGACAATTATACTCTCCTGATTTTCTTGACTCCTGTTGTTTGGAATATTGCAGCAAAAAAGTGCCAACGCTAGCCCTCCCCCTGCCTTTATATAATCTAACCTTCAGCGTAGATACCTTTATCATTAAATAGGGGTGTGGAAATTTACTTGTGATTATTTTTGGGCTTTATGTCATTGCCTGTTTTTCTTAGCTGTTTTGTAAAGCCCCATAAACTATGAGTTTCTTAAAATGACCTGTGAAGCATTGTATTAGGGTGATCATCTTGCTAGGCGTCATCTACCACCTTCCCTCTCCAGTGTGGTCTATAGTTGCTCTTTCCCCATTGCATCACAGTCCACCACTGCTGCTTTGGTCCGTTCTGTACGGAGACTATTTAATTTAACCTGCAGAAAATCTGTTCCTTTCCAAAGTTACCAACAAACAGATCTTCAAGATTGTATGAACTTGCTATCATACAACTTCACAGTTGAAGGGTTGACTAGTGGTTGAAAAATATGCTGGTTGTTGTTTAGTTTAGTTTAGAGATACAGCTCAGAAACAGGCCCTTCATCCCACTGGGTCGGTGCTGACCAGCGATCCCCACACATCACCACTATCCTACACACACTGGGGACAATTTACAATGTTACCAAACCCAATTAACCTCCAAACCTGTCAGTCTTTGGAGTGTGGGAGGAAACCGGAGCACCCGGAGAAAACACATGGGGAGAACGTACAAACTCCATACAGACAACACCTGTAGTCAGGATTGAACCTGGGTCCATGGCACTGTAAGCCAGCAACTCCACTGCTTCGCCGCCGTGCGAAGACATCTGTTGTGTCTGTGAAATCTATTCTAGATTGTGCTTATTTAGTACGGGCAAAAAAGATGAAATCACTGGTAATGTTTTAAAAAATGACACATATATTCCAGGCTCACGGTTTATACGACGTTAATGTGCGCTGCAGAGCCCCATGAATACAGGACAGTGATTCGCTCACAACCTTGAACGGAGGAATCCGATTTTTGTAAGTAAAGTTGAGGTCTAATTTTATTTTGGATATTCTTTCTAACTATATTTTAAATCATAATCTTCCTGTTGTGATTAATGAACAGAAGTCATCGAACAAAAACAAAATTATACTGCTGCGCTAAACTGGAAGAGAGGCTTTCAAGGAATATCAAGATGCTCTATGAAATCTTCTGCCCAATGCGATTTATTTTTATAAATGCCGCACTTGCATTTCATATTGATGCAGTTGGGTTTAGTGCTCAACTCCAAATGTTTTACACAGCTTTTCATTTGAAAAATCAACCCACCTGCTCACATGTAGTTAAGATATTTCTGTGTGCTTTCATTATAAATTAAATATTCAAAAATAACATGATTTTTTGGGGCTAATTAACAGATGTTTACAGAGGTAGATTTGGAATAAAAAAATTATCGCAGCTAGTTCATTGACAGCATTTCACAGAATTAACAAAGCCAAATCAGCTGGTAGATATGGAATTTCTATGAACAATTTTTTTAAATCTGAATGTCTAAAGAATGTTTTGTATGGTAATTAAAGGAAGTCGGTTCCTGCAATATCCACAGGGAAATGTAGGTGACATGTTTGAGGTCATAAAACTACCAAGCCCTGAAACCACCAAGTTTGAGAGAGCAAATGAAATGTAAATGGCGTTTTTAAAAATATCTATATTTTTCTTAAAATTAGTTGCAGGAAATGATTTACAAGAATCCTACGATGATATAGTTATCGATCGTTATTACCAGGATATGAACATACTGGACATGAATGTGTAGAGACTCGTCACTAGTTTGTCCGGGTTCATTTTATGAAATCTGCCCATTTGTTAATTGTTGAAAAGGAATCTGTCTAAAATAATAAAGATGAGCTTAAAGGAACATCTTCAAGGCAGAGAGGGAGAGGGGTTGGTGAAGTTACATGCATTTCATATTGATGCAGTTGAGGTAAAGTGATGAAATCCAAACGGATAGAATTTCAGAGTGTAGGAAGGAACTGCAGATGCTGCTTTAAACCGAAGCTAGACACAAAAAACTGGAGTATCTCAGCGGGACACGCAGCATCTCTGGAGAGAAGGAATGGGTGACGTTTCAGGTCGAGACGTCTGAGGAAGGGTCTGGGCCCGAAACCTCACCCATTCCTTCTCTCCAGAGAGGCTGCCTGTCCCGCTGAGTTACTCCAGCTTTTTGTGTCTCTCTTCGATAGAATTTCAGAACTGCACACCTGGAGAGTTCAAGGAGGGTAGAAAAGATAAGAAGTAACACGGGGGAAGGTTTCTACAGCAGTTGAGCCTGAGGTCGGGCAGAGAAAAGACTCTTACAGCTGCAGACTTTAATTCCAGTAACAAATATTAATTTCCTGAACAATTTATTAATATATTTTGAAATTAGTCTGAAAGATTAAACACAAGTAAAAAAATTGCAGTGTTATAATGGCCAGGCATTGGGCACAGGCCCTTGCTCAGCAAAAATGTATACCACTGATGAAAATCATGTCATGTATTCTTTTCCCTTTCATAATTATGTGCCTGATTTTATGTTTTTCTGATGATGCTTTAATAAACATTTTCTCAAGCATTTGACTGGTTCAATGTAAATGATTCCTTTATTTTACAAAAAAATCTTTGAAATTTTTCATTGCAGATGTTTTTTCCTGTTAAAATGAGGCAATTAGAAAGCTGATTTTGAAATCAAGCCTGGTGAGTTTGTGCAAACAATTGACCATTACCTCTACCATCGTGTGACAAATCAACCAATTGAAAATCTGAGAGAAGTCAGCATATACAAAAGTTCTACTTCTTGTGCAACATTTTACCTCAAAAGGAATTTAATTTCTGGAGTGACCAAGAGGTTGTGGCAATGAGCTGGTGAAGCAGAGATGTTGGAGAGTGAGGGGGGAGGTGGGCTGTTGTGGAGGTCAGCTTCAAATGAAACATCACTTTGGCACCCTGTATACATTGGGAAGCTCTGCCATTTTCTAAGTCAGCGCTTTGAGACTCTCGAGGTCCATTGAATGGAATGCGCAAAACCCTTGCTTTAGTGCCTCATCCAAAGGAGAAAGCCTTCAGGGATGTATATCCTGTGATAATGCATGAATACAAGACAGAAACAGCAGCAGGAATAGTCCATCCAGTCTCTTGAGAATCTTCCATAATTCAGTATGAGCATAGTTGATCCAATCTTTCCTGCCCGGTTCTTGTCAACCTTGAAGATACACACAAAATGCTGGAGTAACTCAGCGGGATAGGCAGGATCACTGGAGAGAAATGGGTGACACTTCGGGTCGAGACCCTTCTTCAGACTGGGTCTCAACCTGAAACACCACCCATTCATTCTCCTCAGAGATGCTGCCTGTCCTGTTACTCCCGCATTTTGTTTCTCTCTTCGATGTAAACCAACATCTGCAGTTCCTTCCTGAACATTGTGTAAACTTTGAATCCCTTGATTGAACATCTGTCCATCCCAGCCGTGACCATTTCCAGTGATTCAGCCTCCACACATCTCTCAGCAGTAGAAAATTCCAATTGTACTCAACCCTTTGAGAAAAGAAAAACCTCCTTCATCTCCTTCTTAATCTGAGTTACGCACCGTAGTTTTGGAATTTCCCCTAAGGTCAACATCATCTTGTATTTAACTGTTAAGCCTCCTCATAGAACATAGAACAGTGCAGCACTGGGGCATTTTGCCCATCATAGCTCCACCCACCTAAACTAATCTCATCTGCCTGCACTTGGTCCATATACCTCTATTCACTGCCTGTTCATCTTCCTGTCTAAATGCCTCTTAAATGCTGCAATCATAACTGCATCCTTGATCTTCCCTGACAGCATGTTACAGGTACCTACAAATCTCCGTAAATTTTTTTACTTTGCACATCGCCATGAAATTTCCCCCCTCTCACCTTAAACCTATGCCGAGAATTCCACAGATTCACAACTCTCTGACTGAAAAAGTTTTTCCTCATCTCAGTTCTAAATGTCCTACCCCTTATTCTTAAACTGTGGCCCCTTGTTCTGGAACTGCATGCTATATTCTGTATGTGACCTAACAATTTTTTTGTATTGCTGCATCATGACTTCTATACTCAATGCCCTGACCAATAAAGTACTCATTAAGGACTTCACCCACCTGCGCCGGTTCCATGCACATGTCCCTTCCTTTGCCCTTGAGCGGACCTACCCTTTCCCTAGCTACCCCTCTTGTTCCTAATATATATATTAAATACCCTGGGATTCTCTTCAGTCCTACTTGTCAAGAAATTTCATGGCCCCTTTTAGTCTTCCTAATTCCATGCTTAAGGTCTTTCCCGTTTCTTTAATATTCCTCGAGGGCCTTGTCCAATTTCAGCATCCTAAGGCTTACACGTGCTTCCTTGTTCTTTTTGACTAAACTAGCAGTATCTCTAGTTATCCAAAGTTCCCAAACCTGTCCATCCTTATCATTCATTCAAGTTCCTGGGTGCTTATTTGTCCTATGGACTAGATATGAATGTGAACAATGACATTAATATTTGCTGCAGTTATACATGCACCTTAAAAGCAACAACATTAATTCCCTAGCAGAAAGAGCAGATGAGATAGAATCATTACACTTATACAAGGTGTTAGATAAAGTTCTAATGGTTAAAGAGATCAAGGGACATGGAGACAAAGTGGGAACTGGATTTGTTCAGTGATACATGGCGACTGAATGGCAGGTTGGGCTTGGAGCCCAGGATGATTTTCATTCTGAGGATGCGGAATGAGCTGACTGTGGGTGTGATGGAGGCAGGTAATGTGGTGCACTTTGCGATGCCTATAATGGAGAAAGATTTGTGAAGTCACACACAATGGCAGATGAGTAGAGAGTAGCTCTGGCACCTAGCTGCCGTGAACACGATGGGCCGAATGGCTTTCTTCTGCGCTGTTACCATTCTACGATTCTAGGCGCCGGACTTCCCAGCCAGGGGAATTATTCTTTCTGTAGACACAAGGAACTGCGGAAGCTGGTTGGCAAAAAAAAGACCCAAGTGCTGGAGTAACTCAACGGTTCAGTCAGCACCTGTGGAAAACATGGATAGGTGACGTTTCGAATCGGGACTCTTCTTCAGATTCTGCAGAAGAGTTCCCACCTGAAACATCGCCTATCCATGTCCTCAACAGATGCTGCCTGACCTGCTGAGTTACTCCAACACTTTGAATGATTCTTCCGGTTGAGCTCTGCAACAAAGGCCAACACACCTTTAGCATCCCTTTTCACTTGCTGCCACTGCATGTTGGAATTCCGAGACCAGTGTACAAAACTAGCCAAGTCTCTTTGAAGATCAGCATTATCCAAAAACTAATCTTTCATAAACCATTCTGCTCTTGTGCAGCAAGGAGATGAACTTGACATTTTTCATAAGCCACACAGCTTCCTAAATGCTGAAGTGAGATGAATGAAATCTCTGAGGTTGAACTGCTGAGGTAAAGTTACGAGAGGAAAACGCTAAACGGAAGGGGTGAGGGTGGTGAAGACGAGGGTTCAATGCAAGAAATGCCACGAGATGAAGAGAGACAGGAATTAAAAAGACTGTTTTGCATTGGCCGGGAATCGAACCTGGGCCTCCTGCGTGGCAGGCGAGAATTCTACCACTGACCAACCAATGCAACAGGATAGAAACTACTCACTGCCTCCTTATTCAATATTTGCATTCACGAGTTTTCAAGAAAACAAGTTTATGGAAAAAAACTCAGCCAGCACCTATAAAGGGAACTAGACTGTAGATATTTCAGGCCAGGACCCTTTCACTGATTATATGCTTTATGATGGAGCCAACAAGAACTGTTACCATTCACTTGACCTTTACAGCCTGCTCTGCCATTTATCAATATTGTGGCTCATCGTTGTCTTCCACTATCCCCCTATCCCTGCAACATGTCAGAGGCGGAGACAGAGTAAATAATAAGAAACATTCTCTGCGAAGGAGGTATTCAAGATCAGAGGGCATAGGTTTTTTTCACTCAGAGGGTGGTTGCAATGTGGACACGCTGCCTGAGAAAGTATCGGAGACAAAGCCTCAACATTTAAGAGAAACCTGAACGAACACTTGAATCCGCCAGACAGTGAAGGCTCCGGCCACGTGACAGTAAATGGAACTAGTAAAGGCAGGTTCTTGATGGTCGGCATGAAGATGTTGGGCTGCAGGACGTGTCTCTGTGCTGTGTGACTCGATAACCCACCGACTCTATGACTCGGTCCCAACATCTGGACTGAAATCCTCTCATAACAAAGGCCAATGCACCTTTTGCTTCACTTCCCACTCACTCACCTATAACATTTGCAGTTTCAGTCATTTTCAGTGAGGGGTTTGCAGCAAAAAGGAAAGCTTTACTCATGAATGCAAATGTTGAATTAAGGGCCTGTCCCACTTAGGCGATTTCTTTGGTGACTGCCGGCGACTGTCAAAGTCGTAGCAGATCGCCAACATTTTCTTTTACCCGACGACAATGACCACGACAATGCCGAGTCAGGTTGAGATTACACCGTCTTCGGAAACATTGCAAAATTCCCATGCTGTCAATGCTTCTCCGGCAACCCAGAAACCAGATATGCATCTCCCGTACATTTTCAAATTCAAATTTTTAATTCCCGCGTGACAGGCAAGAATTCTACCACTGAATCACTGAATCACCAATGCAACAGGATAGAAACTATTCATTTACTCCTTTAGTTTAGTTTAGTTGAGAGATACCGCACAGAAACAGGCACTTTGGCCCACCGAGTCCGCACCGACCAGCATATAGATTGGGTGAATCAGCATATAGATTGGGTGAATCTATCTACATATAGATTGGGTGAATCAAATTGGCAGAGGTGTTGAGGAAGAGGATTTCTTGGAATGTATGCGGGATAGTTTTCTAAACCAACATGTAGAGGAACCAACATGAGAGCAGGCTATTCTAGACTGGGTATTGAGTAATGAGGAAGGGTTAGTTAGCAGTCTTGATGTGCGTGGCCCCTTGGGCAAGAGTGACCATAATATGGTTGAGTTCTTCATTAGGATGGAGAGTGACTTAGTTAAGTCAGAAACAACGGTTCTGAACTTAAAGAAGGGTAACTTTGAGGGCATGAGACGTGAATTGGCCAAGATAGACTAGCAATTGATTCTTAAAGGGTTGACGGTGGATATGCAATGGAAGGCATTTAAAGACCGCATGGATGAACTACAACAATTGTTCATCCCAGTTTGGCAAAAGAATAAATCAGGGAAGGTAGTGCATCCGTGGCTAACAAGGGAAATTAGGGATAGTGTCAAAACAAAAGATGAAGCATATAAATTAGCCAGAAAAAGTATCATACCAGAGGACTGGGAGAAATTCAGAGTCCAGCAGAGGAGGACAAAGGGCTTAATTAGGAAAGGGAAAATAGATTATGAAAGAAAACTGGCAGGGAACATAAAAACTGACTGCAAAAGCTTTTATAGATATGTGAAGAGAAAAAGATTAGTTAAAACAAATGTAGGTCCCTTGCAGTCAGAAACAGGTGAATTGATCATAGGGAACAAGGACATGGCAGACCAATTGAATAACTACTTTGGTTCTGTCTTCACTAAGGAAGACATAAATAATCTGCCAGAAATAGCAGGGGACCGGGGGTCAAATGAGATGGAGGAACTGAGTGTAATCCAGGTTAGTCGGGAAGTGGTGTTAGGTAAATTGAATGGATTAAAGGCCGATAAATCCCCAGGGCCAGATAGACTGCATCCCAGAGTGCTTAATGAGGTAGCCCCAGAAATAGTGGATGCATTAGTGATAATTTTTCAAAACTCTTTGGATTCTGGAGTAGTTCCTGAGGATTGGAGGGTAGCTAATGTAACCCCACTTTTCAAAAAGGGAGGGAGAGAGAAAACGGGGAATTACAGACCAGTTAGTCTAACATCGGTAGTGGGGAAAATGCTAGAGTCAGTTATTAAAGATGGGATAGCAGCACATTTGGAAAGTGGTGAAATCATTGGACAAAGTCAGCATGGATTTATGAAAGGTAAATCATGTCTGACGAATCTTATAGAATTTTTCGAGGATGTAACTAGTAGAGTGGATAAGGGAGAACCAGTGGATGTGTTATATCTGGACTTCCAGAAGGCTTTCGACAAGGTCCCACATAAGAGATTAGTATGCAAACTTAAAGCACACGGTATTGTGGGTTCAGTATTGATGTGGATAGAGAACTGGCTGGCAGACAGGAAGCAAAGAGTAGGAATAAACGGGTCCTTTTCAGAATGGCAGGCAGTGACTAGTGGGGTACCGCAAGGCTCAGTGCTGGGACCCCAGCTATTTACAATATATATTAATGATTTGGACGAGGGAATTGAATGCAACATCTCCAAGTTTGCAGATGACCGAAGCTGGGGGGCAGTGTTAGCTGTGAGGAGGATGCTAGAAGGCTGCAACGTGACTTGGATAGGTTAGTTGAGTGGGCAATTGCATGGCAGATGCAGTATAATGTGGATAAATGTGAGGTTATCCACTTTGGTGGCAAGAATAGGAAAGCAGACTATTATCTGAATGGTGGCCGATTAGGAAAAGGGGAGATGCAACGAGACCTGGGTGTCGTGGTACACCAGTCATTGAAAGTAGGCATGCAGGTGCAGCAGGCAGTGAAGAAAGCCAATGGTATGTTGGCATTCATAGCGAGGGGATTTGAGTATAGGAGCAGGGAGGTTCTGCTGCAGTTGTACAGGACATTGGTGAGACTACACCTGGAGTATTGCTTACAGTTTTGGTCTCCTAATCTGAGGAAAGACATTCTTGCCATAGAGGGAGTACAGAGAAGGTTCACCAGATTGATTCCTGGGATGGCAGGACTTTCATATGAAGAAAGACTGGATAGACTCGGCTTGTACTCGCTGGAATTTAGAAGATTGAGGGGGGATCTTATAGAAACGTACAAAATTCTTAAGGGGTTGGACAGGCTAGCTGCAGGAAGATTGTTCCCGATGTTGGGGAAGTCCAGAACAAGGGGTTACAGTTTAAGGATAAGGGGAAAGTCTTTTAGGACCGAGATGAGAAAGTTTTTTTTCACACAGAGTGGTGAATCTGTGGAATTCTCTGCCACAGAAGGTAGTTGAGGCCAGTTCATTGGCTATATTTAAGAGGGAGTTAGATGTGGCCCTTGTGGCTAAAAGGATATGGAGAGAAGGCAGGTACGGGATACTGAGTTGGATGATCAGCCATGATCATATTGAATGGCGGTGCAGGCTCGAAGAGCCGAATGGCCTACTCCTGCACCTATTTTCTATGTTTCTATGTTTCTACCTCGGAGATGAGAGGAGGTGCAAATGCATAATGTTCCATTTCCTTCGCAGATGCTGCCTGACTTGCTATGTTTTTCCAGCAGTTTGTTTCTGTAACAAAATGGCCTTATTTGTGAATGCAAATATTGAAGGAGACAGTGAATGGATTCTATCCTGTTGCATTGGTGGTTCAGTGGTAGAATTCTCGCCTGCCACGCGGGAGGCCCGGGTTCGATTCCCGGCCAATGCAAAACATTCTTTTTCATTCCTGCCTGTATTCATCTGATCTTCTTTGCTTTTAACTCTCTTCATCCCATACTCACCCCATCTGTTTAGCCTTTTCCTTCTCCAACTTTTGAAACAGCAGCTCAATCTCACAACTTTCATTCATCTCACCTCATTATTGCAGCACCAAAACATGAAAAATATCAAATTAGGCACTTTGCTGTAGAGAACAGAGTATTTATGCAAAGTGAGCGAGTGGGTATTGTTGATCTTTACAGGAATGCAGTTGTCATTGCACAGTGGTGTCGGAAAGCCAGCTTGCATGCACACAAGGTTGGAAGGGAGGCGAAAGGTGTGTTGGCTTTAGTTAAGTGAGGATATGAGTTCAGGAGTGGAGACGTTAGGAGGGAGGGCATTATGGGGGAAGGTGCCTGTTGTGAGTTAGTTACTTAAAATTGGAGAATTCTATGGAAATGGGAAGGGGAATTAAAATTAGCAACCAGCGGTCCAGAAGGCGTTGCGGGACCTCACACAAGTGTTCAACAAACTGGTCGCTGAGTCTGTGCTTGGTCTCGCCGATGTACTGGAAGTCACATTGGGAACACCGGATGCAGTAGATGAGGTTTGAGGAGGTGCACATGAACTTCTGCCTCAGTTAGAAGGACTGCTGGGGTCCCTCGATTGAGGTGGGGGAGGGAGGCAATTGGACAGGTGCTACATCTCCTGCAGTTGTTGGCGAAAGTACCTGACGAGGGGGCGAATTGGGCGGGAAGAGATGAATGAACCAAAGTGTTGCAGAGGGAGCAATCTCTGAGAAGGCGGAAAGGGGAGGAGATGGGAAGATGTGACCAGTGGTGGGATCATATTGGAGGTGACGGAGAAGTTGGAGGATGCTGAATACAGAAGGTATAATCAACGACTTTGTTGAGTGGTGTGAGATGAATCACCTGCAGCTCAACACCAACAAGACTAAGGAGTTAGTCGTGGATTTAGGTGGAGAGGAAAACCCCTGTCCCCTGTCTATAAATAATCTTCTTAAACATAGAAACATAGAAAGTAGGTGCAGGAGCAGGCCATTTGGCCCTTCAAGCCAGCACCACTATTCAATATGATCAAGGCTGATCATCCAAAATCAGTACTCCATTCCTGCTTTCTCCCTATATCCCTTGATTCCGTTAGTCCTAAGTGCAATATCTAACTCTCTTGAAAACATCCAGTGAATTAACCTCCACTGTCTTCTGTGGCAGAGAATTCCACAGATTCACAATTCTCTGGGTGAAAAAGTTTTTCCTCATCTCAGTCCTAAATGGCCTACCCCTTATTCTTAAACTGTGACCCCTGGTTCTGGACTCCCCCAACATTGGGAACATTTTTCCTGCATCTAGCCTGACCAATCCCTTAATAATTTTATGTTTCTATAAGATCCCCTCTCGTCCTAAATTCCAATGAATATAAGCCCAGTGGATCCATTCTTTCATCATATGTCAGATATCTTTTCCCGTTTTCTGCCCTGTGTCCCACCTGGATGTGCATCCATTTCTCTTTTTCCCCTTCGCCTCGTCCCTTTCCCCCTATGTTCCTTTCTCAGGCTTCACGTTTGACTCCTGTGCTCTCCTTGTCTCCGTCTCTCAGTTCCTTTTAGCTTTTCATCTCTGGCCTCCAACCATTGCCAAGCAAAACCCCCCTCACCTATATCCACCTAACACTTGCCAGACTTTGTTCTGCTCCCACCTCTCTTCCAGCTTTTTCTCTCCCCCCCCCCCTTCCCCTCCATCTGAAGAAGGGCCCAAACCTGAAATGTCACCTATCCATGTTCTTCTGAGATGCTGCCTGACCTATTGAGTTACTCCTGCACTTTGTGCCGTTTTTTGTAAACCAGCATCTGCAGTTCCTTGTGTCTCTGGTAGGACCCATTATCTGGACAGCTTTCGTGCTTTATGACAGAACCAACTAGTAGTACAGCTGCTGCTGACTTGACCTTTCCAGTCAGTTCATCTTCTTCAATTACATGTTCCGACACTACCCCCCTATCCCTTGAACTCTTGAGAGATGTAGACAGGGTAAGCAATAAGAAACATTCCCCATGATCTGGGTATCCAAGACCAGAGGGCACAGGTTAAAGGTGAGGAGTAAAATGTTTAGAGAGGAGCTGAGGAGGGTTTTTCACTCAGAGGGTGGTTGCAATCAGGACACACCGCCTGAGAAAGTACCGGAGGCAGAGAGTCTCGCTCAACATTCAAGAGGAATCTGAACAAACACCCAGAAGGCAGTGCTGCTTCCTAAATGCTGAAGTGAGATGAAAGAAAACTCTGAGGTTGAGCATCTGTTTAAAGTTGTAACATGAAAATGTTAAACAGATGGGGTGAGGGTGGGGGTGAAGAAGTTTAAATGCAAGAAAGGACAGGGGATGAATACAGGCAGGAATGAAAAAGAATGTTTTGCATTGGCCGGGAATCGAACCCGGGCCTCCCGCGTGGCAGGCGAGAATTCTACCACTGAACCACCAATGCAACAGGATGGAAATTGCTCACTACCTACCTTATTCAATAATTGCCTTCACAAGGAAGGCTATTTCTTTACAGAAACAAACTGCAAGATAAACATACCAAGCCAGGCAGCATCTGTGAAGGGAACTGGACATTAGACATTTGCACCTCCTCCCACCTCATCTACTGCATTTGGTGCTCAAAATGTGGTCGCCTGTACATCAGCAAGACCAAGTGTAGATCTGGTGACTGTTTCACTGATCACTTCACGTCCACCAAGGCCTACTGGATCTCCCAGTTGCTAACTATTTTTACTCCCCTTCCCATTCCCACACTGACCTTTCTGTCCTGGGCCTCCTTCATTACCAGAATGAGGCTACATGCAAACTAGAGGAACCGCGCACTAAATCTAAAATCATATTCCCCTTGAATAGCTTGTAATCTAATGGTAGGAATATTGACCTCATGCTTTAGGTAACTTAGCATACAAACATCCTCATAAGATCATAAGACAATAAGTCATAGGAGCAGAATTTGGCCATTCAGCATGATCGAGTCTACTCCGCCATTCAATCATGGCTAATCTATTTTTCCTCTCGTTGCCATTCCCCTCCCTACTCCCCATAACCTTTGATGCCCTTCCTCCCTTTGTGGCCCCATGCTGCCATTTCCCCCCCTGTGCTCCACCTGGATGAGCATCCATATCTCCTTTAACCCTTCACCCTGTCTCCTTCCAGGTAAGTACCATTCTCTGGCTTTGCGTTTCACACCTCTTCTCTCCTTATCTCATTACCTTTTGTCTTTTCACTGCTGGTCTTTGTCAAAAAGACCATTTTGCATTGGCCGGGAATCGAACCCGGGCCTCCCGCGTGGCAGGCGAGAATTCTACCACTGAACCACCAATGCAACAGATAAAACAATTTACTCACTGCCTCTGCAATTACAACTAAGTGTCCAGCTTCAAGTTTCTGGGCACTCACATTTCGGAGGACCTAACATGGTCCAATAACACTGCTGCGCTGGTCAAGAAGGCACAACAAAGACTGTTCTACTTAAGAACACTGAAAAAGTCTGGTCTACCCCAACAGCTGCTGAAGACCTTCTACCGCTGCACCATAGAGAGCATCCTAACGCATGGAATCCCTGTGTGGTACCTCAGCTGCACGGAGGCAGAAAGGAAAGCTCTACAGCGGGTAGTCCATAGAGCTCAGAGGGCCATCGGAACACAGCTACCAGACTTGGAGGGCATCTACAACACACGATGCCTCAGAAAAGCCACCAGCATCCACAAAGACTCTTCACACCCCTGCAACAGTCTGTTCGAACTCCTTCCATCGGGCAGACGATACAAGGCCTTCTATGCCCGCACCTCCAGACTCAGGAACAGCTTCATCCCCAGGGCCATAGCTGCTATGAACCGGTCCTGCTGAGCCGGATGGCCACAACGCATAGATCAACTTGCACTTTACCCTGTCCAAAACTGTTACAACTGTTCGTTTCGTTGGGTTGCTGCTGTCTAAATTACCTAAATTAGTGCATCGTATGGGAGGCGCATTCCCAATCTCGTTGTACCCCTGGGTACAATGACAATAAAGATATATTGTATTGTATTGTATTGTATTGTATTGTATTGTATTGTATTACTTTAGAGACAACAAATTGATGGAAAAACTTAGCAAGCCAGGCAGCACCCAGAAAGGGAACTGGACAGTAGGCATTTCAGGTCCACTTTTTTGATCAGAGGGCATAGGTTTTTTTTCACTCAGAGGGTGGTTGCAATCTGGACACACCGCCTGAGAAAGTACTGGACGCAAATATTTAAGAAAAACCTGAATAAACACTTGACTCCCCCAGACATTGATGGCTACGGCCCGGTGACAGTAAATGGAACTAGTAAAGGTAGGTTCTTGATGGTCGGCATGAAGATGTTGAGCTGCCGGACTTGTCTCTGTGCTGTGTGACTCGATAACCCACCTCCTGAACTGAAATCCTCTCATAACGAAGGCCAACGCACCTTTTGCCTCGCACCCCACTGACTGAACTATATATTGTGCATGAAGACAACTTGACCTCTGAAGAGCAACTGTATTTATTTACTGCTCCTGCCATAAAATACTATTTTTGGAGCAAGGTGTCTAACTTGACATTTTTCACGTGTTGGTGCCTCTTCCCAAGTGCTGAAGTGAGGTGAAAGAATGCTGTGAAGTTGAGCAGCTGTCATAACGTGAAAAGAGGAAAACACTAAGAAACCAGGCAACAGATGGGGTGAGGGTGGGGATGAAGAGGGTTAAATGCAAGAAAGAACAAGGGATGAATACAGGCAGGAATGAAAAATAACGTTTTGCATTGGCCGGGAATCGAACCCGGGCCTCCTGCATGGCAGGCAAGAATTCTACCACTGGCTCCTTGTCAGAATGCAACAGGGGAGCAAATATTCACTGGCTCCTTATTCAGTATTTGCATGCACAAGTAAGGACTTTAATTCCCAGAAAATGCATCGATGATGGAGACTCAAGAAACTGCAGATCTTTGAATCTTGAGCAGAACATAAAGTGTGAGAGTAAGTTAGCAATCCTGGAAGACATGGACAGGCAATGTTTCAGGACCTGAAACGTCACCTATCCATGTGTTCAGAGATGATGACTGACTCTCTGAGTTACTCCAGCACTTTGTGTTATAAACCACTGAAGGAACTTCCCAGATCTCCCCCTCTGTAATTCCTGCTGTTCTCTTGTTTGATCATATTCTGACCATGTTCTGACCCTGGTTCACTATCTTCGCCCATCTGCAATCACCCCCCCCCCCTACCTGTATCCACCTATCCTAAGCTAACCTGCAACACTTTTTTCCACTTTTCCCCCCTCCACTAGTCTGGAAAAGGATCCGATTGGAAATGTTCTCTGTCCATTCCCGCCACAGAGGTTGCCTGACCCACTGATGTCCTCCAGCACTTTATTTTTAGACATAATTCCAGCGTCGGTATTTACTTGTGTCTCCATTTGACTGCTCCACAGCAAAATCTTCTCAATGTTTGCTAACTTTGGTGAGGTTCTCCTCCTCTCTCCAATAGGATCTCTGTGGGACCGTCGTTCACCCCGTACCCTCTGTGACTCCTGCCGTTCGACCATGTTATAATCTAAACACACTACCTTCACCCATCTGCCCATCACTCCCTCCATCGCTTGTAATCACCCATCACTCGCCACATGTCACCTGTCACTTTACATCGGCAAGACCATGTGTAGACTGGATGACCATTTCACCCAATGCCTGCTCTTGGACCGCCACGAGAATCTCTCAGTTGGTACCCATTTTAACCCCATTCCCATTCCCATGCTAACCTTTCTTTCCTGGGTCTCATTGCCAGGGTGAGGCTTCATGGAAATTGGAGGAACAGTGGCTCGTATGGGGAGCTTACAACCCAATGGTATAAATATTGAATTCTTCAATTTTAAGTAACCCCACCCTTCGTCCTCTTTTCTGTGATCTCCTACTCCAATGAAAACCCATTCCCCCCCCTATCCTGCCCCCTCCCCTCAATCCCCTTCACCTAAAGTGGCACAATGGCACAGTGGTAGAGTTGCTGCCTTACAGCGCCAGAGACCCGGGTTTGATCCAGACTACTGGTGCTTGTCTATATGGAGTTTGTACGTTCTCCCCGTGACCACATGGGGTTTCTCTGAGATCTTCGGTTTCCTCCCACACTCCAAAGGTGTACAGGTTTGAAGGTTAATTGACAGTATAAAAATGTAAAAATTATCCCTAGTGTGTGTACAGTACAGTTAAAGTACGGGGATCGCTGGTCGGTGCGGACCCGGTGGGCCGAAGGGCCTGTTTCCGCGCTGTATCTCTAAACTAAACTATATACCTCCCTCTGGCTTTACATTTCACTCCCCTCAAATCTGACACACTTTTGTCTCCTTGTCATCTAGGGCATTTGTCCACCCATCTGCTCATCAAACCCCTTAATATGTATCCAGCTCTAACTTGCCAGGCTTTATCCCACCCCATCTCTTTACCAGCTTTCTCCCCACCCCCCCCCCACCACCCACTACTATCAGTCTGTAGAAGGGCCCCGACACAAAATGTTGCTTATCCAGTGCCACCAGAGATACTGCCTGACCCAGTTGCTCCTCTCTTTGTGCTGGACTAGTTTAGTTTAGTTTAGTTTAGTTTAGTTTAGTTTAGTTTAGTTTAGTTTAGTTTAGTTTAGTTTAGTTTAGAGATACACCATGGAAACATGCCCTGAGGACCACTGAGCACACCAATCGTCGATCATCTGTTCACACCACCAGTTCCATGTTACCCCATTTTTGCATTCACTCCCTACACACATGGGCCAATTTACAGAGGCCATTAACCTTGCAACAATGTTAACCTGCAACTTGCAACAAGGTTAGATTGGACATGACCTCCACTTCCAGAGAGAAAAAAGGAAAAATGGGGGGAAAAACACAACAAATTGAACCACTTCCACAGACAGACAACTGACATGAACAGAAAAAGTCAAGCTGCCTGATGTGGTAGAATTCAATACAGAGTCCAGTAGGCTGCAAGATGTTCATGATGATGATGAAACTTTATTGTCACTTGTATTAGGTACAGTGAAATTCTTTGTTTTTGTGTGTAAAGTACACAGATCTTTGAATCTTGAGTAGAATATAAAGTGTGAGAGTAACTTAGCATTCCTGGAAGGCAAGGACAGGCAACGTTTCAGGACCTGAAACGTCACCTATCCATGTGTTCAGAGATGCTGACTGACCCAGTGTACAAAGATTGTGTACAAAGTGCACTGGAGGCTACAGACCAGTGGCTCAGTGTGGGCCGAGGGAGAGATGCAGTGGTGGGCAAAGGGAGGCTTTGGAGGACCCGCCCATGTAAAGTGACAACTCAGGTGATCATTCTGCAAAACAATCCCCAAACTGCGTTTTGTAGAAGTATCTGAATCACCAAGACATTGCAGCCTTGCAGATCAAGGGTAGGTTAATCAGATTTGTGTAGATAGGGCCTGAGGGTTGGCATGTATATAGGTGAGTCAAAGGGCCTGTCACTGAGCTGTATGACCTGTGACATGGTCTCCACTCCTGAACTCATATCCTCACTTAACTAAAGCCAACACACCTTTTGCCTCCCTGGCCACCTTGTGTGCATGCAAGCTGGCTTTCCGACACCACTGTGCAATGACAACTGCATTCCTGTAAAGATCAACAATACCCACTCGCTCACTTAGCATAAATACTCTGTTCTCTGCAGCAAAGGTTGATATTTTTCATGTGTTGGTGCTGCAATAATGAGGTGAGATGAATGAAAGTTGTGAGATTGAGCTGCTGTTTCAAAGTTGGAGAAGGAAAAGGTTAAACAGATGGGGTGAGCATGGGACGAAGAGAGTTAAAAGCAAAGAAGATGGGATGAATACAGGCAGGAATGAAAAAGAATGTTTTGCATTGGCCGGGAATCGAACCCGGGCCTCCCGCGTGGCAGGCGAGAATTCTACCACTGAACCACCAATGCAACAGGATGAAAACTACTCACTTTCTTCTTATTCTATATTTTCTTTCATAAGTAATCGCCATTTCTTTGCAGAAGCAAATTGCTGTCAAAACTGAGCAAACCATGCAGCATCTGTAAAGGAAACTGGACATTAGATATTTGCACCTCCTCTCACCTCATCTACTGCATTCAGTGCTCCCAATATGGCTTCCCTTCCATCGGTGAGACCAAATGTAGACCGAGCGACCATTTCACCGATCACTCACGCTACGTCCGTCAAGGCCTACTGGTTCCCCAATCGTTATGCATTTTAACTCCCCTTCCCATTCCAATACTGACCATTCTGTCCAGGGGCTCCTCCATTGCCAGAATGAAGCCATACACAAACTGAAGGAACAACACCTCGTATTCTGCTTGGGCAGCTTACAACCCAACGGCATGAACATTGACCTCCTATTTTAGGTAACTAACTTACAAACAACCTCAGAAGACCATAAGATATAGGAACATAATTACACCCTTCAGCCCACTGAGTCCACTCTGTCATTCAATCATGGCTGATTCTCATCCCCATTATCCTGATTACTCCCCATAACCTTTGACGTCCTTCCCCCCTTTATGACCCTTGCCCCCTTTCCCCCCCCCAGTGTCCCCCCTGGATGCGCATAGAGTTCTCCTTTACCCCTTCACCCTGTCCCCTTCCATGTAGATACCTTTCTCCGGGTTTGCATTTCATGGCTCTTCTCCCCTTCTCTCCTTATCTCACTTTTGTCTATTCACCTCTGATCCAACCATCTGCCAATCAACTCCCCCCCCCCCACATCATCTGTATCCACCTATCACTTGCCAAGGTTTGTTCTGCTCCCACCTCTCTATTAATTCAACTTTCACCCACCCCCCTTCCCCCACTCTACTAACTTGACATTTTCCATGTGTTGATGCTGCTTCTGCAAGGTTGAAGGGAGATGAAAGAAAGCTGAGGCTGCACAGCTGTCGTAAAGTTACAAGAGCAAAATACTAAACAGATGGGGTGAGGGTGGGGATGAAGAGGGTTAAATGCAAGATAGAAGATAGGAAGGCAGGAATGAAAAAGAATGATTTGCATTGGCCGGGAATCGAACCCGGGCCTCCCGCGTGGCAGGCGAGAATTCTACCACTGAACCACCAATGCAACAGGATGAAAACTGCTCACTGGCTCCTTATTCAATATTTGCATTCACAAGTAAGGTCATTTTTTTGCAGAAAATGCACGTCTGAAGGAGACTCAAGGAATCGCAGATGTTGGAATCTTGAGTAGAACATAAAGTGCACGAGTAACTCAGCATCTCTGGAGGACATGGACAGGCAGCGTCATCTATCCATGTTTTTAGTTTAGTTTAAAGATACAGCACGGAAACAGGCCCTTCGGCCCACCGAGTCCACACCGACTAGCGATCCCCGCACATTAACACTATCCAACATATACCAGGGACAAGTTATATTTATACCAAGCTAATTAACCTACAAACCTGTATGTCTTTGGAGTGTGGGAGGAAACTGATCTCGAAGAAAACCCACGCGGTCACGGTGAGAATGTACAAACTCCTTACAGTCAGGATCGAACCCGGGTTTCTGGCGCTGTTAGGCAATAGCTCTAGAGCTACCAGAGATACCGTGCTCTCCATAATGTTTGGGCAAAGACCCATCATTTATTTATTTGCCTCTGTACTCCACAATTTTAGATTTGTAATGGAAAAAAATCACATGTGGTTAAAGTGCACATTATCAGATTTTAATAAAGGGTATTTTTATACATTTTAGTTTCACCATGCAGAAATTACAGCAGTGTTTATACATAGTCCCCCCATTTCAGGGCACCATAATGTTTGGGACACAGCAATGTCATGTCAATGAATGAAAGTTTATTATTTTGTTGCATATCCTTTGCATGCAATGACTGCTTGAAGTCTGTGATTCATGGACATCACCAGTTGCTGGGTGTCTTCTCTGGTGATGCTCTGCCAGGCCTATATTGTAGCCATCTTTAGCTTATGCTTGTTTTGGGGGCTAGTCCCCTTAAGTTTTCTCTTCAGCATATAAGAGGCATGCTTAATTGGGTTCAGATCGGGTGATTGTCTTGGCCACTCAAGAATTGACCATTTTTTAGCTTTGAAAAACTTCTTTGTTGCTTTAGCAGTATGTTTGGGATCATTGTCTTGCAGTAGAATGAACCACCGGCCAATGAGTTTTGAGGCATTTATTTGAACAAGTAGATAGGATGTGTCTATACACTTCAGAATTCATTATGCTACTACCATCAGCAGTTGTATCATCAATGAAGATAAGTGAGCCAGTACCTTCAGCAGCCATACATGCCCAGGCCATAACACCCCCACCACTGTGTTTCACAGATGAGGTGGTGTGCTTTGGATCTTGGGCAGTTCCTTCTCTCCTCCATACTTTGCTCTTGCCATCACTCTGATATAAGTTAATCTTCGTCTCATCTGTTCACAAGACCATTTTCCAGAACTGTGGTTGATCTTTTAAGTACTTCTTGGCAAACTGTAACCTGGCCATCCTATTTTTGCGGCTAACCAGTGGTTTGCATCTTGCATTGTAGCCTCTGTATTTCTATTCATGAAATCTTCTGCGGACAGTGGTCATTAACAAATCCACACCTGACTCCTGAAGAGTGTTTCTGATCTGCCGGACAGGTGTTTGGGGATTTTTCTTTTTGAAAGAGAGAATTCTTTTGTTGTCAGCTGTGGAGGTCTTCCTTTGCCTGTTAGTTTCTTTGCGATTAGTAAGCTCACCAGTGCTCTATTCTTAATGGTTCCAAATATTTGACTTTGGTAAGCCTAAGGTTTGGCTGATGTCTCTAACAGTTTTATTCTTGTTTCTCAGTCTCATAATGGCTTCTTTGACTTTCATTGGCACAACTTTGGTCCTCATGTTGATAAACAGCAATACAAGTTTCCAAAGGTGATGGAAAGGCTGGAGGAAATACTGGGTGCTGAGAGCTCTCTTATACCTGCATTAAGGAGGCAACTAAACACACCTGAGCAATTACAAACACCTGTGAAGCCATGTGTCCCAAACATTATGCTGCCCTGAAATGGGGAACTATATATAAACATAGCTGTAATTTCTATATGATGAAACCAAAATGTATAAAAATACCTTTGAATAAAATCTGACAATGTGCACTTTAACCACATGTGATTTTTTTCTCTATCACAAATCTCAAATTGTGGAGTACAGAGGCAAATAAATAAATGATGGGTCTTTGTCCCAAACATTATGGAAGGCGCTGTATCTCATCTCCAGAGATACTGCCTAACCATTACGACAGCTGCAGTAGTAGAGTTGCTGCCTTACAGCGCTGGAGACCTGGGTTCGATCCCAACTACGGGTGCTGTCTGTATGGAGTTTGTACGTTCTCCCCGTGACCGCGTGGGTTTTCTCCGAGATCCAAAGGCGTACAGGTTTGTAGGTTAATTGACGGTATATATGTAACAGAACATAGTTATGTACGCGTAGCAGAGCTGGTCCTTACCCTCAACAACTTCTCCTTTCACTCCTCCCACTTCCTCCAAATCCAAGGCGTAGCTATGGGCACTCGCATGGGCCCCAGCTCTGCCTGCCTCTTTGTCGGGTACGTCGAAGATTCCCTCTTCCAGGCGTACACTGCCCCTATCCCAGAACTCTACCTCCGCTACATTGACGACTGCATTGGTGCTACCTCTTGTACCCATGCAGAACTCACTGACTTCTTCAATTTCACCACTAATTTCCATCCTGCTCTTAAATATACTTGGACCATCTCCGGCATCTCCTACCATTTCTGGATCTCACCACCTCCATCACAGGAGACAGACTAGTGCCTGACAAACCCACTGACTCCCATAGCTATCTTGACTACACTTCTTCCCACCCTGTTTCCTGTAAAAACTCTATTCCCTACTCCCAATTCCTCCGTCTATGCCGCACCTGCGCCCAGAATGAGGTGTTCCATACTAGGGCATCGGAGATGTCCTCATTCTTTAGGAAACAGGGGTTCCCCTCTTCCATTATAGATCAGGCTCTCACTAGGGTCTCCTCAATATCCCACAGCTCCTCTCTTGCTCCCCCTCCTCACATTCGTAACCAGGAGAGAGTCCCCCTTGTCCTCACCTTCCACCCCATCGGCCGCTGCATACAACAAATTATCCTCCAACATTTCCGCCACCTCCAACGGGATCCCACTACTGGCCACATCTTCTCATCTCCACCCCTTTCTGCTTTCCCCAGAGACCGTTCCCTCCAAAACTCCCTGGTCCACTTGTCCCTTCCCTTCCAGGCCACCCCCTCCCCAGTTACTTTTCCCTGAAACACCTGTCCCTTTATCTTCCCCCTCGACTCCATCCAAGGACCCAAACAGTCTTTCCAGGTGAGGTAGAGGTCCACCTGCACCTCCTCCAACCTCATCTATTGTATCCGCTGTTCCGGATGTCAACTTCTCTACATCGGCGAGACCAAGCGCAGGCTCGGCGATCGTTTCGCTGAACACCTTCGCTCAGTGCGACTCAACCAACCTGATCTCCCGGTGGCCGAGCACTTCAACTCCCCCTCCCATTCCCAATCTGACCTTTCTGTCCTGGGCCTCCTCCATTGTCAGAGTGAGGCCCAGCGCAAATTGGAGGGACAGCACCTCATATTTCGCTTGGGCAGTTTACACCCCAGCGGTATGAACATTAACTTCTCTACCTTCGGATAGTTTCTGCTTTCCCTCTCTATTCCCTCCCCTTCCCAGTTCTCCCACTAATCGTCCTGTCCATGACCACATCTTATCTTTGTCCTGCCCTGTCCCCTGACATCAGTCTGAAGAAGGGTTTCGACCTGAAACATCAATTTGTGTCTGCCTTCGATTTAAACCAGCATCTGCAGTTTTATTTCCTACTGGTATATATGTAAATTGTCCCTAGTGTGTGTTGGATAGTGTCAATGTGCCGTGATCACTGATCAGTGCGGACAGTGGGCGGTGTATCTCTAAAACAAAAAAACCTGCTGATTTACTCCAGCACTTTGTGTTATAAACCACTTCAGGAACTTCTCAGAGCTCCCCCTCCGTAATTCCTGCTGTTTGACCATGTTCTGACCATGACTCACTTTCTTCACTCATCTGGCACTCACCAGGCATCTGCCAGGCAGGAATTTAAAAAGGCAGACACAAGTCAGGAGTAACTCGTCGGGTCAGGCAGCATCTCTGGAGAGAAGGAATTAAAAAAGAATGTTTAGCATTGGCCAGGAATCGAACCCGGGCCTCCTGCGTGGCAGACGAGAATTCTACCACTGAACCACCAATACAACAGCATAGAAACTGCTCACTGGCGCCTTATTCAATATTTGCATTCACACGTGAGGAGATTTTGTTTGTAGAATACAATCTGTTGGAGAAACTCAGCAGGCCAGGCAGCAGGAGGGAATTCAGCGGTCAAGGTTTTGGATCAACAACTTTCACCGGCACTGCTATCATGCTTTTTGATCAAAGGAACAAGAACTGTTGCTGCTCGTTTGACCTTTACAGGCTGCTCTGCAATTTATCAATGTCACCAGGATGTTACTACGACTGGCAGGGTTGAATTATAGGCAGAGGCTGGAAAGGCTGAGATTTATTTCTTTGAAGTACACAAACGCATGAGGGCCATGCATAAAATGAATGCTCACAGTTTTTTCCATGGGCAGAGGATTCTAAAACTAGAGAGCAGAGACTTAAGGTCAGAGAGGAGGGATTTAAGAGGGAATTCAGGAGCAAATGTTCCACTCAGAGGTTAGTCCGTGTCCGGAATGAGCTGCCAGAGGAAGCTGTAGAAGAGGATACAATTACAACTTTCCAAAGATGTTTGACAGATACAGGTCCACCACCGATTTTCTGGCAACCTTGGATTCCAGAGTATTTCTGGATTCTCCATTTTGCCAAACCACCAGAGGTCATGGCCTCCGAGAGGAGTCCAAAAGTATCGGAACGGTCCTCCTGGGCCACCGAGGGGCCGAGGTACCGGTGTAGGCCGTGGAAGTCGGCAATCGGAACAGATCTGAGGCAAATTCGACCCACCGATCATCGTGGAAGTCCTGATGAGGTTGCGATCGGCCGCCCCACCTGGCCTAGGAGCCACATTTTCAGAAGGACCTCCGGGGGGGGGGGGGGATTTAAGTAAACTCTCGTAATATTGTCCAGATTAAAGGATGTGCTGGACCAGCAGTTGCTGGAATATCAGTGGTAGACCTGTATTTAGATAGAAAAGGTTTGGAGGATATGCGTCAAATGCAACCTAATGGAGCCAGCCCAGAATGCCAACTTAGTCAGCATGCACAAGCTGGGCTCAAGGGTCTGTTGCCATACTACGACTCTATGAATCTAATATCTGGGTGTTCTGAGGTCGGCTCTGGGAAGCACCCTGGAGCACGGAGGCTGAGCAGTGGCCGTGTGAGGTGAGGGACATGGGTCAATGTGTCCATAGAAGGAGTGGGTGGAGTGGGCCGCTGGAGGGCCTGCAGCAGTCTGGGGCTCAAGTGGATCAGGTACCGCTCCAAGAGACTGACTGGGTGGATCGGACAAGGCCTGCAGCGGCATGGAGTGGTGACTGGAATTGAAGGAAATGTCATTCAACACGAGAACAAGTTCAGTCGGGTGAACAAGTGTATTGGTGGAGGAGAACTCATTGGGCCTGTAACCCAGGAAGAAATTGAAGGCCGTCAGACCATCTAGATGTTCCTCATCCCACATTAGAACCTATTGTGAACATGATGGGCCAAATTGCATTCCTCTGTGCTGTGCTCATTGTATCATTCCATGATCTGGACAGCCTGGGAAATCATCCTCCTTGCATCCAGCCCACTGTAAGTATCACAGAGATCTCCTCTTGTGCCTTTAGGTTGCACAGTCTCTAGGCCACATCGTCTCACCTTTCATAAAATACTATGCTCCTACTGTATTATGCAGCAAAATGCGAACAACATTTTTCACGTGTCCGTGCTGCTTCCTAAGTGTTGAAGTGCGATGAAAGACAGTTGTGAAGTTCTGTTCAGTTTAGTGTATTGTCACAGTGAAAAGCTGTTTGGTGCGTGCTCACCAACAAACCAACCAACCAAGTTGACCAGCTGTGGCAAAGTATGCTAAATAGATGAGGTGTGGAAGGGGATAAAATATGGTTAAATGCAAGAAGGAAGATGGGATGAATACAGGCAGGAATGAAAAAGAATGTTTTGCATTGGCCGGGAATCGAACCCGGGCCTCCCGCGTGGCAGGCGAGAATTCTACCACTGAACCACCAATGCAACAGGATGAAAACTGCTCACTGGCTCCTTATTCAATATTTGCATTCACAAGTGTATTGCTACACAATATTTGTCAACTTATTCTCACAGACCAGAGTATGATGATTTGGGGAAACAGTCAGCTATTTTATTATCCAGGCACACACTCTTACTTGATTACTCACACAAACAACACAAGAACGTCCAGGGGGAATCTCAAATCCAAGAAGGCAAGTGGTGCAGGGGTAGGGTTGCTGCCTTACAACGCCAGAGACCTGGGTTCGATCCTGGGTGCTGTCTGTATGGAATTTGTAGTTTTCCCTGTGAACACATGGGTGTCCTCCCAGAAAACATACAGGTGGATTGTTCCTAGTGTGTGTAGGACCAATGTACACTGTCTGTTTCCTGCGTATAATCCATATCCCTCCATTCCCTGCATATCCGAATGGTCCCGTCTGTTGTCATCTCCTCGGTGCTGGTCGTGGCCCAGCCTGAAGGTGCAATCCCAGCCTTCGGCAGCTTGTCTCCCCTTTATATTTGGGCACCAGACTTCACAATCACTCTGAGCTGCATCTTTCCTTATTCTTTTGCCTAATCACTCTTGCGATACTGCTTCTTTGCTTTTAATTTCTCAAATTTAGCTTCTGCAGCAAGATGAGATATTCAACAGAGTTCAATATTCACATTCATTAGCAAGAAGTCGGCGCAAGGTTGTGTGTTCCCCTGTTGCAGGTTTGAGGAAGACGGAGCCACTGGGACAAACTCTTAACCACCAGCGCCACTGTGTGGCCAAGACTGCACTGCTGGTAAAGAAGTCCTAGACAGCAAGAGCTCCTAGTAAGGATAAGACTGAGTGGTGGGGGCAGGGCTGAGGTGCCAGAACCTCTTCAAGTCAAGTCAAGTCAAGTCAAATTTATTTGTCACATACACATACTCGATGTGCAGTGAAATGAAAGTGGCAATGCCTGCGGGTTGTGCACAAAAATAATTACAGTTACAGCATATAAATAAAGTTAATAAGTTACTAAACATAGCACAAAAAGTGTCGACAAAAATTTAGTCTCTGGGGTTATCAAAGTTGACAGTCCTGATGGCCTGTGGGAAGAAGCTCCGTCTCATCCTCTCCGTTTTCACAGCGTGACAGCGGAGGCGTTTGCCTGACCGTAGCATCTGGAACAGTCCGTTACTGGGGTGGCAGGGGTCCCTCATGATCTTGCTTGCTCTGGATCTGCACCTCCTGATGTATAGGTCCTGAGTGTAGTTCCCATGGTGCGTTCTGCCGAACGCACTACTCTCTGCAGGGCCATCCTGTCCTGGGCAGAGCTGTTCCCAAACCAGACTGTAATGTTGCCGGACAGGATGCTCTCTACAGCCCCAGAGTAGAAGCAATGAAGGATCCTCAGCGACACTCTGAATTTCCTCAGTTGTCTAAGGTGGTAAAGGCGCTGCTTAGCCTTACCCACCAGTGCGGCAATGTGCGTTGCCCACGTCAGATCCTCTGCGATGCGGACTCCCAAGTATTTGAAACTGCTCACCCTATCCACAATAGACCCATTTATCTCCAGTGGCGTGTACGTCCTTGGATGTTTAGCCCTTCTGAAGTCCACAATCAGCTCCTTTGTTTTAGTGACATTCAAGAGGAGGCTATTGTCCTGACACCAGAGTGCCAGATCAGCCACCTCCTCCCGGTAGGCCTTCTCATCGTTGTTGGAGATCCGGCCCACCACCACAGTGTCATCAGCAAACTTGATGATGGAGTTTGAGCTGAACCTGGCCCTACAGTCATGTGTGTACAGGGAGTACAGTAGGGGGCTAAGGACGCAGCCCTGGGGGGATCCTATGTTCAGGGTGAGGGAGCTAGATGTGTGTTCCCCCATCCTGACCACTTGGGGCCTGGCAGTGAGAAAGTCCAGGACCCAGGCACACAGAGGGGTGCTAAGCCCCAGTTCCAGCAGCTTCTCAACCAGTCTGCTGGGGACTATTGTGTTGAATGCTGAACTAAAGTCAATGAACAGCATCCTCACATAGCCCCCCTGGCTGTCCAGATGAGAGAGAGCGGTGTGTAGAACCTGGGAGACCGCATCATCCGTGGACCTGTTCGGACGGTATGCGAACTGTAGTGGGTCCATGTTGCGAGGAAGGAGGGCGCAGATGTGCTTCTTGACTAGCCTCTCCAAGCATTTCATGACAACCGAGGTGAGGGCCACCGGTCGGTAGTCATTTAAACACGCTGGAGAGGCATTCTTTGGCACCGGTACAATGATGGATCTTTTGAAGCATGCAGGGACCACGGACTTTGCCAAGGAGAGGTTGAATATTGTGGTGAGCACTGGAGCAAGCTGAGTAGCACAAGACTTTAGTACTCGCCCAGATATACCATCTGGGCCTCCAGCTTTCCTCGTGTTCACACGCGTCAGAGCCCACCTCACCTCATGCTCGGACACCGAGAATGTGTGCACATCCCCGGCGGTGGATCCCCCTCCAGCCTCGCTAGCCAGCGCCCCTTCGGTGCTGTTTTTAGACGGCGAGCTGGTGGTGTTACCCGTCTCAAACCGTGCATAAAAAGAGTTCAGGTCATCAGCTAAGGAGGAGCCGGCACTTCCGGTTGAGGGGGTGCTGGACCTGTAGCTAGTTATAGTCCGTAGCCCCTGCCAAAGGCGCCTGGTGTCCTGCTGCTCCATCTGTGACTCCATCTTGTCCCGGTACCTCTTTTTTGCATCCTTCACTGCCTTCCTGCTCACAGATGGGGTGACTGAGCCCCCACACACACACACAGACACTGAAGCAAAGACTGGCCACCAGGATTATCCAGAGACTGCCAGGGCTGCTTCTTCAAGCCCAAAGCTGAGCGGACAGGAAGAAACCTGTGTGTGTAGGAAGGAACTGCAGATGCTGGTTTAGACAATGTACAATAGACAATAGGTGCAGGAGGAGGCCATTCGGCCCACTCGAGCCAGCACCGCCATTCAATGTGATCATGGCTGATCATCCACAATCAGTACCCCGTTCCTGCCTTCTCCCCATACCCCCTGACTCCGCTATCTTTAAGAGCTCTATCTAACATTAACTTATTTAAACCAAAGATAGGCACAAAAAGCTGGAGTAAATCAATGGGGTCAGACAGCATCTCTGGAAAGGAGGAATAGGTGACATTCCGGGTCTGAAGAAGGGCCTCGACCTGAAACGTGTCCATCTTTGGAAGAAACCTGTGCCGTCAGCACCTCCTCTAGAGGCAAGGATGAACTGCAGTAAGAAACCTGCGATGGCCACGCCTCCTAGACCAGGACTAAGCTCCCAAACAGTAACCTGGATATTGGGTGCAAGTTGCAGCAGGAGTTTAAATTGGCATGTAACAAAGGTAATGCCACTGTGGTTATGGCAGATTTCAATATGCAGGTAGACTGGGAAAATCAGGTTGGTTCTGGACCCCAAGAAAGGGAGTTTGTAAAGTGCCTCCAAGATGGATTCTCAGAGCAGCTTGTACTGGAGCCTACCATAGAGAAGGCAATTCTGGATTTAGTGTTGTCCAATGAACCAGATTTAATAAGGGAACTCAAGGTGAAGGAACCACTTGGTGGTAGTGACCATAATATGCTTAGTTTTAATCTGCAATTTGAGAGGGCGAGGTTAAGTCAGAAGTGTCAGTGTTGCTGTTGAACAAAGGAGACTATGAAGGCATGAGAGAGGATCCTAACAGGAATGACAGTGGAACAGCAATGGCAGGAATTTCTGGGCATAATCCAGAAGATGCAGGATCATTTCATTTCAAAGAGGAAGAAAATTTCTAAGGGGAGTAAGAGACAACCGTGGCTGACAAGGGAAGTTAGGGATGGAATAAAACTAAAAGAAAAGGTGTATAACATAGCAAAGAGTAGCGGGAAGCCAGAGGATTGGGAAACTTTCAAAGGACAACAGAAGGTAACAAAAAGGGCAATACGGGGTGAAAAGATGAAGTACGAGGGTAAACTGGCCAAGAATATAAAGAAGGATAGTAAAAGCTTCTTTAAGTATGTTAAGAGAAAAAGATTAGTAAAGACAAATGTGGGTCCTTTGAAGGCAGAAACAGGTGAAATTGTTATGGAGAACAAGGAAATGACAGAAGAGTTGAACGGGTACTTTGGTTCTGTCTTCACTAAGGAAGACACAAACAATCTCCCAGATGTACTAGTGGACAGAGGATCTAGGGAGACAGAGGAACTGAAAGAAATTTGCATTAGGCGAGAAATGGTATTGGGTAGACTGATGGGACTGATGGCTGATAAATCCCCAGGGCCTGATGGTCTGCATCCCAGGGTACTCAAGGAGGTGGCTCTAGAAATCGTGGACGCGTTGGTGAGAAGCTGTCCAACGTTCCACACTTTCTGCAGCATCCTTTGTTCCCTGACATTCGAGTTACCAAACCATGTTGTGTTGCAACCAGTCAATGGACTTTACTGTGCAACTGTGGAGTTGGAGAGAGTATTCAGCTTCCCAGTCCATCAAAGAAACCAACCTCCCTCTGCCAAACGTTATTCCTTGTATCGTGTATCTGTGCACTATGATGGCTTGATTGCAATCATGTATTGTCCTTCTGCTAACTGGATAGCACACAACAGAAGCCTTTCTCTGTAGCTCAGTACATGTGACAATCGTGGGTACTGATGTCCCCACCATCGAAGGGATTTATAGGAGGTGCTGACACAAGAAGGCAACTAATATCATCCAAGATCAACTTGATGACTTGGAGAGCCAAATGACCTAATTCTGCTCCTATCACTTATGATCTTATGACTTATGCTTTCATCTCACTACCACCATCAGGTTGAAGGTACAAGAACCTGAAACATTTTCCAGTGAACCAGGTAAGTTTAAAGGGAGCAGGATGCTGAGCCCCAGTGACTTTAAAGGGAGCACAGGAAACAAAACCTGGCAAATGTGTCAATAGCCTCATATTGTACGTTTCACCTCGCATGTTTCAGCTTGTTGAGGACCACAGTCTAGGATGCTGCTACTTATGGACCAAAGATACTAGAGGAACAAGATGGACCACTCCATTGAAATCGCCTATTCTGACGTGTAGTACACAAAGGAGCCATTTTAGTAGGCAAAGCCCGTTGTTCGTTATGCCTCTCGCAGTGCAATCAATGTTTTGGGGTAACAGTATGTGTGATTACACCATTAAAATGCAGAATATATCTCATCTATCAATTCACAGATTTTTGTTATTTTTCTTTTAAAATGTTTCTGCAAGTTTCTGCCTACTAAAATGGCGCTTTGACGTACTACGGTTTTTAGGGTCGAATGGTCTTTCTTGTTCCTCTAGTATCTTTGCTCAGGACTGTGTAGTCAAACACAGCTCCAAGACCATGTTTAAATTCACCGTTGATACCATCGTTGTTGGAAGAAGAATGGGCAATGATGAATCAGAGTTCAGGAGAGAGACTGAGGTCGGATTGAATGGTGCCATCACACTCTTGCTCTCAACATCAGCAAGAGCAAGGAGCTGATTGTGATCCTCAAGATGGAAAAGCTGGGGATTCACAAACCTGTCTTCATTGACATGACCATCATGTTCAAGAATAGCTTCTTCCCAGCAACCATCAGGTTTTTGAACACTACACAACGCTAACCTCAGCATCTGTGAACTTCTATGGACCTCACAGTATTAAGTGGGTGAACATTTGTCTAATCTCTTTTGCCGACATCTGATCCATATTCCTCCATTCCCTGTATATTTATGTGCCTATCTAAAAGCCTCTTAGACATCACTATCACATCTGCTTCCACCAACACCCCTGGCAACACATTACAGACAGCAAGCACTCTCTGTATTAAAAGCTTGCCCCACACATCTCCTTTAAACTTTTTCCCTCCGACATTAAAGCCTCCCTCTCTAGTCTTTAACATTTCCACCTTGAACGCTTAAAATAATTAAGTTAATTGCCCCAATGGTTAGATGGATGGAAGAATGGGGGCATTGATGAAACATGTGGAGAATAAATTGGGATGAGTGAAAGGTCTTTGGGAGAGGAAAGACATACCTGGATTGTTTTCTCCAGAGCATCAGAGGCTGAAGGAAGCCTGATAGAAGTATACTAAATTATGAGAGTATAGATACGGTAGACAGTCAGAACCCCTTTCCCAGGGTAGAAATATCAAAGACTAGAGGCATACGTTTAAGGACATGCGCAGGGCAAATTTTGTTTTACATAAGGTGGTGGATGTCTGGAACATATTGCCGGGCGGAAGGTGGTGCAGGCAGATATGACAGTGACATTTAAGAGACTTTTAGATAGGCATATGGATATGCAGGGAATAGAGTTCAGTTTAGTTTAATGTCACTTGTACCGAGGTATAGTGAAAAGCTTTTTGTTGCTTGCTAACCAGAGGAAATACAATAGATGATTACAATCAATCCATTTACAGTGTATGGAGGGCTTCAATGTCGGGAGCCCTGCCCGCCCCAGATCGCGGGGCTTGGGTCGGCCCGCTGCGGACCTTTCACCGTCCAGAGCAGCCTGGCAAGTTCAACAGCCTGACCGCGGGAGAAGACGGTAGGGGAAGAGAAATGACATTCTGGCCTTCCATCACAGTGAGGAGGTGACTGGAGGAGACTCACTGTGATGGATGTTTCTTTTTTTTTTGTTTTGTGTTGGTTGGGGTTGTGTAATTTGCTTATTTTATTGCTCTTACTGTTGGACTGTGGGTGACGAAATCTCGTCCAAAAGACTTGTTTTTTGGATGACAATAAAGGTAATTCTGATTCTGATTCTGATAAGGGAATAACGTTTAGTGCAAGGTAAAGCCAGCAATGTCCAATCAAGGATAGTCCATGGGTCATCAAAGAGGGATGCTTGTGGTAGGTTGTGGTAGGATGATTCAGTTGCCTGATAACAGCTGGGAAGAGGGATGTGGATCATATGCAGGCAAAGGAAATGAGTTCATCTTGGCATCATATTCGGCATGGACATTGTGGGTCAAAGGGACTGTTCCTGTGATGTAGCGTATTATATTTTACGTTGAATCTAAATGGGTGCCTGGTAGTGAGTGCTGCTTTGGTGAATTGAAGGACCTCTTTCTGCATGGCATCATTGTGACTCCAAACATTGGTCGATCCATTGATATCTTCCATGGATCTGTAATAAATTTTCTGTAATAAATGTAATATTTCCAAGGCAAAGCAAAATTAAAAACACTTGAACCCCTATCAATGTTGTCCCGGCAATCAAGAGTTGCTGAGAATTTCAGAGACTTACATAATCTGCTTGTTTATACTGTTGACACAATCATCAATAACAACAAATTCTAAAACCACTTTACTTAGTAAGCAGGGCATATTCAAGCAATTATAACTCTCATCTATCAAAGGAATATGAAAATATTCCAGTCTGCTGCCTGGCTAGCACGCAACAAAAGCTTTTCACTGTACCTCGGTACATGTGACAATAAACTGAACTGAATGTGAAACTGAAAATAAAAATAAATTCATAACCTCAGTGACAATCTGAGAAGGATTTTGATTAAATCCATCCCATGGTATTGACGCAAGTTTCACGAGCTTGGACGTGTGTATTAGCTTTAGTCAATGGCATCAGAGAAACGCAAGAGATTTAAAGAGAATAAAAAATCCCTCGATAATCCCAATCCACTTGAGTTATGCTCACTTATTTAAACGAATCACATAGGGAGGCGAGGACACTTAGAACAGCTTAAAATAAGTGCTGTACGCCTGTGGTACTCAGCCTGTTACCAGGGAGGAGCAGAAATGTAATGTTTCTGACAAGGGAGCGCTTGAATATCCATTGGACGTGTCCTGGCTTGGAATCTGAACTATTTACTGTGACAGGAAATAGACCACCTCAGCTGGCATCCAGTACAAGGGCTGCTTCATAGCGTCTAACAGATTGGTTTCAGATTCGAGGGAGCATCAGAGCCAATTTCAAATGCTGACTGTTTCTCACTGGGACAAGGTGCTGTGAAGGAGACAGCCCACTGGAGACTTGTACTGGATCCGAAACCTTCCACAGAACAGAAGCAGTCACAACATACTCAGGTAAGGATGGCTCATTTACTTTTTCTATCAGTGCTGTATTCCAATTCTGGCCCAGAGTACTACGGAATTAGCTGAGCTCTAATTGAGGTTAATAAGGCTTACACTAAGGGGGAGTTTATTTCTGTGCCAGAGGTAAGTCACCAGAATTAATTCTGTTATGTTGTAAAACCTGCTCCAATGCTGATTCAATGAAATCAAATCCACTGCCTTAGATTCATTTAGTTATTTCTCCTTTACTTCTCCCCTCCCGAGTTGCAATTGATCAGTACCCCATGCTTGAGTCACATTAACATTGAGAAGTGTGGCATTTATTATTCCATCACTGATGTGGTGAGGGATATAAAGCAGGTATTAAACCATTCATTCTTCTGGGTGGTGATGTTACTGAGACAAGCCTCTCCATTATCCAAAGCTAACATTCAGACGTGTTTGGAAAGGCTACATTTTATTTCACCAGCGAGTATCCCACTCCCTCTATTTATACTTTTTCTCCACTTCCCCTGAGCTTTCCTCCCTGAAACACCAATGGTTCTTCCACCAAGAAACCCACTGCCACTTGGGCAGCGGATGGCGTGAGAGGGCGGAGAGGTGCGGGAGGTGCGATTGAGGCTTCTACACAATATTGATGGATAATCAGGGTGGGAGATTAGGGAATATCGTGCTGGGAGATTGAGGAATGTGAGGGTGGGAGATTGTGGGAGTAGGAGTTCCGGAATAGTGGGGTGGGAGATCAGGGGTTGTTTGATGGGATTTCAGGAATCATGCTGGGAGATGAAGGAATTTGGACTGAGAGATCAGTAAAACCAGGAATGCATCAGGGATTGTGGTGGTGGGAGGTCAGGAAATGTTGGGTTGGGAGGGTGAGGAATGTGAGATCAGGGATTGTGGAATTAGGAGTTCTGGGATAGTGGTGTGTGAAATCAGATGTGTTGAGAGATCAAGGAATATGGGATTGGGAGATCAGGGAATGTCACATTGGAGGATCAGGGAATTTGGAGTGAAAGCTTGGTAAATCAAGGGATGGGGAATCAGGGAATGTGCCGGGTGGGAGGTCAGGGAATTTGGTGGTGGGGGATCAAGAAATGAGTGAATGAGGACTGTGAGGGTGGGAGATCAGGGATTGTGAGAGTGGGAGATCAAGGAAAGCATGTCTGGAAAATCGTAGCATTGGGATTGGAAATACTACGTGAGAGATCAGGGAATGTGCATTGTGAAATAAGGGGTTGTGGGGTTGGGAGATCAGGAATTAGGGGATTGGGAAATCATGGAATGTTGGCTGGGAGATCAGGGAATGGGAGTATGGGCGGTTATGGAAAATTAAGGCTAGTGGTGTTTGGAGATCGGGAATTGTGGGGTTGGGAGGTCAGGGAACGTGAAGTTGGGCAGTCAGGGAATGTTGGGTGGAAGATCAAGGAATGTTGGATTGTGAGATCGGGCAATATGTGGGTGGGTGGTCAGAGAATGTGGTGGAGGGGGATCTGGGAATATGGGATCAGGGTTCAGAAATTATGTATATGGGAGTGGGAGATCAAGCAATGTGGGGATCGGAGTTTAGGTAATTTGGGATGAGAGATCGGTAAATCTAACAACGGGAGGTCAGGGAATGTGAGGGTGGGAGGTCAGGGAATTTGGAGGTGGGGGATGGGGGAATGGCAGGCTTGGAGGAAGAGGAATGTGAGGGGATATTATTGAATATGGACTGGGAGGAAAGGGAATTTGGGAAATCAGGGAATGTGCATTTGAAAAACAGGAAATGTGGGAGTGGGATGTCAGGAAATGTATGTCAGGAGATCAGGAAATGTGAAGTTGGGAGTTCATGGAATGTGAATCGGATCAGGGATTGCGGTGGTGAGAAATTATGGAATATAGTGGTGGAAAGTCAGGAATGTTGGGGTGGAAGATCATGGAATGTGGGAGTGAGAGATGGGGGAATTGCTGGAGGGAAGTTAGGGATTGTGGGTTTGGATTGTGGGAATGTGTGGGTTCAAGATCAGGGAATGTGCGAAGGGAAATCAGGGAATGTATGAATGGAAAATCAGTACTTATGGTGGTGGGAGATCAGGGAATGTAATGTGCGGTTGGGAGAGCAGGGAATATGGGGTGAGAGATTAGGGATTATGAGATGGAAGATCAGGGAATGATCCATATCGCTCCATTCCCTGTACATCCATGAGCCTATCTAAAAGCCTTTTAAACATTATTCTATCTGCTTCAGCCGTTACCCCCGGCAGGAGATCTCCCCTCAATCTCTAATGCTTCAGCGAAAACAATCCTCTATTTACAGTGCTTCTCCACCTAGCCATCACGCCAAGGTGCGCTTGAGCATGGGTCCCAGGAGCAGCGATGGTTATGCTGCTAAGGATGCTGCTGGCAATCAGATCGGGATGGGGGAGGAGGGTGGAGTGGTGATGAGGATGAGATTGCGGCTTTCAACATCAATGAAAGACTATTGGGTGGGAGATCAGGTAATGTCGGGCAGGGAGATCAGGGGATGAGAGGGTGGGAGATCAGGGCATGTGGGAGTGGGAGTAACACAAAGTTGCTCCAGCACTTTATGTCTTTGTTTGTAAATCAGCATCTGTAGTTCTTTGTGTCTGCCTTTAAGTATTACTGGCCATTCACAATATCAGGTCCCTGCCCCCTAACCCACTGCCACTGAGTAGCACACATTGCTGACTACATCTAGCGACTGCATCACACAGTAGGAAGTGTACATTTACCTTACTGCCTGCATCACGTGAGGAGGTTCTGGGCTACTCGTTCGTGATCCCAACGTTTGCATTCAAGTTTTAACAATTCCATTCCCCTTTTCCCAATATCAACAAGAAAGTTATCTTAGCACCTAAAAATCTGAAGTTAAGCACTAATCTCGGCACTCTGCCCGCCTGGAGTGTTATCCTGTTAATCATTCCAGAGTTAGCTGGAGGTCCCGAACGTTTCCACAAGAGGCTTCTGTTCACTGTGTTACAAGAACATCGAGAATAACTTCCATGTGGAAGGAACTGAAAATCAAATGATTGCTGATCGGGTCAGGATTTGGGAAATGTCCAAAGCTTACATGCAACCGCATAAAAATAAAGATCCTATTTGTGATAAATGTCAATTTCAAGAAGCTAATTTAACTCATATTTTCGTAACTTGCATAAAAATGCAAAATTTCTGGTTGGATATTTTTAAAATAGTTTCTAAAGTTATCGACAAGCAATTGGATATGGATCCAAAATTAATTATATTAGGATTATCAGAACATACTACAAACTTTACAACAAGTCAGGTACATTTTCTTGATTACAGTTTAATAACTGCGAAAAAATTAATACTTACATTTTGGAAAAAACCAATAACCCCCACAATTAAAATGTGGACTACGGAAATGACAGAGACCCTGCATTTGGAAAAAATAAGATTTGCCTTAATTGACAAACCTGATTTATTTTTTAAAATATGGTCTCCATTTATTGAATTTTTAGAAAAGTAAATGGGTTTGACACAGGACTAAAATAAAAATTTAAAATTAAAAGTTGAAACTTGAGTTTAGGGTTGGATGTACAACTGTGGTTATTGTCTCCCGGATCTACCCCCTTTAATTTTTATAGTTATACCTTTTTTTAATTTATTATTCTCTCTTCCCAATAGTTTATAGTTTCTTTTTCTTTCTTCTTTATTTTTTATTTTCTCTCTTTAAAAATTTAAATATTGAAGCTATGTAAGAACTTTGTAACAAATTTGTCTTTTATTTCTATTTGTACATATGCTTTTCAAAATTTTTTTTTTTAAAAATAAAAAATAAATAAAGATCCCGAATACACTCGCAGTGTGGAACATAGACCAGAGAACAGTACACACAGGAACAGGCCCTTCGGGCTACAATGTCTGTGCTAATATGATGCCAAGTTAAACTAATATCTTCTAGAAACATAGACATAGAAAATAGGTGCAGGAGTAGGACATTCGGCCCTTCGAGCCTGCACCGCCATTCAATATGATCATGGCTGATCATCCAGCTCAGTAACCTGTACCTGCCTTCTCTCCATACCCCCTGATCCCTTTAGCCACAAGGGCCACATCTAACTCCCTCTTAAATATAGCCAATGAACTGGCCTCAACTACCTTCTGTGGCAGAGAATTCCACAGACTCACCACTCTCTGTGTGAAGAAATGTTTTCTCATCTCGGTCCTAAAAGACTTCCCACTTATCCTTAAGCTGTGACCCCTGGTTCTGGACTCCCCCAACATCGGGAACAATCTTCCCGCATCTAGCCTCTCCAACCCCTTAAGAATTTTATATGTTTCTATAAGATCCCCCCTCAGTCTTCTAAATTCCAGCGAGTACAAGCCTAGTCTATCCAGTCTTTCTTCATATGAAAGTCCCGCCATCCCAGGGATCAATCTAGTGAACCTTCTCTGTACTCCCTCTAAGGCAAGAACATCTTTCCTCAGATTAGGAGCCCAAAACTGCACACAATACTCCAGGTGCGGTCTCACCAAGGCCCTGTACAACTGCAGTAGAACCTCCCTGCTCCTAAACTCAAATCCTCTTGCTATGAATGCCAACATACCATTCGCCTTCTTCACTGCCTGCTGCACCTGCACGCTTGCCTTCAATGACTGGTGCACCATGACACCCAGGTCACGTTGCATCTCCCCCTCTCCTAATCGGTCACCATTCAGGTAATACTCTGCTTTCCTGTTCTTGCCGCCAAAGTGGATGACCTCACATTTATCCACATTATATTGCATCTGCCATGCATTTGCCCACTCGCCCAATCTATCCAAGTCGCTCTGCAGCCTCCTAGCATCCTCCTCGCAGCTAACACTGCCACCCAGCTTCGTGTCATCCGCAAACTTTGAGATGTTGCATTCAATTCCCTCGTCCAAATCATTAATATACACTGTAAATAACTGGGGTCCCAGCACTGAGCCTTGCGGTACCCCACTAGTCACTGCCTGCCATTCCGAAAAGGACCCGTTTATTCCTACTCTTTGCTTCCTGTCCGCCAACCAATTTTCTATCCACCTCAACACTGAACCCTCAATACCGTGTGCTTTAAGTTTGTACACCAATCTCCTATGTGGGACCTTGTCGAAGGCCTTCACATCTTTAATAACTGCATGTGATCCATATCCCCCTAATCCCTTGTGGCCATCTGCCTACCCAAAATCCTCAAACACCACTATCGTAAACGTCTCCTCTACCACCCCTGGCAAAAGATCTCCTCTAACGTGCCAGAGAAAACGTTTGTCCAACCTCTCCTTATAGCTAATGCCTGCTAATCCAGGAAAAAACTTGTAAACCTCTTCTGCACCCTCTCCACATTCCCCAAGTCCTTCAACTGTAGATAGACACAAAAAGCTGGAGAACAGGCAGCATATCCGGAGAGAAGGAATGGGTGACGTTTCAGGTCAAGATCCTTCCTCAGGGTCATTACCATTAACTATATTATTTCCCTGTACATTTGACCTCCCAAAGTGCAACACCTCATACTTGTTTGGCTTAAATTCCATCTGCCATTTCTTCACTCATTTCTTCAACTGATCTATAGCCCGCTATATACTTTGATAGTCTTCTTTGCTGTTTCAATTCTGCCAATTTTGTCTGCTATCTGCAAATGTAAAAACCAACCCATCTACATTTGGTTTACAAAAACCAGTCTGAAGAATGGTCTCAACCCAACAGGTCACCTATTCCTTTTCTCTAGAAAAACAGCCTGACCAGCTGAGTTTATCCAGCATTTTGTGTTTATCTTCCATCTACATTTATGTCATTTGGGTGAATGGATTAATTGGTCTTCCGGTTTGTTCTCAGCACTTTCCAGGTTTCTTGAGCAGGAATTCTGACCTTCCAAAGTACCCGCCCATTCACAGTTTAGATAAGTAGTAGCCTTATTTTATTATTATTTGGCAAAAGTAAAATTTTGTTGGATGAGAAAAAACTGCTAACCAGTCAGCAGAAAGGCAATGCATGATTACAATCTGGCCATCCGCAGGTACAGCCACAGGTACAGATACGGGATGAAGGGAATGCCATTTAATGCAAGATAAAGTCCAGCAAAGTCCGATTAAAGATAGTCCAAGGGTCTCCAATGAGGTAGATAGTAGCACAGGACTGAACACAGAGAATTAGTGCTGCAAGTTGATAGTTTTTCGTCAGGTCTGACTTTATCTTCTCAAAGATGTTCCCTTTTATCTGAACAATTTTGTTGGTACCGTTTCAATTCCTTTCACTGCTTTCATTCGATGATATAATAAAACTGGTGCTTATGATTTCATTATGAGATTGTCATGGTGACCGTATAATAACAGAAGCCTTACAGCTGGATAACGATCCAAAGACTTTATTAACTACATAGCAAGCACGGCCTCACGCTTGCACGTTCCACTTACACTAACCCGAATCTCGCAACCAGTGGTCACTCAAAAGCTAGTGGGGCGTAACTCCAAAAGCATGACGCATAACATGATTGACACCATTAACCTAATCTGCAGAGATGAAGGACCATTTTACTTTCCATGAGTTCTAAGTGTCTAATTGGCTTTCACTCCAGTTTAGAATCCTGGCGGAGTTGGCCCCACGTAATTAACTCGTACAATTGAATCCACGTTGCCAGGATACGGCTGCAACTTTGCCCAAGGTAGGTGAGAAAGCAATTGGCATGCTGCCAATCAATCAAAAATAATTTGTAAACACTGCCAGAACATCAGCAGCATTCTTACTTGGAAAAATATTACTTGGCCCATTGAAAGCTGGGGAAGAGGTGATAACAAGGGAAACCCGATTCTACCTCCTACCCAAAATCCACAAACAGAACTGTCCCGGCAGACCCATTGTTTCTGCCTGTTCATGTCCCACCGAACTTATTTCCACCTACCTCGACTCCATCCTATCCCCCCTGGTCAAATCCCTCCCCACCTACGTCTAAGACACCTCACACGCTCTCCATCTCCTCAATAACTTCCGGTTCCCAGGCCCCCACTCCCACATCTTTACAATGGATGTCCAGTCACTCTGCACTTCCATCCCCCACAAGGATGGTCTTGAAGCCCTCCGTTTCTTCCTCGACCGTAGAACCAGCCAATCCCCATCTCATAACACTCTCCTCCACCTAACAGAGCTGGTTCTTACCCTTAACAACCTCTCCTTTGACTCCTCCCACTTCCTCCAAACCAGAGGCGTAACTCTGGGCACTTGCATGGGCCCTAGCTATGCCTGCCTCTTTGTCGGGTACGTCGAACAATCCCTGTTCCGGCCGTACACCTGCACCATCCCCGAACTTTACCTCCGCTACATCGACGACTGCATTGGTGCTGCCTCTTGTACCCATGCAAAACTCACTGACTTCGTACACTTCACTTCCAATTTCCATCCTGCCCTTAAATATACCTGGACTATCTCCGACATCTCCCTCCCGTTTCTGGACCTCACCATCTCCATCACAGGAGACAGACTAGTGACTGACATCTACTATAAACCCACTGACTCCCCCTGCAAAAAGTCTATCCCCTACTCCCAATTCCGCTGTCTACGCCGCATCTGCGCCCGGGATGAGGTGTTTCACACTAGGGCATCAGAGATGTCCTCATTCTTCAGGAAACGGGCTTTCCCTGTTCCATTATAGATGAGGCTCATCTATAATGGGACTAGAGACTAGGGTCTCTTCCACATCCCGCAGCTCTGCTCTTGCTCCCCCTCCCCCCACTCGTAACAAGGACAGAATCCCCCTCGATCTCACCTTCCACCCCACCAGCCAGCAGATCCAACAAATCATTCGCCAACATTTCCGTCACCTACAACGGGACCCCACCACTGGCCACATCTTCCCATCCCCTCCCCTTTCTGCGTTCCGCAGAGACCGTTCCCTCCGTAACTCCCTGGTCCACTCGTCCCTTCCTACCCAAACCACCCCATCCCCGGGCACTTTCCCTTGCAACCGCACGAGATGCTACACCTGTCCCTTTACCTCCCCCCTCAACTCCATCCAAGGACCCAAACAGTCTTTCCAGGTGAGACAGAGGTTCACCTGCACCTCCTCCAACCTCATCTATTGTATCCGCTGCTCCAGATGTCAACTTATTTACATCGGCGAAACCAAACGCGGGCTCGGCGATTGCTTCGCTCAACACCTGCGCTTAGTCCGCATTAACCAATCGGATCTCCCGGTGGCTGAGCACTTTAACTCCCCCTCCCATTCCCAGTCTGACCTTTCTGTCATGGGCCTCCTCCAGTGCCACAGTGAGTCCCACCGGAAATTGGAGGAACAGCACCTCATATTTCACCTGGGCAGCTTGCAGCCCAGTGGTATGAACATTGACTTCTCCAACTTTAGATGGTGTAAGAAAATAATTGCAGATGCTGGTACAAATCGAAGGTATTTATTCACAAAATGCTAGGGTAACTCAGCAAGTCAGGCAGCATCTCAGGAGAGAAGGAATGGGCGACGTTTCGGGTCGAGACCCTTCTTCAGACTGAAGGTCTGAACTTTAGATAGTTCCTCTGTCCCTCTCTTCCTCTCCCCCTTCCCAGATCTCCCACTGTCTTCCTGTCTCCACCTATATCCTTCTTTTGTCCCGCCCCCCTGACATCAGTCTGAAGAAGGGTCTCGACCCACAACGTCGCCCATTCCTTCTCTCCTGAGATGCTGCCTGACCCGCTGAGTTAGTCCAGCATTTTGTGAAGGGATACTAGTAGGACAACTAGGATGGAGGAGGGAGGGAGGCAGGCGTTACTTGAAATTGAAGACGTCAACAATTTGAGAATTGTCCTGTCTCACTCTTAATATACCTTGTGTAAACTAAATGCCCCAAATGCAAGACCTTTTGAAGTATTTTTCCATTGCTGAAGTTCTCTCTGGGTCTCTTTGCTTAGTCTTTGCTGATGCATTTTGCACCAAGGCCTGTTCCATTGCACAGTGATTTATATATGCGATTTAACCTTCAGTAAATAAACGATTTCCTTCCTGCAGATTTAGAAAGATAGAGAGAGTTAGATTTAGCTCTTAGAGCTAAGGGAATCAAGGGATATGGGGAAAAAGCCAGAACGGGGTGCTGATTTTGGATGTTCAGCCATGATCATATTGAATGGCGGTGCAGGCTCGAAGGGCCAAATGGCCTACTCCTGCACCTATTTTCTATGTTTTTAGGAAAAAAGAAGAAAAAAGATTTTGGAAGAACACAAAATCATGGGATGTGGTAGTTCTGGAGTTAAAACTAAATCAATGAAGAAGACAGCAAAAGGTAAGGCTGGATATTACTTACACAGTTGTTGCTTATATGGCATAATAGAAATACAGTACTGTTATTTAGAAGACATATCCATCGCACCGTTAATACTAAAGCATAGTTTACTCTTTGAGTACTATTTTATCCTTATTACCTAATTTTCATTAAGTTTGGTGTTTCCTTTACAATATAGTACAACTGCAACCTCTAACTGGATTAGCATAGATTTCAACACTTTGTGTGTTGCAAATCTTTATCTTCATAGATAAAGGCTCTTCACAGGAAGGCTCTGCGGAGAGTAGTGCGTTCGGCTGAACGCACTATGGGAACTACACTCGCCCCCCTGCAGGACCTATACATCAGGAGGTGCAGATCCAGACCCAGCAACATTATGGGGGACCCCTGCCACCCCAGCAACAGACTGTTCCAGCTGTTACGGTCAGGCAAACGCCTCCGCTGTCACGCTGTGAAAACAGAGAGGATGAGACGGAGTTTCTTCCCACAGGCCATCAGGACTGCTAACTCTCATATCACCAGGGACTAATTTAATTTACTGTATTAATTTATTTTTTGTGTTAATTTTTTTTTTTCTATTCTGTTTTGTAGTTTAGCACAATCCGCAGGCGTTGCCACTTTCATTTCACTGCACATCTTGTATATGTATGTGACAAATAAACTTGACTTGACTTGACTCATAATTTTATAACTCCCCACACAGAGTGTCCTGCGACACTGCAATTCCCTACAAATTCAATTAAAATGTAGCCATTGTGGATTTAAATAAAAACACCACTTTAGTGGATTCCCCTACCACTTATCTGCACTAGAGGTTATCTACTAGAGGGGGAGAGAGAGATAGGCCAAGCAGGAACAATATACATAGAGATGATAGTTCCATTCAAATTTATGTTTTGACAATATGTAAATGTTTAGTTTAGCTTCGAGATACAGCACGGAAACAGGCCCTTTGATCCACCGGGTCCACGCCGACCAGGAATCCCCGCACATTATCACTATCCTACACGCGCAAGGGACAATTTATGACTTTTACCAAGCCAATTTGACCAAATTTTACCAAACCTGTACGTCTTTGGATTGTGGGAGGAAACCTGAGCTCCCGGAGAAAACCCACGCAGGTCTTGGGGAGAACGTATAAACTCCGCTCAGACAGAACTCATAGTCAAGATGGAACCCGGGTCTCTGGCACTGTAAGGCAACAACTCTACTGCCGTGCCACATGCCACCCCTATGTCGTACCATGATGCTCTCCATTGGTCTTGCTCTACCTCCTCTTGTTTCTTCCAGATGAGCAGCGATTTTAACACTTCTGCATTACCCCTTTAATGGGGTGAGCTTTTAGTTTACTGAATCTAAACAAGTTCTATGGATTTGTTGAGATGTTAGATTGATCAACATGGTTTATCAACGTCAACCTCCTGTGAGTCTTGAATGATGGACCAAAATGAACAGAACTAGTGTATCCAGCTGTGGGTCAGCTCATTCCAAGAACAACTCAAAGCGGAAACATATATTCTGGCTTGGTATACAGATCACTGTATCATAATAATCTTATTCAGGCACAAGAAGGGTATGATTCAAATCTGGAAGTGCAGGCCCCAAAAGGAAATAGTTATGAATTGTAAACTAATATGAAAAGATCAAATGTCATCCACTTGAACTAAATCTATAAGATAGTTGATGGAAATGTTTTTTCAAATAAATGTGCCAATGTTAAGGTTTTCAGTGCTGATCAGATGCAAGATTTCATCCAGACAAATGGCAGAAGTACACCACTATATACAGGTATGGGGCTCGCCAACCCTTTACTGTGGATAAACCAGCTATCTGGGCCATAGTATGTGGAGAGTGCACATAAAGGATACAAAATACATTTTTAACAAGGAATACCTACTCCATCCAAGTGGGTTTAGACAACTATACATTGCTGCATATACTAAACACAAACCTGGTATGTGCAGGTACATAGTTCCTTGAAAATGGTGCTGCAGGTAGATAGGCTTTCATCAATCAGGGTATTGAGTATAGAAGTTGGCATGTTACATGGATAGGACAGGTTTGGAGGGATATGGACCAAGCACAGGCAAGTGGGACTAGAGTAGCTGGGACATTGTTAGCCGGTGTGGGCGAGTTGGGCCGAAGGGCCTGTTTCCACACTGTATCACTCTATGACTCTATGACTCTTGTTACAGTTGTACAAGTTTGGAGTATTGTGTTCAGTTTTGGTCACCCTGCGAGAGGAAGGATGTTGTTAAGCTGGAAAGAGTGCAGAGAAGATTTACGAGAATGTTGTCAGGACTTGAGGGCCTGAGCTATATGGAAAGGTTGGCTGGCTAGGACTGTTTTCCTTCGAGCACAGGAAGAAGAGGGGTGATATTATAGAGTTGTATAAGATTCTGAGGGGAATCGATAGAGTAGACGCATAAAGTCTTGTATTCAGAGTGGAGGAATCAAAAACCAGAGGACATAGGATTAAGGGAGCAGGAAAAGATTTAATAGGACCCTGAGGGACAGCTTTTGCACACAGAGGGTGGTGGGTATATGGAACGTGCTGCCAGAGAAGGTAGTTTAAAAGATATTTGGACAGGTACATGGATAGGAGAGTTTTAGAGGGATATGGGCCCCAGGCTGGTGGGACTAATGTAGATGGGGCATTTTGGTCGGCATGGGCAAGTTGGGCCAAAGGTCCTGTTTACAGGCTATCTGATGCTATGACTCTATACCTGATCAAAAGACTTATTGAACTATATTTACAATAATAATGCCTGCTTTTTTTGTATGTGTGCTTTAATTGTACCTTGTACATTGTACATTGGGCCTTGCTGTTAATTGTTTAAATCACGTTTCTGCTTCTTTTACATGTCCTAGAAAATCACCAATGCACAGCTGGGACAGGTAAGAAATAATACCAATAATCCCATTGATTAATTTGGACGATTCATATAAATATTGGATTTGAATTTATCTTCTGCCTTTACTCTTAACTTAACGTTGATCAGATGCACAGCAGTGTAGGTTCCGCAAAGATGGAATCTTTCATAATCCATAAAGTTGCTGATTAACAATCAATGTGTCAACATGCAAATTGCTACTACTGTAGACCATTTAAAAATTAGTCAAGACAGTTACCCTAGCAAGTTACCAATGACAAAAATCATCATCACCGCGGAAAACCTACACCAGTGAAATTTTACAGATATTAGCAGATATGAAATGCACAGAGCAACAAGAAGTCAGCAGAGCCAACTCCCCATCATTGCAACAAAGTGTGGAAACAGACCAAACTCTCTGGGGAAGAACTGGCTGAAACAAGCCAACTTGGATTAGAAGAATATTTCCATGCAACATAAAACACAATATGTTTTATGGTATGAACATTGATTTTCTTCCAATTTCAGGTAACATACACCCCTGGTACTCTCTTTCCACACACACTCATCTGTTCACCTTGTTTTCTTCTCCCACCTTTCCCATCCCCTTGCCTATCTGCTTCTGTCTGCCCCTCATCTTCTACCCATCTGGTTCCATATATCCCTCCCAGCCTCTATCCCATCCCCTTCATACTGCTCTACACTGGCAATGCTCTACACTGGCAATGCTCTACACTGGCAATGCTCTGCACTGGCAATGCTCTACACTGGCAGTGCTCTACACTGGCAATGCTCTACATTGGCAATGCTCTACACTGGCAGTGCTCTACACTGGCAATGCTCTACACTGGCAGTGCTCTACACTGGCAATGCTCTACACTGGCAATGCTCTACACTGGCAATGCTCTAGACTGGCAATGCTCTACACTGGCAATGCTCTACACTGGCAGTGCTCTACACTGGCAGTGCTCTACACTGGCAGTGCTCTACACTGGCAGTGCTCTACACTGGCAGTGCTCTACACTGGCAATGCTCTACACTGGCAATGCTCTAGACTGGCAGTGCTCTACACTGGCAGTGCTCTATACTGGCAGTGCTCTACACTGGCAATGCTCTACACTGGCAGTGCTCTACACTGGCAGTGCTCTACACTGGCAATGCTCTACACTGGCAATGCTTTACACTGGCAATGCTCTACACTGGCAGTGCTCTACACTGGCAGTGCTCTACACTGACAGTGCTCTACACTGGCAATGCTCTACACTGGCAATGCTCTACACTGACAGTGCTCTACACTGGCAGTGCTCTACACTGGCAGTGCTTTACACTGGCAATGCTCTACACTGGCAATGCTCTACACTGACAGTGCTCTACACTGGCAGTGCTCTACACTGGCAATGCTCTACACTGGCAATGCTCTACACTGGCAGTGCTCTACACTGGCAGTGCTCTACACTGGCAATGCTCTACACTGGCAATGCTCTACACTGGCAGTGCTCTACACTGGCAGTGCTCTACACTGGCAATGCTTTACACTGGCAATGCTCTACACTGACAATGCTTTACACTGGCAATGCTTTACACTGGCAATGCTTTACACTGGCAATGCTCTACACTGGCAATGCTCTACACTGGCAATGCTCTACACTGGCAATCTTCCCTCTTCCCTGTCAATCAGGATACAGAGTATAATCCAAAATATCAACCTACAAATTTTTCCTCCGCAGATGCTGCTTGACCCGCTGAGTTCTTTTTGTTATAAATTCCAGCAAGGGCAATCCTTTTTGTTTTCATGATACATTGTTGGAATAACGCGTCCTTATTCTGACACAGTAAATGACTATTCGATCCATTAGGTCCATACTTTGTCCCAGTGGAAATGAAATACGTTCAGGTTTTGAAGATTCGGGTTAATGATGAAGGAAGAACATACAAACAATATAAAATTAATGGAACAAAACATTTATTGAAACGACAATGAAACCTCAAGGAAACAGCAACAAAGCTACAAACAAACATGGAGTCTCACACATCCTTCAATTGCAATTGCAAAGGTTTGTTGCAAACACACATCAGGACTCCTTACAACTGTTTGGACTGAAGATTTCTCAAAGTAATTTGAAGTCTGTGGGTTCTGCTGCGACACGGAATCATGGCCAAGCCTTCAATGCCTCAATTACTCTTTATTATCACATGTACATACCTACAGTGAAATCGTTTTATTGCATACAGTTCAGTAAAGTAGCTCCTTATAGAAGCACATTTGGTTCTTGAACAATTACACACAAATCAAGTAGGGAACTCTTGGAATTGTGTTTGAAATCTAGAAATCCCATAAGATGTTCCAAGCTGATCTTTACCCTGGTCCCAGATCATAAGCCACAACTAATGATAGTAAATCCAAATAAATGATAGCTAATACTTTCAAATTAATCTGTAACACTCTGACTATTCAATCAAGCTAGTAATAAATTATCTCCTCGATCTCTTGGTCATAAAATTCTTCTTGGTAGAGAAGCTAAGATTCTCTTCACAGATACTAATCGTGGTTGACATCAATGCAGCTCAGATGTCGTGGGTGTTCTGTAGCCCCTGAACACGAGCAGTTGAGGGGTAGTCTGTAAGGTGCAGTCCATCAGGAGTTGCCTTTCTGCTCCCTTTGAGAGCTTCAATGTTGACCTTTTGCTACAACAATCCTGTTAATGTTTTGTGGCTACATTGATGGACATGTGACTGAGGTGATTATCAGTCCAGCAGTTACCTTTGTCATGTAGGTAATGCAGCTTCTTCAGACCATCTTGCTTGGCCAATAATATAGTCTAACAGGTGCCAGTGTTTGGAATGGGGCATTGCATCTCCACTTGTGCTTCTGGTGTAAAATCAACTTCAATGTCCTGTACAAGTATAGCCTTTGGACAATTGTAAGTGTTTAGAGATATAGCTTGGAAATAAGCCCTTGGTCCCACTGAAACCACGCCAACCATCGATCACTCCTTCATACTATTTCTATGTTATCCCACTCTCTCATCCACTCCCTACGCACTAGGGGCAATTTCCAGCAGCAAATGAACCTGCACACCAGCACATCCTTACGATGTGCGAAGGAAACCCATGCGGTCCCAGGAAGAACGTGCAAATTCCACACTGACAGCACTCGAGGTCTGGATCAAACCCAGGCCACTGGTGCTGTGAGGCAGTGGCGCTACCAGCTGTGCCACTGTGTGCTTGAAGATCTAGACTGCAGACCTGGCAGAAAATTCATGGCCCAAGAGGCAATAGTGATCCCTACCAACCCCCCCCCCCCCCCCCACTACTCCCCCTCTTCATTTTCCTGAGTCCTGGACTACCTCCAGCAGGCATCTCAGGGATCGGAAAGATACCACCAGCACTGTTTCCACAAACACCTGTAGATTCACTGGGATGCCAGGTGATCCAATGGCAGTACCCACTGCAAGGACAGCTTCCCCACCTTTGAGACTCCAATCACATCCAGTCAGCTCCATTGGGCAGGCCAGGCCACGTCGTCCACATGCCTGACCAGATCCCCAGAGTAGTCGCAATCTCTGTCACTGGAAGAGATTACTCTGTGGACAGACTAGGATGTGCTGGAAGCCTCATTGAAAGAAGGCAACATCTCCACCGACTCATAAGATCATAAGATCATATGATAGGAGCAGAATTAGGCCATTCGGCCCATCACGTCTACTCTGTCATTCAATCATGGCTGATCTATCTCTCCCTCCTAACCCCATTCTCCTGCCTTCCCCCCATAACCTATGAAACCCATACTAATCAAGAATCTATCTGTCTCTGCCTTAAAAATATCCACTGACTTGGCCTCCACAGCCTTCTGTGGCAAAGAATTACACAGATTCACCACCAGATTCACCATGCCTAACTAAAGACTCCTCAGAAACCTTGGCCTCTAACCACTCGAAGTGATAACTGAGCAGATGGCATGGTGTGGAGAACAACCTGCCTCATAGTCGGCCTAGGTATCACTCTGTTGACCCCAGCTGCCAAGCTACAGGACTGGGTCATAGGCTGCCCTGCCCCATCTCTTCAACACAGGCACATCCTTGCATTCACTCCATTGCATTTTTGCGATTTCTTAATCATTCACCACTTCAACTTCAACAAAAATCATGAATTAGTTAGAACACCATTAAAAGGTTTTTTTGTAATTTTTGCATCACCGTTAACACAACAGGGTTTATTTAAATATAAAAATTAAAATAACCTGGTTTATTTTCACCCACATGTTTAGACCGTAATGTTGTATCCTTATTGTTTTGATGTGTTTATGCTTTATTCTTAATTGTTAACTATATGTTTGTGTTGTGAGCGGAGCACCAAGGCACATTCCTTGTATATGCACATACTTGGCCAATAAACTTATTCATTCATTCATTCATTCATTCATTCATTCATAATCCATCTCTGAGTGCAGCTGCAGGTGTCAATCATGATGCTAAAGTCCTGATCAGCAGGGTAGGCTCAACAGGCTGAATGGCCTAATTCTGCTCCTATGTCTTATGGTCCTTACAGTGGAAATTGAAAAGAGTTGTTGGATATTAGCTCTTCAGGATTGGGGGTTTGCACTGGTTCTCATGCATGTGGATGAACTATGACTGGCAGGGAGGAGCAAAAAGGCAAGTTGTCTTTGAGCCGTGCATCTTCTAGCCTTCTGCTAGTGGGAACACTGTAGCTGGTGATCACACCCACATGATAAATAAACCCGGTCCAGAGCAGGGCTGAAAGCACTTTAGACAAAGTCCCCTTTCACTGCTACCCCATCAGAACGAGGAGAATACAAGAGAGGGTGTCGAGTGTTTAATTATCATATGTACTGGGACTGGAACAATGCAATTCTTACTTGCTGCAGCTTTACAGGCCCGTTAACACGATAACGCAACAAAGAATTTCAGATGTTCTGTTTCAGGACATATGACAATAAAACTCTTGACTCTTGAAATAAGTATACAAGCATTATCTTCCAACTGCTTGTATCGCCTTTGTGTTTATTGCTCTTCACAGCGATCAAGGCAGCCATTCTCATCCAGAGGTGGTATCGCCAGTACGTGGCTCGGATGGAGATTCACAGGCGGTGTACCTGGACCATTTTCCAATCCATCGAATATGCAGGGGAGCAGGACCAGATCAAGGTAAGGACGAGGAGACTTCCGCTTTTGGAAATCTCCTACCGCTAGGGTCATTCCAGGCAATGGTGCCTCTTACACACATCTCACAGTTCCCAGACTCAAAGTGCATCGAGATTGTGATGTTTGTACAATGCAGAGGGATAATTAATTGCATCCATTTGACCATGATGGCATATCAAGACCATTTGGGAGCTTTTTGAAAATAGCAATGTGAGACATACACTAACCAATCATACATACCAAACTTAATTTAATAACGTGGGTGTTATGGTGGCGCAGGGGTAAAGTTGCTGCCTTACAGCGGCAGAGATCCGGGTTCAATCCTGACTAGGGGTGCTGTCTGTACGGAGTTCGTACGTTCTTCCCATAACTGTGAGAGTTTTCTTCAGGTGCTCTGGTTTTCTCCCACAGTCCAAAGACATATGGGTTTGTAGGTTAATTGCCTTAGATAATGATTGTAAATTGTCCCTAGTGCGTAGTACAAATACATTGTGTGTAGGATAGTGCTAGTGTATGGGGATCACTGGTCGGCGCAGACTCGATGGGCTGAAGGGCCTGTTTCCGCACTGTGTCTCTAAACTAAACTAAATTGAATTTGCATTGGAAAGCACTGACCTTGGCTCCCTCTAACTGTCCAATCAAAAAAGCTAATGAATAGCTAATGTGAAAAGCAGGAGTTTGACCTATGGTCTCTAATGAGGGGTAACTTTTTCACATAAAGGTTGGTGGATGTATGGAACAAGCTGCCAGAGGAGGTAATTGAGGCTGGGAATATGCCAACGTTTAAGAAGCAGTTAGACAGGTACATGGATAGGACAGGTTTGGAGGGATATGGACCAAACGCATGCAGGTGGGACTAGTGTAGCTGGAACTGTTGGCCGATGTGGGCAAGTTGGGCATAAGGACCTGTTGCCGCACTGTTTCTATGACAGATTCTATGACATCTTGCTTCTATGACATCTTGGTCCATCAGGTCACATTTAGTAGATTCTTAGGTTTAGGTTTAGATTTATAGACCACTGGAATCTCTTCTGGGGTAGGGTGACCTGCACAAAAGGGACTGGTTACATCTTAACTGGAGGGTACCAACATTCGGCAGGCAGGTTTGCTAGAGCTACACGGGTGGGTTTAAACTAAATAGTGGGGGGGGAAGGTTGACAAATTGGAAGTATAAGGACGGAGTTAAAGGGAAAGAAAGTACAGGAAAAGTTCCGAAAGACAGCCGAATTAATGGGACGTAAAGTTCAAGAAGGGATAAGAGAGTAAGGTCAGGTGAAATAGGAACCGGTGTGAGAGGAGAGGCGAATACCGAATTAAAAGTGTTATATATGAATGGGCTAAGTATAATAAATAAAGTGGATGAGCTAAGTGGATGAGCTTGAGGCTCAGTTAGAAATAGGCAAGTATTATGTTGTGGGAATTACAGAGACATGGCTGCAAGAGGATCAGAGCTGGGAACTGAATATTCAGGGGTAAGCATCCTATCGAAAAGACAGACAGTTGGGGAGAGGGGGTGGGGTGGCTCTGTTAGTAAGGAATGAAATTCAGTCCCTTGTGAGGGGTGACATAGAATCAGAAGATGTAGTCATTGTGGATAGAACTGAGAAATTGTAAGAGCAAAAAGACCCTAATGGGAGTTATCTACAGGCCCCCCAAAAAGTAGCCTGGAGATAGGGTGCAAGTTGCATCAGGAGTTAAAAGTAGCATGTAACAAATCTAATGCTTTGGTGGTTATGGGAGATTTCAACATGCAGGTGGACTGGAAAAATCAGGTTGGTACTGGACTTTGGTGGCAAGAATGGGAAGGCAGATTATTATCTGAATGGTGTCAGGTTAGTATAAGGGGAAGTACAACGAGACCTATGTGGCCTTGTGCATCAGTCACTGAAAGTAAGCATGCAGGTACAACAGGCAATGAAGAAAGCTAATGGCATGTTGGCCTTCATAACAAGAGGAGTTGAGTATAGGAGCAAAGAGGTCCTTCTGCAGTTGCACAGGGCCCTAGTGAGACTACACCTGGAGTATTGTGTGCAGTTTTGGGCTCCTAAATTGAGGAAGGACATTCTTGCTATTGAGTGAGTGCAGCGTAGGTTCACGAGGTTAATTCCCAGGATGGCGGGACTGTCATATGATGAGAATGGAGCGACTTGGCTTGTATTCACTGGAATTTAGAAGGATGAGGATATCTTACAGAAACATTTAAAATTATTAAGGGATTGGACACGAGATGCAGAAAACATGTTCCCAATGTTGGGCTAGTTCAGAACCAGGGGCCACAGTTTAAGAATAAGGGTTCGGCCATTTCGAACTGAGATGAGGAAAATCTTTTTCACCCAGAGAGTTGTGAATTTGTGGAATTCTCTGCCTCAGAAGGCAGTGGAGGCCGTTTCACTGGATGCATTCAAAATAGCTCTTAGGGCTAGCAGAATCAAGGGATATGGGGAGAAGGCAGGAACGGGGTACTGACTGTGGATGATCAGCCATGATCACATTGAATGGCGGTTCTGGCTCGAAGGGCCGAATGGTCTACTCCTGCACCTATTGTGTAAGCATCTATGTATCTATGTATCTATGTATCAATGCTCTTTTCATTCAGAGCCCCGTTTCCAGCAGCAGTGATTTTTAAATTCTGTTTTGCAGCTCCATAACTTCTTCAGCTGTTTGATGGACCATTTTACTCCGGCTTGCGGCAATGAGCGTAAGTTTATTTAAAACTGCTGATCAACATGCCATCAAACATTCTTCTGTAACGGAAATCTAAATATTTTCAGTCCTGTTTCATCCAATAACAATGTGCAAAAATCATCAGCAAACTGGCAGAGAACAAAGGGAAACGATAATTACACAAGACTGGAGGAAGGATTAATGTTGGGATCACCGTTATTCATATTTCTGACCTAAATTATCCAGGCCCAAAATCTGCAGATAATACCAAACATAGAAGTGAGTGATGACGATGATGGTGATGAAAAATGCAAGATAAGACATGGTGATATTAAAAAGAGATGAATTTCTAAATACTCTTATGTTGAAACTTTCTGACTGGGCAGATGAGCATGTAACTCAGTATCCTGGTGAGGTCATATTAATGCTGCCTAGTATTCTACAACTGTTCACAGGCGTGCCGTGGATTATCTGTATGTGATACGTATTTCTGCAGTGTCAGCATGAGGACATGGTTAAAATGGTCAGACGGTTTAAACCCACAACTCTTTCAGAGGTAATAACTGTGCAAAAAAAAAGGAATATCTTTTCTCCGATTTTAGGGTCTCATCACATGTGCAGTTATGACCTCTGATTGGAAATTTTGGAAACGTCATTTATTTCTGAGGAAATAAATTCTTCAATTTAAAAGAACACCGTCTTAAATAATTAGGTCCACGTCAAATCAAGTGAAGTTTATAGTCAAAAGCACAAGTGCAGTGAGCTACGGGCACAATGAAAATATTGCTTGTGGCAGCATCACAGGCACAGAGACAACACATAAAAACAGACATTATACATAAATTACACATAAATTCTACAAGACAGTGAAAAGAAAAATACATTACATTAGTGTAAAACACAATTAGAAAACATGTTTATGATAGTGCAAGGGATGATCTGTGGTATTGTGTTGCTGCTGAGGTCGGATTAGGGTTGTGCAGGTTGGTTCAAGCACATGATAGTTGTAAGATGGTAGCTGTTGTGTGAGACTTCAGGTTACTGTATCTCCTGCCTGATAGGAGCAGTGAGAATTGTGCATGGCCCGGATGGTGGGGAGCCTTGATGATGGATGCCATCTTCTTGAGGCGACACCTCAGGTAGATGTTTTCAATGGTGGGGAGGGTGTGGCCCATGTAAGGATGCCTATCAAGAACTTTGTGCTGTGCGTCAAAGGGTGTCCAAAGGTCCTTGTGCTGTAGCTTTGTAATACTGAAGCTTCCGCACAGAGATGTGGAAAATGGACAGGAAAGTTAATGTTATTCTACATCAAGTTCAGTGAATGGTAGAACAGGCTTGAAGGCTGACTGGGGTATCCCAATTGAATTACGTCAATTCAGTCTGTAGTTATCAGCACTGAGATGAACTAAATGCAGCAATATAAGCAAAGTTCAAGAAGCGAAATGGTAGCGTTTGGCTTGGTTGTTCCAAGAATTTTCATTGAAATAAGGCAGCAGTAAAAGTTGCAAAGGAAACACAAGGAAGGGCAGATGGTGGAATCGAGAAAAAAAAACAAAGTGCTGGAGGAATTCTGCAGGTCAGGCAAGAGAGAAAATGGACAGACGATGTTTCAGGATCAGGGAGTTTCTTCTGGCTGAATAGTTATAGCAACAAAAATAGCTTTCAATGGTGAATTAAGGCACAGAAACATTCCTCAGGTAACTTAATACTTGCCTTCCATCACAGTGAGGAATATGGGGAATCCATTGTGGTGAATGTTTATGTTAACTTTTATGTAGTTGTGTGTTTTGTTGCTTTTTCAGTATGGCTGTATGGTAATTTGCATTTCACCATACGTGGTACACGTGACAACAAAAGACCTTTGAAACCTTTGAACCCTTTGATTTGGTATCAAACAATGCAATTTTCAAAAAACAAAAGATTTGTGCCTTAAGGGTTTAGAAACAACCGCTGAGTCAGAAATGTTTATGTAGAAGTCATAAATCTCAAAATGTACAAGGTAAAGAAATCTTTAATTTGTGTCTATTTTGAAGTTAGAGCTCGGAGGCAAATTGAGCCAATTGATATGTAGAATTAGAATGTGGCGCATTGTACTTGGATCATGGTTGGCAAATGTCATCTTTTACATCTTCTCTGCAGAAGGTTTTATTTCCCACATTATTACTCAGACAGATGAGACATGTAAGGATAATCAGTCTGCCTATGATAACATCGAGGTTTCAGACTCTTATGTTGGCCCCCAACTCTGCTTCCCTCTGACACCTGCACATGCCACTGCCTTACTAGAAGCCTTCAAAGAAAAACAAGTAAGTGATGATGTATTCACTATCAATGTTCCGTAAATATATTGCTAAATCCTAGTATCACTGAGGAGGAAATTGGATGCCAAGTGTAATGGGCAACAATCTGATATCTCTGCCACAGAAGGCAGTGGAGGCCAATTCACTGGATGTTTTCAAGAGATAGTTAGATAGAGCTCTTCGGGCTAACAGAATCAAGGGATATGGGGAGAAAGCAGGAACGGGGTACTGATTTTGGACGATCAGCCACGATCACATTGAATGGTGGTGCTGGCTCGAAGGGCCAAATGGCCTACTCCTGCACTTATTTTCTATGTTTCTATGTTTCAATCAACTGTTCTATATTGCTGTGTGCATAAATGCAAGTCATTTGTTTTTACAGATGTAAAATGGGAATTAAACCATGCCAGCATTTTACCAGATGTCAAATTTATCACGACTGAAACAGAGCAGGGTAGTCTCTTTACATCGCAAAAGGCTTGAAGCTGCAGGACCAGAAAGGGCATGTTTTAATAATACAGGTCCACCATCGATTTTTCAGCAACTGGAGTTTCGGCACCTCCTTTAATCGAGACACAATTACAAGAGCGCACTTGAAATCTCCCCCGGATGTCTCCCCGAAAATATAGCACCTTGGCGGTCGATCTTGGGATTTCCGCAGCCAATTGAAGGATCGAATTTGCTCCTTGTAGCTGGGACTTTGGAACTTTGGCCCGGCTGAAACTGGCAGATCTGTTTCCTTAGCGACTTCTGAGGCCGACATTGCAGAGGCTGTAACCTCTGTTGGTCTGGCAAAACGGCTAATCCAGAAAGGCTCTGGAACCATGGGTGACTGAAAATTGGTGGTGGACCTGCATGTACATATGTATATGCACATTTTACATTTCTTTATGTGTTTAATATAGATTCATAGTATTGTAACATCATAAAGACGTACTAAAAGGCTGTTGCGGTGCTTGTCTTTGTATTCAGAGCCTTAGAATACAAGGGGAAGAGGAAAGTTGTGGTCTTCACCATAGTTTAATATGAGCAGTTCTGGGGCTTAGAGAGAAAGCAGCTTAGATTTACCAAGGGTTATATAACGAGGAAACACTAAAAAAAAAAGATTATATTCACAGAATCTCACATAATTTTAATTTAAGTTTTCAAAACTTCATGGCAGAGCAAGTGCTGGATAAAAATAAACAATGTCTGCTAGTTTCCCAGCCTGCCTTCCCAGGGTGATATTATGGAACACTTCTACCACACGGCTTGGCAGAGGTTTGGCCCTTTCTTCTGCAAACAGTACAGGATGAAAGATCAATTATACAAAAGATAGCCATTAAAGGATATCGGGCACAGTGATGTGTGTGTTTTGGTGAAAAGGCTCAAAGGGTGGAATGGATATTCATTTCCCCCTGTTCCTGGTACAGGCATCATGACCGAATTCCAGCAAAAGCTAAATGCGTTCATTTGCACATGGATGTGTCTTCATGTGAGTGTCTGGAGTGTATGTATATGTGTGTGTGTGTGCATCTGTCTGAGTGCATCTGGCTGAGTGAGTCTGTCATGTGAGTGTGTGTGTGAGAGAGTCTGGTATGTGTGTGTGCATGTGTGTGCATGTGAGTGTGCAAATCTGCTCTGTGTGTGTGCATGTGTATTTGAGTGTGTGTGCGTGTGTGCATCTGCATGTGTGTGATTCTGCTGTGTGTGTGTGTGTGAATCTGTTGTGTGTATGCGTGTGAATGTGAGTGTGAGTGTGTCCTGTCTCCTAAATACCTTTTCCCATGAAGACTGTACTAAGAACACAAGGACATATCTTACAGACTCAACCCAAGGCTTCATGTTGATAGCTACAAGGAGTGACAGAATGTACTTGATAAGGGACTGAAGGAAGGTGCCCACCTTTTGTCCATGAATGCTTTATAATGTGCATTGTTCTAATGGTTTGCCATGTATTCCTGCAATCACTAAAACACTGACGTTTCTCCCAGCAGCAACTTCATGCTCGCTACGTATTGCAACTTCTGAATGAGGCCAGGAAACATCTGGAGCATTTACCAAACATCAACCAGATCTCTACCTGCTACAGTAAAGAGATCACTATTTGTGGTAAGCAGTGATGTCCACTGGACAACTGAAAGGAGATTTGTGAATTTATGACCTCTCTGTTAATTATTTGTCAAATCAAATTTATACATGAAGAAATAATTCAGCTGAAATGTTTGAATGGATTTGAGAGCCTTGGCTTACTACTCAATTGATGTTATTGCATGTTTTGCTTACAGCTTGTAACTCAGTTTAATGCAATTGTTATTTTAGAAAAGATTAGAACAGTGTGCCACAGTGGGAGGCTATTCATCCCATTTGAAATTGTGTTAGCTCTGTCAAAGAGCAACCCACCTGGACCTACGCTTTTGCTTTTTCTATATGTCACCCACTCCATTTCTTCTTGTAATGATTTAAATCACACTTTTTTGTGACTTGGGGCGTTGATCCCTGCCTTATCGCCATTTTGTCTTTAGTTTAGCTTAGTTTAGTATAGTTTAGTTTAGTTTAGTTTAGAAATGCAGCGCGGAAACAGGCCCTTCAGCCCACTGGGTCCGTGTCGACCAGCAACCCCCGCATATTAACAGTATCCTACACACACTAGGGCCAATTTTAACATTTACCAAGCCAATTTACCTATATACCTGTACGTCTTTGGAGTGTGGGAGGAAACCGAAGATCTCGGAGAAAACCCACGCGGCCACAGGGAGAACGTACAAACTCCGTACAGACAGCACCTGTAGTCGGGATCGAACCCAGGTCTCCGGCGCTGCAAGCACTGTAAGGCAGCAACTTTACCGCTGCGCCATCGTGCCGCCCATTCTTTCCCCTTTGCTAGGGCCTTGGGCTGCCAATACATTGACCATCCAGTCTTGGTGTCATTGGTGTCTAGGTTGTGAGAAGAGTTCCACTGTCAGTTAGGTTATGTAGAAGTTAATTTAGCCTTTTCCAAAATATAAAAATAGCTTCTAGAGTAGGAAAAGTTGGAAATTCACATCAAGTCAGTTACCTGTGAAAGGAAAGAAGGTATGAAACTTTGGAAATAATTTATTCTTTTCTGTTCAAGTATCATGAAAAATCAAATAATTGTTTCTTCTTCTGTGGAATTTACAGGTGATTTACATGGAAAATTGGATGATTTATTTTTAATATTCTACAAGGTATGACATTTCAAAGCTGATTGCTAATGTACTTAATGCATGCCGTTGTTTTAGAAAGCAGCATGATTCTTTAATATTATTTTAATGGTCTATATTAATCTATCCCACCACTGATACCTTATTTTCCTGATCAGTTTTTAGTTATATTTGGAATTAAAACATCTTAATCATAACAGAATTAAAAATTGATAAAATTCCCAACTACAGAACCATCCATTGGAATTATTTTATTTACATTTTTCTGGGTAAAATTACAATGAGCTTTTTCTCCCGCTGTGAACAATATACATTTCCTCCTAAGTACTCCAACAGATTTTGCATTTGGGTTGTTGAATCGATATAATGATTCCCTCTCACAAATCTAATTGAACATAAGACTCAAAGAGTCATGGAGTTGTGCAGAACAGAAATGGGCCCTTTGGTCAGCTATTACCATGCCAAACTATTTGCTAATTTACACTAACACCATCAGCCTACAATAGGTCCAGTATCATACTAGGCCTTACCAATTTAAGTGTCTGTCTAAAACATTGTAATTGTATCTGATTCCACCACTTCTCTGGCAGTTCGTTCCAGATAGAAACTTCTCTCTATGTATAAAAACCTTACCCTTCAGATCCCCTTTAAAATCCCTTCCTTGCAACTTAAAGCTATGCCTTATCGTTTTTTATTCCCATACCATGGGGAAATGATTTTGACTATCTACCCTATCTATGCTTCTCTACCCTATCTATGCCTCTCATAATCCTATATACATATCAGACCAATTCCTCAACATCCTTTTGTTCCAGGGAAAAATAGTTAGTCTCTGCCCATAACTTGTCCTCCAACCAAGCGTCATCTTGGTGGATCTTCTCTGCACTACAGTGCATTCAGAAAGTATTCAGACCCCTTCACTTTTTCCACATTTTGCTACGTTACAGCCTTATTTTAAAATGGATTCAATTCTTATTTTTTTATCACCAATCTACACACAATACTCCATAATTTAAAAAAATGAAAACAGGTGTTTAGAAGTTTTTGCAAAGTAATTAAAAAGAAATAACTGAAATAAATGAGATCGCTGGTCGGCACGGACTCGGTGGGCTGAAGGGCCTGTTTCCACACTGTATCTCTAAATTAAACTAAACTAAGAAATGCAAAGACTCAGACACTGTGTATATTCAGGATTGGGATAGACAGATTTTTAAAGTTATTGGAGAATTAAAGGTAATCTAGGCAGTATTTCTGCTTCCTGTCTCTGTGGGACTGCCATGCATCTATAGCCACCCGGGTACTTGATTATAGGTATGTAACATTTGCACATTATGCCACTTTTGAATTACCTGTTTGTATGACAAATAGGTTGTGTGTTACTACACCTATTGTTATTGATGTACAATTTCTCATTGTTTGAACTTTTTTTCCCCTTGAACAGAATGGACTTCCATCCCCAGAGAAGGTGTATGTCTTTAATGGAGACTATGTTGACAGAGGGAAGCATTCTATAGAGATTCTGCTGATCTTGTTTGCATTTCTACTCATCTATCCAAAGGGAGTCTACTTAAACAGAGGAAACCATGAAGATTATATCATCAATTTAAGGTGCCATTGTTTGTTAGAGATCCCGGGTTTTCTCAGTTTTTTCCCGACAGACTTTGTACTCACATCCTGTCATTGTTACAATGAATGGAATAAGTAAACTACTGGTTTCAGAACAGGAAAAAAAGGTCTTTCACTGCTTTAAAGCCCCTCATGCCATTTGGAAACAGAGTAGAGATCCGCTATTTTTGAAATTGGTATTGTGGGACTTCAGGCTTTGATTAAATAAGAATCTACTACTTCTTGCAGTAGAGTGTCAATCTTCCATCAAAAGAGGTTAAGGAACACATTTTATTTCCAAAGGGATTTACTGTTTCTTAGCCCTTTGGATGAAAATATAATTTCTAACTTCCTCCCTGGCAGATTTGTTCCAATTTTACAGTTCATTAAAGAGCCTATCATTGCTTCCAAATCCCAGGAAGGCTAATTTCACAGTGTCAATAACAATAACTTTGTCAATAACTTTCTAAAACAGAGAAAACTATTTTTGCTGCATACCCTGTCTATTCCTGTCAAGTTACTAAAATGTATCAAATTACCACTTAACCTTTTTTCCAGGTAACACAAATAATCTATACTCGTAATTTAATAAAACCCATGGGTTACCTATGGTAGATATTTGGATATTAAGGGAATGAAGGGATATGGAGTTAAAGTGGGATTGTGGCCTAGTGTTGTTTCCAAACTGTTTTTATTACTCAGGATTCAATCCAACAAAGCTTAGATGGGTATGGGTGAGCACTGCACAATTCCATTTATAAATTGCTTCCAACAATTTGAAGTAGATAATGAGTAGTTTAAAATAGGACAAATATTGCCAATAGCCTTCCACTTCTTGAAATCCGTTTTTTCAATTATAGCAATATTTCACTTTTTCAGATATGGTTTCACGAAGGAAGTGATGCAAAAATACCAGGTAAATATTTGAATTATTTCTGTGATTTTCCTGCAGAGCATTGATAAAGATATCACAGCAGCTCAAATGCTTTACGTTACAAGCGTTTTTATAATTGTTTTAGGTGCATGGAAGTAGGATATTGAAATTACTCCGGAGTGTATTCAGTTGGTTGCCTTTGGCCACTGTTATCGATGAGAAGGTGTTGATTATACATGGGGGCATTTCAGAAACAACAGATTTGAATTTTCTGGGCAAGATTGACAGACACAAGGTAAGATAACACTGAAGATCTGAATCTTTTTTTAAAAAACACATTATTTTATTTTGTGAAAAATACAAGTATTATTTTCTGTAACGTGGCATTATTTTTATTGAAATATGCTGTAATGCATCAGTCCATCAACAAAGCTCACTCCTTCATGTCCCTAGAACCTCGACCAAGCTTCAGACTTTCTGGATCTTTGTTCTCCTCCAGTTCTGACCGCCTTACGTCCACTAATTTCATACCGCTGCCATTGGTAGCTGTGTTCTCAGATAATCTGGATCCTGCTCCAGAATTCCTTCTCCAAACTCCTTAAGATCTTTTTGCTCACCAGGGATACCTCTCAAAACCTATCAGAGACGAAAAGCTGGAGTAACTCAGTGGGACAGGCAGCATCTCTGGAGAGAAGGAATGGGTGACGTTTCAGGTCGAGACCCTCCTTCAGACTGAAAACCAATCATTCCTTCTCTCCAGAGATGCTGCCTGTCCCACTGAGTTACTCCAGCATTTTGTGCCTGCCTTTCATGTTTTTGGCCATCTGTATTAGAATTTCACTTTGTGGTTCAATATGTTTCCAAAATGTTTTTATTGATACCATTTATGCTCAATACTTTAAATGCAAACCGTTACTATTCGGTGAGACACATCAAATGCAAACTTTTAAAGAGGCAGACACACCGAAAGAAGTTTTTTTTCTAATTACAAACTTATCCACTTATGACAGTACGTTTCAATGCTGAGGCCGCCTGGAAGAAAGGGAATTGAATGGCACAAGCATGTTTCAGGGCAGGAGCAGATCTGTGCTGGGAGCAGTGAGCATAACGTGAAGCTCAATCAAACACCAAGGAAGAATACAGACTCAGATGTCCTTAGACTTCATTCCCACACGAACAACATGAGCAAGAGTTCTAGCACGTTATCCGTAAAGAAAAAAGAAATCACAAAGACAGTGCATCGCTCGGTCGAAGAAGAATTAGAAAAATGCCGCAGACAAGTGGGCTTCAGCAACGTGTATGAAGATTCTAAGTCAATGACTGTGCCAGATTCAGTCTCAGATGAGCATGAAAGGAGACAGGTAAGTCTCATCATGTAAATGCTTGCAAATGCACGTTGGTCATAGATTAGCATCAGTAAATGATTGAACTATGTGACTCTAAAGTGAGAAACTGTGAAGTGGTGATATTTGTTTCCATGAAAAGTGCTTGAATCAGATGATTTGAAAGGTCCCCTTCATCTGAACCAGCCTAGCGATTTGTTTTGAGATGGGAACACTGTAAATTCATTATGGCCATATTCTGATGTGAATGTTGGGGTGTGCCCACCTGCAAACTCTAGTGGCAATTTGATCAAACCATTTGGGCTTGAGAAGGGATGTTGTCCCCATGCTCTCTCTCATCATCAGGCTAATTGCTGGGTTGGTGCAGGAATGGCTGGGAGAGGACAATGGCACTCAGTTCCCACCACCACCACACCACCCAACATAAATCTGAGAAGTGTCTGTATTTTAATGATACTCTCAAATGATACTCTCAAAAGTGTCTGTATTTTAATGATACTCTCAAGTTTTTTTGCATCAACTTTAAAATTGTTATTTTGTTCTATGTTTGCAATAACTCTGATGAAAGGACGTTAAAAGGGGTTGAGAATCATTTAACAGGCTTGACAGGTCATCTGGCGACTTAAAACATTCTTCCTTCTCTCGAGATCGTGGACATTTTATGGAGTGACCCAATGCACCAGGAAGGCTGCATCACAAACTCAGCCAGAGGAGGTGGGTGCTACTTTGGACCTGATGTAACAGAGAAGATTCTGCGGAAACACAATTTACAGCTCCTCATCAGGTCCCATGAGTGTAAACAAGAGGGCTACGAGTACTGCCACAACCAAAAGGTATGAATGTGCGTCCATTAAGCCCAATGAAAAAGAAACGTCACTGCCAGCCCATCTCAAAGTAAGATACAAAGTGCTTGGGTGAAGAAGAGTCCAAACCCGAAAAGTCGGTTATCCATGTCTTCCAGAGATGCTGCCTAACCTACTGAGTTACTCCAATACTTTGTGTTTTATTCAGTCCAGCATCTGCAGTTCCTTATATCACTCTTAAGTAAAACTGGTCATAATGCGTCACCACCACAGTCCCACCAGTCTCTAACTAATGGGTTCTGATCTTGATCACTTACTATACCGTCAGGATCAAAATAATCAAAGAACAACACGTAATGCTGAGACACTGCACAAAATAAACTGGAACAAGCATAGTAATCAAAAATGAATGAGGGAAGTTTTAAGGTATGATTACATAAAATCAATCAATGATACCCAACATGTTCGCTCAAATGCTGGGATATGGCCCTTCCTTTTTGAAGGCATCAATCTTAATGTACCACTGCAAATCCCGGGAGAGCAGACTGACAGAGTAGGTGCTGCTGTGTTCCCATTGTTCCAGTGACCCAGGCTCAACCATGACCTTTGCACATTCTCCCCGAGACCACGTGGGCTTCCATCTGGTGCTCTGGTTTCCTCCCACACCTCAAAAACCTGCAGGCTAATGGGTAAAATGGATTCTGTAAAATACTTTGAGCAAGGTTCAGCAGTTGGAGAGCTCGGTTACAGGGAAATAAGGTGGGGGGGGGGGGGGGGGGGGGGGTGGAATGGGATGGATGGTATAGATGGAGTTGCTGCGAGAGCCAGCACACTATGCTGTGAGAAATTGTCAATCCCTCAATTTATGGTATACTAGACCAAGTGGACCCGTTGGGCCCAAACCTCTCCTGCATTGGTGCAGCACCCTCTCCTCCACCCTCCCCTCCCTCCTCCACCCCTCCCCCCCCCTTCCTCCCCCCCTTCCTCCCCCTCTCCCTCCCCCCTCCCCTACCCCCCTCCCCTCCCCTCCCTCCACCCCCTCCCTCTCTACCTCCCCCTCCCTCCCCTCCCCCTCTCCCCTCCACCCCTCTCCTCCCCTTCCCCTTCCCTTCCCCCTTCCCCTCCCCCCACTCCATCCCCCTCAACCCCCATTATCCTCCCTCCTCCCCCTCCCTCCCCCTCCCCCTCCCTCCCCCCTCCCTCCCAATGAGATAGATTTAAACCTTAAAATATGAATAACTTAAAAAATATAACACCAATTTCAATGAAACTTCTTCCATTAGCACCAAAGGAACGACGGTGAGTAAGGTGGGCCTAAAATTGTGGTGCTATCGTGTACCGTTTTGGTTGTGGTTCGGGAACAAACAAACAAGAGTTTTAGTATATAGACAATAGACAATAGACAATAGACAATAAACAATAGGTGCAGGAGTAGGCCATTCAGCCCTTCGAGCCAGCACCGCCATTCAATGCGATCATGGCTGATCACTCTCAATCAGTACCCCGTTCCTGCCTTCTCCCCATACCCCCTCACTCCGCTATCCTTAAGAGCTCTATCCAGCTCTCTCTTGAAAGCATCCAACGAACTGGCCTCCACTGCCTTCTGAGGCAGAGAATTCCACACCTTCACCACTCTCTGACTGAAAAAGTTCTTCCTCATCTCCGTTCTAAATGGCCTGTCCCTTATTCTTAAACTGTGGCCCCTTGTTCTGGACTCCCCCAACATTGGGAACATGTTTCCTGCCTCTAATGTGTCCAATCCCCTAATTATCTTATATGTTTCAATAAGATCCCCCCTCATCCTTCTAAATTCCAGTGTATACAAGCCCAATCGCTCCAGCCTGAGTACTGCCCACACAAATGAACTTCCCTAATGCCACAGGGTCCAGTAGGATGGGAAACTGCTTGGCCAAATTACTCCATTGATGATAGCCACAAAATACTGGAGTAACTCAGCGGGACATGCAACGTCTCGGGATAGAAGGAATGGGTGACATTTCAGGTCTCAACCCGAAACGTCACTCATTTCCTCCACCCAGAGATGTTGCTTGTTCCACTGAGTTACTCCAGTATTTTGTATCTATCTTCGGTGTAAAACAGCATCTGCAGTTCCTTCCTATGCATTACTCCATTGATGAATGTGCTTTGTTTGTAAGCCAGTCATTTCATTCATTACATTGTTCTTTTTGTTATTAATGCAGGTCCTGACTGTATTTTCTGCTTCAAATTATTACGAAATTGGCAGCAACAGAGGAGCTTATGTGAAGCTCGGGCCTGACCTCATTCCTCACTTCGTGCAGTATCAGGTCAATCAAAGTACACGCAAGCTAACCCTGAGACAAAGGTGTGTCAAATAAGGCCAAGGATAAACTCCTCACAATGATAGCCAGACAGGAAATACCCGTGGTACAGTGCAAACAGACATGTAGCTCTCTCTCAAGGCCATCCACTATTATGACAAAAACTTTCATCCGATGTTGCAGCAAAATAATCTGAGAATAAGAGTTTGGGCCAGAAGCGAATCTTTATCATGTGGGATATAGCAGCAGGAAGAGGTGAACAGCAAATGGTTGAAACAGAATTATGTGCCCTTCTCTATCCTATATTCCACTTCAGATTGGGAGATGGCACAGTAAGGCAGCCACTAACAGGTTTTTGTTGCAGTGTGATGCACTGCAGAATGGTCACTTCCCCGTCATCTCCCATCGTTCATTAAAGAAAATCAAAGGAGAATGAAGGCACCGGCTGTGTTTTGTCTCCTTCCTCACCATTTGGTTTTGGTGCTCCATCTCACAGTTGGAAGCAAATGGGAACCAGCCTTTTACAACGGTCAGTTTGGCTGCTCAACGCTTTGTGCAAGTGGTTAGATCATGAATGGCTAGTCTTGCCAGTTGTACCTGAAAGTTGCACTTCACGATCCTCCACTGCAGGATCAAACCTGTATATCCAGCAGTCGCCAGTGTTTCTGGCTACCAGGTGACTCCCTGCGCTAAAGGGCTTATAGTGTAGATGGAGTGGGCCCAACATGCTTGCCCTAACACCCTCCCTCACCTCCAACTCACGCTCAAAGTCACCACCAAAGTCACAGATTTTGGGGCATTCAGGAAAAAAGCTACATGGGATCAGGTGGGAAAGTAGATTTGGGGACAATGTCAGTCATGAATGGTGGAGAAGATGTACACCTACTCATTTGTTTCTATTATATTTAATATTTCTCAAGGTACAGCTTCCTACCTGATTCCATACCCCCCTTTTCCTCGGTGCTCCAAATCTGCTGACCTCAGCCTTGAATACAACAGAGCATTCACAGTTATTTGTGGAAAGGAATTCCAAAAATGTATTCATCACTGGTTGAGGAAATGTTTTCTCCTCTCAAATCTAGGTACCAAACACTTATCTAGAGACTATGCCCTTGAGTGCTAGGTTCTTCAGAAATAAGCTTTAAACTCCCAGCACCTAAACTGATATTCTCTTTCAGAAATAGACTGACGGACATTGCCTCTCCAAATGTACATAGGCCAATCCTGTACAACTGCTCCTAATCATTATGAAATTGGCAGCATATCAATCCAGTAAACACAGGTATCAAATTCAGCAATTCCTTGCCTCTCTCAAAGGCATGTGAATTCTTTTAGGTCTAGAGACCAAAGCTACACATCGTACTCCAGGTGTAGTGTCACATCTTCTTCTACTTAGGCCCCCTCAGTCATGGCTGACCACGGGTGATGCATCCTAGTTGGCTGCTTGCTCCACACCTTGGCTAGAGCAGCGTCGCTTGTGGCTGAAGAGACCAATGCGGGAGTGACAGTCTCTGTTGCAAAGGTCACATTTGTGTGTGGACTCAGGTCTGTTGAAGTTGCTGCGCTCCTTTCTGCGTGCCCCCCCCACCCCCCCCCCCCCGTAGTGTCACAAGCCCCGATAGAATTGCAGCAAGACTTCCTTAATCTTATATTCTATTTCTCCTTGCAAAAAGGCCCACATGCTTTTTGCCTTTATGAGCAGTGGCTGAATATTAAGTTCATGAATATGCCAAAGTCAACATGGCTTTGTGAAGGGGAGGTCTTGCATGACAAATTTGCTGGAATTCTTTGGACAAAGGAGAGGCAGTAGATGTGGTTGACCTAGATTTTCAGAAAGCCTTTAATAAGGTGCCACACGGGAGGCTGCTAAGGAAGATGAGAGCCCCTTGTTTCAAAGGGCAGATATTAGCATGGATACCAGGTTGGCTGGATGGCAGAAGGCAATGAGCAATAAAGGGGGCTTTTTCTGGTTGGCTGCCAGTGACTAGCTGAGTTCCACGGGGCTCGGTGCTGGGGCCGCTGCTCTTCACATTGTATATTAATGATTTGGATGAGGGGTTTGAAGGCTTTGTGGCCAAGTTTGCAGATGGTACGAAAATAGATGGAGGGGCAGGTAGTGTAGAGAAAGCAGGGACTCTGCAGATGGATTTGGACAGGTTGGGAGAGTGGGCAGAGAAGTGGCAGATGGAATATAATGTAGCAAAGTGTGGAGTCATGCATTTGGTAGTAGGAATAAAGACGTAGATTATTTTCTAAATGGGGAGAGAATCCAGAAATCAGAGGTGCAAAGGGACTTGGGAGTGCTGGTGCAGGATTCCCAAAAATGTTAATCTGCAAGTCGAATCGGTAGTAAAGAAAGCAAATGTAATGGTAGTATTTATTTCAAGAGGGCTTTTATACGAAAACAGGGATGTAATGCTGAGGCTCAAAAGACGCTAGTCAGGCAACATTAGGAATATTGTGAGCAATTTTGGGCACCATATCTGAGGAAGGATGAGCTGGTTCTGGAGAGGGTTCAGAGGAGTTTTATAAGAATGATCCCAGGAATTAGTAGATTAACATATGATGGGTGTTTGACGGGACTGGGCCTGTACTCGCTGGTTTAGAAGAATGAGGGGGGACCTCATTGAAACGTACAGAATAGTGAAAGGCTTGGATAGAATGGATGTGGAGAGGATGTTTTCACTAGTGGGAGAGTCTAGGACAAAGGTCATAGCCTCAGAATTAAAGGACGTTCTTTTAGGAAGGAATTTCTTTAGTCAGAGGGTGGTGAATCTGTGGAATTCTTTGCCATGGAAGGCTGTGGAGGCCGTCGGTGGATATATTTAAGGCAGAGATAGAGAGATTCTTGATTAGTAAGGGTGTCAGAGGTTATGGGGAGAAGGCAGGAGAATGGGATGAGGAGGGAGAGATAGTTCAGCCATGATTGAATGGCGGAGTAGACTTGATGGGCCAATTTTCCTAATTCTGCTCCTATCACTTATGATGATCATATGATTAACTGCCTGCATTTCAAGTAGATGTATCACAAATGTGTATATTGTGTTTGTCTTTTCATTCATTTGAATCTGTTTAATTCTAATCTCAGACTCCTAATGACACTTTACCCCCTAATTTCTGTGTGCTCTGATAAAAGGTCATTGACCTGGACTGTTAAGTTTCTCACTGAGATGTTCCCTGACCTGTTTTCCAGGATTTTCTGCTTTTAAGATTTCCAGTGTTCACTGTGTTTTTGATTCTCTGCATTATTTGACATATTTTGACCCATGATTTGCTAAGGCTTTTGTTTTAAATGCAGGGTGAGCAGAGTCGAGAGGTCAGCACTGGGGGCTTTACGGGAGAAAATATTTGCCCACAAATCAGACCTCATCAGTGTTTTTGAGCTTTATGACAAGAATAAAACAGGTAAGCTCACAAAGGCCCACTTGTAGATGAAGGGCAACTTCAGTTATTGCTCCAAGAATGAAAGGACTCTGCACTGTCCTTTATGCTCCATCCTCCAAAGATTATAGACATAAACCAAATTAGTACAGATAAACAGTGAGAGTTCCCCTACCACAATCATGTCAGTTATTGCACCCATCACCTGAACTTAGAGAATAACATTTGATAGAGTTGGTACAAAACTGATTCCTAATAAGTATTGTCTTCTAACGCCTAGGTAAAATTTCCTTGAATGACTGGGCAAATGCTCTGGAATCCACCTTGGCTCTGGGTCTGCCTTGGCGCGTTTTACGATCCCAACTGGTGCCCAGTGCTCCTAATGGGCTTCTGAATTTTCATCTCTGGTTCGATGACCTTGCTATAGAGAAACCCATTGCACAGGTAAGGAAAATAAATGTCACAATGTGTTTTCACCATGCATAAATGCATCTCCAGCAACAATGAAATGAACATGTAATGGTTTATTATGTCTATCAATACATTATCCTGACATAATGAATTAGGCCAGAGAACATGAACTTTTTTTTAGTTTAGTTTAGAGATACAGCTTAGAAACAGGCCCTTGGGCCCACCGAGTCCGTACCGACCAGCAATCCCTGCACATTAACACTATCCTACACACACTAGAGACAATCTGTCTTTCTCCACAGACCAGGTGAGAAATGAGCTCAGGAAGATCAATGCGAGGAAGGCGGCTGGTCCGGACGGCATCAGCTCGAGGCTCAAGTCCTGTGCAGACCAGCTGTGCGGAATAGTGGAGCATGTCTTCAATCTGAACCTGAAACTGGGGAGAATTCCACAGCTGTGGAAAACATCCTGCGTGGTACCGGTGCCAAAGATGCTGCACCCGAAGGAACTCAACAGCTACAGGCCGGTGGCACTGACATCACACCTGATGAAGACAGTGGAACGTCTGGTCCTCGCCCATCTCCGCCCCCTGGTGAGACCATCAATGGATCCGCTGCAGTTCGCCTACCAGACTCGCATCGGGGTGGAGGACGCCATCATCTACCTGCGGAACAGAGCTCTTTCACACCTGGGGAAGCCGGATAGCACTGTGAGAATCATGTTCTTTGATTTCTCCAGTGCGTTCAACACCATCCAGCCGGGGCTTCTGGGGGGCAAGCTGGAGCGCACAGGAGTGGATCACCACCTCACATCCTGGATTCTGGACCTCACCAACCAACCACAGTACGTGAGGACAAAGGACCTGGTCTCGGACAGGGTGGTCTGCAGCACTGGGGTTCCGCAGGGAACAGTGCTAGCTCCATTCTTGTTCACCCTGTACACTGCGGACTTCAGGCACAGCTCTGCAGACTCCTATCTACAGAAGTTCTCTGACGACTTTGCCATCGTCGGCCTCATCACGGGCGACGAGGACAGGGCGTACTGAGAACTGATCAAGGAGTTTGTGGACTGGTGCCAACGGAACTGCCTCCGGATCAACGCGGGGAAAACCAGGGAGATGGTGGTAGATTTCCGCAGGTGCAGCCAGGTCCCCCCGACACCGGTGAACATCCAGGGAATGGACATCGAGAGGGTGGATTCTTATAAGTACCTGGGTGTCTACCACAACAATAAACTGGACTGGATTGAAAACAACGATGCGCTATACAGAAAGGGCCAGAGCAGACTTTATCTGCTAAGGAGACTCAGGTCCTTTGGAGTGCAGGGGGCACTCCTAAGGAACTTCTACAACACATTGGTTGCATCGGCCATTTTCTATGGAGTGGTCTGCTGGAGCAGCAGCATCTCAGCGGCGGAAGGGAAGAGACACGACAAGCTGGTCAGGAAGGCCAGCTCTGTCCTGGGTTGCCCCCTCGACTCAGTGCAGGTGGTGGGAGAGAGGAGGATGATGGCAAAGCTAACATCGCTGCTGGATAACGACTCCCACCCCATGCAGGAGCTCCTTCAGTGACAGACTCCTTCGTCCCATGTGCGTGAAGGAGACATATAGGAGGTCCTTCCTTCCCGCTGCAGTGAGACTGCACAACCAGCACTGCTCCCAGCAGACGAGTCAACAATACCAGCTAAGAACACACAGAAAACAGATGATAATTTATGTATAATTTATTTATAATGAATGATCTCTTGCTCTCTTGCTGTCCACTTTGCTGCTGTAACACTGTAAATTTCCCCGGTGTGGGACGAATAAAGGAATATATTATTATTTACATTCCACTAGAGAGCAGTGCTGAACTACTATCTACCTCTTTGATGACTCTCGGACTACCGCTGATCAGACTTTGTTGGCTCCACCTTGCACTAAACGTTATTCCCTTATCATGTATCTATACACTGTAAATGGATCGATTGTAATCATGTATTATCTTTCTGTTGACTGCATAGCACACACCAAAAAAGCTTTTCACTGCACCTCAGTACAGGGGAGAATAACCTAAACTAATTTATACCAAGCCAATTAACCTACAAACCTTTGGAGTGTGGGAGGAAATCAAAGGTCTTGGAGAAAACCCACGTGGTCATGAGAACGTACAAACTCCATACAGACAGCACCCATAGTCGGGATCGAACCCAGGTCTCTGGCGCTGTAAGTTCTGTAAGGCAGTAACTCTACCGCTGTGCCATGGTGCCGTTTTGTATCAGTACAACATGAAATGAGATGAGCGATCAGGTAATTTGCTTTTGCGGGAAATGGCTAGAGATATTGCCAAATAAAAAAATGTGGCTTTCAAATTAGCGTTGTCTTGGCTGTACTAAGAGCAGTTCTGCAACATCAGCAACTATGTCCTTGGGATGGATGAGCTCAGGAGATATTCTGAAGGGTAACTAAAACTTGCTTCAGATTTTGAGGGAACAAGAACAAAGCAGTAAAGGGAATCGCAATTCCAGAGCTTCGGGGTGGATGACCACAGTAAATGTCAGGGCCCTGGGGAGTGCTGCAGAGCAGAGGGATCCAGCAATGGAGCTACATAGTTCCTTGAAAGTGGCCTCACAGGTAGGTAGGGTGGTCAAGAAGACTTTAGGTACTTAGCCTTCATCAGTCTGGGTATTGGGTATAGAAGTTGGGATGTTATGTTACAGATGCGCAAAATTCTGGTGAAGCCGCATTTGAAATATTGTGTTCAGTGTTGTTCACCCTGCTATAGGAAAGATGTTGTCAAGCTGGAAAGAGTGCAAAGGAGATTTACGAGGATGTTGCCAGGACTTCAGGGCCTGAGCTATATGGAAAGGCTGGGAAGACTAAGACTTTATTCCCTGGAGTGCAGGAGGCTGAGTGGCAATCTTATGGAGTTGAACTAAATCTTCAGGGGAATAGATAGGCTTTAGTTTGTCATAAGCGGTAGGAACTGACTGAGGCCATTCGGCCCATCAAGTCTATTCTACCATTCAATCATGGCTGATCTATCTCTGCCTCCTAGACCCATTCTCCTGCCTTCTCCCCAGAACCCCCGACACCCGTACTAATCAAGAATCTCTCTCTGCCTTAAAAATATATATTGACTTGGCCTCCACAGCCTTCTGTGGCAATGAATTCCACAGATTCACCATCGTCTGACTAAAGAAACCCCTCATCTCCTCTGGTCCTAGACTCCCCCACTAGTGGAAACATCCTTTCCACATCCACTCTATCCAAGCTTTCATTTATTAGTATTATTCATTCAGTATTGTCACGTGTACCAAGAGACAGTGAAAAGCTTATTGTTGCGTGCTATCCAGTCAGTGAAAAGACTATTCATGATTACAATCAAGCCATTCACCATGTACAGATGCAGGATAAAGATGTCTTTTACCCACAGTAGAGGAATCAAGAACCAGAGGTCATAGGTTTAAGGTAAGAGGTGAAGGATATAATAGGAACCAGAGAGGCAACGTTTTCAGACTGAGGATGGTGGGAATATGAAAGTGCTGCCAGAGGAGGTAGTTGAGGCAGGCGCTATAACAACATTTAAAATACATTTGGACAGGTATATGGATAAGAAATGTTTAGAGGGATATGGGTCAAATGCCCCAGGTGGGACTAGTGCAGATGAGGCATCTTGGGCAAGTTGGGCCAAAGGACCTGTTTCTGTGCTGTATGACTCTATGAGCATAAGCAGTGTTAATGGAAGGGCTGAAGGTAGCCAGAGTTAAACTAATTCAGTCCTCGGAGGATGTAAAGATGAAGGATGTTATGGAGATTGTCAAGCAAGAGTCCAAAAAACATGAAATTGTAAATTGGAGATCTTGTGAGCCATGAAGCAGTGTGGCTCTGCAAGCTCATAGGTTGAGTGTGAACAGGCCATTGGCCCTTTGTGATATGGATTGCAGCAAAAACTGAAATGTATAGGTGGTGGTATACAAATCGTAATAGGCGATAATGACATGGATGAGGTTTTCACAGCAAACGGGTTGTTAGATGAGAAGATAAATGGTCTTCGCAGGAATTGTCAGGATCAAATAGTACATCGGCCTTACACAGGATTGGTCTGAAACCCAAGGCAGTTACCAGGAAGAGGAAGGGAGAATGGAGTCAGTCATATATGGAATTTGTGGCAGAGGCAAAAAAATGATTTCAGTATTCAGGGATTCACCAAAGAACATAACACCTCATCTAGGAATAAACCCAGAAATAAAAGCAAGGAATTGAGAGGCTTAAGTGTTTTCTGTACTTTTGAAAATGAATGGGTGGTTTTACCACTCGGGAGTTTACCAAGAAAGCTATTAACATGGTGGGGAAGTTTGCAGCTGAGTCAGTAGCTCATCTTCCAGACAATTTCACTTGTAATAACTGCTGATCACCAGGCTGAAACTTTTTCAAAACTAAACTTCCCTTGTTTTCCTGCAGCACATACAACCCAGCTTACTAGAAACGCTTTACAAAAGCAGGTCTGAGCTGGAAACTATTTTTAGAATTATCGACAGCGACAACTCTGGTAAGTACCAATTTTAGAAAAAAGATCAACTTCCCCCAACTCTGTAGTGTTAGCGAGAATATTTGCCTCCCACAAGCATGGCGCACAATAACTCTGGAATTATTACTGTATTAAGTAACTATTACTTATCAGACTATACAACAATTCCAGAGGACACAAGGAAACGATTTGCCTGCAAATTTATAAAATTCCCTGCTGTTCTATTGCTAGCCAAATTCTCAATTTATGAAATTGAATCTCATATTCCTAACAAATAAGCAAGTTCATTGTTTTATTTTTTTCCAGGCAAAAATATTCCCAGTTTATGCTGATGTTGTAGCAATAGGCCCGATTGTTAGCTAGATACGGTGTGAGGCCAAGGGGGATATACCGTTGCGAACTGTGGAACTGGTTAATGGGTTTTTAGTGCAGGAAAAGGGGGCTGAGGGTGACCTCTACAAACACCTTCCTCCCATTCGGTCTATCAGGGAACCTCCTGGCTTGAGATCATCTGTTGCTGCCGGTCCCTCCACCCCCCCCCCCTCTACAATCAGTCTGAAGAAGGGCTCAACCTGAAATGTCACCAATCCATTTTCAACAGAAATGCTGCCATACCCGCTGAGCATCTTGCGTCTATTTTTAATAACGGCATCACGTTCAGCATGGACATTGTGGCCAAAGGGTTTATTCCTGTGTTGCACTGTTTGATGTTCTTTATAGATCAAAAGGTGGAACCGCACACCACCAAGACGCTGTCATGTGCGTGTGTGTCTAGCAAGGTGGGGAATGATGATAAAATTAGCATTAAAATAGTAAACATTGTGTAATTCTTGGATTAGATTCGAAGCATAATCTGCCCTTTCTCATGTCCATGACAGGCCAGATATCATTTGAGGAATTTCAAAAAACTTGGCAACTCCTGAGTTCTCACCTGAAGATCGAGATAAGTGACAAAGCGATCAGCGACCTGGCTCGTAGCATGGACTTCAACAAGGACGGAAGCATTGACATCAACGAGTTCCTTGAAGCTTTCCGTCTGGTCGATAAATCCAATTACAGGGACTGAATTAAGAACAGAACTGCTGGATATACATGTCATGGGACATTGATTATTAACTTCCACATCTACATTTACTTTGTGTCCATCACACCTTTTTGAATGCCACTTTCCATACAATTCCTTCATCATCAGCCAAGTGTTCTGCTTTATTGCATGGACTGCCCTCACCCTAGTCCTTCCCATTTTCTGCATTTATCATTGCACCCATCTCCTCTTTATTAGGGAAAAGGAATAGGTGACGTTTCGGGTCGAGACCCATTCATCAGACTGAAGGGTCTCGACCCAAAATGTCACCTATTCCTTTTCTCCAGAGACGCTGAGTTACTCCAGTATTTTGTGTCTATCTTTGGTGTAAACCAGCACCTGCAGTTCCTTCTTACAAGTTCGTCTTTATTGCATGGACTGCCCTCCCCCTAGTCCTATCCATTTATTGCATTTATCATTGTATCCATTTCTCCCCCCCCCCCACCACCTTTAAAGGGTTCTCTTGAACTTCATTCCAGACTATCATTAAATTATCCTTGAACATTTATGGAATCCCAGTTATGAAGTACATCTAACCTTGTCCTTTGGGTAGGAAGGAACTGCAGATGCTTTTTAAACTGAAGATAGACACAAAAAGCTGGAGTAACTCAGCAGGGCAGGCAGCATCTCTGGAGAGAAGGAATGGGTAACGTTTTGGGTCGAGACCCTTCGTCAGGCTTCAGACTGACAGATGCTACCTGACCCGTTGAGTATTTCCAGTGTTTTCTATTTTTATTTAAGATTGCTAGAATCTACAGTATTTTGCTTTTGCATTATTAATTTCACAATGAACAACTGAACCAAATTGATTAAGTAAACAATATTGTCATACAGATAAATTTAGATGCGCCTTAAACAAAAGTAAACAAGCACATTGAATCTTAATAGAGAATTATCAGCCTTGATCCAACAGCATAGGCCTTTTTTTCTAATTTAACATCGTTTAGTTCTACATTTATCCAGCTGTGTTTATAAAAACATAAAGCAAACACTAATCATTATCTGTGCCTGAAAGTTTTACTCAAATGTGCCAGTGATTAATTTCTGTACTATTGAGAAGATTCTTTGATTACAATGACGTCATTGCAAAGACTTTGTGTGAGGTGTGTAACTTGCTTGAATCATATTTGTAGTGGAAACCTAAGTTAAAACGGGATTCCCAAAACCCTTCATCATGTTTCATTAATGTGACAAAAAATGGGATTCAACAGCACTTCACTTCCAGAACCAGGGGACACAGTCTAAGAATAAAGGGGAGGCCATATAAAACTGAGATGAGAAAAAACTGTTTCACCCAGAGTTGTGAATTTGTGGAATTCTCTGCCACAGAAGGCAGTAGAGGCCAATTCACTGGATTAATTTAAAAGAGAGTTAGATAGAGCTCTTGGGGCTAGCAGAAGCAAGGGATATGGGGAAAAGGCAGGCACGGGTTACTGATTGTGGATGATCAGCCATGATCACAATGAATGGCGGTGCTGGCTCAAAGGGCCAAGTGTTTCAATAGCCACACTAATATATGCAGACCTCCCAACATTTGATTTTACAAATTCATAATTTTGATGTCCATAATTCAGAATTTTACATCAAAATTCATAATATGGCACGTAATGCAACTTTTCAGCAAAACAAAAAGGTATGCATGCTAAATGCACATACGCGTTGCGCTACATTCATGTGTGAAAAACAACTATTATTTCCAACAGTCTGTAGTTCTAGGACTACATGTGTAATGTCAGGCCTATTGTGAGTATATTCTGCTATTTATAGAAAGGTTATTGAACAGAAATACTTTTTGCAACACAAGAAAAAATTGTTTTGCTTTGTTTTTTCTATTTCGCTTTTTCCTCACACATCCCAATTCTCTTGGTATTGAATAAAAGAACAATGGTCATAAAATGTATGACTAAGTTATGAAGAAAGAGTTGATATATGTGACTCGACTAAGCATACAGAAGTACTTGTTGAAGTAAATTCGCACATTAATTGATAATCAGCCCAAAAAGGTGGCAATTGGCTTTTCTGCTGTTTTATATTTTAATCCCGTCTTAATTAATTAATATAGTTATATAATCTTGCACTTAAATTTAATATTTACTCATTATAGTTCTATCACTGATTTTCTGGTACTTTTGGTTCCAGAGCTTTGCTGATTTATCCAGCGGTCAAAGGAAAATGGCCAAATTGACAAATTGCAATTACCGACTGTTTTACGGAAAAATGAGATGCAAAATCAGAATGGCGGAAATTAATAAGAAAGCGGAAACTTTCCGCCAAATTCGGACGGGTTGAGAGGGGTATAAGCAGGATCCCTGCATAAAAGGTAATATATGTAGAATCATTCATTTTGTGGATTTTTCCAGAAATTCACTGCATAAATTTGATCTGGTGTGAAAAGTGATATTTATCCATTTAACTTCTCAGACCACAAGAAGTCACTCCAAACCCACGTATGGTTGTGTCATTTTTCATACATCGTGGAGCTTAGAAAATTGCAATTTCCAATTTTCTCCTACATTTAGAAAGAAAGGGCAATGAAACGTGACCATCAGCACAAGATTTAGGTTAGACGCGACCAAAAGCACTGCGATATTACTTCAAAAATGCCTTAGTGAGAACTGCAAGAGGGAGTGCAATATTATAGTTTTCAGTATTTGGACACATATACACATATTAAAGGTTTTGCCTTTGCACACCTCATGGTCCTCAAAGCAAGAATCAAACAATTGCAACCAGTTAAATAATAACAAAAATAAGCAAATGTTATTAGTTGAAAGCTAATGGCAGCCTCACCAACAGCCTATCTCGTCTTTTTCCTCTTTTGCTATTTTGGTCTGTGTTTACTTGAATGTTTTTAGTGTACTTTTAGTTTTTATATAATGTGGGGGTGAGGGAAACCATTTTCATCTCTTTCGTCGACGGAGATGCGACTTTTCCATCGTATCTCCGTCTGCACTGCGGCTTTAACATCGTGGAGCTGGTGGTCCCTTTGTTAGGGATAATCTGCGGGAGCTCCAACCGCAGTAGCTTCGACTGTCCCGATCGCAGGAGCTTTGATCGCCTGACTGCGGAGGTTTCGATTGCCCCGACCGCAGGAGAAAAGATGGTAAAAGTTATTTAGTTATTTGCCTTCCATCACAGTGGGGAATGTGAGGTTGCCGAATAAACAAGCTGGACGTGCTGCCTGCGCTAGTGAGGATTCGGATGGAGTGCCGTGATCTCGGTGTTTTGCGGGCACATGGCTCCATCGACGGCTTTCTGACTGTTCGCGCGGACAGGGACTGCAGAGAGTGACAGCGGTCGGCACAACTCTGGTCACATCATGGTGAAGGAGCATGTGTGTGACTCAGACACTGAACTGATGGCTGTGGGTTTCCACTTAAGCTTAAGGAAATTATAGACCAGTTAGTCTGACATGGGGAAGATGCTGGAGTCAATTATAAAAGACAAAATTGCGGAGCATTTGGATAGCAGTAATAGGATCGTTCCGAGTCAGCATGGATTTACGAAGGGGAAATCATGCTTAACTAATCTTCTGGAATTTTTTGAGGATGTAACTAGGAAAATGGACAGGGGAGAGCCGGTGGATGTAGTGTACCTTGACTTTCAGAAAGCCTTCGACAAGGTCCCACATAGGAGATTAGTGGGCAAAATTAGAGCACATGGTATTGGGGGTAGGATACTGACATGGATAGAAAATTGGTTGGCAGACAGAAAGCAAAGAGTGGGGATAAATGGATCCCTTTCAGAATGGCAGGCAGTGACTAGTGGGGTACTGCAAGGCTCTGTGCTGGGACCGCAGCTATTTACAATATACATTAATGACTTGGATGAAGGGATTAAAAGTACCATTAGCAAATTTGCAGATGACACAAAGCTGGGAGGCAGTGTGAACTGTGAGGAAGATGCTATGAGGTTGCAGGGTGACTTGGACAGGCTGTGTGAGTGGGCGGATGCATGGCAGATGCAGTTTAATGTGGATAAGTGTGAGGTCATCCACTTTGGTGGTGACAATAGGAAGGCAGATTAATTTCTGAATGGTGTCAAGTTAGGAAAAGGGGACGTACAATGAGATCTGGGTGTCCTAGTGCATCAGTCACTGAAAAGAAGCATGCAGGTACAGCAGGCAGTGAAGAAAGCCAATGGAATGTTGGCCTTCATAACAAGAGGATTGAGTATAGGAGCTAAGAGGTCCTTCTACAGTTGTACAGGGCCCTAGTGAGACCGCACCTGAAGTACTGTGTGCAGTTTTGGACTCCAAATTTGAGGAATGATATTCTTGCTATTGAGGGCGTGCAGCGTAGGTTTACTAGGTTAATTCCCGGAATGGCGGGACTGTCGTATGTTGAAAGACTGGAGCGACTAGGCTTATATACACTGGAATTTAGGATGAGAGGGGATCTTATTGAAACATATAAGATTATTAAGGGGTTGGACACGTTAGAGGCAGGAAACATGTTCCCAATGTTGGGGAGTCCAGAACCAGGGGCCACAGTTTAAGAATAAGGGGTAGGCCATTTAGAACAGAGATGAGGAAAAACTTTTTCAGTCAGAGAGTTGTAAATCTGTGGAATTCTCTGCCTCAGAAGGCAGTGGAGGCCAGTTCTCTGAATGTTTTCGAGAGCTAGATAGAGCTCTTAAGGATAGCGGAGTCAGGGGGTATGGGGAGAAGGCAGGAATGGGGTACTGATTGAGAATGATCAGCCATGATCACATTGATTGGCAGGGCCGAATGGCCTCCTCCTGCACCTATTGTCTAAGCTGTGTGTCCTGGGGATTCGCAACGCTGTTGTGGTGGCTGTTTACGTTTATGTTTAATTTTTATGATTATGTATCTTGTTGCTTTTTTGTATGACTGTTGGCAAATCAAATTTCTGGTATGTTTACATACTTGGCTAATAAATTAATTACAAAAATTGCGAAGTAGAACGAAAATGAGAAGTCTATTCTGCTCATTTGGCCCATTCATTATACATAGTCACTTTCTATTAAGTCCATTTTGGAATCAGTCCTCCTAATCAAATTAAATGAGTTCTGCATTGTTTTTCCATAATTCTCACAGTCCAGTACGGTGCATCATTTGAAATTCATTAACTATTCTGACAAATGCCTGTTCCGGGAAAGGGTTACATCTTGCTGTGCCCAAAGGAGATCAAGTCTGCGTGGACAATAATATGCAATCCCATCCAACCAATAGATATGGTTAATTAGATCAATTGAAACAAATCACCTAACAAGTGCCGATGATCATTGTTAGCATAGTCTAACTCGCACAGAGCAGTGAACCGTAGAAGACCAATCCATGGAACGTTCAAATTTAAATTAAAAAGCTAAAAAATTAAAATTAGAATCAGAAACAGATAATTATTAAAGTAATTTGTTTATTTATATCCAATTTCCTCTTTGCATAATTATTACAAACATTTAACAGATTAAATGCAGTTCTTCACTCGAGATCCTTGTCTCATTTATGGTTCACAATTATCACTCCATTTCAAGGTACATTTCGTAGACCATTCCCAGGTGTAAATAACACAGGAGAATGGTTTGCAAAGGTGGCTTTCACGAAGTTAAACTCCATGTTGAATTAAAAAAGGCCTGGTTACATTAACATGAGAAATATCATGACTAGAATGCTTGAAAAATAGTCAATTCTTCCAAAGTCCAAGGTGCCTTCTGATAATATAAATATGCTTGTATAATTTAAAAGAAAAATAAACTGGGATTATATATCCAGCATGTGATTCTCTGGCACATTTAACCTTAGTTATCAACATTCCAGTTTCCAGTGCTCTTGTTGATTCCAATAAAGAACCTTTCAAAATTTTCTCATCCATGACAAATCAAGGCCACATTTTCAAGCTCCAAAAACTTTCAAAATCACTCTGAAAAGCCAAATGCACACACAGCTAAGCAAAACGTTTGATGTATACTTAAAAAAAATATAAACAATTTCCAATTTGTTCCTGACTTAGTCAGTACTGACATAGCCATTCCTGTTAAATGCATATCTGGTTATTTAGATTAATACTTTCTAAAATAAACTACCTCAATCTATTGCATACAACAGGAAATTCATTATTATTTTGCACTCAAAACATTGAAACGTTAAGATTGAATTAAGAATTTGCTATTTGTAGAATTAGTAGAAAAATGTTCAATGCATTTTAAATAACTGTTCAAGCCTGCCTTAGATCCGAGTTAATTTTAAACATTCATCTCCCAATTCTGCAGTCATTCATAGGCTATAGTTTTAAACTTGCTTAACAAAGTCATGAACTAATTTCCGTTGCAAAGTTTAGTAACCTTGTTGTATCGAGAGGATGATGACGCACTTTCGAGTAAAGAATAGAATTCCTAAAGCTGGAACCTGGCTGAAACATTAGATGAAGAACAGGAAAAAAAAATCCCTGTCCCTTTCATCACATTTCTGCTTTATAAAAATGGAGAGGGAGGTAGGATTAATCAAATAAACTTAGACAGGGAGAAAAATATTCTTAACCAGATAGTATTACAGAAGAGGCATCAACTGAAGAAGTCACGACGAATATGAACACTCTCACTTAGACCATGCTCAATTAGCTTCACATCCTCCAAATCTTCCTTCAGGACACTGATCAAATGACTCAGCCCCTCCTGCTGCAATTTCAGGTGCTAGGAAGAGAAATAAGCTGGATTAGTAAACATTAAAATCAGTTGCTTTGTTATTTGCGAGTATATTTTCTTTTGAAGATTAGCTGCTCTAGAATATTTGCTGACAAAATTGAACTTAACAATGGAACAAAAATTCAAATGTCAAAGTTCCTCATGTTGGTACAATGCTGTAACCTTGTAGTCAAAAGTTGCTTCAAGCTGATTAGTTTAGAGACACAGCATGGAAACAGGCCTTTTGGTTCACCGAGTCCACGTTCACCACCCATTCACGCTAATTCTATCTTATCCCACTTTCACCTGCATACATGGGGCAATATTTAGAGGCTAATTTACCTACAAACCTGCATGTCTGGATGTAGGAAGAAACTGGAACATTTACACAGATGGCACAGTGGTAGAGACCTGGGTTCAATGTTGACTATGGGTGCTGTCTGTACAGAGTTTGTACGTTCTCCAGTGATCTGCGTGGGTTTTCTCCAGGTGCTCCGGTTTCCTCCCACATTCCAAAGATGTACAGGTTTGTAGGTTAATTGGCTTTGGGGAAATTGTAAATTGTCCCTAGAATCTGTTAGATAGTGTTAGTGTGCGGGGATCGCTGGTCGGCGCGGGTTTGGTAGGCCAAAGGGCCTGTTTCCGCTCTATATCTCTAAACTAAACTAAAAATCTGGAGGAAACCCACGCAGTCATAGGGACAACGTGCAAACTCCACATAGAAAGTACCCAAGATCAGGATAGAGCCCAGGTCTCTGGCTCTGTGAGGCAGCAGCTCTACCATCTCTGGCACCCTAGGGTTTTACGTTCCAACATATCAGAAAACCAGAAAAGACTAGAATTCTGCAGTCAACATCTGACCCGTGCAATAATTATTTATGTTCGAATTTCAATGTACTTTCGATCCGTGGAAATGTTCTCTATCCATTGAAAAAATATTTTTACCTGTTTGATTTCTCCCAGGAGATCGACATGCACACTGTATCGTTCCTCTGATCTGACAGCTCCAACGTGATTCTGCATCCTTATCTGAGACATTAATTCATTTAGACGACCCTGCAAATAAATACCATAATTGAAACATATTGCATTCACTATTTACATTTCTTCGTAATTTCCCTGTAAAAATGAATCACCGTAAAATGTTTCAGCTTTTAAAAAATAAATTCGACAAATCAAATCTTCTGCAACTTAAAAACAGAAAATACTGAAATCTTATCAGCAACCAGGTTTGGCAGCATCTTTTGGGAGAGAAAGTCAATATTTCAAATAACTTTCATTCGAACTGGAAAAGTGAGAAAAAAAGTATTGAGTTGCAGAAATGGGGAGGCGTGGAGCAAGAGAATTTCTGTGATAAGGTGCAGAACAAAACTATCAAAATGAGAATTATTTTAAAACGAGCAGTTGAAGGCAGAGGTGAAAATAAAGAAATTGAAACAAAGTGAAACAGAAAGATACAGATTTAAGATTGTTAAATTCAATAATAAACCCCAAGAGTGCCAACATACCCAGATGAGATACCAATGATGGGAGCTCCTATTATTAATACCCAGCACTTCATCTTCTGTCTGGACAGAAGATTAAGTGCTGTCTTCACTTCTCTGTGCTCAGAGAAGTGAAGACAGCACTTTGTACCCTCTGCGTTCAATTCTGAATTAGCAACTTCAGATAGACACTGTTTTTCCCCCCTCTCTCCACAGATGATGTGTATCTTTCTGACTCAATTTGCTTTTCAGTAACTTAAAACATGCTGGTTTTCTCTTTTCCAATGCTTGAACTGGAGCTTCAACTGTTTCTCTCCCAATTGATGCTGTTTGACTTGCTGTGTGCTTGCAGCGTTTCCCATTAGTGCTTCAGAGTTCCAGGATCTGTAATTTTTGCTCCATATTCTGTACCTTAAACTGGGTTGGTGCATTTAGTTCACACTGGATCGTATCTAACTGCACACGAATCTGCTCTTCTTCTGCCTGAATGGCATAACCAGCTTTCCTCTGGATCTCTTGCTTAATTAAAACCTACAAGAAAAAAAAAAAACAGGCTTAAGAAATTATTTTGTGAAAAAACCCACAAACATTAGCTACCTTCCAACTACAATCGATGAAATTGCCCACGGAACCATGCAGGTTTGAGACACAGATGAAGGCATTCAGTCCATGTGCCTGCATTGGCTCATGGCTGGACAGATGACAGTTTATCTCTCTTTTCCTACTACCCCATTCTCTCCCCACTACCCTGCGCCTCTGAGATCTGTAATTATAGCAAGCATTATAATACAGAACAGGAACAGACCCTTCAGCTTACAATGTTCGTGCTGAACATGATGCCAAGATAAACAAATCTCATCTGCCTGCACATGATCCACATTGTCCATTCCTTGTATAAACATGTGGCTATTTAAAAGCCTCTTAAATGCCACAATGGCGATATATGACTACACCAATTTAAATTAATCCCATCCGCTTGCACATGGCCTGTATCCCTCCATCCCATGCCTGTTTATGTGCCTGTCTAAATGCCTCTTAAACACTGCTATCATATTTGCTTCCATTACTTCCCTGGCAGCATGTTCCAGGGACCAACCACCTTCCCAATGATGTTACCAGGATTGGAGGACATAAAGTGCTGGAGTAACTCAGTGGGTCAGGCAGCATCCCTGGAAAACATGGATATGTAACATTTCGGGCCGAGACCCTTCTTTAGACTGATTGTTGGGTGGGGAAGAAAAGGGCAAAGGCAGGACAAAGTGTGGTTGGTAATATGTCAACATAGGCCAGGGAGATTTCTGATATGCAGATGGGTGGAATAAAGGCCAGAGATGAGAAAGGGTTTAAAGTGGCATGGAGGGGGGAAGGAGAAATAGGTGGGAATCCCGCTAGACCACAGGGGAGGGAAGAGGGGTCGCACAGAGAGGGGGAGGGTGGTGTGGGGAGAAAGGAGGGTTTGTAAGAGGTTACCTAAAATTGGAGAATTCAATGTTCACACTGTTGGGTTGTAAGCTACACTGGCAGAATACGAAGTGCTGTTCCTCCAATTTGCATGTGGCCTCACTCTGGCAATGGAGGAGATCCACTGCAGATAGGTCAGTGTAGAAATGGGAAAGGGAGTTAAAATAGTTAGCAACCAGGAAATCTAATAGACCTGAGCGGACCAAGTGCACGTGTTCAGCGAAACGGTTGCCAAGTCTATGTTTGGTCTCACCGAGGTATAGGAGGTCATATCGGGAACACTGGATGCAGTAGAAGAGTCTGAAGAAAGGTCTCGACCCGAAAGGGCCCTGGTAAGACCACATCTGGAGTATTGTGTACAGTTTTGGTCTCCTAATTTGAGGAAGGACATCCTTGTAATTGAGGCAGTGCAGCGTAGGTTCACGAGATTGATCCCTGGGATGGCGGGACTGTCATATGAGTAAAGATTGAAAAGACTAGGCTTGTGTTTACTGGAGTTTAGAAGGATGAGAGGGGATCTTATAGAGACATATAAAATTATAAAAGGACTGGACAAGCTAGATGCAGGAAAAATGTTCCCAATGTTGGGCGAGTCCAGAACCAGGGACCACAGTCTTAGAATAAAGGAGAGGCCATTTAAAACTGAGGTGAGAAGGAACTTTTTCACCCAGAGAGTTGTGAATTTGTGGAATTCTCTGCCACAGAGGGCAGTGGATGCCAAATCACTGGATGAATTTAAGAGAGAGTTAGAGCTCTAGGGGCTAGCGGAATCACGGGATATGGGGAGAAGTGGGGCACAGGTTACTGATTGTGGACGATCAGCCATGATCACAATGAATGGCGGTGCTGGCTCGAAGGGTCGAATGGCCTCCTCCTGCACCTATTTTCTATGTTTCTATGTCACCTGTCCATGTTACTCCAGCACTTTGTGTCCTTTTATGTATTAACCAGCAACTGCAAATCTTTGCTTCTACACCAGGATTGGAGAACGTTAGATACAAGAAAGACTGGATAGGCTAGGGGTTTCTTCCCTGGAGTATAGGAGGTTAAGGGGTGACATTATAAAGGTATGCACACCCATGAGGGGTTTAGATAAGGTAAATGGTCCCAGTCCTTGTCCCAGAGTAGGGGAGTCTAAAACTAGGGGGCATAGATTTAAGGTGAGAGGGGAAAGATATAAAGGGAATCTGAATGGCAACTTTTTCACGTAAAGGGTGGTAGGTACATGGAACCGTGGATCCAGCTGCCAGACAAAGTAGTAGAGGTGGGTACAACTACAATGTTTAAAAGACATTTGGATAGGTACATGAATGGAAAGGTTTTGAAGAATATGGGCCAAATGCAGGCAAATGGGACTAACTCAGGAAAGCAGCTTTGGTCCTGTGAGTAAAAATATGTGGCATGGCTTACAGAAAAAACACCGATGAGACACTTCTTCTTGTATGCCAGACAGACGGAGATAGTGCGGTTGATTTAGCTAAAGCTGCAAGCCACAGTAAAGACTACAACTGCCTTCTAGAGGGAGTGGCTAACGGTTTCTGAAGAAACGAAACTCAGCTTAGGAAAACAGGTTAAAAGGTTGTTCGTCACAAGATAGGCGGAGTATGTGTCACGCGGAAAGGTTGTTTGTCTCTGCCTATAAAGACTGACTGAATGTAACCAAGTCAGGCGAGACTCATACAGATGCTGGTCCTCTGTGAGACGCTCCCTCATAAGAGAATAAAATCAGGCAACCGTCGAGTAACTAACAACTAAGTGTGGACACTGAATTTATTTATCCACAGGTCCGCATGGAGAATTTGGGCCAAATAACCTGCTGCTATACTCTATAACACTGTGATTGTTTAAAAAAACCTTTAAAATCTCCTTTAAACTTTCGCCCTCACCTTCAGTCTGTGCTCCCTTGTATTTGACATATTCCCCCCTGGAATAAAGGCCCTGATTACATAATTTATCTATGCTTCTCATAATTATATGTACTTTCTGTCAGGTCACCTCTCAACTTCCGATGCTCCAGAGAAAATAATCCAATATGCCCAATCGTTCCAAAGTATTTTTGTTCTTCATTCAACATTATTTATTAAAGCTCTCCTAAATTATCCAGTCTTAATCACATTACTGATTATGGGATCTGACAGAACATAAATCGTTTTAGCATGCAACCAGAAATAGCCCACACTTCAAGGGGTACTTCATCATTTACAGTGTGCTGTGATGGTCTGGCATCACAAAAAACTCTCTATAAATAGAAACCTCTTTTCCATTTTAACTCCTGTTAATTGAAATTTCCCTTAAAAAAATACAATGGTTTAATTGCTTGGAAGCATTTCCATGATACAAAGGGCTGCTCCACATAAAAATCACTTAATGTCCCTCTTGGTAACTATTTTAGTCTGATAGTCATTCATTACATAGCCAAACCAGAGAAGATTCATGTCTTATTCAAAATACCCCATTTAAAAAAAACTTCTTGCCCTTCATTGCTTTTGGGAAAATGTACCCATACTTCATCAGCAATATTTAATCTCTTAATGAACCCAATGTGTACAATCTTCCATTTCAATATTATTGTCATAAAAGTAAATTTACAGTGTAGCTGTGGCCTTGCCACAGGTTATATGGGTGTACCATTACCATTTTGCTCTTACATTGTTTTGTCAAAAAACCTGAAAGATATTGATGTTTTATTCATGGTTTTACACCTGCATTCATGCAAACCAAATTATGCATTTGACCCTGAGGTTTGTGTGTTCATCCCAACCGGAACTAAGAGATAGAATAGGTCTATTGGTCCCTTAAGCCTGCTCATCCATTCAGGAAGATCAATAAACTAAAGCATTTACAGAAGCCAGACTGTCCAGTCACTTAAAACACAGTTGGCTGGAGGAACTCAGTGGATCAGGCAGTATCTGTGGAGGGGATGGACTGATGACTTTTTGGGTTGGGACCCTTCTTCAGTTCCACCAGCACTTTGTGTTGTGGTCAAGATTCTAGCATCTGTGGTTCCGCGTGTTCAGTCACTCACATCAGTGTAGGTTTGGGAGAAAGTAATGACAAAACCACGTAGAAACATAGAAAATAGGTGCAGGAGGAGGTATTTGGCCCTTCGATCATGGCTGATCGTCCCCGGCCAATAACCCGTACCTGCCTTCTCCCCATATCCCTTGATTCCCCTAGCCTATGGAGCTCTATCTAACTCTCTCTTAAATCCATCCAGTGATTTGGCTTCCACTGCCCTCTGTGGCAGAGAAGGCCCAGAAGCGGTTGGAGGCGGTTGGAGCAGCGTCCGGGCGGTAGGTTTAAAAACCCAGCGCGGGGCTTGTTCACACAGAGGCCCAGAAGCGGTTGGAGGCGGTTGGAGCAGCGTCCGGGCGGTAGGTTTAAAAACCCAGCGCGGGGCTTGTTCACACAGAGGCCCAGAAGCGGTTGGAGGCGGTTGGAGCGTTGGTGTAAAAACGTTCCCACACACTTTAAAAGAAGTGTTCTGGAGGAAGCCGCTGATTGGTGGAAGCGGACTAGAGGAAGCAGCTGATTGGGCGTAACCCCGGGGTTGTAATTCTGCTTTTTGTTCGTACTTTTAGTTAAGGGTTCAGTGAGTTCAGGGTTCAGTGAGTTAAGGGTTCAGTTAGTTAAGGGTTCAGTGAGTTAAGGGTTCAGTAAGTTAAGGGTTCAGTGAGTTAAGGGTTCAGTGCTTTTTAGTAAAGGTACAGTTTAAAGGATTAAGAGGGATTTGATTTAATTTGGGGGTAAGACATGTCAGATGAGATCGGCCCCGTGGAATGCTCATCCTGCAACATGTGGGAGATCAGGGATATTGTCGGTGTCCCTGATGACTACATGTGCAGGAAGTGTGTCCAGCTGCAGCTCCTGGCAAACCGCATTGAACGGTTGGAGCTGCGGTTGGACTCATTCTGGAGCATCCACGATGCTGAGAAGGTCGTGGATAGCACGTATAGTGAGTTGGCCACACCACAGGTAAAAGATAAGCGGACAGAAAGGAAACGGGTGGCCACTAGCCAGCGTAGCAGTAGGCAGGTAGTGCAGGAGTCCCCTGCGGTCATCTCCCTCCTAAACAGATATGCTATTTTGGATACTGTTGGGGGAGATGGCTCATCAGGGGAAGGCAGCAGCAGCCAAGTTTATGGCACCGTGGGTGGCTCTGCGGCAAAAGAGGGGAGGAAAAAGAGTGGAAGGGCTATAGTGATAGGGGATTCAATTGTAAGGGGAATAGATAGGCGTTTCTGCGGCCGCAAACGAGACTCCAGGATGGTATGTTGCCTCCCAGGTGCAAGGGTCAGGGATATCTCTGAGCGGCTGCAGGACATTCTGAAGGGGGAGGGTGAGCAGCCAGTTGTCGTGGTGCACATTGGCACCAACGATTTAGGTAAAAAACGGGATGAGGTCCTACTTTAGAGAGCTAGGAGATAAACTAAAAAGTAGGACCTCAAAGGAAATAATCTCTGGATTACTATCAGTGCCACATGCTAGTCAGAGTAGGAATAGGAGGATATTTCAGATGAATACGTGGCTTGAAAAATGGTGCAAGGGGGAGGGATTCAAATTTTTAGGACATTGGAACCAGTTCTGGGAGAGGTGGGACCAGTACAAACAGGACGGTCTGCACCTGAGCTGGAATGGAACCAATGTCCTAGGGGGAGTGTTTGCTAGTGCTGTCGGGGAGGATTTAAACTAATGTGGCAGGGGGGTGGGAGCAGGAGCAGAGAGACAGAGGGGTGTAAAATGAGGGTAGAAGCAACAGGTAGCAAGGTGAAAAGTAAAAGTGGTAGGCAGACAAATCCAGGGCAAAAATCAAAAAGGGCCACTTTTCAACATAATTGTATAAGGGGTAAGAGAGTTGTAAAAACAAGCCTGAAGGCTTTGTGTCTCAATGCAAGGAGTATACGTAATAAGGTGGATGAATTAAATGTGGAGATAGTTATTAATGATTATGATATAGTTGGGATTACGGAGACATGGCTCCAGGGTGACCAAGGCTGGGAGCTCAACATCCAGGGATATTCTATATTCTGGCGGGATAGACAGAAAGGAAAAGGAGGTAGGGTAGCGTTACTGGTTAGAGAGGAGATTAAAGCAGTGGAAAGGAAGGACATTAGCTTGGAGGAAGTGGAATCGATATGGGTAGAGCTACGAAACACTAAGGGGCAGAAAACGCTAGTGGGAGTTGTGTACAGGCCACCTAACAGCAGTAGTGAGGTTGGGGATGGCATCAAGCAGGAAATTAGAAATGCATGCACTAAAGGTGCAGCAGTTATAATGGGTGACTTCAATCTACATATAGATTGGGTGAACCAAACAGGCAGGGGTGCTGAGGAAGAGGATTTCTTGGAATGTTTGAGAGATGGTTTTCTAAACCAACATGTCGAGGAACCAACGAGAGAACAGGCCATTCTAGACTGGGTATTGAGTAATGAGGAAGGGTTAGTTAGCAGTCTTGTTGTGCGAGGCCCCTTGGGCAAGAGTGATCATAATATGGTAGAGTTCTTCATTAGGATGGAGAGTGACAAAGTCGATACAGAAACAAGTGTTCTGAACTTAAAGAAAGGTAACTTTGAGGGTATGAGGCGTGAATTGTCCAAGATAGACTGGCGATTGATGCTGAAAGGGTTGAAGGTGGACATGCAATGGAAGGCATTTAAAGGTCGCATGGATGAACTACAACAAGTGTTCATCCCAGTTTGGCAAAAGAACAAACCAGGAAAGGTAGTGCATCCGTGGCTAACAAGGGAAATCAAGGATAGTATTAAAACAAAAGATGAAGCATACAGATTAGCCAGAAAAAGTAGCATACCAGAGGACTGGAAGAAATTCAGTCCAGCAGAGGAGGACAAAGGGCTTAATTAGGAAAGGGAAAATAGATTATGAGGGAAAACTGGCAAGGAACATAAAAACAGACTGCAAAAGCTTTTATAGATATGTCAAGAGAAAAAGATTAGTTAAGGCAAATGTAGGTCCCTTGCAGTCGGAAACAGGTGAATTGATCATAGGGAACAAGGAGATGGCAGACCAATTGAACAAATACTTTGGTTCTGTCTTCACTAAGGAAGACATAAACCGTCTGCCGGAAATAGCGGGGGACCGGTGGTCTAATGAGATGGAGGAACTGAGGGAAATCCAGGTTAGTTGGGAAGTGGTGTTAGGTAAATTAAATGGATTAAAGGCAGATAAATCCCCAGGGCCAGATAGGCTGCATTCCAGAGTGCTTAAGGAAGTAGCCTCAGAAATAGTGGATGCATTAGTGATAATTTTTCAAAACTCTTTAGATTCTGGAGTAGTTCCTGAGGACTGGAGGGTAGCTAATGTAACCCCACTTTTTAAAAAGGGAGGGAGAGAGAAAACAGGGAATTATAGACCAGTTAGCCTAACATCGGTAGTGGGGAAAATGCTAGAGTCAGTTATTAAAGATGTGATAGCATCACATTTGGAAAGTGGTGAAATCATCGGACAAAGTCAGCATGGATTTACCAAAGGCAAATCATGTCTGACGAATCTTATAGAATTTTTCGAGGATGTAACTAGTAGAGTGGATAAGGGAGAACCAGTCGATGTGTTATATCTGGACTTTCAGAAGGCCTTCGACAAGGTCCCACATAGGAGATTGGTGTACAAACTTAAAGCACACGGTATTGAGGGTTCAGTTTTGAGGTGGATAGAAAATTGGCTGGCGGACAGGAAGCAGAGTAGGAATAAACGAGTCCTTTTCGGAATGGCAGGCAGTGACTAGTGGGGTACCGCAAGGCTCAGTGCTGGGACCCCAGTTATTTACAGTGTATATTAATGATTTGGACGAGGGAATTGAATGCAACATCTCTAAGTTTGCGGATGACACGAAGCTGGGTGGCAGTGTTAGCTGCGAGGAGGATGCTAGGAGGCTGCAGAGTGACTTGGATAGATTAGGCGAGTGGGCAAATGCATAGCAGATGCAATATAATGTGGATAAATGTGAGGTTATCCACTTTGGCGGCAAGAACAGGAAAGCAGAGTATTACCTGAATGGTGACCGATTGGGAGAAGGGGAGATGCAACGTGACCTGGGTGTCATGGTGCACCAATCATTGAAAGCAAGCATGCAGGTGCAGCAGGCAGTGAAGAATGCGAATGGTATGTTGGCATTCATAGCAAGAGGATTTGAGTTTAGGAGCAGGGAGGTTCTGCTGCAGTTGTACAGGGCCTTGGTGAGACCGCACCTGGAGTATTGTGTGCAGTTTTGGTCTCCTAACCTGAGGAAAGACGTTCTTGCCTTAGAGGGAGTACAGAGAAGGTTCACCAGATTAATCCCTGGGATGGCGGGACTTGCATATGAGGAAAGACTGGATAGACTGGGCTTGTACTCGCTGGAATTTAGAAGACTGAGGGGGGATCTTATAGAAACATATAAAATTCTTAAGGGGTTGGAGAGGCTAGATGCGGGAAGATTGTTCCCGATGTTGGGGGAGTCCAGAACCAGGGGTCACAGCTTAAGGATAAGGGGGAAGTCTTTTAGGACCGAGATGAGAAAACATTTCTTCACACAGAGAGTGGTGGGTCTGTGGAATTCTCTGCCACAGAAGGTAGTTGAGGCCAGTTCATTGGCTATATTTAAGAGGGAGTTAGATGTGGCCCTTTTTGCTAAAGGGATCAGGGGGTATGGAGAGAAGGCAGGTACAGGCTACTGAGCTGGATGATCAGCCATGATCATATTGAATGGCGGTGCAGGCTCGAAAGGCCGAATGGCCTACTCCTGCACCTATTTTCTATGTTTCTATGTTTCTAAACATGGGAAAGAATGGGAATTTGGTTTTGCAGAGGCTTAACCGTCTTGTCAGTTTAAGTTCAATGATTCCTAAGAGGTGGAAACCAGTGTTGTGCACAGCCTTCCTTAATGGTGGCTTTTTGAGGACCATCTATCACATTAATTTGGCCAATTATCACTGCTCTTCTTAATGGCCATTCATTCATGGCACTAACTTCTTTCTATTTCACATAAAGCTGCAGCAAATGAGAATTTAATTGTTTCATGCACGTATGACAATTAAATACTCTTGACCACCTACAACTTTACGCAGAGAGGCTACGATGGCTTGGATGGGAGATGAGGGGGGGGGGGGAAGGACCCTTGGTTGATGAATAGGAATCTACTCATTTGGGTGAGGGGCTCTGGAGGAGCTTTGTTCTGTATTGCCTTCAAAAGAGAACTCCACGATAACAATGAAGATCACAATGAAAAATCAAAATAATCCATGCAAGAACATTTTCAAAATGTTTTAACATTCAAGGCCACTAATAGCAACTCCATCACAGTACCTGCAAGACTTTATGAGCTTGGTCCATCAGTTTTCTCCTGTATTGGGCAATTTTTGCTACAGTTGTGGCCTGGTTCTTCTGCAGTTCATTTACATCCTCAGATATAATCTGTTTGAAGGAAGGAGTTGATGTGGTCAAACAGCAGACATGAAAAACACATCCAGTGACTGCTTATAGAAACATAGAAAATGGGTGCGGGAGGAGGCCATTCAGCCCTTCGAGCCAGCACCGCCATTCATTGTGATCATGGCTGATCATCCACAATCAGTAACCTGTGCCTGCCTTCTCCCCATATCCCTTGATTTGGCTAGCCCCTAGAGCTCCATCTAACTCTCTTTTAAATTCATCCAGTGAATTGGCCTCCACTGCCTTTTGTGGCAGAGAATTCCACAAATTCACAACTCTCTGGGTGAAAAAGTTTCTTCTCACCTCAGTTTTAAATGACCTCCCCTTTATTCTTAGACTGTGGCCCCTGGTTCTGGACTCCCCCAACATTGGGAACATTTTTCCTGCATCTAGCTTGTCCAGTCCTTTTATAATTTTATACGTCTATATAAGATCCCCTTTCATCGTTCTAAACTCCAGTGAATACAAGCCCAGTCTTTCCAATCTTTCCTCATATGACAGTCCCGCCATCCTGGGGATTAACCTCGTGAACCTACGCTGTACTGCCTCAATAGCAAGGATGTCCTTCCTCAAATTAGGAGACCAAAACTGCACACAATACTCCAGATGTGCTCTCACCTGGGCCCTATACAACTGCAGAAGGACCTCTTTACTCCTATACTCAAAACCTCTCGTTATGAAGACCAACATGTCATTAGCTTTCTTCACTGCCTGCTGTACCTGCATGCTTACTTTCAGTGACTTTTCTTTGCATTATTTCAAATAGATTGATTGAAAAATACAGCATGGAAACAGGCTGTTCGGTCCATTGCAACTATCGATCACCCGTTCACATTAGTTCAATGTTATCGCACTTTTGCATTAATTGCCGACACAACAGAAGCAATTAACAGCGGCCATTTAACCTACAAACCTACACGTCTTTGGGATGTGGTGGAAATCGGAGCACCTGGAGGAAACCCAGGCTGTCACAGGGAGAACATGCAAATTCCACTAGACTGCAGCCAAAGTCAGGATTGAACCTAGGTCTCTGGCGCTCTGAGGCAACAGCTCTATCCAGCTGCATCACTGTGTTGCTTGTGCCGTAAACCTGTGCAAAAGAACCAACTGCCAGTCACAAAGCTCAAACTTCGTAATGGCTGGATTTTACTGGAGAGAACTGTGGATATTAATCCACCCAATGCTACAGAGGTAAAGAGGCAACCCAGTTCCAGGTAATCAAATCTATCTTACTTCAATAAGAATGTTAACATTGAATCGAGGCTATTAAAAAATTAACGATAAGAAAATTGGAACCAGGAAAGGAAAAACAAACCCTATCCAAATAAAAGGTGCCAAATAGAATCCAGTCAACTATAAAGCCAATGGAAAATGCGCATAGAATGCGGCCAATTCCTGGTTTGAACCTGGAGCTCTGGGACTGTGAGGCAGCTCATTTGGTGGCAGATAAAAGGGTCAGCTTAAACGGATTTAAACAGCGCTCTTAACTTTGCATAGCAATCAGTGCCACCTCCAAATAAAAAAACATAAATTAATTTAAATTATTCACATTCCTGTTTTCCATCTTGCGAAATATTCAATGGGACCCAAAAATGTTTTTTTCCAAACTACAATCCAAACTCACATCCAGTCTGCTTTGATGCTGTTTTGTCATTTGTTCCTGGAACTTAAGTCTTCTCAGCAATTCTTTAAAACCAACCATGGGCACTGGGATCAGTCTTGGGAGAAGGACACAAAGAAAATAATTAAAATTCTACTTCAACTACTTCTGCTCTTTGAAAATAGGTTTCAACTTTTTGCAAAATAAGTACACAAATGGAACCCTATAGATTCTGCTCAGAGTTAAATCAACTGAAAAGTCCACAAAAACGGAAAATTAATGGTTAATTAAACAAAGACAGGAATTAAAAAATTGCAATTCGAACTGTTATAGTACTGTTTTCTAATGTTCCATTTATAATGCAACTACTCACATAAAGACTGACTGAACTGCTTAAAGTATTTAGTTAAAATGTATTCTTACATGTTACTGCTTTGGTCCTTTAAATATCAAGAAAGTCCAAACCTCTGTAATTTTCTGAAATATCAAGATATCCTCAAATAAAAGCCACAAGGACCCATGATATGTAATAAGCTTGGGAGTTGTACCATCGTGTGGTACCCGACCCAAAATTATAGCATGTTAAGAAGGATTTATCGATTCTCCAAAATGGGTCAATTTTTTTAATTCTGGCAACTTTTAGAATTATTATATAATAAATATAACCATGGAATCATTACTGTGTCTACATCTGGACCAAGGTACTAACACCTAAGGAATTGAGCCCTTGAATTTTCATAGAGAATTAGTGCAAATCTGCACATGTTAATTTAAATGTTTTCTTCTTCCTTTCAAATTATTTGATTTAAACCCATCTCCTCTATTGATAAAATGCAGATAGAAAATTCTGTAAAAATACAATGCTTGAACTCATGTCAGAATGTTGTACATACTTTGATTAAAATTAAATACAAAATCAAATTGCAACTGTTTCTATTGGTTATGTGAGTGTTTTGGAAAGACGACACCAAAACCTACTTTTCAGGATCGGGATTGTCAACTTTTGCTTGTTCCCAAATTATTGGATCAACACCTAAAAAACAAAAAGCCACGGATAAGGACACGTTTGCTAGTCTTTCCTCAAAAATGACATTATTTTCCCATATAGTTAAGCAACACGTTATTATTGTGATAAAATAATGCTTTATGCTAATTTAATCTAATTAATCTCCCATTGGCACTCACGAGCAACACTGAGAGGAACATTGCTGAAAACTATGAAATAGAGTTAAAGACACACCAAAGAATCACAAATCATTCATAAATCAATACTCTTCAGTAAAAATTACCTTGGAGTCCTGAACTTTTCAAATTTTACTTTAACAATCAAATATTTCTTTGGAGGATAGTGATGATGCCCTCAAATGATCAAGATGCGCCCATGGGCCAAGAAGATGACAACATATTTAAAATTCGAGCACCCTTTTCTTTCCCAAAGTACCAGAATGCAAGTTATCCTACCCTAGATGGGTTGGGTTTGGTGCTGGGGTGGGGAGAGGGTTCCAAGAGCGTCTCAATGGCAAATATAGACTTAACCCTTCCTGGGCTTGCTGATGCCAAGGTGCTGTTTGTAGTCATCCCATTTCTATCAAGCAGCAGCGGGATCTGGTGATCATACAACGATGACAAAGGCAGGCCAGAACAAAAGACTCCACCCACGACAGCTGATAAACTAAGTCTCTCCGCAGGCTCAGTCACATGTCCAGGCCCAGCTGGCTGACATACCTAGAGAACGTTTCACAAGCAGTCGAAAACAATCAAACAATGAAAAAGATTACGATCTCCCAGGCAGTAAAAATATTTAAAGTAAATTCAAATAATTTATAAATGTTAGCACCCTAACTAATAACCTTGCCCCAAACAGCTGTTCCTCTCAATTGAAATAAATGGGTTCCTTGTTCCTACACCAGATCTAACCTAACACAGATTTTATTGTCACATTCCGCCCACCCACCCCAAAATACCGGTGAATTGCTGCAAGTTTAGCTCAAAAGCGCACATCACCAGACTCAGAAACAGGTTCTTCTCCTCAGTTAACCGGCTTCTGAACAGTCCTTCCATAAGCTATGGTACTGTCCGATTTACCTCTACCTCATTGCAGATATTGGACTTTGTCTAAGTAACTGTTGCGCTACAATGCTGAGAACTATATTCTGCACTCTGTATCTTCCCCATTATTCCACTCATTGTACTGGAGTTTAACTTGATTGTATTTATTATCTGATCTGATTGGAGAGCATACAAAACAAAGCTTTTCACTGTAGCTCTGTACACATGACAATAATACACCTAAACCTAAATGCAGCAACCACATGCAGTCAGAAAACCTCCACAGAATTGCAACATCCCAATTCTGAGTGGCAAGGTCTTTGCAGCAGCAAGTCCATACGACACATACAAGAGCCAAGAGCCCAGCAAGGAACCACTGACGTTTTCAACAAGTTCCAACCCTTTACATTTATCTTGCGTAATATAAGTTGAAACCCAACTTATATACAAGAGGCTGCTGAGCCACAGTGTCTGTTTATTTCCATAGTTATTGTGTAATAGACTGAAGCAGCACTACATACCAGTTGGAGGGTTCTGCAGCAGCTGTTTTATCTGGGCTGGAGAAAGCTCTGTCCTGGGTAGGGCGACAACCACACCTAGCTGCATCAGATGATTCTTCATGTTAGTCTGCTCCAGTGAATTAAAAAGATTTGTTGCTGAAACTCTTCTGGAGTTTCCATTTGGAAAGCGTTCAACAACATAGATCACCATTTCTGTCCTGAATGCCAAAAAAAAAAATTTGCTTTCAGATTCAGTTTTCCTCCACAATCAAATGTGCTTACAGTTACAAACTCCACATGTCTGGATAGATCCTTTCTCTAAATTAGAGCTATCGCCTGTTTGACTTGTGCAAATTATTTTAATCTTTGCTATTTTATGTCATATTTGCCAAAGTTGGAGAGGCTCCCAAACTATGAAACACCATATAAATAAACAGGCACATTGGGCTCAGTACTTCATGTAACTGCAAATTTGGGACCACATTTAGCACTTGAATTAAGGATGGCAGGCAAGTCTCAAGTAAATCCTTCAATTGCAAGGTGAATCAATAAAATTAAACTGTCAATTTCCAGACAATTGCAATTTTAAATGACAACGTTGAACACTTTTCACTTAGTCTTTCACACTTTTAATTTATAATTATTAAGACCTGAGCGGAAGACATTTAAACACCGGACGGATGTTATCTATGACAGCCTCAGATTGGCTGCATTTTCAGGTATCTGCAATAATTTGTAGCAACATTTGATGATTAGGTCTAGTATTATCGCTGTGTGGCGGCTCCCAAGGGTTGGGCCATTCCACTATCAAACCCCTTGGCACAGGAATGGACTAGTCCGGGGGCAGCCCTTAGCTACAGGGATAAAGGGCAGGAGTTTACGTGATCGCTCTCTTGCAGATCCGATTGGACAAGAGAACAACAGCTAATAAAATTCCTCCTGAAATACCTGGCTCCTCGCCTTCATTTCGGGCTTATCGCCGCGCCACAGCTGTGGTCATACGTACAACAATCTAATCACTGACGAAAGACCTGGCAATGCAAGAGTAAACCTAAAGAATTGTAATGGCCGTAAAATTGAAACTGCAGATGCTGAAATATGAAATCAAAATAGAAAATAGAAATATATAGACTTGATTCAAAGGTTTCAAAGGTCTTTTATTGTAACGTCTACCAATTAAGGTACAGTGATATTCGTATTACCATACACAGCCTTCAATACTTTATGTCCAGAGTTATGATAATTGGTCTTTGACCTGGAATGTTAACTGTTTCCCTTTCTGCAAATGTTGCTCGGCCTCCTAAGCTTTAGCAGCTTTTCTATTTTAAACTCAATTTTCAATTTACACAGATAAATGAGTTACTATTGTAACTTAAAGTATAAAGTGGGAAGCAATAGATGGCATTCACTATATGTTCTACACCACGTTACTTTTTCACTTCTGAAGCATAGGTCTGAATTCAGCCTAGCAGGATGGGGCAAGAGTTTCCCTCCTGACTGCAAGAAGAATTCCATTTGAAACAAGGACGCCAATTCTACATTAATTTTGAATAGGTGTGTGGATACCTAAACACAATCAGCAATCTCCATGTGGCCTAGATGAAACGTCGATGTGGAAAATGTTCGCAAGGTGGGGGAAGGAGAGAGAAACAAATTTAGTAATATAATAAGCAAGACACAAAGTGGTTGGGGTAACTCAGCGGGTCAGACAGCATCTACAATATAATAAGCATTGTTGCCTCGAGGAGAAAATTGGGACAATTGATCCGAAAGATTAATTAAATTTCTCTCCCTCCAAAGATGCTACCTGATCAGTATTTTCTGTTCTTATTTGAGCTTTACAGCATCTGCAGAATTGCGCTTTTGTTAAGTAAACTGTTGGAGCAAACAATGTATTACTATGCTTTTACTTGTGCTACACATGTATCTGTAGAGTACACTGTTGAATAGAAAGAGTATCATTCTACCTTTACCTGTGTGGTAATTTACTTGATATAGTTTAATGCTGAACAAAGTACTTAGCTGCTTTCACACAATGTAATAAAGCTCTATATTGAAAGCAAGTGGAAACATCTTATTACTAATTCCCACTCATTTTAAACAAAGAGTTGCAGAAAATAACTCTGACAAGCAGGTGACGTTCACTTACTGGTCATCTGGCAGTGCTCGGATTCCTTCAACGTTGACCATGATTTGTGGTAAACCTCCAAGAATCTTGTGCAAAGCTTCCACAAGCAATTGTTGTTGGTTTCGAATGTCTGCTTCTTTTTTGTTAAAAGCCAAAGCTACCAGACCATCCTCATCCTTATTACTGGGAATGCAGCTAAAGCCAACGGTCTGCAGGGAGATTAAAAATATAGGAGTACTGGAGTAAGTTTACTGGTATATTTTCAGAGAGCACAGAAATGTAGTAAGACTACAACAATGTAGCCTATACTCCAGGGAACACCTACATCACAGTATCAACCATTAAGAAAATAATAGACACCAATATTTATCCCCATTTGCAAGATGGTGTTCTTCAGTCACCCATTGCTTCTTGTCACAATGAACCGAACTAAATCTGCAAGCCTTTTCTCACCAATGAAATGAATGAAAAAGCTCACTCGATGGAATGATATTATTTGGTAACCTGATAATTGCCAGCTGATTAGTGTTCAGTTTCCAGATTGGACTGAAAGTTGGAGAGACATTTAGGCTCGGCTTTAGAAGCCATCACAAAAAAAAACATAGGTAGACATAAAATGCTGGAATAGCTCAGCGGGTCAGGCAGCATCTCTGGAGAAAAGGAATAGGTAACATATTGGGTCGGAACCCTCTTCAGACTCAAGTTCCTGTGTTAAGGTAGCTAATGACAAGCACCTGAACTAGGAACAAGGCAAGAAGCCAAAATTCCCACTTCCGAACCTTTGTGGGAAGGGCACATATGTTGGGATACAGAGTGAAAATCAGTTGAGTTTTGAAGCACCCTACAAAATGGAATAAAGTAATTTCAGTCTTGATTCTAATGGGTGGAGTCCTGAAGGTAGGAGTGTTAGTTTCAGCAAACTCCTTCAGAGAGAGACTAACATTCTCACCCGCTGATTTCATCCAGCAATTATTTGTTTGCTCATCTTCCTCTTTCTTTAACATTGCTTTAGAAGAAAACAATTGCTTACCAATGGTGTTCAAATCGTTACACTTGCACACAAGGAAGTTTAATACCAAACTCCAGTAATCCCACTATTTGGGAGTTTTTTTGCAGAGGTGGATTGTAACTAAGCCATTTATTGGTCTAGATTAAGCTTACCCGTAGCAAACATTTTATTCAAACAATCTCCACAGCGATATCCAGCCTAGGATTAGCTGCAGATCAGATGCCAGTGCAACACTGCTGGAGTTTTATTGCCATTCATTAATGTAACTCCCACACTGTCCACTGTCTATGATTTCTATCGTATCAGTAATTCACACAAAGATTGTTTTCTCCTTGTTGGTTCTCCTCATTTCCATCATAAATGGATGGTTCTTTGTTCTGAAACTGTCTTTAGTTCAGTGGCAGCAAGTGTGCAATGTAGAGGAGAGCATATGGAATAAACTTTTATTACTGTGCCCACCTTTTACCACATGTCAACTTTGTATTAGTGGAAACAATATCCTCAGAATACCATCAGTCAAACGGGTACATCCTTTGGCCCTTCTGCAACCACACAACACCCCCTCACCCACCAATCAACTAACAATGTAAATGTTTATTATTTTCTGTTCATCCAATCTACAAAATTATTTTTATTAACCAGCGATCGATCACCTCTTTTGAATACCCAATTAGGGCCTCCCTACCGTAATGGTATGATTAGGATTGTGACAAAGTCACATCAATATTTTTCTGCACCAGGAGTAAAAGGTGCTTCTGAATGGGTTTTCTTCATCGTCCATCTCAAACAAGGTGACCACCTTCATAAAATTTGCAGTTCAGCTTTAAAAGAACGTATCTATAAACATACAGAGTTGAAATTTGTTTACCTTAAATCGACAAAAATGATTTTCTTGAGTGAACTCGACAGGAGCCAGGTTATTGTGGAAGTAACCTTTCCCAGTTCCCCAGAAAGCCTGGAGTTGGTTCCACCTGGCTAATATGGCATCTCGTTCATCTCCCAAGAGAGTGGGTGCAGAGAGGGCACTCGCTGTGTTGATCAGCTGAACCGTCTGGGACTGAGGCTGTAACGTCTGTCCAAAAAGACCTCCAGCTATAAACGGACCACAACAAACAACATTTTCTCTCTGGGACAGAAGGTATTGGAAGAAAATCCAGGTCAACATTTAGAGAAAAACTGAATTACACTTCCTGTAGGAATTGATAACAATTCACCTCCAGCGCACACAAGTTTTCAGAAGATATTGAACACAAATATAAATGTTATCCTTACTAGGTTTTTGCTGATACGCAGAGAACAGTTTAAAATTATGTAGTTTAGTTTAATTTGGAAATACAGTGTAAAAACAGGCCCTTCAGCCCACCTAGTCCACATCGACCAGCAATCCTACACTAACACATTCCTACACACATACTAGGGCCAATTTCCAATTTTTACCGAAACCAATTAACTTGTACGTCTCTGGAGTGTGGGAGGAAACACACATGGTCATGAGGAGAACGTACAAACTCCATACAGACAGGATCAAACCCAGGTCTTTGGCGCTGTAAAGCAGCAACTCTACCGCTGCACCACCCTGTATTTCATTAATGGTACTTCATCCATGCCATAACTTTTAGACAAAACTCTTTAATTAGTTTCAAACACTTGTTATTAATTCCCAGTATTATATTTGATGTTCAATTTAAGGTAATTTAATTTAAAGTAAAACTTAACTGCAGAAGAAGGGTCTCAACCCAAAACATCACCCATCCCTTCTCTCCAAATGCTGCCTGTCCCGCTAAGTTACTCCAGCTTTTTACGTCTATCTTTACTACAGGGACTTGCCTTCCCATGAACTTACGTTGCTGTTGAGCACCGAAACCACCGAATCCCCCAAATGTGGAACCAGCTACCAAACCGGGTGCCAGGCCAGTGCCTGTACCAAATCCACCACCAAATCCAAACCCTTTATTCTGTGTATTCTGGAAAAGCCCTAGGAAACAAAGAAAACCAATCGGTTTTATAAAATTGTAAAATGCATGACAAACTTTCTTGGGGCTAATCCAAGATTTACTGTAGCTCAGATTAATCTAAAGGCAAAATATTAAGCATTTATGTGCATACATTTAAAAAAGGAAACTTGGAAAAGGTAGTAAACTATTAGATTTTATTTTAAATAATGCAAAAAAAAATTGCCAAGTTTGAAAGGATATCGTATCCTTCAGGTGCCAAAAAAACACAAACAATCCAAACAAATGACTTCTCTTGAAGTGCTATTACAGGAGACATTGCAGTGATATCTAGGCACAAGACAACAGGGAGAAAAAAATAACTTAATATGCCATAACTAAAAGAATGCAAGCAGTCGTATTTAAATCCATGCATTTGGTTTCATTGCCTTCAGTGGAATGGAAACGTGGAAAGACAAATATAACTTGGACCCACTTTGTAAAAACATGCAATGAATTTCTCCCTTCCCACATTTTCACAGTGCAACATTTGAACCAGGAATAGAATTTGGCCTTTGGTGGGATTCAAACCCACAATCCTCTGACTCAAAAAAACAAATATTTGATCAAGTGATTTATGCTGACCCCGAGGTACAAGATCCACACAAATTGGGGAAGATATTGTTATTTGAGCTTACTTTAACATCAAATTACTATTATAATTATCAACTTTACCGCATCTTTTTACTGATTTTAATAACTGCTTTTGTTTACATGAGTGAGAGAAGAATACACTTGTCCAAAAGACTGAGATCAAACCTAGTCCTGAACTAATTATAGTCACTCAAGCCAACTTTATTGTAACTATGCAGGCTAATTCAATGTTTATATGTTGGTCCTGGAATATGTAGCTTGTTTCCTTTGGATTTCAGTACTAACTGACTGATCAGTCTGAAGAAGGGTCTCGACCCGAAACGTCACCCATTCCTTCTCTCCTGAGATGCTGCCTGACCTGCTGAGTTACTCCAGCATTTTGTGAATAAATACCTTCTAACTGACTAAATGTGAGAATTTACTGTGCCTCCTTAATTTTAAGTGAAATAAGATGGCAATCTTAACAATCAACTACGCTGGCAGACCCAGTCAATCGTCAGCCGGACGCTTGTGTTGGTTAATTAGGAGATTAATGCGCTTTGGTCCCTCGGCCAATTGAGTTTTGGGCTTCACAAAAGTACGGGAGTGATTAAAATCTTGCCCATATACATTTCTAGGAGGAAGCGGAAAGTAAAAAGTGATAAACTGGCTAACAATCTCACGTGCAGCGTGGGCGAATTGTAACATTCACCATTGCCAACCTGACAAAATCTGCCAACTCAAGTACCAAGGCCACACTGAAACATATCCATGAATGATAATTAGTTTCACCAACTCCCCTGTTGCAGAATATTTGGTGACAAGACTCTCCCACTTTGTAAAGTTACAAATTCATCAGAAATCTACAGATTTGAACAAAATACTTGATCTCTGCAAGGATACAATTGGAAACTGCGGAGTGCAGCAATGTGGCGCAGAGTGGCAGCAAAAACCAGCCAGTATTCAGATGATTGCTTTGCAGCAAGACTGGTGGGATTGCAATCAAATAGCCAACTGCTCTAGCTCCTGCTCATCAATGGAAAACCTGGCAAGCTTTCTCACAGTGGTTATTCTCATGGAACTGCATTGCAGAGAATCAGTCAACTCAGGGAGTGAGCAGAAAACAAAAGTGGCAGGAAGAATTCTATACCTTAAAGATTCTGATTCAATAGTACCTCCCTTGGGACTCGGTACTTGCTCCCAGGAATGAGAACACTAATGGAACCAATGCTGAAGGTCAATGCCGTTGTGGCTGCGGGCTGGATCTCCTGCAGTAATGAAATGGTTCAAGTGATCACATCTCCCTGTGGAACAACATGCAATGGCTACCCGAGGGCTAGTGTGAGCTGTGTGACAATTCAGCTGTGAGATGTGGAGTCCATTGCTGGAGAACTGTAGCAGCCAGTGTTGGCAGAAGGCTGGATCCTACAGACCATCTCTTTGGTCTGTTCGAGAATGGGAAGAGATTTGCAGCCAACTGAAGAGAGGGGATGGAGGAGCTCCCATCGTGAGAGAGTGATGCTAGAGAGCGCAGGACCTGAGTGGTCTGTTAACACAGATCTACAACACACATCAACTGCCAGCCCAACAAAGGTTTGCAATCAGCACGCTGGTCAGGAGGCACCTCGCCCACGCCCATCAAATCCCAAATTCTAAGCAGCTGCACTGCTGGTCCCAGCCTATCCAATATCATCTTCATAGGTAGCCTTTGCACACCACCCTTTTTCACACAAAGGGTGGCGAGTGTATGGAACAGGCTGTCAGAGGAGGTAGTTGAGGCTGGGACTATCCCAATGTTTAAGAAACCATTAGACAGGTACATGGATAGGACAGGTTTGTAGGCAGTTGGGACTAGTGTAGCTAGGACTTGTTAGCCGGTGTGGGCAAGTTGGGCTGAAGGGCCTGTTTCCACACTGTATCAGTCTGTGACTCCATTACCATGGTGATTCGCTCTACATTATGCCAAATGCATTGAGATGCAGGAGCGCCAGTGGGAGGTCTGAGGTCTGTACTATATTCCCAGCACAGCAGCACCCTGCCCAAGCCAATGTGCTTTTTAAAATAAAATGTACAGGGCTGCTCATACCTATGCATTTCAGAACAGGATCAAGGTCATAATATAGAAACTGGACCCAGTGGACTTGTATTAAGTAGGCTACTGGGATAATGGATCCAAATCATATTTATCTAGTGTCTTTTTCATGGCAGAACCTCAAGGTGTCCAAACTACCATCAGATAAAACTTGGCACCAGCCACATAAGGAGACATTAGGACAGATGAACAAAAGCTTGTTCAGCGGAGTTTAAGGAACACCTTAAAAGGGGAATGTGATGACTTTTGGCAGCTGACAGCACAGTTGCCAAATCAGGGCTGATCAAAAGGCCACAAATGGAAAAGTACAGAGTTCCAGAAATATTCTAGGACCAGAGGACGAAGGCAGGTCAAAGTCATGGTGGATATTTGAAAACCAAGGTGAGAGTTTTAAAATCAGGGCATTATGAAGATAATATTGTGTAGGAAAGAACTGCAGATGCTGGTATAAATCGAAGGTAGATGCAAAATGCTGGAGTAACTCAGCGGGTCAGGCAGCATCTTTGGAGAGAAGGAATGGCCGACGTTTCAGGCCAAGACCCTTCTTCAGAATGATGTCAGGGGAGTGGGCGGGAAGATAATATTGGTCAGCAAGCACAAGGGTAACTAGGACCAGGTGCCAATGAGGATGTAGGCAACAGAATTTTTGATGACCTTGCATTTAATAATATTTAATAAAATGAGGTGGTTGGCCAGGAAAGCAGCTGTCAACGACATAGAGGAAGATTTCAACACCAAACGCAAAGGCAGGCTTGCACAATATCGGTTTGGAATTATGTAGTGCAGATAAATGAATTAAATTTATTCCAGATGGAAATATCACAGTAAATGGCAACCAATCTTATTCAGTCATCAAACTTAAGCCAGAGACTTGGAAAAAAATGAGCTAATAATCAGGATCAAGACAATGTCTTTGTATCCCAATATTTAGTTGAAGTAAACTTTTGCTCAGGAGGCAGTGCACTGTGAAAGGCAGTGGTAAGGTGAAGACAGCTATCATGACAGTGTATCCGAGGAGCACAGTGACATAGCAGTTGGTATTGCAGTCCCACAGGTCCAGGTTCAACCCTGATTTGTGTGTGGAGATTGCACATTCTCCCACTCACCATGTGCATTTAATCCAAAAGAGGACACAAAGTGCTGGAGTAACTCAGCGGGTCAGGCAGTATCCCTGGAGAACATGGATAGGTCCCTTCTACGCGTCAGGGCCCTTCTTCAGAACCTGCCTCCATGAAACTTCACCTATTATTGTTCTCCAAAGATGCTGCCTCTGACCTGCTGAGTTACTCTAACACGTAGTGTACATTTTGCAAACCAACATCTGCACTTCCTTATTTCTGCATTTAATTCAGATACTCGTTTCCTCTTAAAGATATGCAGATAGGTTACCGAGCCATTATAAATTATCTCTGGTGTAGGGGAAGTAATAAACATGTGGGGGTCAATTAGTTGCAGAGTTACAGGGAAATAAGTGGGAGAAATACGATTGATAGAATAGTTCAGCCATGAGTTGGCATAAATCCACAGGACTTAATGTCTCCCTATGTATCATAAATAAATAAGTATATGTGAAAACCAACACTCTGTTTGCAGATCACATTGCTGTGATACTACATGAGAAATAGGATGGGACCAAATATACTACTTGGTAGGAAAACAGAGGGAATGGGGCGAGTAAGGGAAGAGCAGCCACTGCAGATAATTCTATGGTTACAACATCCCAGACACGAAAGCAAACAGATGAAGGCAGTCAGCTGACTGGCAGTGCACTAACGAGTAAACGAGACAATGAGTACAGGGGCCAAAATCTCTGGTGCCCTCAGGTTAGTCCCGATGACAAATAATTACACCCCAATGTGCTATCAAGTATGCATCTCTTAGACTTAAACAGATCAAATAATTAAGACGGTCCTTGGGGAGAGGAGCCAGAGTAATAGAATTAACTAGACCAAGTGGACCCATTGGAGCAAACCTCTCCTCCCACACTCTCTCCTCCCCCACTCCCTCCTCCCCTCTCCCCGCCACTCCCCTCTCAACCCCCCCTCCCTCGGAGATAGATTTAGACTTTAAAATGTGAATAACATTAAAAATATAACCGATTTCAATGAAACTTCTTCCATTAGCACCAAAAGGATGACTGTGAGTAAGGTGGGTCTAAAATTGTCGCGCTATCGTGTATACCGTTTTGGCTGTAGTTCAGGAACAAACAAACAAACAAACAAGAGCTTTAGTATATAGATAGATTGGGTTATGGTTCAGCAGATCAGTCCTGAAGAAATGTCTTCGTGAATGGGGAAGCTAACATAGAAAATAGGTGCAGGAGTAGGCCATTCGGCCCTTCGAACCTGCACCGCCATTCAATATGATCATGGCTGATCATCCGGCTCAGTAACCTGTACCTGCCTTCTCTCCATACCCCCTGATCCCTTTAGCCACAAGGGCCACATCTAACTCCCTCTTAAATATAGCCAATGAACTGGCCTCAACTACCTTCTGTGGCAGAGAATTCCACAGACTCACCACTCTCTGTGTGAAGAAATGTTTTCTCATCTTGGTCCTAAAAGACTTCCCCCTTATCCTTAAGCTGTGACCCCTGGTTCTGGACTTCCCAACATCGGGAACAATCTTCCCGCATCTAGCCCCTCCAACCCCTTAAGAATTTTATATGTTTCTATAAGATCCCCCCTCAGTCTTCTAAATTCCAGCGAGTATAAGCCTAGTCTATCCAGTCTTTCTTCATATGAAAGTCCTGCCATCCCAGGGATCAATCTGGTGAACCTTCTCTGTACTCCCTCTAAGGCTAGAATGTCTTTCCTCAGATTAGGAGACCAAAACTGTACACAATACTCCAGGTGTGGTCTCACCAAGGCCCTGTACAACTGCAGCAGAACCTCCATGCTCCTATACTCAAATCCTCTTGCTATGAATGCTAACATACCATTCGCTTTCTTCACTGCCTGCTGCACCTGCACGCTTGCTTTCAATGACTGGTGCACCATGACACCCAGCTCACGTTGCATCTTCCCTTTTCCTAATTGGCCACCATTCAGGTAATACTCTGCTTTCCTGTTCTTGCCGCCAAAGTGGATAACCTCACATTTATCCACATTATATTGCATCTGCCATGCATTTGCCCACTCGCCTAATCTATCCAAGTCACTCTGCAGCCTCCTAGCATCCTCCTCGCAGCTAACACTGCCACCCAGCTTCGTGTCATCCGCAAACTTAGAGATGTTGCATTCAATTCCCTCGTCCAAATCATTAATATATGTTGTAAATAACTGGGGTCCCAGCACTGAGCCTTGCAGTACCCCACTAGTCACTGCCTGCCATTCCGAAAAGGACCCGTTTATTCCTACTCTTTGCTTCCTGTCCGCCAACCAATTCTCGATCCACCTCAACACTGAACCCCCAATACCGTGTGCTTTAAGTTTGTACACCAATCTCCTATGTGGGACCTTGTCGAAGGCCTTCTGAAAGTCCAGATATAACACATCGACTGGTTCTCCCTTATCCACTCTACTAGTTACATCCTCGAAAAATTCTATAAGATTCGTCAGACATGATTTGCCTTTCATAAATCCATGCTGACTTTGTCCGATGATTTCACCACTTTCCAAATGTGATGCTATCACATCTTTAATAACTGACTCTAGCATTTTCCCCACTACCGATGTTAGGCTAACTGGTCTATAATTCCCCGTTTTCTCTCTCCCTCCCTTTTTAAAAAGTGGGGTTACATTAGCTACCCGCCAATCCTCAGGAACTACTCCAGAATCTAAAGAGTTTTGAAAAATTATCACTAATGCATCCACTATTTCTGGGGCTACCTCCTTAAGCACTCTGGGATGCAGCCTATCTGGCCCTGGGGATTTATCTGCCTTTAATCCATTTCATTTACCTAACACCACTTCCCGACTAACCTGGATTTCCCTCAGTTCCTCCATCTCATTAGACCCCCGGTCCCCTGCTATTTCCGGCAGATTGTTTATGTCTTCCTTAGTGAAGACAGAACCAAAGTAGTTGTTCAATTGGTCTGGCATCTCCTTGTTCCCTATGATCAATTCACCTGTTTCCGACTGCAAGGGACCTACATTTGTCTTAACTAATCTTTTTCTCTTCACATATCTATAAAAGCTTTTGCAGTCAGTTTTTAATGTCCCCTGCCAGTTTTCTCTAATAATCTATTTTCCCTTTCCTAATTAAGCCCTCTGCTGGACTCTGAATTTCTCCCAGTCCTCTGGTATGCTACTTTTTCTGGCTAATTTATATGCTTCATCTTTTGTTTTAATACTATCCTTGATTTCCCTTGTTAGCCACGGATGCACTACCTTTCCTGGTTTGTTCTTTTGCCAAACTGGGATGAACAATTGTTGTAGTTCATCCATGCGATCTTTAAATGCCTTCCATTGCATGTCCACTGTCAACCCTTTAAGTATCAATTGCCAGTCTATCTTGGACTAAGAATCAATTTATCTTTGAAAGTTTTCCTGGTCATCGCAGAATGGAAGGGTAGGACAAAGGGCTTGCAACTAGATTAGAACATTAGAAATAGCCACATACATACGTTGGAGGATGAAAGGGCTGCGAGAAGAGACAACATTAAGCCAGTGCACAGTTCCACTCAGATCATGGTCCATATGACTCTGAGATCGACCAGTGCATTTATTTAATTTTAAAACAGTGGATGTGGGTAAAGACTAGTGATTAATTGGCTGCTGTTTTCCCAACAATAGTCCAGTGATTTAGTGACCAGTCATTTCAGTATTTAACATGGATATTGACCTAATTTTGTCTTAAAGAAGCAAGCCATTAATTTTGAAATAGGGACCTCTCATTCTAGATTCTCCCATAGGAGAACATGTCCACCATGTCAAACCTTGGCAGGCTCTCTGCAGGCTCTTTTATATTTCACTCAGTAAGCACCCTGAAAGAGTATATTCTATTTATTTCTATTACTTTAGTTTAATCTTTGACTGATAAGCCATTTCAATATTTTCAATACTTGTGTTCATGTATCTTTAAGCATTTAAGATTTTAATAACCCAAATTCCTGATCTCTGTTTTCAATATATGCATTCTTGTTTAATAAGTTGAGCAATACTTGCATGTCACAATTTTAGCAATTTTTTTTTTCTCCATTCTCTTTAGGTCAGGTCCTTACAGTGTCTACCAAAAATGTAACCAAACTCAAATCTCTTAAGTACTAATCTGATTGAGATGTTATGGTTGGTGCTGTATTTTATACTTTGCAGTTATCTAAGAAAGAATAGCTGTGAAAGACAAACTCAAATTTTGAGCTGTAGTAATAGGAACGGATTCCAGAGGACCTGAAAACCTAAACTACACTGAATATACTCAGCATAACTAGGATTTATGTAGACAGTACAAATTCAGAATTCTACCGCAGTGTGCTTTTATTGTTCTGCTTCAGTTCCTGCTCTGTAAAAATTATATCATTTGCCATATGACCACTGCCATTTCAAATGGTATCTTATCCTGTTGCAAAACTTGGTAAATCAAAACATAAAATGGTTATGACTCCAGAGGCAACTATTAATCTCTTCAAGTCTGTCAGTCACATTTCCCTGCTCTTTTTCCAAACCTCAACAACTTATTTTTCTGCAAGTGCTTTTCCAATTCCACTTAAAACCCCAAATGGATTTGGTTTTCACCACCTTACAGGCAGTGGGAGGGGGGGTTCAGATCAAAACTACCTGCTAAATTAAGGGGAACAGCTTCCCTCAATCAAAACTGTTCATTTCAGAAAACCTCCGATTCTCCAGTCTAACTTTGTAGCTGAAGTTCCTCATCCCTGGAGTGATGGTACTGTCTTTACTGCCTCCAGGGCTCTAAGACTTTAGGGCTTCCTCACCCTTGCCTTTAAATGGTGACCAGAATCGGAAGCAATGGTCCAACCACGGCCAGCCAGCAACCCCACATAACTTTCCCTCTATCCCCTTCCCTTCCCAGTTCTCCCACCAGTCTTACTGTCTCCGACTACATTCTTTGTCCCGCCCACTCCCCTGACATCAGTCTGAAAAAGGGTCTTGATCCGAAACGTCACCCATTCCTTCTCCCCAGAGATGCTGCCTGACCGGCTGAGTTACTCCAGCATTTTGTGTCTACCCCACATAACTTCCCTGCTTTCATACCCTGCTCAGGTCACGGGGAGAACGTACAAACTCCTTACAGTGCAGCACCTGACTACGGGTGCTGCACTGTAAGGAGTTTGTACGTTCTCCCCGTGACCTGCGTGGGTTTTCTCCGAGATCTTCGGTTTCCTCCCACACTCCAAAGAGGTACAGGTATGTAGGTTAATTGGCTGGGTAAATGTAAAAATTGTCCCTAGTGGGTGTAGGATAGTGTTAATGTATGGGGATCACTGGGCGGCACGGACTTGGAGGGCCGAAAAGGCCTGTTTCCGGCTGTAGATATATGATATGATATGATATGAATGGTTAGGCCACAAGTGGATACTGCATCTAGTTTATAATTGATCACAGCTCTTGGTCACTTGGTACCCCATTGGTCTCTATTTTCCAGTCAAGAAAACAACCAATTGCCCTTAGTCCCTGCCTTCAATCCAATTTTCTATCCAGGTCACTGTTATTGATTTCCTCCCACAGATATTTGCTGATTCAATACCTTGCAGCTCATTTATTGCACAGTAGCATTCACTGCCACTGCCACTCCACTGTTTAGCTACAATCACCTACTTTAGGCAAAAGAAAAAAATGTTATGTGCACATAGGTATTGTTCTAATTCTCTATGGCAAGTGTTTGCCATTACCTGTTACCCCAGAATTGGCAGGTGTTAAGATTTTGGCAGTTGTAGCAGTTGTGCCAAACCCTCCAATACCACCAACGTGGATTTTTTTTAAATCGGTTCAACGAAAAGTAAATTAACTTCTTACACCTTTGTATTTGTGACCCACCATTATTTCAAAACATTTATAGTATTACAGTGTTTATAGCTTTTGTAAATCCAACTTTCACAATTTCTCACTCTTAAACATTTAGATTCAATCTCAGACAAATGTTATTGGGCAACAATATGATTAGCAAATTATTATATTTGTGTGTGAATAATTCTATAATCTGCCCCGACAGAAAGATTCAAAGTTCCTTCCTACCTCCAATGACTCCAATATCACCCCTTCACCAGCACAGAGAAAACTTCCATAAACTACGAGATCATGCTGAAGCAAGAGAGGTCCCAGGTTCACTTATGCAGTCATCTATAACTATGTTTCTTAACATCAGGTCAATTGCTTTGGATCAATTGGAACTTCCCTCATACAAGAGGAGACGGGACAAATATTTTGAAGTCAAATGTGCTGCTAACAATCCTCTATTAGTTCTAGGGTGATCACACATATTATGAACCAAAGAAAAAAATTGAAACGTGGAACTTCCAATCCAAATAATTACAACCATGTTATTAGATATTACGTTTAATTCAGCTAACTTTGGAAATGAGCCTTTCGCATCTGTCCATGTAATACTTTCTGTGAAAGAATTGTAGAGATCAAAGAGTCAGACAGGTGAAAAAATTGTCTACCAAGTCTGCACCAATCACTAAGCTCCCATTTACATAAATCCGACATCCTCCTCAATAAACCCTGGCTGGACGGCTCACCTCCACACTAGGGGCAAATTTACAATTAGCCTACCAACCTACATATGTTTGGGATATGGGAGGAAATCAGAGCAGCCACAAAATCACAGGGGAAAACATGCAAACTTCGACAGCAGCCACTGTGCCACCCATGCCACTGTGCCACCCATGCCGCTGTGCCACCCACGCTGTTGTGCCACCCATGCCATTGTGCCACCCGTGCCGTTGTGCCACCCATGCCGCTGTGCCACCCACGCTGGTGTGCCACCCGTGCCACCCATGCCACTGTGCCACCCATGCCACTGTGCCACCCATGCCACTGTGCCACCCATGCCGCTGTGCCACCCATGCCGCTGTGCCATCCACGCTGTTGTGCCACCCGTGCCACTGTGCCACCCATGCCACTGTGCCACCCATGCCAGATTCCCCCCTCTGAGCTAATGATACTGGTTTAATGAACATGCAATCAGTTTTGAGGCCAAACATAAGGCATCAACTAAGCATGTATAAGACTGAATTAAAAGCATTCTATAAAAATAACAGTTCCGATGCATGCTCATTGCCAGAAATAGTATTCCTGTTTTTCTTGTTCGCAAATACTGCCTGACTATTTTACAAAATGCTTTACTTTCTTATATTTTGCTTTTGCTATTTCCAAAACCACATGCAGATTCAATAGCTACTTTAGGACATCAAGAAGGAACTGCAATAAAAAATATTTACTTGTATTTTCAGTTTATTTAAAACAGATATTTGACAGTTTGATTATATACCATCGAAACATTTTTCACTTAATTGGTGCAGGTGGAACGACAAAGACCAAGTAGTTGAGTGTTACTTTCATCTCTAACCTTATCCTCTATTGCCCTGAAGTCTGACATTTGCAGCAGCCATTTTCAATGCATTCAAGCAGTCTCCTGTTAATTGGTGTGTCAGAGGTTATGGGGAGAAGGCAGGAGAATAGATTTAGGAGGGAGAGGTAGATCATCCATGATTCACAGGCAGATTAGACTTGATGAGCCGAATGGCCTAATTCTACTCCTATCACTTATGACCTTACTTATGAATTGGTTACTCACTACATGGACCAGGGACAGAGCATCAGCATGCTGATTGTCACAGACGCACCTTGGGTAATTACGCAATGTTCATTATTTGACATATCAGGTCAGTTAACAAGTGTAAAAACAAAATTTGCTATTTTTCATTATACTGTAGCAAGGAAGCCAAGCACTGCACTGATCTGTCTTTAAACAACCATTTAAAAATGTATTCAGCAGTATCGACTCCCATTTATATCTAAAGAATGAAATAAGAAGTTTACGTTATGGGCATAACCCAGAATACTGATTAATGCCAATAACTTGTTGCTCTCATGTCAAATCAATACTACTTACTTACTGCTTGGAATTAAATTTTGACTTGTTTTACAGAACAAAAATGACACACTGGAAAGATGGTAGCATTATAAACAAAAACACACGTAGATGTTGAGAGGAAGTGTTTCAACATTTGCTTATATATTCGTATCCAATCATGCTATGATGTTAAAGGAAAGCACAGAGCAGAAGCACTTTGTCAACAAAGGGGCAAAAATGAGTATACTTACGATGATGTAAATCGCATCAGTTACACAGACCGATTCTCAGGTGAAGTAATTACAGAAAAGATGTCTAGGTGAGAGCTGCATTATTGATCAGATTTACGAGGATTGTTTAAATTTATGAAGGGTAATAATAACACTGTCAGAAACTCTAACCACTGGCAGGAAGGTTCCTTAACCAGAGGATAGAAGAGTAAGGTATCCAGGAAATAACCCAGGATGGAAAATAAGTCTTTTTTCAAAAATCCAGTTTTAAAGTATAATGGGATCCAGTGTCTGGAAAGGTGAAGGCACCAGGACAATGGTAACCATAAAATAGAACTGGAATAACACTTGAAAGGGAAAAAGGAGGAAAAGAGCAAGCAAATGGATGGATCTTTCAAAAGAGCCAGCACAGAAAAAGAAAATTGAGATGAATAGCCTCTTCATGTGCTGTGAGATTTGATGATTAAGAATGCATCAGGACTCTGAACTACGAATGAAATAAATTATATAGATATAATCAGTTGTCATAATTTCATTTGATGCTGTCAATGCAGACCGAGAGCCACTTCTGGGGTTCTGAGGTCTCAATGATGTTACAGCGATGCAGAGAGCAAATATAAACCACAGGCAACACAGATAACTAAAACATTTAAAAAAGATCTGACAACTGTAAATCTGAAGTTTGCTGACGACACGACCATCTTGGGCCTCATCACAGACAACAATGAGATGGCCTACAGAGAGGAGGTAAAGGCACTAAACAGCTGGTGCCAGGAAAATAACGTCTCTCTCAATGTCAGCAAAACTAAAGAGATGATCGTGGACTACAGGGGACAGCGGGGGAGTGGACACCTCCCCATCCACATCGGTGATGCTGAGGTTGAAAGGGTCAGCAGCTTTAAGTTCCTCGGTGTGCACATCACTAAGGACCTTTCCTGGGCACTGCACACGGACACAATAACAAAGAAGGCCCACCAGCAGCTCTTTTTCCTGAGAAGACTGAGGAAGTTTGGCATGAACGCCACCATCCTCACAAACTTCTACAGATGCACCATCGAGAGCCTGCTGACGGGCTGCATTACAGTCTGATATGGGAACTGTTCTGCCCACAGGCACAAGTCACTACAGAGAGTGGTGAAGACGGCACAGCACATCACTGGCAACTGTCTCCCGGCCATTCAGGACATTTTCTACCGGCGGTGCCTGCGGAAGGCACGCAGCATCATCAAGGACCACAGCCACCCAGCATGCAGGCTGTTCTCCTTGTTACCGTCAGGCAGACGATACAGGAGTATGGCTGCACGTACCACCAGACTTAAGAACAGTTTCTACCATCAGGCCATCAGGCTTCTGAACTCATAAACACATTTCAAATCATATATGTTGATTATTTTTAATATTGTCGTTTTACCTATTTTTAATATTGTCGTTTTACCTTATTTATGTCATTTAAAAAAAATCTTATTTATCCTTGGAATATTACTGCTGAGGTGACCCATTGTCTTGTCAAATACATTTCATTGTACCGTTGACCCTGTGCCAACCTACATATGACAAATAAAAGTCATTTGTCTTATTTATTTATTTAAACTGCATGAATCATCAAAAGTTTATTCCTGTAGTGCAAGATTCCCGATTGTATGAACGATGCTACACTAACATCGAGCTACTGAGCTCCAAATCTATTAATTTAGGGTTCAAAATTTGATTAACAATCAAACAAAAAAAACCATCAGATGAAATGTTGCAAAGAAATATATGAATGTTTTAAGAATAACTTGCCACTTTGCTTGAAATGGCAGAAAAACTACCTGTGCCAGTCAAGCCAATACTGCCAAAACCATAAGCTGTACTTGTAGCAGCACCCAAGCTTCCAGCATTAAAGCCAATTGCAGCGTTAGTGTTTAGTCCGAAACCCCCAAAATTAAAGCCACTGGCTGTAGTATTTGCAGCTCCAAGCTCACCAAAACCTGTAGAAAAGGAAGCACTGTAAAACCCAATGCAGGAAATGGTTAGTTGAAAATACAACATTTTAAAAAAAAGATACCCAACTAAGTATTGCAATCATTTAGTTTGAACTTACCCCAAAGCTGACAAAAACAATATTAGACAGGATATCAAATGGAAAATTCACTCAGCCGTGAAAATGTATAAAACAACAGCACATACTGTATTATATGTAAAACTGCATATTAGATCTATTCATCTATGCTAAAAACATTGAAGGTCACGACAATGCTTATTTCCCCATTAAAGAGTATAATGAGGCTCAGTGGAGATGTACCCAGTAGACATGAGAGCTGATAACAGTAGAGCAGGACTGAGAGCTAGTTCATTGCTTCCCACGAGTTAAATGTAAATCAAAGCAACTCATCACCTTGCAGAGAAAATCAATATGTCAATTATAATAGTATTCTTACGTTCGATCCTTTGCAACCTGTCATTGATCTTCTCTTCAAAAGACCATCCCAATCACCACAGCAAAAGTAATTGTAGACACAAGGAATTGCAGATGCTTGTTTACAAAAGTGAGATAAAGAGATAAGGATAGAAAATGTGCGAAATGTGACGTCAGAAAGAATATAGGTGGAAGAGGACAAGAATATAGGTGGAAGAGGACAAGAATATAGGTGGGATGGGGAAAGGAAGAAATGGGCGTGCATCCAGGTGGATGCAGGGAATGGAAGGCAAAAAAGGGAGTAGACGGAAGAAAAGGGGTGTGGAGTGTTTGTCAGCTAATCACCTAAAATTGGAAAATTTAATATTCAGACCATTGGGTCGTAAGCTACCCGAGCAGAATACAAGGTATTGTTCCCCCAGTTTGTGTGTGGCCTCACTCTGACAATAGAGGAGGCCCAGGAAAGAGAGGTTAGTATGCGAATGGGAGTTGAAATGGTTGGCAAACTGGAGATCAATTTAACCATTTTAACTCCCCTCCCATTCCTGTCCTGTGCCTCCTCCATTGCCAGAGTGAGACCAACTGGAGGAACAACACCTTTTATTCTGCTTAACATTTAATTCTCCAATTTTAGGTGACTAACCTACAAAACACATCCCACTTTTTGTTCCCCCCTCCCCCAACTTCATTCCCCTTCTCTTCCCTGTGCCCCATCTGAATCCGCACCCATTTCTACTTTTCCCCTTCTCCTCTCCCCCTGTCCCTTTCTAACTATATTTCTTTCTCTGGCTTCCAATTTGACACATCTATTATCTTACCTTTTGTCTTTTCATTTCTAGTCTTTGTCCACCCATTGGCCTGCCTACCAACCACCCCACCCCACCCGTATCCACCTATCACTAGTCATTTTGTCCTGCCCCCATCTCTCGTCTAGTTTTCTCAACCCACTAATACAATCAGTCTAAAAAAGTGTCCCAACCCAAAACATTGCCTGTCAATGGTACCCGTCTTGCTGAATTACTCCAGCACTGTGTATCTCTTTCAAAAGTTATTTGTGATTTATTCTCTTTTTATTGATTCTTCTGTTAAAGGGCTCAAAGATGCAATTCAAAAATAACATCGCTCGTCAATTGCTAAGTTATCTGTATAATCTCTTCCTCACATTATCTGAAAACAGCAATGATTTAAGTGGAGCAGAGAAGTAGGTCATCAGAGCTGTAAACTAATCTTACAATACTAATAATGATGTGACTGCCCAGGGTTTACTATGCATTAAAACTTCTATTGCTCTTCAATCTTTGTTGCTACTGAATAACTTGCATACAATATTTGGTACGCCAAAGAATTGGGAAAAATGTTTTGAAATCTGCAGAGTGATGAAAAAATTGTATGAAGGATGAAGACAGAGCTTGAAGTAAAATGGCAAATAATAAAAACAGACAAAAAAAAGCTTTTAAAGGGTACAGAAGAATAATGAGCAAATTTTAATCTCCGAGAGGATGAGAACAAAAATTAGAGTCATAGAGCACAGAAACTTGGTGAATTTCAGCCCATGCCAACCAAGATGCCCCATCTAAACTAGTCTCAATTACTCAGGTTTGGCCCATATTCCTCTAAACCTTTGCCATCCTTGTACCTGTCCAAATGTCTTCATGAGAAACCAAAATGGCAGACACTCTTATTATTCATTTCAGATCATATGGGGACACCAGAAACTGCCTAATAATAATAATAATAAGTAATCAAGGGCTATCGGGAGAGAGAAACAGAAGACTATACCAGACAAGAACCAGGCAAATTAATGGGGCAGAGGACTGTGGATGCTCCCTGGAGGCCGCAGATGGCAGATGCTCCCGGGAGGCCGCAGAGAAGCCGGGTGGTTGGACTCTGTGTCAGCGCCCCAAAGCCGTCAGGAACGGACCCAGCGGCAGCTGAGGAAGGCCAGCGGTCGAGGTAGAGGTTGGCAGTGGGTGTCGGAGGTCAGAAGGGCCACGTGGGTGCTGGAGATCGGACCCACCGCCGAGAACAAAGAGGGACCCGGCGTGGGGGGGGGGGGGGCTGAGAACCAAGGGGAACACAAATGGAATATTTTGTAACTTTGTCGGCACCCTTCATGTGGCGACTCTTTGCTTTCCTTGGATATGCCAAAGAAAGAATCTTACTGTGACATGTCACATGTGATTATAAAGTATCACTCATTCATTCATTTTTCTGTTGTCCTGTATCCTGGGGTCTCAAAGGAAGTGGCTGCAGTGATAGTGAATGTGTGGGCTGTAATCTACCAAGTTTCTTTGCATTCTGGAGTAATCCCAAAGGGATGAAAAGTATTACCATTATTGAAGGAGGGAGACCAGGAGCAGAAACGCATAGACCAGCTAATGCGGATTGCTAGATCAATTATTAAACAGATAATAGTAGGACCTAGAAAACCACAGGACAATCAAGCAGAGCCAAAGTGTTTTTATGAATGGAATATGTTCAACTTATTTGAAAATGTTCAAACATGGTGGATTACAGAAACCAATAGTATTTGGATTTCCAGAAATCATTCAATGAGATGTCATGCAAGAGATTATTATAGAATAGAGTCAGGGTCATAAAATGTGGAAGCTGGCCCTTCAGCACAACTTGCCCATACTGACCAACATCCCGTGCTTGGCCCATAAACCTGTATACCCTATCCTATTCAAGTAGTTTTCCAAATGTCTTTTAAATGTTCTGATAATACCTGCCTCAACTATCTCCTCCGTCAGCTTGTTCCATTTGTCCACCACCGTTTGTGTTAAAAAAAACGTAACCCTCAGGTACTTATTAAATCTTTCCCCCCTCACCTTAAACCTATGTACTCTGGTTCTCAATTCCCTATACATTTACCCAATCTATAGCTCTCATGATTTTGTACACCTCGATAAGATCACCCCTCATTCTCCTGTGCTCCAAGAAATAAAGTCCCAGACTGCTTAACCTCTTTCTATAGCTCAGGCCCTCAAGTTCTGACAACATCCTCGTAAACCTTATCTGCACCCTTTCCAGTTTGACAACATCTTTCCTATAACATGGTAACCAAAACTGAACACAATACAATAGACAATAGACAATAGGTGCAGGAGTAGGCCATTCCGCCCTTCGAGCCAGCACCGCCATTCAATGTGATCATGGCTGATCATTCTCAATCAGTACCCTGTTCCTGCTTTCTCCCCATACCCCCTGACTCCACTATCCTTAAGAGCTCTATCTAGCTCTCTCTTGAATGTATTCAGAGAATTGGCCTCCACTGCCCTCTGAGGCAGAGAATTCCACAGATTCACAACTCTCTGAATAAAAAAGTTTTTCCTCATCTCTGTTCTAAATGGCCTACCCCTTATTCTTAAACTGTTGTCCCTGGTTCTGGACTCCCCCAACATTGGGAACATGTTTCCTGCCTCTAACATGTCCAACCCCTTAATAATCTTATACGTTTCGATAAGATCCCCTCTCATCCTTCTAAATTCCAGTGTATACAAACCTAGTCGCTCTAGTCTTCCAACATATGACAGTCCCGCCATTCCGGGAATTAACCTAGTAAACCTACGCTGCACGCCCTCAACAGCAAGAATATCCTTCCTCAAATTTGGAGACCAAAACTGCACACAGTACTCCAGGTGCGGTCTCACTAGGGCACTGTACAACTGCAGAAGGACCTCTTTGCTCCTATACTCAACTCCTCTCGTTATGAATGCCAACATTCCATTGGCTTTCTTCACTGCCTGCTGTACCTGCATGCTTCCTTTCAGTGACTGATGCACTAAGACACCCAGATCACGTTGTACGTCCCCTTTTCCTAACTTGACACCATTCAAAATACTCTAAATGTCATCTCACCAATATCTTTTACAACTGTAAATTGACCTCCCAACTATACTCAATACTCTGACTGATGAAGGCCAATGTGCCAAAAGCCCTTTTGACCACCTTATCTACCTGTGATGCCACTTTCAAGGACCTATGTACCTGCACTTCTAGGCAGGCACAAAATGCCAGAGTAACTCAGCGGGACAGGCAGCATCTCTGGAGAGAAGGAATAGGTGACTTTTCGGGTTGAGACCCTTCTTCGGACTTTTTTGTCTACCTTCCATTTAAACCAGCGTCTGCAGTTCCTTCTTACACATTTACCTGCACTTCTAAATCCCTCTGCTCTACAACACTCCACAGAGCCCATCCTGGGCTTGTTAGACTTCCCAAAATCCAACACCTCACATTTCCCAGCATTAAATTCCATCAACCATTCCTCAGCCCACCTGCCCAACCGATCAAGATCCTCCTGTAATTTTTGACCATCTTCATTATCTGCAATACCACCCACTTTTGTGTCATCTGCAAACTTGCTAATCATGTGTAGAAAAGAACTGCAGATGCTGGTTTAAATCGAAGGTAGACACAAAATGCTGGAGTTACTCAGCGGGACAGGCAGCATCTCTGGAGAGAAGAATGGGCGACGTTTCGGGTCGAGACCCTTCTTCAGACTAGCTAATCATGCCTTGTACCTTCACATCCAAATCATTGATATAGATGACAAACGGCTATCTCTCCTTGGATCCCATGTGATCTAATTTTGCAGTGGAAACTTGTCAAATGCCTTGCTGAAATCCATATATTCAGGTATTTGGATGGGCAAGGGCTGATTAGGGATAGTCAGCATTGTTTTGTACGTGGGAGGTGGTGTCTCACGAATCTGATTTGATTTTTTTGAAGACATGACCAAAAAAGTTGATGAGGGCAGAGCTATAGATGTTGTGTACATGGACTTCAGTAAGGCATTCGACAAGGTTCCGCATGGTAGGCTGCTCTGGAAGGTTAGATCACATGGGATCCAAGGAGAGATAGCTGAATGGATAGCAAATTGGCTCTGTGGAAGGAAGCAGAGGGTGATGGTGGAAGGTTGCTTCTCAGACTGGAGGCCTGTGACTAGTGGTGTACCTAAGGGCTTGGTGCTGTGCCCGTTACTGTTTGTCATCTACCGTCAATGATTTGGATGAGAACATACAGGGCAAGATTAGCTGATGGTACAAAAGTTAGTGGTTTGGCAGATAGTGAAGTTGGTTGTGAAAGATTGCAGCAGGATCTGGATCGATTTGCTAAGTGGGCGGAGGAATGGTTGATGGAATTTAATACAGAGAAGTGTGAGGTGTTGCATTTTGGGACATCGAACAAGGGCAGGACCTACACAGTAAATGGTAGGCCTCTGGGTAGTGTTGTAGAGCAGAGGGATCTAGGAGTACAGGTGCATGGTTTCTTGAAGGTCGAGTTGCAGGTAGATTGGGTGGTCAAAAAGGCTTTTGGGACTTTGGCCATCAGTCAGAGTTTTGAGTATAGAAGTTGGGAGGTCATGTTGCAGTTGTATAGGACGTTGGTGAGACCGCGTTTAGAATATTGTGTTTAATTCTGGGCACCATGTTATAGGAAAGATATTGTCATGGTTGAAAAGGTTCAGAAAAGATTTACAAGGATGTTGCCAGGACTAGAGGTTGTGTGCTATAGGGAGAGGTTGAGTAGGCTGGGTCTCTATTCCATGGAGTGCAGGAGGATGAGGGGAGATCTAAAAGAGGTATACAAAATCATGAGAGGAATAGATCGGGTAGATGCACAGAGTCTTTTGCCCAGAGTAGGGGAATCGAGGACCAGAGGACATAGGTTAAAGGTGAAGGGGAAAAGATTTAATAGGAATCCGAGGGGTAACTTTTTCACACAAAGGGTGTTGGGTGTATGGAACAAGCTGCCAGAGGAGGAAGTTGAGGCGGGGACTATCCCATTGTTTAAGAAACAATTAGACAGGTACATGGATAGGACAGATTTGGAGGGATATGGATCAAGCGCAAGCAAGTGGGACTAGTGTAGCTGAGACATTGTTGGCTGATGTGGGCGAGTTGGGCCGAAGGGCATGTTTCCACACTGTATCACTCTATGATACTGAATGATAAATCAACTCAAGGGACCAACAGGCCTCCACATGCACATTGTTTATACATCTAAACCTTTACCAATAGATAATTAAACAGCTATCTAATACCTGGTACTATTAATGAATGTCAGGCTTAAAATAAGCTCACTGATGCACAGCAAGAAAAATGAAGTATGTCCACTTAGAAAATGCTGGAATTGTGAAGTGTAATACTTATTCAATTGATCAACAAAATACCTTTATACCAAAACTGTGACAGTACTAAAACACTTGAGTACCTGTAGATGCGCCAAAAGGAAATCCTGTTGTTTGCCCACTTGCGGTGGTTGTGGTCGTTCCAAATGGGGTAAAACCTAAAAATTAAAAAAAAACACAAATGTTAATTCAAATAAAACGCATTTTATCACATTAAATTTGGAACTGAGATTCCGATGAAGAATTCCACTTCAATGACTAACTCAAGTGTCCCTTAATAGATCCTGAGCAACCCGGACCACAGGGTTAACATTGTGAAATGCCATTTCAAATTTAAAGCAATGCCATCTTTTAGAAAGGGTATGGAAGTTTAGCTGCAGTATTCTCTTTCCTGCCTTCAAGATATTTATGAAGAATGTTGTAAGCCTTAGATGAATTTTGATGGAATCAGCGTTCTTACTTCCGTGCCATTAAACCTCCTTCTCTTCTTGGCAACCAATGAGGCAATGGATTGCGAGCCCACAGGAAACAATACAGGGATGGGGTAATGTGTGGGTATGGGTCTTGTTTGCCCCATGTTCCATTTAAAAACCCACTTGATTCTAGGAAAACAATGCTATTATTTTGAATTCAGATTTCCCAACCTGCAGCATAGGTTCACAGGGTCCAACATTGAGAGGGTAATTCTCTTGTTAAATTCAATTTAGCCTCTCTTTTTTCCAACCATCTCCCTCATTGGATAGGTCAATGGAACACCCTAGTATGGATTGAGATCCAACTTCAATAGCCTCAATGCCATAAACAAATCTTATTTTCACCTCTAAAATATATCAGATTTTTGAAAAAAAAGAGGGGTTCACCCCCTATTCCCACCTCATTATGCATTTTTTTCAATATTAGTAGTAGGGAAAAGTTTGATAGTTATTTTCTTAAAAGTAAAGATGACACTGGATAATTATGGGTATCTGGCCCAGGACAGGAAATTAGAGATATCTTAGTAGGAAAGCACTTGTAACATGCTTAATAAGCAATGTAATACCACAGAATAATTTAGGAAATAAAGAATGGTCTTAAAAGACCTGACGACACTCTCCAAAGACTAGACTCTTCATACTCTGACATTTCTGACGGAAATGCTTAACAACTTAGGGTATCTTTTGAAAATCCAATCCACCCCCATATATTTTCTCTCTTGCTCTCCAATCAAGTTCGTCTAGCCAAACTTCCCACTCCAAAACCAACTCTGCAGGTCAGGCAGCATCTGAAGAGAAAATGGATAGGTGTGTTTCAGGCAGGGACCCTTCTTCAGGCTGAAAGGTCCCGACCCAAAACGTCACCAATCCATGTCCTTCAAAGATGTTATCTGACCTGCTGAGATACTCCGGGACTTTATGTTTTGCTCATTCATTATTATACCTTAAGCTTCAAAATATTTTTCTAATTTTCTCCTTCGGTAAGGATTCCAATATTTTTTATATTGCATAAGATCGTTTGACTTATCTGCAAGTTGTCTGCATATCACCTTTTAAAATATTGTCACATTGAAAACTACCTCCAATCCTCTTGCACCACATCCCCTTTAAAAATATCTAAAGTCTTTCAAAATGCACTCATTGTATCTATCCATTTTGATGCTCTTATTTAATATTTCTCATTATTTTAAATCACATATTAGTATTATGTGCCTCATTTATTTTACTTTTAACATATAGCTATCACCGACAAGACCAGAACTTACTGCCCTCAAAAAGGTTATGATGAGCCACTTTCCTAAACCACCAGTCTTTCTGCTGAAGGAACTGCAGCAATGATGTTGGATTAGGAATTGCAGGATTTGGACCTGGTATTAGTAAAGGGACAGCAATATGCTTCCAAATTAGGACTGTGTACAAAATGGGATTGGCGACACTTGTGTAATGGAACAAACATTATTTGGTAGACACAAGGAATTGCAGATGCTGGTTTATGAAAATAGATACAAAGTACTGGAGTAATCAGGGTCAAGCAGCATCTCTGGAAGGAATGGACAAGTGACAGTTTGGGTCAGGACCTTTCTTTAGACTGATATTAGTAGAAGAGGGAAGAAAACTGGAAGAAAAGGTGGGGTGGGACAAAGTCAGGCAAGTATAAGGTAGGTGCAGGAAAAGGAGTAGGAAGGAACTGCAGATGCTGGTTTATATCGAAGATGGACATAAACACAGAAGACCCCAGCCAAGAATGAGCCATTATGGATTCCACTCTCCTCTGTTGCCGGCCCTGATTTGTTCTGGCCTTTACTCACCTCCAGTCCCCCCCACCCCAACCTCTATCTTTCAGTCTGAAGAAGGGTTCCGACCCAAATGTTCACCTATTCCTTTTCTCCAGAGATGCTGCCTGACCCGTTAAGTAACTCCAGCATTTTGCATCTACCTACAGGAAAAGGGGGCTTTGATTGGCACATCAGCCACAGCAGAATGCGTTGCAGTACTTGCTGTACACAATAGACTATTTAACGATCTAAAGAGATATCTGTTTCAAAGTAAACCTTTGGTAAATGCCCAGGATAATAAATCGAGCAACTTTTCTGTTTTTTATTATAGCTATATTATCCACAGGATCTCATTTTTAGTAACCAGCAAATAATTACAAAATTAAATTAGGTTAATCAAGTAAACAAATGTATTTAGTGAAAGACAAACATGAAATATTAGGATCCATTTGTGCTCGGTTTGACCTCAGAAGGAGAATTGCAAGAGATGGCAAACAAAATGCAACTTTAATAGTTTCAAATACATTTATCAAGTCACTTTCCTTGTATTTTTTTAAATGTTGTGGATATATGAATGTCAGGACTTAAAATTCTAAATTATTAGAAATCTGGTAACCACATCTGAGGAAGGAAATGTTGGTTTCAAAAACTACAGTAGAGATTTTTAAGCGTTAAATTGCCAAAAGAGATTAAATTATCAGGGTACAGAAACAAGAAACTGCAGATACTGGTTTACATAAAAAGACAAAGTGCTGGAGTAACTCAGTGAGTCAGGCAACAATTCTGGAGAAGATGGAAAGGTGACATTTTGGGTCAGAACATTTCTTCAGACAGATTATGGTGGGGGGGGGGGGGGGAGGGGGAGAAAGCTGGAAGAGAGGAAGGCCAGGACAAAACGAGGCAAGTGATACGTGGATACAGGTAAAGGGAGTTTCAGATAGGAAGATTGTGGATAAAGGCCAAGGATGAAATGACTAAAGATGTGAGATTAGGATAGAAGAGTTATGAATTGTGAGGCTAGAGTAAGGAAAGTAGGTGAAACGAGAGAGGAAGAAGAGGAATGGGGAGGGGAAAAAAGCTCATATTCCACTTGGGTAGCTTACAACCCAACGGTATGAAGATAGACCCTCAATTTTAGAAAACTTACCAACCACCAACTCCTCTCCCCTCCTCCCCGCCCTTCCTTGTGCCAACCAATGGTTGAACAGGCAGTAATATAGAAAACTATTTGCATTACCTCCAAATCCTGAGGGAGCTGTTGTGGCAGTAGTTCCAAAACCAAAACCAGTTGTTGCTGTTGTTTTGGCACCAAACGAGCCAAAAGAAAATCCAGTTCCTAAAAAGCACATATTATTAGATATTTATTACGGTCTGAAGGATCCCGATCGAAATGTCGCCTGTCCATTCCCTCCACAGATGTTGCCTGACCTGCTGAGTTCCTCCAGCACTTTGTGTTTAGTTCAAGATTCCAGCATCTGCAGTTCCTTGTGTCTCCATATTATTACAGAGACATGAGTATGTGTTTTTTTCTGCAGTGGATGAAAAGTGTGACATGAGTGCAAGATGTGATTCAATGCTGCGGCAACATTTAAGCATTCAGGGATTCTTAAATGAGGAAGGAATGAATGCTGGTATGGTGAAATTGCAATATTACCATTCCACCAAGGTCACCTGAAATTAAATACTGTAGATTAATGGTCTATTAAATAATGTAGTCAAATGGAGTAGAATCTATTCCCTCTGATAGAATTAAGAACTCCAGGCAGAATTATTTAAGCTGATTTCAACAACGGCCTTACTGGTTCATTCCAGCTTATAAAGATCAAAAAGTATTAAAACTGATTGTGGTATCCACAACAGCATGATACACATATATGTTCCTCAGTTTTCACCTGCATAATTTAAAATGGTTGAAATGTGCAGAAATCATGAGCAAAGTACAGTATCATGAGTAAAATTCAATACTGAAGACCCAGATAGGAAAAGCTCTCAATAACCAGCAAATTGGTTGGATGAACATTTGGAATGGCCCCAATTAATAGCAGAAACAGCTGGAATCCAAGACACTACAATAGCTGTTAATTTCCATTCTTTAAACAGCTGCAAATTGCAGATTTATCTCAAGTGTCGAGATTTGGAAGGATAATTGAAATTGTTCTCTGTAATTGCACACATTAATGATTTCAAATGTACATAAAAATGAATCCAACCAGGTTTAGTAAACAAAATTTATTAAATGATTTGGGATGAATTTGTATAAGATATTGGGTCATAGGGCACTTGCATGCAATGTAAAATGTTCCTGCCAGGCTGTTTCAGAAAGATTAGGGATTCTAAATGGACTTTGGTGATGGAGCAGTCTTGGTGAGATTCCCAAGATTGTGACAGGGCCAATTGTGTGTATTCCTAAAATAGTTCATTTTAAATTAATAGTATTTTTTATTTCCTTCAATTTTAATAGCTTAGAAAGTTAATCAGTTGAATGGCCATTGATAGCTACTAAAACTGGAGCCAGATGTTATCTGCCATCAGAGGGCTAGGGCACCTTCACCAGGCCAGCTGAGACCCTGACCGCTGACACTATGACGATGGTGCCCAGCGCAGCACTGGAACACTCGTGCTTCAGGCCAGTGGGACTGAACCGATACATTCAGACTTGTTAAGCCTGGGTATGAAGGGACCAAGTGCGTTGATTCCAGACAAGGAGGCTGGGTCAGCAACAGCAGGCCCAGAAGATCAGAATATGTATGTGAGTTTACAAAAAATCCCTTTTGTAACAGCAGTGCACCCCTCAAGGAACTAGCACACACTGAGATGTAACCCCCAGATGAAATCCTCCAATATGTCATCTGTGCATACCACAAAGTAAATGTAGTTTGATTTATCTGTATCTTTTACTGATGCATTTATGATTCACGATAAAACTTTGATTTTTTTGGAAGATTTACCATGACAAAATTACAGCCTTTTATAAAGTCATTGTCTTCAACTTAAACTTTTCCTGCAGATTTTTTTTGCCAAAACATGATTATTTTCTGAATATCTTGATATCTCATCCCTTATTCCAGGCTCTAATATATTCCCCCTTACTGAAATCAGACTCCGGCATTGTCAGTTCCTGTTTTCTCTCTTCCTCCTTTCTTCAAAGCTGGGGTCTCATTTCCTGCTCTACAATGGCAGAAACCATTCCAGGTAGAACTGTGCATGATGATAAATAGGGCATTCACTTTCAGTGAAACCCTCTTTCAAAACTCTGAGATACAGATCATCAGATCCTTGGCATTGGTTTCATACTCATTACTGCTGGGTTGTAAGAATATTGATTTCTCTTAATCACAAGTAACCCATGACTTCCCTCTCTCTGTCCCTCCCCCACCCTAGTAGTCCGACAAGCTTCATTGTCCTCCTGATTAAATATTGTATGCCTCGTTGTCACCTTCTCCTCGGCTAACAATGTACCACTCTACGTTTCCTAGATCACCGTTCCCTTTGATCTGTGTTTTCACACCCTACCCTTCCATATCTCTATGTCCCTCTCCCCGCCTCTCATTCTGAGACGGGGCATGACCCATTCCTTCTCTCCAGAGACGCTGCCAGTCCAGCTAAGTTACTCTAGCATTCAGTGTCTATATTTGGTGTAAACCAGCATCTGCAGTTCCTTCCTACATGTTTTCTCACTCATCTGACCTGTTAACGCTCTTCATATACCTTCCTTTCAACAGGCGAGACCAAACGCAGGCTCAGCGATCGTTTCGCTCAACACCTTCGCTCAGTCTGCCTTAACCAACCTGATCTCCCGGTGGCTGAGCGCTTCAACTCCCCCTCCCAGTCTAACCTTTCTGTCATGGGCCTCCTCCAGTGTCATAGTGAGGCCCACTGCAAATTGGAGGAACAGCACCTCATATTTCGCTTGGGCAGCTTACAACCCTGCGGTATGAACATTGACCTCTAACTTTAGAAAGTTCCTCTGTCCCTCTCTTCCCCTCCCCTTCCCAGTTCTCCCACTGTCTTCCTGTCTCCACCTCAACCTCCACCTATAGTCTGAAGAAGGGTCTCGACCCGAAACGTCACCCATTCCTTCTCTCCCGAGATGCTGCCTGACCTGCTGAGTTACTCCAGCTTTTTGTGAATAAATCCACCTATATTCTTTCTTTGTCCCGCCCCCTGACATCAGTCTGAAGAAGGGTCTCGACCCGAAACGTCACCCATTCCTTCTCTCCAGAGATGCTGCCTGACCTGCTGAGTTACTCCAGCGTTTTGTGATACCTTCCTTTCATCATGTACATTTGGTTTATTGCATTACGTTTATTGCATTCGTCCTTTTCACATATCTTTAATTTCCACATGTTATTTTCATTACAACTACAATTTAAGACCTAAACAACCATCAACCCAAACAGATTCTAGTCTAATACTTCGATCTCTGGAGCATATGCATTCTAACTACTGTACTGATCTGATCTTTCTTATCAGCGATTTCCGTGTTCTCTTTTTTTTATCGTTGCTCTGAGAACTATCTCGCACTTTCTGCATACGACGCGACATGCTGATCGTTTCCAACAATTGGTAAACGAGATGGGGAGCCCAGAACTGCACCATATACTCCCGATGAGTTTATCCAAAGCCCTTATGTTTCCCACGTATTCTTTGATTCGGGAGGGCGACGGGATTCGTATTGTGCAGCTTGCAACCCCTTCCTCGCGTCTGGTGCCTGTCCCAGGGACATATCCATCCTATTGTCTCCCAGATCCGGTCCTCCTTCCAAATGTCCAGGCGCGAGCCACTGGACATTTGGAATGTGGCCCGGATCTGGGAGACAATATGATGGAACTGTCCCCGGGACAAAGTGCTCGCGCCCACCCGCGCAACATTCGGCCGTTCTATTCCATTGTCCCCGGTGACCAACAGCAGCGCCGCCCGGGCCGGGCCGGGCCGGGCTCCCGGAGCGTCCATCACGACAACTGCAAGAGCCAGTCGGCCTCCACCCCCGCGGTATCATTCATACATGCAATCTCCTTTTCTCTCTTCCATTCTGGTCTTATGCATCTTCTCCAGCCGCCAGACTTACCCGAAGTCCCACCACCTAGATTGAACGCCATAGCACCGCGCGCCGTTCCCGTCACTACGTTCTCGTCCGGGTGGAGTTACGGCGGCACCATTACAACGTTCCGACCATCTTCCTGCAGCCGGAGGCTTTAGTCAGTTACAGCCATTGTTCATTGCATTAGGTTAATACTCGGCAGTGGGGGAGTTGGGTACAATAAGAAAGAAAACAAATTCATTGATAGAAATATTAATTTCTTGCTAATATCTGTAACATTACTGATGCGTAAGACAGATATAATGTCACAATGAAATTTGGCAATGAGGGTGTTTATATAAGCCTTCAACTTAAAGGGAATATTGTGATAACAGATCCGTTGCTAAGAATGGGGAATTAATTAAAAACTAGGAAATGCATTTGCATTTTTACGTTTCATTTTCGGAACAATGGCAGTACAGTGGCGCAGCGGCAGAGTTGCAGCCTCGCAGCGACAGAGTTGCAGCCTCGCAGCGCCAGAAACACGGGTTCCATCCTGACTACGGAGCCTGTCTGTACGGAGTTTGTACGTTCTCTCTGCGACTTGCGTGGGTTTTCTCCGAGTGCTCCGGTTTTCTCCCACACTCCAAAGATGTACAAGTTTGTAGGTATAATTGTAAATTGTCCCTAGTGCGTAGTTTAGACAATAGACAATAGGTGCAGGAGCAGGCCATTCGGCCCTTCGAGCCAGCACCGCCATTCACCGTTTAGTGTGCGGGGTGATCGCGGACTCGGTGCGCCGAAGGGCCTGTTCCGACCTGTATCTATAAAGTTTAAAGTAAAAACAATAGAATTAAAATATGCAGTTTTACTCAACAGCACTTCATTTCAGGTCAATCGCTCTAGGCACCAAAACAGAATCGTGGATCTCTACTGTTTGACTGAGAAAAAGAAGTGAAATGTTTCCCCTGGATTTGTTTACAAAGTAATCAGTGAGAGTGCATGTATGTATAGGAAGGAACTGCAGATAGACACAAAAAACTGGAGTAACTGCGGGACAGACAGCATCTCTGACATGCTGCCTGACCCGCTGATTTACTCCAGCATTTTGTGTCAACCTATAATTTTCTTTAATGATCTGCTCTAAGTAAAAATACAAAATAATTAATGGGAACCACATTTGTGTAATTTTGAGTGGACGGCTACTTGGATCAGAATGTCATTCTCTGCTTGAGTAATCTACTGGAAGTAACGAATGACTTGTCCACACTTAAATTCTGCCAGTTTTGACTAATATAACCATATAACCATAAAACAACTGCAGCACGGAAACAGGCCCGTTCGGCCCTTCCAGTCCACGCCGACCACTCTCCCTGACCTAGTCTCATCTACCTGCACTCAGACCATAACCCTCCAATCCCCTCCTATCCATATACCTATCCAATTTACTCTTAAATAATAAAATCGAGCCAGCCTCCACCACTTCCACCGGAAGCCCACTCCATACAGCCACCACCCTCTGAGTAAAGAAGTTACCCCTCATGTTCCCCCTAAACTTTTGTCCCTCAATTCTGAAGCTATGTCCCCTTGTTGGAATCTTCCCCACTCTCAAGGGGAAAAGCCTACCCACGTCAACTCTGTCCGTCCCTCTCAAAATTTAAAAAACCTCTATCAAGTCCCCCCTCAACCTTCTACACTCCAAAGAATAAAGACCCAACCTGTTCAACCTCTCTCTGTAGCTTAAGTGCTGAAACCCAGGCAACATTCTAGTAAATCTCCTCTGTACCCTCTCCATTTTGTCGACATCTTTCCTATAATTTGGCGACCAGAACTGTACACCATACTCCAGATTCGGCCTCACCAATGCCCTGTACAATTTCAACATCACATCCCAACTTCTTTACTCGATGCTCTGATTTATAAAGGCAAGCATACCAAATGCCTTCTTCACCACCCTATCCACATGAGATTCCACCTTCAGGGAACAATGCACAGTTATTCCCAGATCCCTCTGTTCCACTGCATTCCTCAATTCCCTACCATTTACCCTGTACGTCCAATTTTGATTTGTCCTACCAAAATGCAGCACCTCACACTTATCAGCATTAAACTCCATCTGCCATCTTTCAGCCCACCCTTCCAAAAGGCCCAAGTCTCTCTGTAGACTTTGAAACTCTACTTCATTACTAACTACACCACCTATCTTAGTATCATCTGCATATTTACTAATCCAATTTGCCACACCATCATCCAGATCATTAATGTAAATGACAAACAACAGTGGACCCAACACAGATCCCTGGGGCACTCCACTAGACACTGGCCTCCAACCTGACATACAATTGTCAACCATTACCCTCTGGTATCTCCCATTCAGCCATTAATGACACCATTGTGGACAGTTAAGGCAATAATAGGAGAAGAAGTGCTTGATGGGTGGGAAATTTAAGAGGTGGTGCTTTCCATCCATTGTTTATGCTGAGTTCTGTGCGTTCTCAGTGCCACTTTGAGGGTTATTTGATTCCCATATGTCAGTGGGGACAATGCACATTTTTGCCAAATGTTTTGAGAAGATCCTTGAATCTGCCTGAGAGAGCTGATTGAGTGTAAATATTTAAATGCTGGGAGGGGACATTGACGTTGGTTTGCTAATCCTCCTTTTAGATTCAGAGGTCTTTGCAACTACAACATGGTTGATATCTCTTCATTGCTTTAAAATGCCTGCAATAAGTTGTCCAAGTCTCAGAAGATTCTAAAGAGCAGAGCTGCCTAAACAATCATTAATTTTATATCAGATTTGAAGTATTGATCTACAAACAACCTTTACTTCAGAGGGTATCACAAAATGCTGGAGTAACTCAGCAGATCAGGCAGCATCTCTGGAGAGAAAGAATGGGTGACGTTTCATGTCGAGACCCCTCTTCAGACTGATGTGGGGGGGGGGGGGGGGTGGCACAAAGAAAGGATATAGGTGGAGACAGGAAGACAGTGGGAGAACTGGAAAGGGGATGGGGAAGAGAGGGACAGAGGAACTATCTAAAGTTAGAGAAGTCAATGTTCATACCGCGGGGCTGTAAGCTGCCCAAGCGAAATATGAGGTGCTGTTCCTCCAATTTGCGGTGGGCCTCACTATGACAGTGGAGGAGGCCCATGACAGAAAGGTCAGACTGGGAGTGGGAGGAGGAGTGGAAGTGCTCAGCCACCAGGAGATCAGGTTGGTTAAGGCGGACTGAGCGAAGGTGTTGAGCGAACGTTCGCCGCGCCTGCATTTTTTCTCGCCGATGTAGAGAAGTTGACATCTGGAAAATTTTACTTCAGATGGCCAAGGTTGAACCAATCTCAATAATTGTGCTGGAGTATGCTGATGTCACTTGTTATGGGAGGCTAAACTTAAGTCATCAACTCATTCACCGAAGCATATGAGGCAATGACCCTACTCAACATCCACAAAACAAAGCCTGTCATTGCCCGTCTATAAAATGAGCAGTTAAAATGTTCAAACATCAATGAAAAGGTCACTGACCTGAAACATTAACAATGCTTCTCTCTCTACAGATGCCACCCAATCTGCTGAGTGTTTATGAATTTTCAATTTTGGGCAGATTTCTATCTGCATTTTTTTTGCTTTTGCTTTTCAATGCAGATCAATAGACTGAAGAGCTTCAGGATTGGAAATGTGTTAAATGCTGAGGATAAAGTGCATGAGTTTTAGGAAATCCTCTTTATTCAAAATTTTCTTGGGTTCAATTTAAAGGCAAGTTTTCATGGCTGCTCAATGGAACAAACTGTGTCACCTGCACGCAGTCAGCTTTTACTGAATATAAACTTCCAACCACAGATTACCCAGAACCAGTCAGGGATATTCAAAGGTTGGAGTTTTTGTGGTATGCTAACCGATGCCTTGCTACTCAATCCCCACAGATGGAAGCTCAGCTCATTGGGCTCTCGACATCTGGCCTTGTCAGGAGTCAAGATTAATCCAGCTTGATTCAGCCCAATTTTATTTGGCTTTTCCCTTTTTCACACAAAAGGTGGAGCATGCTGCCAGAGGAGGTAGTTGAGGCAGGGACTAGCCCAACATTTAAGAAGCAGTTTGACAGGCACATGGATAGGACAGGTTTGGAGGGATATAGACCAAATGGCCTAGTGTAGCTGGCACATGTTAGCCCATGTGGGCAAGTTGGGCCAAAGGGCCTGTTTCCACCCCGTATCTCTATGACTCTTTGACATGTCAGAAATTGGACTTGCAATGGAATTTCTATCTTATTTCCTCTCCCAGTTTTATTTCATGACTCCATATTTGATCTATCCATGAATTCTCAGCAAGGTCAGATGTAGCAAAAACAGTCAACAAAGAACACAATGTAGTTTGTAAATGCTGTTCAGATTAAATACATTGATACCAATATTTTTATTGATAGGAAACTTGGCAAGATTCAAGGTCCTTGTTTCAGTAATGCACATTTAGTGAACCATGTATTGACTCAGACAAAGTGCACCTAGAAGCAATACCCAGGTGAATCTAAGCATGCATGGATATGTCTTCATATTAATTATTAAAAAAAAAAAAAAGCAGCCCAGAATTCTATAATGAACTTCTGACCTTAAAATGTCCCAACTTATTTTCCAGCTAATGAAATCTCTTGAAGTGTTGCTACATTCATTTTGTTGTATCATTAAACTTGTTTTTGTTTGAGAAAGTTAGCCATCTTTATTGAAATTAGGGTTATGTTGAGAAATTACCAACGACCAATGATTCGTGCGTCATTTACAAAACTACATTGAAATGGGAAATTGTTTGTGTTTTCAATACAAACCTGGCATCTAATCGTTCTTTCTCCAATTTAGGTAGCAATAGGATATAAAATGAATTGGAAAGTGAGTTTGAGTTCAATTTATACTAATTACGAAGTGTTACCAGACAGAAGTATCTGCGAAAGAACTAAATAACTCAGTTGAATTGAATTAAGCAGTTTCTTGCAGAATAATATCCTTTCAAGGCCTTGAAAAACAGAGTTTCAAATTCCAGGACTTTCAAGGACCGTACGAGCCCTGTTATTGTTTGTTTTGTGTGGGGTTGGGAGAAATAGTCAATAAGGATTTCAATTACAGACGACATTAAGCACATTAACACTATCCTACTATTGGGGCCAATTTACACATACACTAAACCAATTAACTATATACATGTACTTCTTTGGAGTGTGGGAGGAAACCGAAGATCTCGGAGAAAACCCACGCGATCACTGGGAGAACGTACAAATTCCATACAGCACCCATAGTCAGGATCGAACCCGGGACTCCGGCGCTGCAAGCACTGTAAGGCAGCAATATTACCGCTGCGCCACTGTGCTGTATCACTAATTAAACTAAAAAGAGATCCCAAAGAAATGTTTAGAAATTAGATATTGTAAGAGAGGGGAGAGGAGGGAGGGGGAGAGGGTGCTGCACCAATGCAGGAGAGGTTTGGGCCCAACGGGTCCACTTGGTCTAGTAAATGTTAATTATAGTGGACATTCTGGGCACCACACACCTCCGAATGGTTCAGGGCAAGGTCTTTTGTGCAGAATCTCTGACGAGATCTTTCTTTGCAAAACCTTGGCCTAAATCAACATTGCTCACATAATCAAACAATCATTGGTATTCTAAAGTAAAAGGAAGTGCACTCAAGAAACTACACACTTTCGTTCTGCTAATGAGATTTGCAGATGGGATTCCATTTCAATTACAGCGGGATTGAAAATATTCTAGTCCCCAAAAAGAATGGTGAAAATCATTTGCACATCCATTACAAATAAAGATACTGGTTCTTACGGTAGAAAATGGTAATTCAAGACAACCTTAATCTTGTGCTGTAATCTTGTGCTGTAAAACTATTGTTTTTTTTTTTTTGTATGGTCATTTTACAAATGGTTACAAAACAACTTGAATAACAGATTTATTAATATTTTGTCAGTAACATTGAACAAGATGGACATTCTGTTGTGCCAAACATAGGTCCGCAGTTGGACACAAAAAGCTGGAGTAACTCAGCGGGACAGGCAGCATCTCTGGAGAGAAGGAATGGATGACTTTTCTGGTCGAGACTTCTTCAGACTGAAGAAGGTTCTCGACCCAAATGTCACCTATTCCTTCTCTCCAGAGATGCTGCCTGTCCCGCTGAGTTACTCCAGCTTTTTGTGTCTATCTTCGGTTTAAACCAGCATCTGCAGTTCCATCTTACACATTGGTCAGCAAATACATAAAATGCTAAAATAGCACGGTGGGTGTTGTTTATCTTTTTACATTTTCATTATAAAACTATACAGGAGTTTAATATTTAGCCACGAGTTCCAATGCACAGTATACAGGTGAAAGAAAGCATGGGGTCTTCAAATCAATGACACTAGAGGCTGCTTTCCCAGAAATTATTCATAATTTTGCCGTTGCTTTGTTCCGTATCTTTAGCCAGAAGCCAGACACAAATGGATGGATTCTGATGATAATTCAAGATTGCAAAATTATTAAAGGGCACCAACTTCATTATAAATTAGCCTGGTGGATCTCCCACTGGTTGCAAAGGTTATTTAATTAGTTTATTAGATGACCCTGAACCACAACATTTCTGGTCCACCACCATTCAATAATTGCATTTTCTGCCTTATTTAATTCAGCAATATTAGATCCATAACCCAAACAATAACACCAGTCATTAAAGGTGGCTGCATAATTGACATAATTTTCCTAAAACTCATTCCATCAAGTTAAAAAAAATGATATGGCAATGTGAGGCTGGAATACATTTAAAGGAATCATGTATACAGGATCTATGCAGAATTGATTAGAAGGGGAGTTTAGAAAAAAAATCACATTCAACCAATCTGTTCATGTGAGTGCAAAAGTCAGTTTTGCATTTACACCCATGAACAAACTAGAATTGTGGTGCTACTTAACTAATACCCAATATCACAAGTTGATTCTTTCCTCTAAAAAATGTCTCAGCAGTGTAGAATAAATAGAGTGCAATCAGGGCTGCATGTGTAGTTGGGGTGGGGTGAAGAAGAGCGATCGTGCAAATGAGAAAATGACAAACCAACTCACTCAGAATAGGAAGTTACCCAAGAACAGGAAGTTATCTCTTAAGAAGTTAAAAACGTTAAATTACCCAGTCCATTATATACAAAATGCAAGTTATTGGGGAAATCCCACAGGGTGCCATGCACAATATTTATACTAGAGCAACTTCATTATCATAAGTGATTGAGATTATAAGACTTAGTTACAAAAGGCTTCTATCTATATAATTTAGGCTTGGTAGTCAAGAATGGAGATGTGGTGCCCTGTCTCCTTTGAAATCATGGTAATCACATCATTATTGAAGCTTTAAAAACTCCATTTGATAACTAAACTTGCAAAATTGTGATTACTTTTAACACGTTGAATAATTAACATCAGTTACATCAAATTTCAGGGACCAGTTTGTTCCTAAGTCACAAAAACCTTTGTAACCATAGAAGATGTAGAAGGAAACCCAAAATAAACATGTTGCTTTGCTGTCACAGCTGAAGAGTTGCGGCATGGATACTTATGATGATTTCAAAAGTGGTGCTCTTTCCGCTTCTGTTCCCTGTTCAAAAACAAGTGCAACACTTCATCATTAAAGCATATAAAAAGGCCGCATTAAAAGTATCTCTAATGAGCAAGATAATCATTTCGTTTCATGCTTAAATATGGTTATTACTTCCTGCACAAAAGGATTTGGAGATAAATTTTAAACTGGAAGGGCGCTTGTATTTCTTCTGCCTAAAGGGAATCCGACTGGGTCTCTGGCTCTTCCCATTCCTGGATGTCAAAGGCTACTATACACTCACATGACCAACATCTGTTGATTAGGTGCAAAATAAACAATTTTCAACTTGATCATAATTTAACGTTACATACTGGAAATAAAAGAACAGGATTCCATGGTATTCAACACAACAGTTTTTAAAATCATATTCTTGAGTTACACCCGATTTTGTTGGCTTAGTTTTACCTAATATAGTTTTAAGATGGCCAAAATTGCCATCCAAATAATAGTAAGATTCAAATCTCATTTAGCAATAAGGATACATTAGATTTATTTTCATTAATAGATTAGCAATAACCTGAGGTAAAATTTATGAGTTACACTGGGATCAATTATAAGCCAGTCTCCTATGTTATAATGTGGACAGTATTCCAGATTAAACCACAACACTCTTCAATTGATTCTTTCTGTCTGTCTCTCTTCTTTCACCACCTACCGGTCTTTCTTGTCACCTACCTGGCAATCTCTTATTCCATTTCTCTCAGTCGCTTTTGCTTCCCTAATCCCAACTCCTACACCATCTGTAACCGTCACTTTGAAGACCCTCAAGTCTACACGACTCCATTCTCTGATTACTTTGAAGAGCTATGTGCTCCTTCCTTATGAGAAGCAATACTATCCATTTAAAACTGAGGTGAGATGGAACGTTTTCACCCAGAGAGTTGTGAATTTGTGGAATTCTCTGCCACAGAGAGCAGTAGAGGCCAAATCACTGGATGGATTTAAGAGAGATGTAGATAGAGCTCTAGGGGCTAGTGGAACCAAGGGATATCGGGAGAAGGCAGGCACAGGTTATTGATTGTGGATGATCAGCCATGATCACAATGAATGGCGGTGCTGGCTCGAAGGGCTAAATGGCCTCCTCCTGCACCTATTTTCTATGTTTCTAAGGACAAAATAGAAGACAAGCAGGAACATATTTAAGGAGATCCTTCACCATTCTCAAAGATGTGCTCCAATCCAAAACAAAGATTAAAAGGATAATTCGCTACATAGAGGTTTACATGCATTACCACAGATAACATATTAGTGAACCAATAGAAAACAGAGGTGGGATAAATGAGTCATTTTCAAGTCAGCAAACCACACTTCATGGGATGTCACCGGCATTAACATTGGGACCACCACTATTTACAACCTCTATAAGGACGAAACTGTGGCAACATTTCCTGATAATGGAAATATTATCATCTTTCTACTAATAACAAAGAACATCAAGGTAATGTTTAAACAAAGCAAACACTGCTGCAGAGAGACATGAAAATCATAAGAAACACAGGTTAACATGCAAGAAAAATAATAATCAGGGTGATAAAAGGAACATCAGTTTTAGTTGCAAAGGATATGGTGCATATGGTGCAGTAGGGAAATTATGGACATCAGTGAGATACGTTTGAGTTATGAACTCACTTTTGTTCTCCTTACTTGAAAAATAATATATTTGGACTCAAGTTCAGGAGGAAATTTACTAGGTTGATTCGCAAGTGGAATGGTTTCAGGTTAATGGCTGGTCATTAAATGTTGACCAATTCTTTCTCCACAGATGCTGCTTGATATGCATTGTTTGCATTACCCACGTAAAAGTTCTTCTGAAGAAATGTTGAAAAGTTGACCTATGGAGATTAAATGTGACCTTTCTGGGACATAGATTATAGAGGGGCTTAACAGGATGGATGCTGGGAGGATGCTTTCCCCCATGGGAGTCTAGAACTAGGAAGCATGGTTTTTAGATTCAAGGCAGAGTACGGGAAGATTTATTTTGCCGAATGCTTTGGGAATCTTTGAAATTCTCTAACAATAAACTTAATGAATGGCAGGGCAGGCTCAAAGAGCCACATGGCCTCATCAAGTTCCCATTTATTACACAATGCAATACTCACCTCGCGATTAGTGCATGCAAGTATGATGAAGATCAACCCAAAGAGAATCCCTAGACCCATCATCATAAATGGAATTGCAGTCACCACTTCTGTCTGCAGGATAATGGAATTCAACTTCGCAGCAGATGAGTCATCAATCAAAACGCTCTGTAGCAAGAAAGGTTCACAGGGGAAGATTAAACCAGTAACCACATATGGTAACAGACACAATACCATGTTCTCAACAGATCAAAACACCACCCTATTACCTATTCCCTTCCCACCATCCAGGAGCCCAAACAGTTGTTCTAAGTGAAGCAATCATTCATTTGAACTTCCTCCTATCGAGTGTAATGCATTCTTTATTCATAATGTAGTCTCCTTTGTAGTCAGTTCAGTCATTTCAAATTAGCCTTAGGATCATATGTAGGAAAATAACTGCAGATGCTGGTACAAATCGAAGGTATCACAAAAAGCTGGAGTAACTCAGCGGGTCAGGCAGCATCTCAGGAGAGAAGGAATGGATGACGTTTCGGGTCGAGACCCTTCTTCAGACTGATTTGTGATACCTTGTGATAGCCTTAGGATCATGTCACGGTCTTAACTACTTAAAAATAATGTAGTTTTGTTCATTTGCCAGGTTTTCAAATTTTATTAGTTCCTGTTAGATACTCAAAACCATTCCAGACAGCATTTTGTCCCAAATCGAATCACAATCGGTTATAATATTTAAGGTTACGAACTTCAAGACTTCTACACGATTATCCAAGGTCACACTGGGATGCGGAACTAAGTGTTGGTGTGCAGGTAGGGGTGCTGAGGACGATTTTTGCCAGAACTTTCCCTTCTAGTTTTAAATCATAGTTTTAAGATTAATCAATGGAAACAAACAACCCAAATAGAATTCCTATGTGGGAAATTTGATCAAGTTGACCGTTACCATTTCTAAGTTTAATCAGTCTAAAGGGCCTCAACCCAAAATGTCACCTATCCATGTTCTCCAGAGATGCGGCCTGACCTGTTGAGTTATTCCAGTGCATGTGTCCTTTTACTACTTTTAATATAGGCAGATTAGAATGATGGCTAATCCACAATTAATTTGAGCTAAAAAGCTGTTTTGATCAAAGTAAAAGTAAAAATGTATCAATACAGCAAAAAAGGCAGAAGTAACCTGTGACTGAATTTCTGGAATGATTTGCAATGATTTTGCTAAGTTTCTGTAATTAATTGCTTGCACGTCATTTCCTTTGAGCAGAATTCACTACACTCAACTAAACACCGACTTGCATGAAATTTTTTGCAAAGGTAACAATCAGTTAAAAATAGCATTATAGCCATAAAGAAAAATATTAGGAGTGATTTAAACAGATGATGTACAAGTGAGATCCCTATGGCTGAAGCTTTTGGGCAAGGGATACCAACACAGCAGGGCAACATAAGCAGCAATGGGTGAGCAGCTGATGGAAGGCTTATTGGGTGGGTTGTGGCAGCAAGAGACAGAGTCCGAGCATTAAGTCATGAAGCAGGGGCACATATATAAGTAATGTTATGGACCCAAAAGCCACAGTGATAGAAAGGGGTTTGGAATCATTCTTAAAATAGGTAGGGCACAATGAATACCAGCATGTTTGGGTTGGAGTTTGGGACTGGGGTTGGTCTGCACTGAAATCACTGACAAGGTTAAATATTTTATAATGGGAGAGAAGAGCGCATAAGTTTCAATCTACCTAACAATTGGAGGATATTGCATGTCATAAGACACATCCCAATGGCTATTCCCAGCCCCCCAAGGACTACATATGCAATTATCAAAGTGTTAAGCTTATAAATAGTACAAAGCAAATAGCACTTGCTAATTTTTACCAAGGTGATAACTGATGGGGAAAATCTCAAGTCTGTAGCTCTATAATTAGTTGTACCCAACTTACGGGGTAGTTTATTAGAGGGCAGTTAGGAAACAGTGACATGAGTAAATTGAGCAATAGAGCCATGAATGCAAACTGTGCCCCTTGCATTGAGAAAGAGGATTCTGCACAGAGGGATTCTGGGATCAGTGGCGATGGTGAAGGAAAGTTTTCTGGAAAGCTATACAGCCTCAGATGGTACCGTTGCAACAATATTTGCATCTTAGATACAAACAATTTCAGGCCAATAATTTGAAATGGCCTTACCTCATTCAGATACATTACAGGAAAGACCAGCGATTGAACATTCCCAGTCTGACTGTGGAAATAAAGTAGAATAGTTACGAAGTTGTAGATATTTCTCTTACATCTTCCACTCCAAGTTTCAGAAAGCCTCTGGTTGCCTATTGTGGGATAGGCAAACACCTATTGTGTTTATGATTGAAACCCATTGACACCTCTTTCTTGCAATAAATACTACTTTTTCCCTCCTTCAATTTTCCCTCTCCACTCACCTCATTCGATCATTCCTCAAATAAAATGTTCTAAATCTTGGCAGGTCTTCTCTGGAATGTCTCACATCCTTCCTACGATTAAATAATCGTATCCATCCTAACTAATCCTGCCCTCATTATCATTGCTCAGCCAATAAAGACAGCTTGAAAAATTGTTTACATTCAAACCATGTATATGGGGGGATCTTATTGAAACATATAAGATAATTAGGGGATTGGACACATTAGAGGCAGGAAACATGTTCCCAATGTTGGGGGAGTCCAGAACAAGGGGCCACAGTTTAAGAATAAGGGGTAGGCCATTTAGAACAGAGATGAGGAAGAACTTTTTCAGTCAGAGAGTGGTGAAGGTGTGGAATTCTCTGCCTCAGAAGGCAGTGGAGGCCAGTTCGTTTGATGCTTTCAAGAGAGAGCTGGATAGAGCTCTTAAGGATAGCGGAGTGAGGGGGTATGGGGAGAAGGCAGGAACGGGGTACTGATTGAGAGTGATCAGCCATGATCGCATTGAATGGCGGTGCTGGTTCGAAGGGCTGAATGGCCTACTGCACCTATTGTCTATAAACCACTTTATCGAATTTCCCGTCCACATTTCTTGAGCAATGGTCCTGTTTACCCTTCCACATGAGTTACTTATTGCAGAGTGTCTTGCTTTTTACCTTCCTCAAATGCTTCATCTCAACTCCTGAAAGAATTTCATCTGCCACTTACCCACTCACCTATCAAGAGTCATATATTAGATTAAATATTCAAAATTTTGTTTATCAGCACATTGATTAACCACGGTTCAAGGGTCAAAGACCTAAAATCAAAAAACATGCCAGCTACCAGATAGTTCGATTATTCAGGAATTGTGGCCAAACTGCATATAAAAAGGATGAAGGATCCAATGTATAAGGCAAGCGGGTATTAAAATATGACAATTTGAGACATTAATTTATTCTACAGATTGTTATAGAGGTTTAGAAAACTAGTCTGCCTTAGAAATTACAACCATTGATAAGAAAATGCTACATTAAAGGGGAGTGTAATCCTTATCATTTTGAAGAGCCACATAACCAATGTAAAAAATCCATCAGTTGGTACACCGCTGATATTAATATTATACTCAATATATCGAATGATCTATCAGGATAAAAGTTATTTACAGCATGGTAGTGAATGAAATGGTTTACATTTTCATGAAAAATGTTGCATCCAGAACTTTGATGTATAGTTTCAAAAAAAATGAATGCTAGTTCTTTACAGAGTTCATTTTATTTTAGAGATACAGCGCGGTAACAGGCCCTTCGGCCCACTGGGTTCGCTCCGACCAGTGATCCCCACATATTAACATTATCCTACACCCACTAGGGTCAATTTTTACATTTACCAAGCCAATTAACCTACATACCTGTACGTCTTTGGAGTGTGGGAGGAAACCGAAGATCTCGGAGAAAACCCACACAGGTCACGGGGAGAACGTACAAACTCCGTACAGACAGCACCTGTAGTCGGGAAAGAACCCAGGGCTCCAGCGCTGCAGTCGCTGTAAGGCAGCAACTCTACCGCTGCGCCACCATGAAACCAGGAAATATCACCACAGACACCAGGTGAATTACATTTTAAACAGAGGGTTCCATAAGAAATGTATCACAATGGCTCTAGGGATGAGGGAATTTAGCATCAAGGTTAGACTCCAGAAGCTGTGGTTGGTCTTTCTACAGCATTGAGATTTGAGGTGTATAAGATCGTAACAAGTTTCTTTGGGTAAATAAAAGAAAACCAATGCCTTTCGCGGCTGATTCAAGGAGCGGGGAAATACAGATTGGGAATGATGAACAAAATTATAACAGTAGAGGGAAAAACCTGATCATGCAGTAAATGGCAATGCTCTGGAACATTCAACCTGCAACAGTGGTTGAAACAAAAATAAAATCAGGGTTTTTAAAAGAAATTGACAGGCCCTTAAAAAAATATTGATTTACAGAATAGGCAGGGGTAGGAAGGGAACCAAATGGATTGTTCGACAAAGAAGCCAGGACAAATTCTGATAACCTCCATCCATACCGTACAGTTCTCTGCCATGTAGTTGATAAAATTGCATTTTATGAAATAAGGTCAATTTAAAATCAATAAATCTTGTTAACCAAAAATAATAAAGGCAATTGAGGGAAAAAAGAACAAATGTGTGAAGTTAGATCAATCACAATCCCATTAATTGGCAAAAACGAGCAAATGGTAGACAGACTCCTGTTACCAAAACAAAAAGAGAGGTTGGTAGAAAAGCAAAATGTAGTTTATCCAAGATGGCAGACACATGTTGAGCAATACGGTTCCCATACAACTGCTGCCTTTCTTTATTGTGGCGAAAGTTTGAAGTTTTACAAATTCATTATAAGCACCCCCGGTATTAAAATCAAAATGTTTCCTCTCGACTATAAAGGCCAACATTATAGAAACATAGAAAATAGGTGCAGGAGGAGGCCATTTGGCCCTTTGAGCCAGCACCGCCATACATTTTGATCATGGCTGATCATCCACAATCAATAACCTGTGCCCAACTTCTCCCCGTATCTCTTGATTCCATTAGCCCCCAGAGCTCTATCTAACTCTCTCTTAAATTCATAGTGATTTGGCCTTCACTTCCCTCTGTGGCAGAAAATTCCACAAATTCACAACTCTCTGGGTGAAAAAGTTCCTTCTCACCTCAGTTTTAAATGGCCTCCCCTTTATTCCAAGACTGTGGCTCCTGGTTCTGGACTTCCCCAACATTGGGAACATTTTTCCTGCATCTAGCTTCTCCAGTCCTTTATAATTTTATATGTCTCTATAAGATCCCCTCTCATCCTTCTAAACTCTAGTGCTCTGCTTGTTTCTGTTGCAGCTCTGACATGTCCATACTCTCCTTCCGAGTGCCCTTCCTGCAACCACTCCCCTCCCATCCATGATGAATGGCAGTCATCAACTCAACACACCCTTCTCATTTCTGACACACAGTTCAAACAAAAAAGCCAATAAACATGATGAGCTGATTAAGCATTTTCCCCATCCGCCAACTTTATTCCTATCAGTTAGATGCAGCACAGCTGGTAGAACCCCAACTTCAGTAATAGATTGTGGGTCAAATTCCACTCTGGACAACAGAAGAAAACAAAAATCTATGTTAGCATTCCAATAAAGTACCAAAAAAACTTTGCACTGTCGCTGATGCCATCTTTCAAAAATAGATAAAGATGGTGCCCAAAGTTTAGGACAAAGAGTATAGCTAAATCATTAACAATAGTAAACAATGCAGGATAGTGAGACCGTTACAATCTACTGAAGTTTTCAGTACAAAGAGGGACGTTTCAGTGCCCGGTGCGGCTCGGCCGCTGGACTTAACATCGCCCGGTGCGGCCGCGGGACGTTTCGGTGCCCAGGGCGGCTCGGCCGCGGGGCCTTCCATCCCCTTGCGGGGGCTGTGCGTGTCGTTTGCCTCGGTAGGGGTCGAGCTGCCTGTCCGTGGGTGCGGGGGGAAGAGAGGGGAAGTTTTGTTGCCTCCATCACAGTGAGGGGGTGTTTGGAGTCACTGTGATGGATGTTTGTGTTGGGGTCGGGTGTCCTGTGTTCTTTTCTTTTTTGCTGTGTTTTGTGTGACTGCTGAAATTTCGTTCGGTGTAAAAAGCCAAGTGACAATAAAGTGTTGTTATGTTATGTTATGTTATGTTGGTTTCAAAATAAGCTTCTAAAGCTTTGATGAAAACGGTAACTGAGAAAACCTTCAAAACCTGATTCACAATAAAACTGATGCAAACATAAGCTTTCCCTTTTGTAAATTCCTCTTGCAGGTTTATGGAAACAAACAGAAAGCAAAACCCATCTCTAATTGTTAGGAATCAAATTTCATCAATTCTGTTTTTGCAGAAGCAAAAGGGAAATAAATATGTTGATAGTTATTTTCCACAAAACCTTCATCTCCAAACCAGCATGCTTCACAACATTTCAAAGTTTACTTACCGAAATTCGATCACTTGTTCAACATAAACATTGATCTGAACTCGTTTTGCAGCCCTTACGAGGAGTCCTGTGAGCTAAATAGTAAAAGTAATAATTGAAACATGCATTTACTCAGATGTACAGTTTAACTCTTGACCGGCACTGTTCAAATTACAAATTACATTTCTTCACTATGTGTAACTTTATGAAAGGACATTTCCTCACCATTTGCTTTGCTTTCAATATTCCATAATCAATAATACCATGGTTAATCCCCCTCACCTCTTTCCATCAGCAATTTTACATTGCGTAGGAAAGAACTGAAGATGCTGGTTTAAATCGAAGGCAGACACAAAATCTGGAGCAACACAATGGCCGGGCAGCATCACTGGAGAGAAGGAATGGGTGACGTTTCGGGTCTGAAGAAAGGTCTCGACCCGAAACGTCACCTATTCCTTCTCTCCAGCAATTTTATATTTTCAGTTTAATAAAACAGTTTTGGTCATCCCATTACAGGGAAGAAGTGGTGGCTTTAGAGAGAGTGCAGGTAGTTTTCCAGAATGCTGCCTGCATTTGGCCACCGTGAGACGTTAGTTAGACTTGGATTGTTTTCTCTGGAACTTCAGAGATTGAGGGGAGGCTTGATAGAAGGATGTAAACTTATGAGGCATAGATAGACAATCAGAACCTTTTTCCCCAAGGTGGAAATGTCCAACACTAGAGAGCAAAGCCAAAAGGTGAGAGGGGGAAGTTTAATGCAGGGCAAGTTTTGTTTTTAACGGATGCAAAATTGGGATAACATAGAACTAGTGCGAAAGGTTGATCGATGCTCACCATGGACTCGGTGGGATGAAGGACCTATTTCCACGTTGTATCTCGAAATTAAACCTGAATCCACTTCAATTTGCCTTTTGCCACAACACGTCAAAGCAGATGCTATCTCACTGGCTCTCTATTTTGTTCTGGACTATCTGAACAATAGGAACATAAGCGTCAGGCCTATCAACAAAAGCTCGGCGTTAAACACCATCACCCCTTCTAAACTAATCAACAAGCTCCAAGACCTGGACCTCTCTACTTCCCTTTGTAACCGGATCCCCGACTTCTTCAATCAGTGCTGATCAATAACAACATCTCCTGCTCAGTGACCAGCACCACAGGTACACCTCAGTTTCTTGCTAAGCCCATTCCTCTACTACTTACACCCACGACTGTGACCAAGCACAGCTCTAATGGCATCCACAGATTCATCAACGAGGATCATGGGTGGTGCTAACTCAGCATACAGGAAAGATAAAGAACATCTGGTTGAGGGTGTTGCAACCTTTTGTCCAATGTACAAAAAACACAGAACTAATCGCTGACTTCATTAAAGTGAAGGCCAGAGACCGCATGCCAGTTTTAATTGGTGGGGTGTTGGAGAAAGTTAGCAGCTTCAACTTCCTTGGTGTTAACATCTGAGATGACCAGGCATGGTCCCTGTACAAAGATGTAATCATGAATTAGGCATGCCAGCGATTCCACTTTCTTAGAAGCAAAAAGAGATACTGCATGTCACTAAATACTTTAACAAACTTATAGGCAATCAACAACGAGGGGACATAGATACAGGGTAAGGGGAGGGAGGTTTCGGGGGGATGTGAGAAAGAACTTTTTCACCCAGAGGGTGGTTGGAGTCTGGAACTCACTGCCTGGGGTGGTGGTGGAGGCGGGAACACTCACAACGTTTAAGAGGCATTTGGATGGGCACTTGAAATGCTACAACATTCAGGGCTACGGTCCAAATGCGGGAAAATGGGATTAAAATTAGACTGTGTTTGGTAACGGGCGGCGCGGACACGATGGGCCGAAGGGCCTCTTTCTGTGCTGTAGGACTCTCTCTCTATGACTTATACAGACATACCATATAAAGTATGCTGACTAGTTGCACCATGGCCAGATTCAATGCGGAGGAACACAAGTGGGTGCAGAGAGGGTACCGCACACACAGCCCTCCCCACATTGAAAGCATCTACATGATGCACCGCCTCAAGATGGCATATCCACCAATCAAGGATCCCCAGAATCCAGGCTATGCCCTCTTCTTACTTCTACCATCTGGAAGAAAGTACAGAAGCCTGAACACCCTCACCACAGCATTCATTGTCAGCTACTTTTCTACAAACACCCAATTCTTCAACTGTCCTGCACAATCCTAATACTTTACTAAAGGAACACCATGGGCTAGCTCTTATCATGGACTAGTTTTCCAATTGTGTTTTCGAACTCATCTTTTTCTTTTCACCCTGTCTTAAAGTCAAGGAGCTATACAGCACGGCAACAGGGTCTTCAGCCTATTTTGTCCATGGCCACCAAGTGGCATACTAGTCTAATCCCATTTGCCCGCATGTGGCCCATAGCTCTCAAACCCCTTCCTGTCCATTTCTGTCCAAATGCCTTTTGGGATCATAGTTGTATCCAGTTCTATAGTTTCCTCTGGCAACTCATAACAGCTACAAACTACCGATGGATAAGATTGCCCCGAAGATTCCCTCGTAAATCTCTCCCCTCCAACCTTAAGCCAATGCCCTCTAGTTTTAGATTCTTCTTCCCTGGGGAAAAAATATTCACTTTATCCATGCCCCTCATGAGACTGTGCACCTCAATAGCGACTCCTCTCAGCCTTCTGCCCTTCAAAGAAAAAAATCCCAGCCTTTCCAACTTTTCCCTATAATACACGTTCACAAGCGCAGGTAACATCCTGGTGAATCTCTTCTGCAGCTATTCCAACTTGATGAAGTTCTTCCTATAATCCGAGTGATCAGAACTGCATACAGTACTCAGTCTCACCAACTCACTAGTTTAATTTAGAGATATAGTGCGGAAACAGGCCCTTCGGCCCACCAAGTCCGTGCCGACAAACGATCCCTGCACACTTACACTATCCTACACACACTAGGGACAATTTTCCCGGAGAAAACCCACGCAAGTCACTGGGAGAACATACAAACTCCGTGCAGACAGCACCCGTAGTCAGGATAGGACCCGGGACTCTTGGGTTGTAAGGCAGCAACTGTCCCGCTCACCACCGTGCCGCCCAAATCTTGTACAATTATGTATAGTTTATAATTGTGTTGTCTGAGTCTACATGCCTGTGATGATGCTATGAGCAAAACTTTTGTTGTAACTACCTCAGATCACTTGCACATATCACAATATACTTGAATCGACTCAAAATGAATACTAAAATTGCAACCATCCAGAATGTTTAAACTATATTGAATTGCAGTTCCAACTGTTACCAGGTGGTGGCATCAGACAGCCACCATTAAAATAAGATATCTTAAATTGCAAACCAAGTACATGAAGTATAATTATTCTTGAAAATATAGAGTCAAATGTGATTGCAAATCTATTGATATAGAATAACTAAAGAAACTAAAGAGGGGGGATCTTATAGAAACTTACAAAATTCTTAAGGGGTTGGACAGGCTAGATGCAGGAAGATTGTTCCCGATGTTGGGGAAGTCCAGAACAAGGAGTCACAGTTTAAGGATAAGGGGGAAGTCTTTTAGGACCGAGATGAGAAAGTTTTTTTTCACACAGAGAGTGGTGAATCTGTGGAATTCTCTGCCACAGAAGGTAGTTGAGGCCAGTTCAATGGCTATATTTAAGAGGGAGTTAGATGTGGCCCTTGTGGCTAAAGGGATCGGGGGTATGGAGAGAAGGCAGGTACGGGATACTGAGTTGGATGATCAGCCATGATCATATTGAATGGCGGTGCAGGTTCGAAGGGCCGAATGGCCTACTCCTGCACCTATTTTTTATATTTCTATAAATTACTCAATTATTTTTCTCTTCAAATTACAGATTGTAGTTTATAGAATGAAAAGTGGTGGAGCTGGTAGAGCTGCTGTATTAGTGCCAGAGAGCCAGGTTTGATTAGTTTAGTTTATTTATCATTCCACTCCTTACAGATCACGCAACGAATGGGACGAAACAGAGGGCCATAGTGCAATACAAATGCAAAACATTTAGACAGGGGATGACAATGCAGTACAATACGATACAGTACAATACAATTAGACAGTGCATTACAATACATATAGACAGGGGATTAAAGCATGTAAACGGTAAAAGGTAAAGCATTTAACCTAGAATTTAAAGCATGTAAATGGTGAATTTAAAACCATCAATGAGAGCAGGTAAATTATTAATTGCACATTAAATGAGATAAAAGGCCTCATCCTTGGGTTCTGTCTGCGTGGTTTGCACATTCCTCATGACCATGTAGGTTTCCTCAGGATGCTCTGGTTTCATCCCACACCGTAAAGACATGTGGATCTGTAGGTTAATTGGCCCATCAATTGCCCCGAGTGTGTAGTGTGTGCATGAAAGTGTGATAACAAAGTACTAGAGTGAACGGGTGATCAATGGTCAGCATGGACTCAGTGGGCTGAAGGGCCAGTTTCCAAGCCGTTTCTTTCAAACACTTTATTAATTATACACTATTTGCTTCATACAATGCCATCATTCTAGCTACACTAGATACTGCGCATAGACCCATGCTTTACTCAAGTTTTTTAAAATAAAGACTATACTTACAGGATTTATGTCCAAATAAGTTTCATGGTTGATTTTATTTGGATGCATTCCTTCAATATCATCAATATATTTTGGATCTGCCTGGTAAAAATGTGGAGAAGATAGAATAATAGGAGCACCTGTGCAAAGGAGAAAAAAAACAATTGAGTCCTGACAAGGAAGTGTATTTGTGTAGGAAAGAACTGCAGATGCTGGTTTAAATCGAAGGTAGACACAAAATGCTGGAGTAACTCAGCATATCTGGAGAGAAAGGAATGGGTGATGTTTAGGGTCGAGACCCTTCTTCAGACTGATGTCAGGGGAGTGGACGTTTCGGCTCAAGACTCTTCTTCAAATTGATAGGGGAGTGTATTTTGTAGACAGGATAAAATACTGTGCACATATACATTCCAGTATAAAATTTCTGTTGCTTTACTTGTGGAAGGACACTTTACCTTCAAGTAAAGGAAGAGGTTGTTGTACCATACAAAGATGACGAAACAACCCTTTGCATATATTTATATGGCATGGATACAAAAAAAAGTTACCCAGGAACAACTACTTCTGCCTGGCTGTTGAGGACAAATTGTTTCCACTCCAGTTCTGTGGCCTCTCAGAAGGCTGGTGAGGCCAATATGGATTTGGCAGACTTTTCTACAAGTGAGGAAGGTAGACAGCTTGGGAAATCATTTGGCTGTTATACTGAGCTTTTCTACGCTCCAAGGGAAGGCAAGATTTCTGGAACCATTCCAAGCGATTCTTCCCATTTTGAATGGTCATGGGCCAGAATTCCACAGGATTTGGTGGGAAGATTTCACTTTTTCCAAGGCTTTGAAAACATCCTTTTAAAATCTTTTTTAAATTGGTCTACCTGATAAATGCCTTTCCCCCAAGAAGAACAGTATGCCCGTTTTGGGAGCCATGCGATGAGCATGACATTAGCAGCCTGACTTAGCCACCCAAGTATAATTAGGACATTAATTCCAAGGAAGTTGACCCGGGAGAGACTGTTTGCTTGTACATCCAGCTAGAAGATTTAAAGGACTTTTTCAGAGTCTGGAACCTTGAGCCTCTGCAGGCAGTCCAGCTATACAGCAGGGTAGGGGATCACTTTTGCCCTGAAGACAATGGGCTCTGATTCAAGATTGAAACCTTGTATTGTGCATTGTGACGACATTAGCACTGAAAAAAAGTCTAAAATTCTACAAAACCAGTAAAATGTTAAAGCCCGTTGTAGGTCTAAATTTGTGAATGGTGAGTGAGCCACTAACCTTGCCTGCATATGCTCACATTCAGTAAACCCGTTCCCAGGCAGTCATCGGCTGGAACACAGAATCCAGAATTTGCAGGGTTCTCAGATGCATTGGCAAAAACTTCACTTGGGAGCACGAATCGATAGGCTGGTATCCTTTTGACAGCGAGCTCCTGCTCAAAAGTACCATAGAGAGATCTGATTCCAAAATGAAAAGACCATTAAAAGCAGACACTGGCCCAAGTATTCCAGTTAATAGCAAAGAGATGGCAGTCATTGCTAACCTTAAACCTACTAACAAGGCTTCAATTGGCTGCAGCAGTCATTCTTGGGAGCCTGAGCGATTGACCAGCCGATCAATTAAAGAATTCGGAGAGCAAAACGGATTTATTTATTTATTTCGCTAAACTGAGTGGGGCATGTAAATGGAATGTGGTAAAATTAATTTTAAACCAATATTTTAATATGGAATTCTGAAATAATTATTACAAGGACATTCCAAAGTTAGACATAAAGTTAGTTTTCAGAACCATATGAGATACTTTGAAGTGACATCAGCTTACCGTGCAATATTAAAACTCAGTAGCACCCCATGACATGTTGCCATTGTTATAATTTTTAAAATGAAGACCGAGATCTCCAAATGCAAATCTCAAACATGATCATGGCTGATCTATGCTGACTGCAACTCCTCTTAAGCACCAGTTCTCCATGTCCCTCAATCTTTCAAGTAGATATCTTTACCTTAAATGCATCTAATGATCTAGCTTCCACTACCCTACAGGACAGAATTTTAGTGATTCACCGCCTTCCAAGTTCCAAGGAATACAGACTTTTTCAGTCAGAGAGTAGTGAAGGTGTGGAATTCTCTGCCTCAGAAGGCAGTGGAGGCCAGTTCGTTGGATGCTTTCAAGAGAGAGCTGGATAGAGCTCTTAAGGATAGCGGAGTGAGGGGGTATGGGGAGAAGGCAGGAACGGGGTATTGATTGAGAGTGATCAGCCATGATCGCATTGAATGGCGGTGCTGGCTCGAAGGGCTGAATGGCCTACTCCTGCACCTATTGTCTATTGTCTATTGTCTAACAGAACATTCAGCTAAAATTGTTACGTAATTTCTAAAAGGATCTTAAATGTAAGACACAAGAATAATTCAACTGATGGATTGGCAATGATGCAAAATTGCAGGCAAATCATAACATACTCAAAGACATTTCATTTCAGAGGCATGGATAAGGAAGAAAATCAGATTCTTTCTAAATATCTTCCCGGGGTGGAAATATCAAATTCTAGTGTACAAAATCATGAGAGAAATAGATTGGGTAGATGCACAGAGTCTCTTGCCCAGAGTAGGGGAATCAAGGACCAGAGGACATAGGTTCAAGGTAAAGGGGAAAAGATTTAATAGGAATCCGAGGGGTAACTTTTTCACACAAAGGGTGGTGGGTGTATGGAACAAACTGCCAGAGGAAGAAGTTGAGGCGGGGACTATCTCATCGTTTAAGAAACAGTTAGACAGGTACATGGATAGGATAGGTTTGGAGGGATATGGACCAAGCGCAGGCAAGTGGGACTAGTGTAGCTGGGACTTTGTGGCCGGCGTGAGCAAGTTGGGTCGAAGGGCCTGTTTCCACACTGTATGTATCACTCTCGATGGAATAGTTTTAAGGTGAGGAGGAGAAAGTTGAAAAGGAGATTTGTGAGGAAGGCTCCCCCCCTCCCAATATGCAGAATGTGGTGCCTGGAACCTTCTGCCAGGTTAGGTATTAGAAGCAGATAGGATTCCAACATTTAAGAGGCAGTTAGAGAGATACATAAACATGCAGAGAACAGACTAATTCATACAGCCCATTTGCAGGCAGATGGGATTAGTTTAATTTGGCACCATGGTTTTCACATTGCGGGCTGAAGAGCCTGCTCCTGTGTTGTACTGTTCTACACTTCTATGTTCTCCAGGACATTTTCCTACATTAAAAAACATTCTGTGAAGTTATTGCTGCTTTAAAATTAACTATCAACCCAAAGCAACTGATGTGTAGCAATCAACATTTGATAAGAGTACAATAAACAAAATTCATTCTTACCGGCAAAGGTCTGAAGAAAAGAAATGGAGCATTTCATTTTTGGATATTAATGGATGGAAGGAAGTACCATCAGTACCGTTTATCATATTACATGCATCGGTTGTCCACCAATCTAATGACCTAGTTTTGGGCGAATCATGGCAAGGAAACAAGAGAAGAAAAAGATCAGAATTACAGCAGCAACAAAAGAACGCACAAAAGGAACAAAAACCACAAAGTCTCGACATAATTGAAAAGCAACAAGTGTATGCGTGATTCCATCAATTGGTGATGCTGAATATTAAACTGGTTGATTCATTTGCTGTTAAAAGTTTCAGAAATGCACATTTGTTTTTTGGGAAACACCTAGTTTCCAATTAAATATTGAAATAAAAACTTACTTGTTACCCTTCCATTCTAGGATTTGCGTAAAATCTGTATAGTTCATTTTTCCCGTGAGAAAAAGATAATCGCCATCATCCGTTCCATTCATCTAAAGGCAACGCATCAGAAATTATTTAAATACATAAATATTCTGAGCTCCCTGTCAGACCCTCTGAGTGTTGCTCTAGTCATTTAATTTCTTCCTATGTGAAAACTCCCTTACTGAAATACCAATAAAGGGTATGTGAAGTGAAGGAAGTTACAGACCACAAAGGCTCTTGGTTTGGAACATGCACTAGCCATGGAAAAACTGGCACAAATCAATTTTTATTTGCTTAAAAAGTCTGCGTTTAAGTATCCTTACTGGCACCCTTTGAATTCACATTGATGTTCAAGAAGGAAAATATAAATTCACCCGTCACCACACCACTCTACCTCTCTTCCCCACCCTCCCCTCACTGCGCCACATTAACTGTCAGCGAAAGTAATTAATTTGCTTTGTAAACCTGTTTGTATTCCACCATAGTTGTTTCAGTTCTATATTCCAGCTTCTCATGAATCTAGAGCGTTCCTACAAGTCTCACTGCAGCCTCTCTATTAGCATTTGGGGATCAACAATTCTGTACCTATTCAAAATGTGATCGGAGACTTCAAACAAAAATGTAGGGAATACCAGATTTGGTGCCGTTATGGATTTTCAGGGACTAATGGGCAATACAAACAGGGGCCAAAATAAAGTGACCATTAATGGCACCCAAAAGGAAAGATGGCCAATGTCAACTTGAATCTTTCTGTAGAACTGAATTTGAATACTTCCCAATATTTCCTTTTCAATATGTTGCTTTACTCCTGTTTTTTTAAAAGCGTATCTACTGCCACCCCTCAACAAAGCCAAGGGCTAGAATGACTTACCTTATAGTAGAGTCCAAAGTATTCATCCACATCACTCATGAACTTATGAATGGTTGCAAGTACTGGATCCTTGTAGCCCCAAAGCAACTCGTGTACCGTCCGTGTTGTAAATAGACCCTCTGATTCAAACGTTAACAGAGCTTCTGCCAGTAAAATTTTATAACTGGAATATTTGGCCATATTGATGACAGTCTATTGAAAAAAAACACATCTAGATCAACGCAAGCTCTAATCATGGTGAAAGTTTCCAACATTCAGATGTAGATTTAGACATAATTCTCCATGTATATACTGGAAAAATACATAGTTTGAACTCAGCTTGATCCACTCCACACCTGCCCATGTTTTCACTGGCACACGGTTTCAAAGAGCTCTGGGCTACCACAGCCATCCAGCATGAGTGCAATTATGTCTCGGGCAGTAGTTACTGAGGTTTCACCTCCAGAGAGATCCCCTGGGTGTTCCGTATTCATTGGTATATGTATTTTAAAACTATTCAGAATTTACTAAAAATTTAAATACAACAAGCGTACTTAAAACAACTACTCGAAGTTAATTTAAAAGTGAAAACACAAAGCAACTTTTCAATCAAGGTTGGAAACCCCATTTAAATGCCACACAGTTCAGCTATTAAGGCCAAGAGACCATAAGCACCTCCATTCAGGACGTTGGTGTCACTCACGTTCAATAGTGGTGCAGGAGGTTCAATGTATGGTACCCAACTTGCAGCTGGTTTCTACATTGCAATGGGCAGGCACTCAATGTCAGGATCAACTCACCACATACTGCTTTACTAGCTGTTCTCCAAAGGAACAACAAGCCGAAAAACTGTACAATCTGACCCATTGGAAACATCTTCCCTAATGACCTGCATCTTGTGCTGATAAGGACTCGGGCAGAAGATTGCATTTCACAGCTTCAAGGAAGGGAGAACAAAAGTTAAGACCCATTAAGTCTCTTCCTTTTGCCCAACCAAGCGCTCTTCAGAAGTGCCGTTCAATTGTACACCGTTCCCATTTGTAGGACAGACCCAACATGGCTATTTTAGCAGAACCGAAAGGAATACCAATCTCATAGTTCAATGTTATATATATATATATATATATATATATATATATGCATTTGGCATAACAATGCAGCGGTTTTTAAATGGGCTTTGCCAAAGCCGAATCTCACCATACCCATTCTCATTTCAGACTGACCACAAGCATTCCAGGTGAAATAAAAAGGGAAAAAGTAATTGTATTCATAAAGGAGGGCCACCCTACGCTCAGGGCAGAGCCTTAGCCTTAGTTTGTTACTTTTAAGACCAGTCCTGATCTGGATTTTTTGAGTCAGTGGGCATAGTTGGAATGCACTCCAGATACTGTGCTATTGTGTTGGCAAAACCCAGACAATCAACAAAATATGGCAGCTTTCTCTAGGTTATTTCCAATTAGTTCCTTAGGAAATGATTCTCTAGGTTATTTCCTTTAGAGCCTCAAAGCACCTTTTCAATAAAGGTTGACATTCATTTAAATATCACACACTCCAGCCTCTACTGGTATAAAACTAAGGGGGCAGTAGCAGCCTCTGTTAAAGACATTTGTGCCAAGTCCAATGGTGATGTAGGAGGTCTGACACAAAGGCACCGAACCTGCAGATTGTTTCCAAAGTCCACCTGCAAAGTATTTTCTTTAAAGCAATTCTTAAATCTGACCTTACAATGCAGGTTGATTTTTTTAATTTTTTTTAAAGTTTAAGAGTTGGCAACTCACCACAACTGGAATATTCACTGTCCGAATCAAGTCACTTTCAGGATCTCCTGTTGATAGCTCAGGAACAAACACGTAAGTCTTTGGGGTCACAGCAGATACAATCTTCCCATCATCCATAAACACCACATTTTCTTTAGGTTTATACTCCCTGAAAGATTATACCAATACTGATTATTAACTAGGGAACAAATTGATTCAAAGTACACTCAATGGACAACTACCAAAGCACATAAAAACTAGATGTCGTAAATACCACGTAGGTACCTGATGGGTAATAATTCCCGCAGCCACGAAATCCCAGGAAGAGGAGAGGGGAAAAAAAGGAAGACTCATTTGCTGCCTCTTACAATTTCTGGACACGATAAATGACGATTTCACCTAAAATTTCATTTAGAATTTTAGAATGCAAAAAAAATTTGATTTGTCCACGAAGATCCTTGGTTAGTTAATCCTTTGCGATGATAACGATTGAGAGAGGGGTGCCGGGCACTGAAGTGGTCTGTGTCTCATTACATGAAGCACTACATCGACATCTTGTATGTTTGTTCAGGTGCCCACAAACAATTTTGTGCACATAGTAACAAAGCACAATCTTTTTATTGCAGAATTTATGATGCAATCATGAGCATGAGGCAATAGGCTGCAAGGTGAGAGATACAGATTTAAAAAGGTAGGAGGGATAAGTTTGTTTATCCTCAAAGAGACTGGTGGCTGGAACATGTTATGAGGGTAGTAGAATCAGATACAATTACTCTATCTCAGGGGCATTTAAACTGACACTTGGCGTTTATTTTGAGAGGGCTTACATACAAAAAACAGGGATGTTATGCTGAGGCTCTATAAGGCGTTGGTCAGGCCGCACTTGGAGTATTGTGAGCAATTTTGGGCACCATATCTGAGGATGTGCTGGCTCTGGAGAGGGTCCAAAGGAGGTTTACAAGAATGAACCCAGAAATGAGTAGGTTAACATGTGATGAACGTTTGATGACACTGGGCCTGTATTCACTGGAGAGAGAGAATGAGGGGGCACCTCATTGAAATTTACAGAATAGTGAAAGACTTGGATAGAGTGGATGTGGAGAGGATGTTTCCACGAGTGGGAGAATCCAGGACTAGAGGTCAGAGCCTCAGAATTACATAATGTTCCTTTAAGAAGATGAGGAGGAATTTCTTTAGTCAGTGGGCGGTAAATCCGTGGAATTCTTTGCCACAGAAGGCTGTGGAGGCAAAGTCAGTGGATATATTTAAGGCAGAGATAGATAGATTCTTCATTAGTACGGGTGTCAGAGGTTATGGGGAGAAGGCAGGAGAATGGGTTTAGGAGGGAGAGATAGATCAACCTTGATTGAATGACAGAGTAGACTTGATGGGCCAAATTGCCTAATTTAATCCCCATCACTTATAATCTTAGAGGCAAGGAAGGATACAGAACTAATGCAGGCAAATAAGATTAGTGTAGATGGGCCAATAAAGGTCACCATAGTTGTGGTGGGCTGGGGAACCCATTTCACTGCTGCAAACTCTATAAATCTCAACCCAGATGCCCTGAGCAACTTTCTAACTTAAGACATTTTCAAAGCCAGTCAAATGTCATCACATATCCATAGTTGATGGTATATTACATCGGGTGGCGTCGTCAGCGATGGCAGCCTCGCCAACGGTCTGCCTGTCATTTTTTGTTATTTTTAGTATGTTTGTAAAGTATGTGTTAATGTTCTCTGGTTTGTTTTATGTTGTGGTGGGGAGGGAGGTCGGGGGAAATATTATTCAATCTCTTACCTTGCTGGACACTCAGTTATTTTCCGGATCGTATCTCCGGTCGCTCTGCGGCCTAACATCATGGAGCTGGCAGCCTTGCTCAAGACTGACTTTGAGCCCCACCGCAGAACTACCCTTGGAGCCTGCGATCCCTTGGGATCGACGCTCCAACCGCGGCCTGTGGATGTCACCATCGAGGAGCTCGCAGTCTCGGGTAGAGACTGATGTCGGGAAGCTCCAAAGTCACAGAAGGTTTGACTAGTCCCGACCCGGGGTCCGATCGCCCAGCATGGGCAAGCTGAGATCCTCCCCGAAGTGGGAGCTTGATCGCCCCAACGCTGAGGGCCTGACCGCCAGCTACGGGAGCCAAGATCGCCCCATCAACAGAAGGCTCGAGGCCCCCGACCGCAGGAGAACAAAGGGAAGAGATTGACTTTTTGTTTGGCTTCCATCACAATGAGGAATGTGGAGGAGTCACTGTGGTGGATGTTTATGTTAAAATGTATTTGTGTGTTTTGTTGCTTTTTATTGGTATGACTTTCTAGCAAATCAAATTCCTCGTATGTTGCAAAACATACTTGGCTAATAAAGTATGATTATTATGATATGATATTAGCCAAACCTCAACGAGGGCATCAGTAGGAGAACTGCCATTGCCCCAAATACCCTGCCGAACAGAGCAAAGAGGTTAAACCTGCTTCCTAATTAATGATGGCGTGGTGGGAGGCAGAGCAACTGCTTCAAACAGGATTCTGATCTGGAGGTAGTCAGGAATGAGTCGGACAAAGCCATGATAAGATTAACAATAAATAAGACAACTTCAAATGAGTCATCGGAAATCAAATGAAAAGTCAGGTGATATGGTATGGGATGCAGCCTTTTGGTTTAATTATACTTGGTGATTGGGAGTGGGCTGGAAAGTAGAGGACTTGTCTCAAATCAAATTTCCCCATGTGACAGAATCCCATTCTAAATGGAGAACCCGAATGGAATCTTGAACTTATTCTTAGGCATGCCATGTTGAATAGGTACAGAATTTATTTAAAAGTTGCAGTATTCATCAAGGCATTTTAAAATATATATTTACAGGAATTAGGTATCATTGACCCTGTGATTACTAACCGACCACCAGCTTTCCCCCCCCCAAAGTGAATAGCCTGCATGTCCATTTTAGAGGCACTCTAAAGAGGAGGAGGGGGAGAGTGGGGATGGGGGAGGAGGTCGGGGAGGAGGGGGTGGGGGCAGGGGGGGGATGAGAACAGTGGGGGTGGGGGAAAGGGGGACAGTGGGGGGCAGGTGAGAGTGGGGGTTGGGAGGGGAAAGTGGGGGTGGGGGAGGGAGGGGGGTGGGGGAGGGAGGGAGGTGGGGGTCAGGAGAGGGGGAGGGAGGAATAGGGCTCACTCAGTGATGACACCCTCTCCCCTTCCCTGTCCCCCCTCTACGAGGAATGGGCCCAACGGGTCCACTTGGTCTAGTTACCATTAAAAATGTTTAGCTTGCTGATAAAAACCATGTGATTTAAGCAGATCTTTTGTTTCAGAATAAACGGCTTCAAACAAAACAAACAAAAATGTCTGCATTGTCAAGTTGGCAGGAAATCAGACACTTGTTTTTGTACTACAGCCCAAATCATCCATTCCTACTGAAATATTCAATGTAAAAAAATCATATCTCATTGCTCATATTCCTATTCCAGATAGAGAAACAAAACAGAATGAGCTGAATTAAGAAAGAGAATCAAGTTTTTAAATCCAGCAACATATTTCAAAGTACTTTACAGATTTGTTGACAAATTTTAACCTTGAGCCCTTAAAGAAACATGAGGCAGATGGCTACAGCAATATCAATTATATAGGTTTTAGGAAGAGATCTTTAAGAAGAAAGATGCAGAGAGGTGTAGGATATCAACGGTCCACTTTTTATCACATTTGTTGACAAATTTCTATTTTTCTACATTGAAGAATCTAACTAAAGTCATTTAAGTTGCTGCATACCACAAAAGATAATTTTCCTAACTATCCAGTTCTTGCCTGTATGTATTTTCCAGTATTAACTCCCCTAGCAGCAACAAAGATAAGAAGTCCGAGTTGTTGTGAAAAGATCTGCAGGACACCTTCCGTGGTGGGCATTAGAGTTATAGAGTTGTGGGGAGGGGGCGCGGAAAAGGGACAGATGGGGAGAAGTTCAAAGTGACTGCAGACATTTTCAAAGTATACTTGGCATTTTTTTTAACTTTACACACAAGTTGTTCCCATTGAGGGGAAAAACAAGCAGCATTTAAGATTTAACCAGGATGATTATTATAACATGAAAATATAAAATTAAAATTCAAAGCTTTCATTTTGCAAGTCCAAGTACCAACCCCCAATATTCCCCCCCACCCTCACGTAATCCCCCATTTGTTCTGTGTCAAACTGTTTCCCATGCACCAACAATCAAAAGGCATACAGCACTGAAACTGACCACACCACCAACCACTAGAGGGCACTCATTCTTACTGAGCCCAGTTACTCGTTAAAACAATGGTGTGCATACCCACATCTTAATTACAAATTCCAGGAACTCTTCACATTTTACAGGTTTGTAAAATCAAGAGTAATCTTGCTGGAGATTGTCTGGCACTTTAGTGGTGCAAATACAAATTTGCCACTTTGTATCCCACAATACACGCAATGCTTTGCTCATAGAAAGGAACTTGGTTCATTAATCAAATAGCTTTCCATTCCTTGTTTATTTGTGAGATTCAATACAATAGTAAAACAAAAACCATCAGAATCTCTCCAAAACTACCCCAGGTTTAATCAACACAATGAAGTTGCTTCATTTGGGGAAGAAACCTGAGGGTTTAGTTTAAAGATAAAGCATGGAATCAGACCCTTCTGCCCACAGAGTCCATGCCAACTATCGATCACCCATTCACACTAGTTCTATGTCATCCCACTTTCTCATCCACTCCCCAGACACATGCGGCAATTTAAAAAGACCAATTAAATGACGAACCCACACATCTGTGGGAGGAAATGGAGCACCCAGAGAACGTACAAACTCCACATAGACTCCACACGAGGTCAGGATCAAACCCGGGTTCAATCTGGGTGGAGCTCTGCCAGCTGTGCAATTGTGCCTCGATCCAAAATGTCAATCGTCTGCCCTATCACAGATGTTGCCTGGCCTGCTGGTTTCCTCCAACTGTTTGTATTTTGTGCCAGATTCCAGCCACTGCAGTATATCTCTCTAGAATTTCACCCATCCTACCTGTAAGTGTAAGGACCTCTCTCTTCAAGAAAAGGCTTTTGTCCTTTTAACACCTCATCAGGGTTTGTGACGTTGAAGAAGTAAAATTGCATGTATACTGGTGGAGGAGGATTTTCCCAAGTCTCAAAGGCAGCTGTCCCATTCTTCAATTGTACATCCTGCAACAGGAACAAGCAGATAAAAGTTAGCCACTTGAGTGCTATTTTTCAAACGATAACTATCCAAACTCTGGTTAAAAATATTATTTAATGGGACTGTTCAACATAAAAGCTGGTTTAAAATAGCATTTGCAGAAAATCCTGACAAACAGGACTTTCCTAATTAAAGAAATATAAACTACGCTCCATTCCTCAGGGTGAAACCCTGATATGAAGAATTATTACTGTGCAATGAGGTAAGATAACAAGCAGGGGCAATGCCTCAAATGAAATAAAACATTTGGAAACAGTATAATCTTGGTTAAATTGCACAGCCGGCCATTCAAGCACGGAGAGAGAATGGGGGCAGAGAGCCAAGAATTTGTTCCAAATTGTACTAAAAATAGAAGATTCCACCCCCCCCCCCCCCATCTCTGCCAATGCAGCCGACTTCATGAATGGATTGTTGTTAAATGCCAAGTTTGGTTATTGAGCCTCTAAGGAACCGTCACTGACTGTTACAAGTAACAAGTACTACAGTAGTTGTACTACAAGCACAAGGTATGAAGGATCTCGACCCAAAACTTCACCTATTCTATTTCTCCAGAGATGCTGCTTGACCGCTGAGTTGCTCCAGCTTTTTGTGTCTGTCTTCGCTACGTTCCAAGAACTTTGATTCAAAAAACTGCAGATACTGATTAACAAAAAAAGACAAAGTGCTGGACTAACTCAGCAGGTCAGGCGGCATCTCTGGAGAGCATGGTATAGGTTATCCATGTTCTCTCGAGATCCTGCTGAAACACTCCAGCACTGTATTTTTTTGCCACAGGTTATAGCTTCTCTTTATCAGGCTATGGCCAAATGACACTCAGCCCTTAGTGCAAAAAGACACGAGCTGCACCATTATCTGAAGAGTCCTGAATAGAGCTGAATATTGCTCTGTCAACAGTAAACATCTCCGCTGCAGATCAGATAATGGCAAGAAAGTTATTGATAAAGCAGTGAAGATGGTAAAGTCTCGAAAACAACCCAATGGAACTGCTATGGCAACATCTCAAGAGGCCAATTTCCAACCACCCTGCTTTATCAATAACTTTCTTGCCATTATCTGATCTGCAGCGGGGATGTTTACTGTTGACAGCGCAATATTCAGCTCTATTTGTGCAAGGTGTGACTGAATGTAGTTTTGACCCCTCGAGCTTACATTTTACAAAGAAGTCTGAAGAAGGGTCTCGACCCGAAACGTCACCTCTCTCCTAGATGCTGCCTGACCTGCTGAGTTACTCCAGCATTTTGTGATACCTTCGATTTGTACCAGCATCTGCAGTTATTTTCCTACACATTTTACAAAGGTTCTTTGCTGTTTTATTTAGCCAATTGCTACAATGATATCAATAGCAGTCACTCTCACCTCACAGAGTGATACAGTGTGGAAACAGGCCCTTCGGCCCAATTTGCCCACACCGGCCAACATGTCCCACCTGCCCGCGTTTGGTCCATATCCCTCCAAACTTGTCCTATCCATGTACCTGTCTAACTGTTTCTTAAATGTTGTGATCATCCCTGCCTCAACTGCCCTCCTCTGGCAGCTTGTTCCATACACCCACAATCCTTGATGTGAAACATTTACCCCTCAGATTCTTATTAAATCTTTTTCCCTACACTTTAAACCTATACCCTCTGGTCCTCGATTCACCTACTCTGGGCAAGAGACTCTGTAATTCCACCCGATCTATTCCACTCATGATTTTATACACCTCTACAAGATCAGGGGTGACTGCCAAAGGTCAATTCTTTGGTTCATATTTGGAGCATCGACATATAGGGTGTCTAACTCTTGGTGACCGGGATTTCTGTCATTCTACAATGTTATAGGAACAGTGTGCCAACGACCCATCCACTTCAATGATTTCTATTGTAGAATTGCTATTGATTTCAATGGGGAAAGACAAGCGAACAGAGGTTTGGGTATTAACTAGAGATGCAGGTTAACTTTTAGCTGTCAGTACACTCAGTCCTTGTTATCGGCTGCTCCACATATGCATAATCTCACTCCATCTCATTTTCGTCCCTCCAGAGACTTTTAGCCAAACCAAAAAGATTTAAATCGCCTTCAGAAATGCAAGAACATATGGATATATCATTTAAAAATGTTAATCTGCTGTTAAATGTGTCTTTTTTTCCATTTTAGATTTACATTCATCATCATCACATGTACCGAGGTACAGTGGAAAGTGTAATTTTGCATACTATGCAAACAGATCAGGAATATCATAGACGTATACAATTTTACTTTATTAAAATAGCTTAACTCTTTTAGAACATTTTAAGGCATTCATATGTTTGGGTGGTGAATTAGCTACACAGGAGAACCAGTGCATCATCCAAACCAATACGTCATATATGCATCAGCCAAATATATTTGCCCTATAATGTTCAGTAGCACCAACCAATTTGTTTGTTATCTGCTGCAAGGATGTGGCCCTATCCTTTGTGGTTAACAAGGACAGAACCTACACAGCATCTATGACCATCAGGGGATCGCAATCTGTTTAATGCAGGATGCAATTGAACCTTGAACTAAAGAACAATGCATTCACTGTTTTCCCAGGCTAGAGCAAAACATTCGTCAATCCGATTAGCGTTCTATTGATCACTTTCTAATGCAAAAAAAAAATGCTGTTGGAACTTGGTGGTTGGTAAGAGGGGTCAGACGGCATCTGGGGACAGACTTCAAGAAGGGTCCCATCTATTTCCCTCCACAAGTGTTACCTGATGCACCAGGTTCCTCCAGCACTGTTTTGCTCAAGATAACACCTTTTTTGAAGTTAGTTATTTCATCAGACATACTTCAAAAATTTTAACTCTGATTTTTGTGCCCTCAGATGCAGAATTTTCTGAGATGGATGGCTAGTCCTCCACTTCATACAAACAATGGGACTAAACCTGGTTTCTTCAGCATTGCAGATAATCCCTTCAAAGGTTTTTCACAAAAGTATTGAAAGATCTATGACAAATAAAAGCTTCTTTCATGCAATTATTTCCCTCCAAAGTACTGACTATTACTTCCAAATCCCAGAGCAAAGATGGATCGAGCTGCAACATGAAAATGATTGCTCCAGATTTTAAAGCATGAGGAATCACGTGAAGTTTAAGTTGATCTCTAAAGCCCAGTTTTTCAATATTTGTTTAAAGTTGTGTGTTGGTCTGTTAGAGATTGGTCTGTGTTGGTCAAATTGAGAGATTCCTCAATTGGTACATGTAAAAGTGCCAAGATTCAATGTCCAACCCGTTCCACAACCTGAAAGATATTACAGATGAACGATTTATCAGCATCCATATGATTACTATCGATCTTCTTAATGAAGAGAAATTGATCAATAGGTTTGCTCTTTTGATCATTTGAAAATCTTGCATTTCAGGTTTTAAATCTAACATTTACAAAAACAAAAATTACCCACTCTCCCTTAATAAATTCAGCTTTCTTCTGACCAGCTCTTCCCGGTCCACTTCCTCCTTTTCAGGCTCGACACTCCGCTCCTCCTCCAAGGCCGTCGAGCTCTTCCTCCCTGGGCCCTTCGCCCTCAGGCGGGTCGCAGACCTCCAGTGCTTGCTGTTTCTGCCCCTGCAGACCTCCAGGCCCCTCGGCTCGGGTTCTTCCCGCTACTCCTCTCCCAGCTCGCTCAACCCCGTCCTTTCCCCTCATCTTCTCCCCCCGCCGGCTGGTTGGCGACCCCCTGCTTCTCGGCCTTGCTCTCCTGCCTCCCTTCCCGGCCGCATTTCCCCTTCTCCCGTTGGCTGGCCAGACGTCTTCCCAGCTGCTTCTTGCACCCACGGGCTTTGCAGCCCTTCTGGTTCTTTTTCCTCCACCAGATCCTCCAGCTTTTTCCTCATTTTTTACAGCACAAAAATTGGCGTTTTGGCAGTTTTTTTCAAGGTAGGAATGTACCTGTTGGATGTGTTGGTAGTATATGCCGGAAGCTGCGATGTCCTCCAGATGGCTTGAGTAACTCCGTGCGTCACGCACTTTGACCTTACGACATGTGCAATCCCCCTATACACAAAATCTTTCATACCACTGATTAAAAATCATTCAACTTCACATGCGGTTTAGGGAAATAAAAGCTCTTTCTCCCACATCCCCACCATTCCAATCCTAGTTTCTTCTCTTTATAAACAGTCTTCAAATCCCTGGGTGTGTGGCAGCATGTCATTCAAGGAAACATTAATGTTGAAAAACCTGAGATAACAAGTACTGACGGGCCATTAAAGCGAGGTGGGATTAGAGCCCAGGTACTCAGTCATTAGGGCCATGGTGATGAACAGAGCCTCATGCAGACAGACAAAACCCAAACATTTGGATTGTTGACCGATTTAGCCCTGTTACTCATTAGTAAAACTTGCAGCATTGATAGGATCTCCGCTTAATTAAAAATACTGTCTTATCCATTAGTGAGATTTTTAAAAAATGTTTCCATATCATTATAGAGATAATCAATCCAAAACATTAAAGTGAAACAGCTGAACACGAATACTGAACAAAAGCAGTACACAGCTTCACATGGGCGACCATTTGAAGTACTTTGGAGAAGGATAAGCAATCATTGAGTCACTTTTGCAAACAAGCACGTGTACATATACTAAATATCAGTGAATGCATTATAATATTGTACGCAAAATATCCTAATTCTTCCAAAAACTTTCTTCTATTATAATGCGACTCTTCCATGGTAATTAAGCAACATCTTGGCTGTTCTGCGTGGGTAGAATGTAACACAAATGACTTTAAACTCATTTCCCCCTTCTGCACGCACTAATGACAATCGCATGACCATACCAACAGGAACAAAAATGAGAAACTTATAGTTAAAATAATTCCCACCAACTTTTGCTTATTAGGAAAAAACCCAATACACAGTAAAAAAAACTAGCCATATGCACATGATTTTACAGTACATAGTTGACTTTGGTCTAATTGATCTTCGCTCATACAATATACAGTCTTACCACTCAGATGGCAACCTGCTCAATGTAATGCCATCTGAATGCAAGGTGCCACATGACCAATATATTTTGCATGCAATTATCTTTTTTTTAAAGTTTAGCGTGGAGCCAATTTACTCTCATACTCTTTGGTTCCTCGCTAGTCTACCACTAATCTAATGCAATAAAACGTAAATGTTGACCAATATAAATTGTTTTCTGGTGGTCATATCAGCCGACCACTATGACTCAGCAGTTCTATATGTTCCAATTGACCAAATCCTACGTTATCACATGACAATAGACAATAGGCACAGGAGTAGGCCATTCGGCCCTTCGAACCAACACCGCCATTCAATGTGATCCCTTACCCCTTACCTATTTGCGTGCATATTAGTAGAAGATTATCAAAATTAAAATTAAACCCTCAAACTGAAAGAACGGACAAAACACTTAAATGTAAGAATATTTTTTACATTAATACATTTTAAATCAGTTCTGCATTGTGCACTTTCCATTTCAGGATTTCTGTACACAATTAATTGGGTGGGATATTGTGTTGTAGAAGTGTGTGCGGGTAATGTTTTAAAAAGTTTGGAAAAGAGCCCAACAAAAACAGATGCAATCGTTGTCTCGAGCAATGCCACGGGCCCTATTATTAATTTCCCGATGTCAGTATTATGGCAAAACAATCTGTGCGTCACTCGGTACCACTTCAAATCACTGCATTTTGCAAACCATTTGAATATCGAAAAGTTGGAAACAGGTGGAAAATGGGATTAGTAAAACGCAGTTCAATGCCACACGAGTTTCCCCCGACACAAGAGAATTGCAAATTCTAACCCTCACCTTCTTAACGTAATTATCGACGGTGTGCGGAAAGACTTTGGTAACAAGGAGTGCGATGCTGACTATCAATAGGATAATACAAAGGATACCGAGTGAGTAGGTGACCGCGGGCCGGGTACCCATTGCGGGGAGCTGGGAGCTGTAGCTGGTCGCAGCTGCCGCTTTCAGTATCGCTTCCCCAGGTCCAGATTGACAGACGGTCCAGATCCCGGAGGAACCCGGCGCACGCGCGATCGCCGCAATTGTCAGCGGGGACCGGACCGCTCCACTGCGCCTGCGCAAGGCAAGCGGAGACGCATCATCTGGGGTGTGCGCACTGACTGGGGTCCCGGGAGGAGGTGGCACTGAGCAAGGAGGGTCTCTCTCCACCCGAAATGTTGCCCATTCTTTCTCTCCAGAGATGCTGCCCGTCCTGCTGAGTTACTCCAGCATTTTGTGTCTTCCTCCAAACAACCTATCTCAGTTAAAGTCACAGAGGCAGCTTCGCCGGAAATATATGAACCGTTTGGTCAGTCATGCATATGCAGGATGTTGCATTTTTAAGTATTGTGCAGTGCTTCCCCCACACTATTTCCGCAGATCTATATTTCACGTATAACAACCGCACAATAACTGAAAAACAGCACGGGTTGCCCACTGATAATGATTCTCCCGGCGTAGCCAGAAATAAAACAATAACCTCCAGGACATTGCTGCAAACAGTCTGGAGAGAACAGGACCAGAGACGTTGTAAAATGTATTTTTATTCCTTTTTGTTTGAATACTTAAAAGGCTTTGATTTGGCAAAAAGTTATACAGCGATGAAATCAGGAGCTACCAGAACAGGTAATCTGGACCACTTCTCAAATCAGCTTTTCTCTAAACCTCGGTCAAATATAAATACGGCTAACAGAGAAGTGAGAGCATTTTTAGGAATTTAATCTCATCTTTTCAGTGGACGACGGACGAAGTGGTGTTGCTTGCTCTATACTGGAGAACATAGTAAAGCCCCCGACCCACGCCATAATCTACCCACGGCACAGAGCTCTTTCGCACCTGGAGAAGTCGGATAGCACTGTGAGAATCATATATTTTTATTTCTCAAGCTGGCGCGCACAGGAGTGGATCACCACCTCACATCCTGGATTCTGGATTACCTCACCAACCGACGACCACAGTATGTGAGGACAAAGGACCTGGTCTCGGACAGGGTGGTCTGCAGCACTGGGGTTCCGCAGGGAACAGTGCTAGCTCCATTCTTGTTCATCCTGTACACTGCGGACTTCAGGCACAGCTCTGCAAACTGCTATCTACAGAAGTTCTCTGACGACTCTGCCATCGTCGGCCTCATCACAGGTGACGATGACAGGGCGTACAGAGAACTGATCAAGGAGTTTGTGGACTGGTGCCAGCGGAACCGCCTCCGGATCAACGCGGGGAAAACTAGGGAGATGGTGGTGGATTTCCGCAGGCGCAGCCAAGTCCCCCCGACACCGGTGAACATCCAGGGAATGGACATATAAGCATCTCAGCAGCGGAGGGGAAGAGACTTGACAAGCTGGTCAGGAAGGCCAGCTCTGTCCTGGGTTGCCCCCTCGACTCAGTACAGGCGGTGGGAGAGAGGAGGATGATGCAAAGTTAACATCGCTGCTGGACAACGACTCCCACCCCATGCAGGCTACTGTCACTGCACTGAGTAGCTCCTTCAGTGACAGACTCCTTCACCCCAAGTGTGTGAAGGAGAGATATAGGAGGTTCTTCCTTCCCGCTGCTGTGAGACTACACAACCAGCACTGCTCCCAGCAGACGAGTCAACAGCAACAGTTAAGGAATACACAATAAATTGATGACAATTTATCCTTCTCTTTACTTTATTTATAATGAATGATCTCTTGCTATCCACTTTGCTGCTGTAACACTGTAAATTTCCCCGGTGTGGGACAAATAAAGGAATATATTATTATTATTATTATTACTTAGGCGATTTTTTAGGCGACTACAGATGACTAGGCTGTTGCCACATGGTTGCCGGGGTGTCGCCTATATGGTCGTGAGTAGTCTCCTCAGTCGCCCAAAGAGTCGTAGCGCCTTTCTGGTCGCCGCTGGATTTTCAGAATGTTGAACATTTTTCAGCGACAGTGGGTTTGACGCCAATGAGCGTAGCTTGCCGTCTCTGGACATAGGTGCTGTCGTAGGTTGTCGCCGGTGCTGACTTCGGTGAATTCCATTAATGACTACCTATGTCAACCTACGTCAACCGGTGGCAGGCGTGAAGAGAAGTCAAGTTGTGACAGGCATTGGAAAAACTCAAGTCCATAGACGTCAAGCAACAACAGCCAGTCGCAATGCTGATGAATGAAGTCCATCTATGCCTCTATCGGCGACAATGTACGACCATATCGACGACAAGCTACGACCATACTGGCGACAACCTACGACAGCTGGGGATCATCGGTGACAGTTGACGTGACTAGCACTGCCAGGCTACGTCACTGGCGCCTCCGTGGGAAATGCCCGTGGTCAGGCGACTATAGTGCATGGATACTGTGCATTTTGTGTTGTGGATATTGGACATCGAATAGTGCTACATGGCTCCAAGGAGAAGGAACGGACAGCCCAAGGGCAGGGTTCAACCTCCATCCTCACCCACCAGGCAGGTGGAGACTGAGGGGACTCAGGAGGAGGAGGCCCTGGAGGAGGCCCAGGAGGAGACCAGGGAGACGGCCCTTGTCCCCACCACCACCCCAGCCCGGACTGGCCTCCCTGCCAAGACTACAGGTACTGCTGCTGCTGCTGCTGCTGCCCCAGACTCATCATCAGATGATGCTCAGGACACTGATGCCTCAATTGTCAGGAGACCCAAGGTAGTTCCTTACGAATTCAGCAGGGAACAAGAAGGAGAGCTGGTCGAGTGGTATCAGTCAAACCCAGAGTTGTATGACAAGAACCACTAACATTACAGAAACAAGGACGGGAAGAACTCACTACTTGACATCATCAACACCATCACAGCAGGTTCCCACTACTTCCACATGCACTGCCTTGCAGCCTGCAAGATCTAGTAGCTTCTCTGCGCTCTCAGCCCAGCCTTGACACCCCAGACCTGCACCAGTGACACCAGGGGGTACCCCCAGAATAGAGACCCAGGACGCAAGTGGGGACTTGAGTTTGAGATTTTTATCAGATCACCCATCAGTGTAATGTGTCCATAAATGATGTCAGGTCTTGTATGTTTTTGTGCTTGTATTATGTTTGAAGTTTAAATTTTAAAGTTTGAAGTTTGAAGTTTATTGAAATTCAACTACCCTCCTTGGTGTTTGGGAGTACATAAATAATTGAAAAACAATACATATATACAAATTTTATGTGATTACAATATTTTTGTATGCATTGTTGTATGTTCTTATCAACCTTTTTTAGTTGTTAAAACTTTTGTTTGTTTCAAACTCAATAAAGGAAATGCTTGACATTTTGACGGCAAATTGATGTATGAAGATATTGTATTTCAGAGTAGTGTCTCATGGCATCACTTTCAAATAGTCATGATGCAGAATGATTGGAAACCCTACCCTACCCCATATATAGGGAAACTGGGTGATTCCAATGTTTTGGAGGCCAAAATGACGTGAATTGTCGTCAGTTGTCGCCGACACGGTCGAAGCTTGTCGTAGCTTGTCGCGGGTGGACGTAGGTTGACTTCCGTTGACGTAGGTTGTTGCCTGTGTGGTCGTAGGTTGTTGTAGGTATTGTCGTAGGTGGACGCCCGAAGTCGCGACGATTGGGTCGCCGGTTGTTGGTAGCTTGCCGTAGCTTGACGTCGACTAGGTGGTAGGTTGTTGTAGATTGTCGTAGACATTGTCATAGGGGGGGTCCAATCATCGGTTTATCGGCGATCAGCTACGACTATGACAGTCGCCGGCAGTCGCCTAAAAAATCGCCTAAGTGGGACAGGCTCTTAAGCCTATAGAATATCGTGGGAATCGGGCGAATGGTAAGAGGAAGTGACTAAATATGATCATCAAAATACTGTAAATGCAAGCAAAGGCCCTTTGACATAAAATATTAACTCTCTCTTTTCACGGATGCTACCTCACTCACACTGAGCATTTTCAGCAGTTTTTGTTTTGTTTTTTTAATGCAATGATTAAATAGGTTGCTCTTCAGGCAGGGTCTGCAATGCCTCTTAGTAGCAAACTAGATCGGGTCAGTTTAAAGTCACTGCAAAAATCCTGGATTTTCACATCGAGAGTGCTTCCATGCTAAAATAGGACACAAACATTTCTAACGTGTACTTCACAAATGTAAAAGGCAGGTCTCCAATTCTCTCTTGGGGCGGGGCAGTAAATGATCTTTTCTATTGATCTCAGCATTGAACGGAGTTCACAGCTTCGCATCAGTGACTGGTTTCCCTCGTCTGTGGGCCGAATGGTGTAATTTACAAATGACCATAGATATCACAAAGCGTAAGCCTGAAACATTTCTAAACAGAATGGCAAGTGGAGTGCCGCAAGGCTCGGTGCTGGGGCCGCAACTATTTACAATATATATTAATGATTTAGATGATAGAATTAAAAGTAACACTAGCAGATTTGCAGATGACACTAAGCTGGGTGGCAGTGTGAACTGCGAAGAGGATGCTAGGAGGTTGCAGGGTGACTTGGACAGGTTGAGTGAGTGGGCAGATGCATGGCAGATGCAGTATAATGTAGATAAATGTGAGGTTATCCACTTTGGCAGCAAGAACAAGGAGGCAGATTATTATCTCAATGGTGTCAGATTAAGAAAAAGGGAAGTACAACGAGATTTGTACACCAGTAAGGAAACATGCAGGTACAGCAGGCAGTGGAGAAAGTTAATGGCATGTTGGCCTTCATAACGAGAGGATTTGAGTATAGGAGTAAAGAGGTCCTTCTGCAGTTGTACAGGGCCATGGTGAGACCACATCTGGAGTATTGTGTGCAGTTTTGGTCTCCTAATTTGAGGAAGGACATCCTCGCTATTGAGACAGTGCAGCAAAGGTTCATGAAGTTAATCCCTGGGATGGCGGGACTGTCATATGAGGAAGGATTGGAAAGACTGGGCTTGTATTCACTGGAATTTAGAAGGATGAGAGGGGATCTTCTAGAAACATATAAAATTATAAAAGGACTGGACAAACTTGATGCAGTTAAAATGTTCCCATGTTGGGGGAGTCCAGAACCAGGGGCCACAATCTAAGAATAAAGGGGAGGCCATTTAAAACTGAGATGAGAAAAAAAAATTCACCCACAGAATTGTGAATTTGTGGAATTCTCTGCCACAGAAGGCAGTAGAGGCCAATTCACTGGATGAATTTAAGAGAGAGTTAGATAGAGTTCTAGGGGCTAGCGGAATCAAGTAGTATGGGGAGAAGGCAGGCATGGGTTACTGATTATGGATGATCAGCCATGATCACAATGAATGGCGGTGCTGGCTCAAAGAGCCAAATGGCCTCCTCCTGCACCTATTTTCTATGTTTCCATAAGGGGAAATGTAATGGGCAACTAGTGATCAGTTATCAATAATATGATTATTATCTGCTCCTAATAGATCTTCTGAGGGATGTGACTGGATAACTGCTGGGGAAGTGGACGATCCCTGTTGGTCTGACTCATGATAACCCAGCACAATCCCCCCTTTACGGGCAGTATGGTTATAGTCTGGGCTAGAGCACAATATGGTTCATTGTAACTCAGAGAACAGGAATAGTGAAAGCAGAAGTTTAGTTGTCTGGACTGCCTAAGTTCATCATGGTACAGAGCGATGAATCATAGAGTCATGGAGTGGTAAAACAGGGAAACAGGACCTTTGTAAGGGGTTTTCTGCGCCGAGCTTTCGCCCGACCTAAGGTCCCCGTGCCTTGCTCTGATCCCTTGACCATGCCGCGCACACTGGTTCCCCGTGAGTGGTTCGACCCACTCACCCCCTACGGTTCTAGACACTGGACTTAGATGCAGGAGCGTTTATAGTGCAGGAAAATTCAACCAGACCAGATTTGAAGACCAGGGTTTAAATGGAAAAGGCTTTTATTGAGCGCTTGGGACTATTGTCCATGAATACTTAGACACAGTTCCAAACGACATATGCACCACTACACGAATACTTAGACACAGTTCTAAACGACATATGCATCACTTACACGAATACTTAGACACAGTTCTAAATGACATATGCATGACTGTAAGATGGGGAACGTACGACACATCGCAAACTTGACCAACACATATTCATTTACACACCCACGTTTATTCAAACCACCCTCCCCTCTACACTAAACTATGTCCAGGATATGCAGGATCGGGGTACATGCTCACCATGGGGCTATTACTGGGGTTACTGGCTGTTCGTGCTGCTTCTCCGCTGCTTTCCGTGAGGGTCGTGCTTGGTCCGTGAGTTTCTTCCTTCCGTTTCTTGCGTTCCTTGCAGGTTTTCTTGCAGTATTTCTTCTCGAGTTGCGTGCCGGTTCCTCTCTCTTGCACTTCGCTTCTTCTTGCCTGTCTTTTCTTCCTCCTGCATCCGTTTGACTTGAGTTTAAAACCCAAAAGTCGTGGCCAGTTATACTATTCTGACCCGTCCTATCTCCCGCCAGATCTTGGGATCTCTTTGTTTAAAAGATATGTATTGAGTTTTCTCTCTGATCTGCGCTTATGTCCGGGGGTACCGGGGATGGCCAGACGGTGTTAATTGGTATTTCGTTGCGAGGTGATGGGTTTAACTGGTTTCCCATCACCTACCAGGTAGTTTTCTATGGGCTATTGTGCCCCCTTAACGAGATTATGGTGTAGGTCGGCTTGGGGCATTGTGAGTATGCTGATGTCAGTGCCCCAGTGTCTGGACTTCGACCTGGTTTCGCAGGTTTCTGCATGGCCAATATCCATCCATTGTTCTGGCCGTGGCTTTGCAGAAACCTAGAGACTGGGCTGTAAGGTTTTTGCTTTTGTGGCTGGTCACGAGGTCCTGCGGCCATCTTAGGACACACGGATTGTGACATCCCTTGGTAAACTGACCGCAGCCTTTCTCCGCTATCAGCCTCAGTCTCCCGTTTAAAATGTCCAAACAGCAGCTTTTTGGTTTGGTGTTGCTTGCAGAATGAGGGAAAACTTCTCAAATCTTACAGTTAATAATATGATTATTATCTGCTCCTAATAGATCTTCTGAGGGATGTGACTGGATAACTGCTGGGGAAGTGGACGATCCCTGTTGGTCTGACTCATGATAACCCAGCACAATCCCCCCTGTACGGGCAGTATGGTTATAGTCTGGGCTAGAGCACAATATGGTTCATTGTAACTCAGAGAACAGGAATAGTGAAAGCAGAAGTTTAGTTGTCTGGACTGCCTAAGTTCATCATGGTACAGAGCGATGAATCATAGAGTCATGGAGTAGTAAAACAGGGAAACAGGACCTTCTTCTCACCTTGTCCATGCTGACCAAGATGGCATATTGGGCTTGCTACGAGCATGATCTACTGCACGGTGGTCAACAATGCATTAAAAATTGGCCCCATCTTCAGTGCAATCATTCAGTAATTGCATTGCATAGTAATTCTTTGTCCTAAGAACCCATCTGTTTACACTTTGTCCTGAGAATCCATACCTTTACAGGTGACACTCAAGTAGAGAGTATCATAGATAATGATTCACAAAATGCTGGAGTAACTCAGCAGGTCAGGCAGCATCTCAGGAGAGAAGGAAAGGGTGACGTTTCGGGTCGAGACCCTTCTTCAGACTGATGTCAGGGGGGCGGGACAAAGGAAGGATATAGGTGGAGACAGGAAGATAGAGGGAGATCTGGGAAGGAGGAGGGGAAGAGAGGGACAGAAGAACTATCTAAAGTTGGAGAAGTCGATGTTCATACCACTGGGCTGCAAGCTGCCCAGGCGAAATATGAGGTGCTGTTCCTCCAATTTCCGGTGGGCCTCACTATGGCACTGGAGGAGGCCCATGACAGAAAGGTCAGACTGGGAATGGGAGGGGGAGTTGAAGTGCTCGGCCACTGGGAGACCAGTTTGGCCAAAGCGGACCGAGCGCAGGTGTTGAGCGAAGCGATAGCCGAGCCTGCGCTTGGTTTCGCCGATGTAAATAAGTTGACATCTGGAGCAGCGGATGTAATAGATTAGGTTGGAGGAGGTGAAGGTGAACCTCTGTCTCACCTGGAAAGACTGTTTGGGTCCTTGGATGGAGTTGAGGGGGGAGGTAAAGGGACAGGGGTTGCATCTCGTGGGGTTGCAGGGGAAAGTGCCCGGGATTGGGGTGGTTTGGGTAGGAAGGGACGAGTGGACCAGGGAGTTACGGAGGGAACGGTCTCTGCGGAACGCAGAGAGGGGAGGGTATGGGTAGATATGGCCAGTGGTGGGGCCTGTTGTAGGTAACGGAAATGTTGGCGGATGATTTGTTGGATCCGCTGGCTGGTGGGGTGGAAGGTGAGAACGAGGGGGATTCTGTCCTTGTTGCGAGTGGGGGGATGGGGAGCAAAAGCAGAGCTGCGGGATGTAGAAGAGACCCTAGTGAGAGCCTCATCTGTAATGGAAGAGTTGAAGCCCCGTTTCCTGAAGAATGAGGACATCTCTGACGCCCTAGTGTGAAACACCTCATCCCGGGCACAGATGCGGCGTAGACGGAGGAATTGGGAGTAGGGGATAGACTTTTTGCAGGAGACCTTTTAGTCTGAAGAAGGGTCTCGATCCGAAACGTCACCCATTCCTTCTCTCCTGAGATGCTGCCTGACCTGCTGAGTTACTCCAGCATTTTGTGAATAAATACCTTCGATTTGTACCAGCATCTGCAGTTATTTTCTTATACTATCATAGACAATGAAGTTGGTTAACAGAAAATACGGCTAATCTTGATCGGCTGGGCAAGTAGGTTGAAGAATGGTTAATGGAGTTTAATGCAGATAAGTGTTGCATTTTGGGAAGTTAAACCAGGGTAGGACCTTCACAGTGAACGACAGGTCCCTGGGGAGACTTACGGAGCAGAGGGATCTAGGTGTACAGTACATAATTCCCTAAATGCGGTATCACATGTAGATAGGATGGTGGTGAGGGCTTTTCGTACATTGGCTTTCATTAGTCAGGGTATTGAATATAGAAGTGGGATGTTATGTTAAAGTTGTACAAGACATTGGTGAGGCTGCATTTGGAGTAGTATGTTCAGTTTGTGGTTACCCTGCCATAGGAAGGACATTGTTAGCTGGAAAGAGTGCAGAGAAGATTTACAAGGATGTTGCCAGGACTTAAGGGCTTCAGCCATAGAGAGAGGTCAGGCAGTTTAGGACTTTATTCCTTGGAGCATGGGAGAATAAAATGTAATAAATAGGAACTGCAGTTGCTGGTTTATACCAAAATGCTGGAGTAACTCAGCGGGTCAGGCAGCATCTCTGAAGAAAATGGATAGGTGACGTTTTGGGTTGGGACCCGTCTTCAGACTGATTGTAGGGGGGATTGTAACATAGGAGGATGATGGGTGATCCTTTAGAGGTGTATAGTGGTAAATGGGATGAACAAGATGGGGCATCTTGGTTGACTAGTTTAATTTAGAGATACAGCGTGGGCCTTCAGCCCACTGGGTGCACCCTGACCAATGGTTACCCATATTCCGATTCTATCCTATAGACTACAGACAATTTACAGAAGCCAATTAACCTACAAACCTGCATATCTTTGGAATGTGGGAGGAAACTAGAGCACCCGAAGAAAATGCACGTTGTCACTGGGAGAATGTACAAGCACCATACAGACTACACCCATAGCCAGGATCGAACCTGGTCTCTGAAACTGTAAGGCAGTAACTCCTCCTCTGTTCCACTGTGCTGCCTTGTTGGCATGGACACGTTGGGCCTAACGCATGTTTCGATACTGCATGGCCCTATGACTCTTTGACTCCATGACATTCATATCATTTTCACCATTTCCTTCATTCCATATTGCAAAGTCAAACCAATTGGCCAGCTTTCATATCAGTCACATCCTGGCAATGCAGACTCAGAAGCAATTGTTTCTGAAGCACAGTCCTATTAGATTTTAAATATTTATGGATAAAGACAGGCTGGCCCACAAGTTAAAATTCTGAATTGGGGCAAGGCCAACTTTGATGCTATTAGTCAGGAACTTGCTAAGATTGATTGGCTTAGCTTGTTGCGGGTAATGAACGCCCAGATGCTTTTAAAAGTATGATAACAAGTTCAGGACATGCATGTACCTGTTAGATTGAAATGCAAACCAGGTGGGAGAAGGGAAGCTTGGATGATGACAGAAATTGAGGCTCTGCTCAGGAAAAAGAAGGAGGCATGGGACAGGTATAGGCAACTCAGATGTTGAGTGGTTAGGCAAGCTAACACTTTATTCCTTGGAGCTCAGGAGGTTGAGGGCTGATCTTTTAGTAAAAGATTATGAAGGAATAGATAGGGTAAATGTAAAGAGTCTTTTACCCAGAGTAAGGAAATCAAGAACCAAAGCTCAAAGGTTTCAAGTGAGAAAGGAAAGATTTAATAGAAACATGAGGGTTAACTTTTTCACAAAGAGGGTGATGGATATATGGAACAAGCTGCTAGATGAGGTAGTTGTGGCAGGTGCTGTAACAACATTTAAAAGACGTTTGAACAAGTACACGGATAAGAAAGGTTTAGACCAAACACTAATGTGGGATTAATGTAGATGGGGCATTCTGGTTGGCATGGGCTAGTTGGGCCGTACGGCCAAGTTTAGGTGCTCTATGACTCGACTGTTGAATTTTACTGAAGACCAAAGTACCAAAACTAAAAAGGTTCATTAATTTACTGTCAAAGTTATTCTTCGTGGTGCTTTTCCTAGCAGATGTCCAACTTGACAACTTCACCGAGCTGTATCCCTAGTGCTTGGAGCGTTCATGTTGCAATGGTGCTGTTCATCCTTCAGATTCTCATAATTATTGGCTTCAAGAGACCAAAGATTACCCAAATCTCAGTAATCGATCTGCAGGTTGCAGACAGTGGCTGTGTCTGCTCACGCTCAAAGGCTGATCTCCAAGACGTTGATGATTTGTTCACCAGAGCATACGATAGGATGGGTTTTACACTCATAATCCACAAGACCAAGAAGCTCTACCAACCTGTTCCCACTGCACCACACTGTGTTCTGACAACAGAGATTCTCAATGAGATTCTGGAAAATGTAAACGGCTTCCCATTTCTCGGGAGCCACCTCTTGGCAGATATCAATGAGGTAATTCACCATTGCCTTTAATGTCTCAGCACAGCCTTTGGTGGATTAACAAAAGGCTGTTTGAATATCAAGACCTAACACAAAACTCAATATTTACAGCACATACCCCAAGTCACTGAAAAATACCACAAAAAAGATCTCCATAAAATCCGCCAAATTCATTGGATGGATTAGCAAACTGACAACACCGGCCTCCTACAGGCCAAAATCTCCAGGATTGATGCCATTCAATCACTCATCATCAGCTACATTAGGTAGATCACCATGCTTGCTTGCCTGACATCACACCCCTGAAATGAACATACTATTTCAGGCTCTCTCATATGAGGAATTTACCAGATGGACAGAGAAAAAATGTAAGGGTGTTCTCAAAGCATCTTTGAATAAATGAAACATCTGCACTGTCTCCTGGGATTCCCTGGTCCATGATTGCTCAAAGCGGAGAAGGAGCATTCAGGATGGTGTTGCAGGCATCGCAGCCATGATATTCAAAGCTGTGTACTGGGAACACAAAGAAGCTCTGCAGAAATGGCAAAAGAAGCAGGAGCTGCCCATCTGCACATTGCTTCCTGCCCTACTGGAGAAAGAAGTTGCAATTTCCCCATTGTCATCATTGGGCACCTTGGAACCCACAAAGCCTGAGTGGAAGCAAGTCAATCTCAACTTCAAAGAACTGACAAAGAAGGTTGAGCCTGTGGAGATTAGTGCAGACTCAGCAATTGCTGGGCCAATTCCTGAACAACTGACTTGGTGGCACCATGGAGGGTTTGGTTGGCCAGATGTGCTGACATCCTGAAAGCGACAGTTGTCACTGGCATAATTTCCACACTGATCTATAGAGATGGCTCTCTAGGTTGGACTTCAGAGTAGTAATGCAAGATGACGACAAAAAAAGGTGAATGAGGACTCCTCTTATTTCACAGTCGTGGTACTGAAAGTTCTTGCTATCTTTTCTAATGCTTAGTGCAGGTGTGACTGTGAAGCCAGCAGTTATCATCTCTGTCATCCTTGGAAGAAGAAAGGTTTCAGCACTACCTTTTAACCAAAGAAAGGGGTCAGTTCATATCTCTGTGATTTTCTTGAGGTTCTTGTAACCTTTCCCTGATATCTGAAACAGAGCCTTCCAACCAAGCCTTTCCTTGCTACGAACCTTGCCGCTGTCAGTTGGTGTAGGATCACATTGCAGACGACTCAGCTCATGCTCCCCCCACAATGTTTGGGCTAATATAGAGGACTTCTTGCTGTGCTGATGTAAAGGCTGGAGGCTTCTCCTCTAATCTTGTTCCTCTCCCTGACACTAAAGTCAGTTTGTCCTGCAAAAAGAGAATAATATGTGTGTTGAAATCTAAGCATAAATGTATAGAACCTGTCCATATTGTGATTGTTATGAGAACTGCAAAGTAAGAAAAATAGAATGCTGAGATGTGGGAGTGGGTGAAATATCAAAAAGGAAATGTCCACAGCGCACAGTTTCATTGTCACAGTTGAACAACATAGAAACATGACATCCATCCCACCACTTTCATGATCATTATCACGTGCACCTTTGCTAATCACACATGTCTGCATTCATTCCATATCCTGCTATGCCCTAATTCAAGTATTTGTCCCGATACTTCTTAAATATTGGTACTGTTCGTGTCTCCACCATCTCCTCAACAGACGTTTCTAGATACCAACTGCACTATGTGTGAAAAATGTACCCTCCAGATTCCCTTTAAATCTCCTCCCTCTCATCTTACATCTATGCCCTCAAATTTTAGGCACCTGGTTATCTACCCTATCTACATCTCTCATAATTTTATATGCCTCTATCATCACCTCTCAGCTTCTTCACTCCAGGGAAAACAGACCTTGACTGTTCAATCCTTTGTGATAACTCAGCCCTCCAATCCAGGCAACATCCTGTTTTCTGTTGTAACCTGAGTCAACCTTCGTTTTCCACCAGACCACATTTTTGTTATAATCTGCAAAATTACTAATGATACCATTTACATTCTCATCCAAATAATTCATATACACAAACAACAAAAGACTCAGCACTGATCCATGTGGCTCACCATTGGTCACAAGCCTCAAATCTGAAAATACCCTCCATATCGCCTTTTGCCTTCTTATCACCAAGCCAATTTTGTATCCAATTTGTTAGCTCAATTTGGAACCATGTATTCCAGTCTTCTGAACTAGCCTACAATGCAGGACCTTGTCAAAGACCTTGCTAAAATCCATGTAGACATTGCCTACCATCCTGCCCGCATCAATCCCTGAGGTCACCTCTTCAAAAAAACTCAAATTCGTGACACATAATTTCCCACACACAAAGCCATGTCAACTACTCCTAATCGTCAAATGCAAATAAATCATGTCCCTCAAAATCCTTTTCAATAATGTTTTTATCATAATACCTGGCTCGCTGGCTAGCAATTACCTGGCTTATCCCTGGTTCTTCTTAAATAAAGGCACAACATGAGCTATTCTCCAATCTTCTGGTAACTTACCTGTGGCTAACAAAGATACAAAAATCTCTGCCAAGATCCTAGCAATCTCCTCTCCTGCTTTCAATATCATCCTAAGACACACCTGATCAGGCTTTGGGAATTTATCAACTTTTATGTGCTTCACGACTTTCAACACCTCTTTTATTGTAATATTGATAAGTTCCAGGACATCATTATTCCCTCCCCTGAACCCACCAGCTTCCATGTCCTTCTCCACTGTAAATAAATTTGAGACCTCACATACTTCCTGTGGTTCCATATATACTGTAGATCACCATACTGTTCATTTGGAACACTGTCTCCCTGAATATCCGTTTGCTCTTACCATACTAATAGAATGTTTTAGAATTCTCCTTTATCTTGTCTGCTCGCATATCTCATAGCCCCTTTCTTAAGTGTGTCCCTACATCTCTTATACTTCTCAAGGGACGTGCTCGATTCCATTTGCCTAACCTGACACATAAAAGTTGTGGAAATGGAAGGCAAGGAGTTGAATGCAGTTACTGAATGATTCTAACATGTTCTTCAAAGAAAGTAAAGGACAAATTATGTGCATTCAGAATGAATGAAAGAGATAAGGATATAGATTGTACAATGATCATCCCCACCCTCACCCCATCTGTTGAGCATTTTCCTCCTACAACTTTACAACAGTTGCTCAACTTCTTTCATCTCACTTCATTTAGAAAGCAACACTGATTCACAAAAAAATAGTTCGTCTCCTTGCAGCATCAAATAGCAAGAGCAGAGTGTTTTATGAAATGTGAGTTTTTGGGTAACACTGATCTGCACAGAGACCCAGCTACTTTTACACACTAGTCTCAGAATGCTGGTGCAAGTGATAAGGAATGCAAAAGTGTGTTGGCCTTTGGTTCAGAGCTCAACAGCAAGAATGATTCAAAGTGTTGGAGTAACTCGGTGGGTTAGACAGCATCTGCGGAAAACATGTATATGCGATGTTTTGGGTTGAAACCCTTCTTCAGAATCAGGGTGGATCATTAAAATTACAGAATATAACTTGATATTTTAGAAAGATCTTTGGGTGGAATATACATTCACCATATTTATAAATGATTTATGTGATCAGATGTAAAGTCATGTATCCAAGTTTGTCAATGATAGAATTATAAATAGCATTGTAAACAGTATGAATGGAAAAAATACATTTATATGAGATAGATTGTGAATGGGCAAAATTGTGAATTACATCATTGGCAAATGTAATTTAGATTAAAAAATAAAGGATCAAAAATAAAATTATCAAGGGCTGGAAATAGCCAAATATTCTGCAGGGAACAGCCTTAACAGCATTACCCACTAATGAGTCTTGGATCTGTTTGAACCTGCTTCCGTCCGTTTTATATTAGGTGACAGCAACCCATCATAGGATCGTAGCCCTCATTTATTTTAATGGGAATTGTCTGCCTGGAGATTAGAAAGTAAAGGGGTTTTCCACACATTTCAATGTCAAAGACTTATAAAAACAAAGTTATTTTAAAAAACAATCTGCATTGACAAAGCTGCCCCTCGAGGTTTGCTTCCTGTCATAGCACCTCGTGCCAAAGGGTTACTCATGATTGAGGCCTCATCATGCCTCATCAGGTGATTCTTGGGTGTGGAGACCTGGTTCTCTCGAGCCGCCCAGGTTGGTACAGACATATTGTGCTTAAGGAGTCTAGGCAAAGAGCAGGTTCCAACCCAGTTTTACCCAATACTTCCTAAATGGTAGAAACCGAGAAATAAAGAGGTTCGAAGTTTATATGCACAAATCGTTTAAACATCATGTTTAAAAACAAAAAAATATATATTTTTAAATGTTGCCAGGCCTTATATTTTCAGGAGTGGAAGGGGCTTTGATGAAAGATCTTTGTATCTCCTCTGGCCACAGATAAGGTCTCGGACAACTGGAGAGCAGCCAATGTTGTTCCTTTGTTTAAGAAGGGAAGTAGAAAGTATCCAGGAAGTCATAAACCGATGAGCCTACAGTGATAGGGAATCTATCAGAGAGGATTCTTCGGGATAAGATTTACTTGCATATGAAAGAGGATAGGATAATTGGAGACAGTCAGCATGGCTTTGCATGTGGTAGGCTATGTCTTACAAACTTGATCGAGTTTTTTGAGGAGGTGACGAAGGTGATTAATGAAGGATGGGCAGTGGACGATGTCTACATGGATTTTTGCAAGGCATTTGATAAAGTCCCTCATATTACATAGAAGAGTTCAGCACAAGAATGGGCCCTTTGGGCCAAATTGCCTGTTGCAAAAATAATGCCAAGACCACTTATTTTCTGCCTGTACATAATTCATATCCCATTTCTTGCATATCCATATGCCTACCCAAAAGTCTCTTAAATGCCACAAGTATCTGCTTCAACCACCGGCAGCGCAGTCCAGACACTCACCATCCTCCGTGTAAAAAAACTTGCTCTGCACATTTTTTTTGAACTTTGCCTTTTTCCCCCTCAAAGCTGTGCTTTCCAGTATTTAATTTTTCCATCCTGGGGAAAAGGTTCTGACTGGCTACCCCATTTATGCCTCTCATAATTTTACATATTCTATCAGGTTTCCCTGCAACCTCTAGCGTTCCAGAGAAAACTATCCAAGTCTGTCCAACCTCTCCCTGTAGCTAATACCCCATAATCCAGGCGTCATTTAGGTAAACCTCCTCTGCACCATTTCCAAAGCCTCTACTTCCTTTCTGTAATGAAGCAACCAGTACTGCACACAATATTCCAGAGTGCTTCTTACACTCTTATACTCAATGCCCCGACCTGCGAAAACAAGACTACCATATACCTTCTTTACCACTCTATCTACTTGAGTTGCCAGTTTTAGGGAATTAAAGACTTGGACCCTAAGACTTCTCAGCTCATCATTGCTGTTAAGGGTCATGCCATTAAATTTCCCCATACATTTGCCCTCCCAAAGTGCAATACTTCACACTTGCTTGGATCAAACTCCATCTGCCATTTCTCCACCAATTTCTGTAGCTGATCTATAAACCGCTGTACATTTTGACAGATTTTCTCACAGACCACAACCCCAGCAATGTTTGGGTTATCTGCAAGCTTGCTAACCAACCCATTTACAGTTGCGTCCATTATGCACATCACAAACAGCAGAGGTTCCAGCACTGCAGATCACTGCAGAACTCCTCTGGTTACAGACATCCAGTCAGAATATTGTCCATTCGCCCCAACCCTCTTCTGTCTTCTATCAATAAGCCAGTTCTGAATCCATATGACCAAGCCACTGTTAATCTTGTGCATTTTAATCTTCTGGAACAGCCTACCATGGGGGACTTTATCAAATGCCTTACTATAATCCATCCATCCACCCACTGCCCTACCCTCATCGATCACCTGTGTCACCCTCTCAAACAGCTCGATCACATTAGCAAGACATGATCTGTCAAGTACAAAGCCTTGCTGACTGTTCCTAATTAACCCATTCTCTTCTAAATGGGACTAAATCCTATCCCAAAGAATCTTCTCCAAAAGCTTCCTGACAATGCATTCTCTTTGGTGGAAACTGATGCAAACGACTCATTTAGTACCTCACCAATGTTTTCAGACTCTAAGCACTCCTCCTTTATCTGTGAGCAGTCTTGCCTTCATATCATATCATCATATATATACAGCCGGAAACAGGCCTTTTCGGCCCTCCAAGTCCGTGCCGCCCAGCGATCCCCGTACATTAACACTATCCGACACCCACTAGGGACAATTTTTACATTTACCCAGCCAATTAACCTACATACCTGTACGTCTTTGGAGTGTGGGAGGAAACCGAAGATCTCGGAGAAAACCCACGCAGGTCACGGGGAGAACGTACAAACTCCTTACAGTGCAGCACCCGTAGTCAGGATCGAACCTGAGTCTCCGGCGCTGCATTCGCTGTAAAGCAGCAACTCTACCGCTGCGCTACCGTGCCGCCAGGTTCTCCCAGGTTACCCTCTTGGTTTTAAAGCAGGTATAAAAAGCTTTGGGATTTTCTTTAATCTGACCCATGAAAGCCATTTAATGACCAATTTTGACCCTTCTAATAGCCCGTTTGAATTATTTCTTCCTTTCTTTATATTCTTAAAAACCCGTGTCTGATTTTATCATCTTAAACCATGATACACTTCCTTTTTCTTTTTGACCAAATTTCCAATCTTTCTTATCATCCATTATTTTGCCATTTCCATTACTTTGCCATCTGTAACCCTCTTCCTTACTGGAACATGCCAGTTCTGAACATCAATCAACTGGCCTATAAATGACTCGCATCACGGGAAGGATATTGTAGTTTTGGAGAAGGTGCAGAACAGGTTTAGCATACCATGTCTGGATTAGAAGATATTAGCTAAAAGAGATTGGACATATTTGTATTGTTTTCTCTGGAACATCAGAGATTAAAGGGAGACCTGATAGAAGTATATAGAAGTTATGGCAGGCATAGACAGGATAGGCAGTCAGGACCTTTTTCCCAGGGTGGAAATGTCAAGTTCAAGAGGCCATTGCTTTAAGGTGAGAGGGGGCAGTTTGTAAGGAGATATGCGGGGCAAATGTTTTTACAATGAGAGTGATGCATGCCATGAAGGGAATGGACAGGTGTGGATCATATGCAGGCAGTGGAGATTAGTTTAACATGCAACCTGATCGGCACACACATTGTGCACCGAAGGCATGTTCCTTTGTTCTACTGTTCTGTTCTAACGTAATGTGTGGAAGTTACATTACTTGAATACCAAACCTTAATCTTGCCATACTAAGTACAGTACTGAGCAATTTGACCACCAAGGGTTAAATGCTGAGATTAAGCAAAAAAAAACTATTCTGCTCCTTTAAATTTAAACACTTCAGAGGTGATTTGATTGAGGTTTCCAAAATGTTGAAATTAATCAATAAACTAGGCAGATAGAAACATTTTTACCTCATAAGGTAGCAGGCATTTGCAATATTCTTCTATGAATGGAAATAACACTGGGACAAATGTGAATTTTCAATGTGATAGTTAATGAAATGTGCCAAAGGATAACAGTGAAGATTGGATAAATTGAGTTTAGCCATTATCTCATTTTACTAATTTAGACCTTCGGGTGTAAATGGTTTGTTCCTGTTTCTGCACACTGTAAACCCACAGTCTTCTGACTCATATGTAAGTCTGCCACCAAGGGCAGTACAGTGGCACACCTGGTAGAGTTGTTGCCTCACAGCGGCAGAGACCTGGGTTTGATCCTGAACTCGGAGCTAGCTGTCTGGAGTTTGCATGTTCTCCCTGTGACAGGATGGATTTACACCAGGTGCTCCAGTTTCTTTCCACATCCCAAAGACATACAGATTTGTAGGTTAATTAGACTCTGTAAAATTGCCCTTTATGTGTTGGGAGTGCATGCAAAAGTGGGATAATATAGAACTAGTGTGAACGGGTGATTGATGGTCATGGTGGACTGGATGGTCCAACAGGCTTGTTTCCATGCTGTATCTCTAAGCTAAATTAACACACAGCTAATAATAAAATTATCTGGAAAAAGAATGTTGCTTAACATGACATTGCATGGTTCTTTTCTGTCGAGGAAATTGAATTAGAGAAAAATGAAAGGAAAAATTGAGTTTTGATTCAAAAGGCTTTATTGCATGATATCATGGAGAGATGGCGGGAGTTAACTGCTCACCAGTTCTTTGTCTCAGCAGCAGAATTAGCCAGCAGTTATACAGGGCAGTGAACAACTTTTTTTTTCTGTTAGACACAATTATACGAAAATATACTTCATCCTTGGCTAAATGTTTTCATGTTATTACTATCTACTACGTGGGTATTAATTATTTAATTAGTCACAATATACTTTTTGTTTATGTTAATCTTATTTAACAACAGATGGTAATACAAGTTAAACATAATACCAGGGCATCTTGACATTATTCCATCTAATTTTTCAAGCACACCGCGCCACAGCCCACTCCCCGAGCCAATCATAAGCCCCCATTGTCTGCAACATTTCTGCGCTACTAGTGGCAGGGGGCACGGGTGGTCTACCCAACTATTGCTGTTGTATTTTGCTATGCTACGCATTCCCAGACAAAAAACACAGGAAAGAGATCAATTCTCGGAGATAACGTGACTGAAACTTGTTTTGCATGATTCTCATGATCTCTGCAGCTGGTCAACAAGAGATGCCAATTGCCACATCCGCACACCCTTTCGTTACCTTATTTAATTCCAACCATAATTAAGTAAATGGAGATTTTAATTTTTCTTCAATTTCAAAGAGAAAGAGGAAGTTTCCCCAAAATAATATTCTTCACTCAATAAAAGTATGATTTAATCATTGGAAACTCAAAAGTCTAGAAACTGTCAGAGGAGAAGTACCATTTATAGAATGCAGAAGAATCAGGGTACTGGTGCAACAAGATAAACCAGTTTAATGCATTCAGCAGGAATTGCGTGAAAAGGAGGACTTCAGATTCAGGGAAATTTGAATCTTTTTCAGGTGTGAAGGAGGCCTGTACAAATAATTGGGCTGCTTGTCTGAGAGCAATGCCTTTGGTGAGGGTTAAGTTAGTTAATATTGTTTGTGGGGATCCACACAAAGAGGAACTGGATGAATCACCAGAATAAAATGAACAATATAAACAAGGAGAAACAAACAGCATTAGAATAAACTACAGTCCAGATAGAGAGCTGTCAGAAGAGAAATGTAAGCAATTAAGATGAATTTTGAAATGCATATGCACTAATTTGAGTGGTGTGACAATTATGATTGGGGAATTGCACCATACATGAAGTTATAATCTAATGGCAAAATTCTGCTTCTTAAACAGACTGGGATCGACAATGATCTGCTTTCACTCTAGTTTTATGTGTTCCAAGATGGCTAAAATTAAAAAACGGACTCTTCCAGAGATGGAGCAGGAAATGGCAGAATGGGAAAGTGGGTCTTCGAGCATGGAAATAGGGCCTTTGTCCCAACTCATCTATGCTGAGCAAGATGCCCCATCTATGCTAGTCACATCTACCCATGTTTGACCCATAAACATCTAAACCAGGGGTGTCAAACTATCAGCCCGTGGGCCGCATTCAACCCGCAAAGGGATTCAATCCAGCCCGCGGGATAATTTGAGGAAAAAAAACAGCGCTGTTAGATTATACATGGAAAGTGAGCTACATGACCGCTTAATCTTGCAGGAAATATGAATTTTGCGCGGAAAGAAAATGCAGGTCTGATCTGCAGCTGTCACCTCCCCACTCCCCAGCTCCCGGGGGTGAGTGGAAGCTACGCCCATATCCGGCCATGCAGTGTCACGGAAGGGGCCAGCGCAGGGGAAGGTGGGGAGTCTCTGTGTTGTTGTGGACACTGGGAAGTGTCTGGGCTGCCGCCACAGAGACCGCCACCATGTACCTGAGACCCAGTGAGTGCGTGGATACAGGCTGGTGGGAAGTCGCTGCACCGTGAATGGGGCCGCAGCCAGCCATCCCAAATCTGAGCTGTTCTCCAGGGTGGGGTCTCTGGGTTAAGGTTAGATGGGATGTGAAGACATGCTGATAGTTATGCGGGAATAGGGAAGAGAAGGGAGAAGGTGGTGGTAAAGGAAGGAGACAGGGAGCAGATGAGGGAAGGGGGGGGGGTTAGGGATGAGGAAGGGAAGGGAGGGTGTCGAGGGAGGGGTGTGGGGGAGTAGATGGTAAAGAAAGGAAGTAGGGAGGGAGGGGGTGAGGAAGGGAGCAGATGAGAGAAGGAATGGTGTTTAGGGATGAGGGAAGGGAGGGGATTTCGGGATGAGGTTAGGAAAGAGAGAGGATGAAGTAAGGGAGGGGAGTGGGGGAGTAGTTGGAAGGAAGGAAGTGGGGGTGAGAGAAGGGATAGGCTGAGGAAAGGGAGAGGGTAGGTGAGGGAGAAGGTGAGGGTAGAGGATGCGAAGGAAGAAAGACATAAGGAGAAGGATTGGGAGCGGGGCCTTCAGGTGAGATGATGGACAGACCATCTTTCACCATGCCAGGTAGCTGCTGTTTGGCTGTTCACTACCCAGCGAGCCCATTGTGGGCAAAACATAAACACTGTAGTTAGACTATAATTCAGGGGAACAGAATTAGGCCATTTAGCCCATCAAGTCTACTTTGCCATTCAACCATTGCTGATCTATTTTCTCTTTCAAACCACATTCTATTGTCTTCTTTCTCCCTGTAACCTAATCAAGACCTATCAGTCTCTGCTTCAAAAATACCCAATGTCTTGGCCTCCACCGCTGTCTGCAGCAATGCATTCCACAGATTCACCACCCATTCCTCCTCATCTCCATTTTGAATGTATGATCTTTTATTCTGATGCTGTGACCTCTGGTCCTAGACTCTCCTATTACTGGAAACATTATTTCCACATCCACTCTATCTAGGGCCTAGATACCAATCATAAAAGTAATGCTTGCTAGGCAATCTTCTTCATAAGAAACAAAATTCGTAAAGTGAAACACTTTGTAGTTATAGCAGAGACTGAGACACATGAGAGCAGGTTGAAAAAACCAAGGCAACGAAAGCTGTGGGAGCACGGGCGTGTGCGTTCGCGCGTGCACAAGTGATCCGGCCCGCATGGTCACATTTTGCCCATTCCGGCCCGTGACCTAAAATGAGTTTGACACCCCTGCTCTAAACTTTTTCTATCCATCTATCTGTCCAAATGTTTTTTAAATGTTTTTATAGTACCTCCACTGGCAGCTCGTTCCATAAACCCACCACCCTCTGTGTGAAAATGTTGCCCTCAGACTCCTATTAAATCTTTCCCCTCTCATCTTAAACCAATGCCCTCTGGTTCTTGATTACTCTATCCTGGGAAAAAGATTGTATGCCTTTATTACGCCCTTCATGACTTTATACACCTCTATAAGATGACTCCTAGTCTGCCCAACCTCTCCCCATAATACATTCCCTAGAGTCCGGGCAATATCCTCACAAATATTTTCTGCACTTTTTGTGTGTAGCTTATGAAGTGGTATGCTCTCTCTGTTGCTTTCATGGAGTCTTTATGTGCTCCCAAGTCATGGTGTTGAGATGGTCAACACCTTCCAGAATGCAGATTTCATATTTCTAGTAGTCATGGGGCCAGGAATCAGTTGCTTTGATCATTTCAGAAACAAGCCCATTGACCCACCATGTCTGTGACAAACTTTTAGTACCTATTGTGGCTTTGGGGAGGACACTGGGTTGACAATGATACCGACACTTGCAGTGGGGAAAACTCACACAATATGGTTTATTTATGGTGGCAAGAAGGTCTAGGTCCAGGTGGGGCATTGTCCCTTGTCGTCAGTGCGCATCTGAGGAGGCATGGCAATCTCGGCTTTGTCCCAGCAGCTCAGTCCTGGTTTTGAAGGAGGAGAAACGGTTATCTCAGACGTTAGGTGGTCCAACCCATTTGGACACAGCTTTTACTTACTTGGTTGTGGCTTCAGCTTAATGGTGCTGAGGTCTCCTGGCTTGTCTGCCGGTGATAGGGATCAGAGCCACATCCGAGGGAGAGGGCACTGTTACACTGTCTCTACTAGTTGCATTTACCAGCACTTGCTCCGTAGCCTACTGTACCTTGTGATTCAAATGCTCATCTGGCCTCTTTTTAAAAGTTGCGAGAATATCTACCTCCCCCACCTTCGCAGGTAAGGTGTTCCAGATCACAACATCCTGTGTGAAAAAAAGCTCTCTCAGATCCCCTCTAAATTTCTTAATACTGACCTTCAACCTATAATGTCTGGTCTGAGACACCTCTGCCATGGGAAAAAGTTACTTACTATCTATCCTCTGCACCTCCATCAAGTCTACTCCCAGCCTTGTCTGCTCCAAGGAAAGCCAAGCTGAGCCAATCAAGCTTCTCCACTTATCTGAAACATTTCACGCCAGGTAATCTCCTCTGTATCCTCGGCAACCAGATCTACACACAATATTACAGCTGTTTCTTAACCAATATTTTACAAAGTTTACCAAGACCACCCTGCATTTATGACCATGGCTAATGAAGGCAATCATTCCAAATGCCTTCTTTACCACTCTTTCTACTTGCGTTGCCAATCAAGGGATTATTGGACTTGTGCACCCTTTGTTCCTCAACACTTCCTTGAGTCCTACCATTCGTTGTATATGTCCTCACCTTATTTCACCCGCAAACTCACATTTATCCGAATTAATCTGGTGATCCCCTTCACACGCCAGTGATCCATTCACTCCCCAGTGACCCCCTTCACACACACCAGTGTTCCCCTTCACTCGCCAGTTATCCCCTTCACCCGCCAGTGATCCCCTTCAAACTCCACTGATCCCTTTTAATCTCCAGTGATTCTTTCACTTGCCAGTGATCCCTTCACTCGCCAGTGATCCCTTCACTCCAGCGAACCCCTTCACTCTCCAACGATCCCCTTCCCTCTCCAGTGATCCCCTTCACTCTCCAGTGAACCCCTTCACTCCACTGAATCCCTTCACACACCAGTGAACCCCTCAACACTCCAGTGATCCCCTTCACTCTCCAGTGAACCATTTCACACTCTAGTGATCCCCTTCACACTCCAGTGATCCCCTTCACTCTCCAGTGACGCCCTTCACACTCCACTGATCCCCTTCAATCTCCAGTGATCCTTCACTTGCTAGTGATCCCACTCACTCTCCAATGACCCCCATCACATTCGAGGGATCCCCTTCACTCTCCAGTGAACCCCTTCATTCTCCAGTGATCCCTTCACTCCAGTGATCCCCTTCACAATCTAGGGATCCCCTTCACTCTCCAGTGGACCCCTTCACACTCCAGTGAACCCCTTCACACTCCAGTGAACCCCTTCACTCTCCAGTAATCACTCTCCAGTGAACCCCACTCTCCAGTGATCACTCTCCAGTGAACCCCTTCACTCTCCAGCGATCTCCTTCACACGCTAGTGATCCCTTTAGCGATCCCCTTCACTCTCCAGTGATCCCCCCTGGCAACGGCTAACACAGGCCGCTGCCCCCCAGCCCGACCCGCGTCACTCCCCGGCAACTGGTAGCACAGCTCCCTGCATCCCCCACGGGCCCGGCGGTAACCCCTGGCATTGCCTAACGCAGGCCCTTCCCCCCGGGCCGGGCGGTAACCCCTGGCAATGCCTAACGCAGGCCCCTCCCCCCCGGACCCGGCGGTAACCCCTGGCAACGTGCAACGCAGGCCGCTGCCCCCGGCGGTAACCCCTGGCAATGCCTAACACAGGCCCCTCCCCCCCCGGGCCCGGCGGTAACCCCTGCAACGTGCAACGCAGGCCGCTGCCCCCGGCGGTAACCCCTGGCAACGTCCAACGCAGGCCGCTGCCCCCGGCGGTAACCCCTGGCAACGACTAACACCGGCCTCCAGCATGGCGCACAAGTACGACACGCTCCTAACCGAGAAATCCGCTTTGAGCATGATGCTTGCTGACAGGAACCCGCTTCTTCAGCCCTGGTGAGGACCCTCACCCGGCCAGCGCCCTGCGCCTGGTGGCCTTTGACCGGTTTGTGGGACGTAGACTTGTTTCAGGTTTTTGTTTGAGAAATGCTGTGGTGAGGGGGTTAAGATCCAGCGTTGGACTGTACCTCTGAAATTAAGGCGAAGCGATTCTTCTTCCACGCTAGCTAATTAAAACATAACTAATTTTTAAAAGATTTTTTAAAATGGCAATTGTAATTCAGAAACTACGGGATTATTGTAAAAACTCAGCTGATCATAAATGTTTTTTAGACTGATCCACGGTGGTGGTGAATCAGGAGCTCAGCACGATTTTCTTAAAAGTTACTGTCCCTGTTAGTATTAAAAACAGTGAGTGCTGAGGCTCCTCTTTGCTGGGCGAATCACACCCTTTAATCTTTCTACCAATTTTTTTAGTCAATATTTTCATCCAAGGAAAATGTCCTTTCTGTTCACATTTGATAAACCTCCCTTCAATTTTACTTGTTTGAAAAAAAAACCTCCAGCATAGCCAATCCTCTTAAACATTTTTTAATACCTTGATAACATCCTTGTTAGTCGGGCAGCCTTTCCACATTCTTCCTAGAGTATGGTTTGCTCTCTCCAATACAATAAAACTGATAATCTGACACTCTTGGAACTCTGCATCTCTGGAGAGCAGAGATAGGTAGATAGGTAACATTTCAGTTTATTCACAAAATGCTGGAGTAACTCAGCAGGTCAGGCAGCATCTCGGGAGAGAAGGAATGGGTGACGTTTCGGGTCGACCCGAAACGTCACCCATTCCTTCTCTCCCGAGATGCTGCCTGACCTGCTGAGTTACTCCAGCATTTTGTGAATAAATCGATTTGTACCAGCATCTGCAGTTATTTTCTTATATATAGGTAACATTTCAGGTTGGGACACATGTAGACTGATTGTGGATGGTATGGGGTGGGGAAAGGGAGGGGGGAGGGAGAAAGCTGTGAGGGGAGGGACAGGACAAAGCATGGCAGTGTAATAGGTTGATACAGGTGAGGAGCGTTTATGATAAGGCAAATGGTTGAACAAAGGCCAGAGATGAAAAGACAAGGTGTGAGACAAAACGATTGAAGAGATGTGAATTGTGAAATTAGAGGAAGGAATGTAGGTGGGAGGGAGGGGAAGGAGACAAATAGGTGTGTCTAGGTGGGGCGAGGAGAAAGGAAAGGGGGAGGGGGTGTTATGTAGTTATCTAATATTGGAGAATTCAAATTTCATACCATTGGTTTATAAGCTTCATAAGCATAATATCAGGTGCTGTTCCTCCAGTTTGCACGTGGAGATCCAGGACAGAAAGCTCAGCGAATGTGGAGGTATTAAAATGGTTAGCAATCAGGCGATCCAGCAGGCCGTGGCAGACTGAGCATATGTATTCGATGATATGGTCGCCAAGTCTCGCTAATGTAATTTTTAAACTTCTCTTTTATTTGATTTTTAAATTCTGCAGTAATATGAATTTTACAATGAATCCGATATTTAAAAGGAACAGGGGCAGGAATATCCAGCACTCCGACCACAAATCTACCCATGTTCCTGATGTCTAGGGTCCTGGACCCCAACCCTGGCCACACTCATCTCGACTGCACTCCACACACTTAGCTCTGCTTGCACACCTATTTGTATTCTGGACCTCTGGTTGACATTCACTGTTTTGCCCATCTGATCACACCCAGTCCCTGGAATTTTGCATCATATTTGCCATCCGAGAACATGTAATTTATTTATCAGTTTGCAGAGTGAGATATTGTAGACACATTTATTATTATTTTTTCCCCCTATGGTAAATACTTGAACTGTATGGATTCTTAACGTTTAAAGCAATTCATTAAGTTGACAGACTGATCCATGAGACAAACAGGAAGAATGTGGTTTACCCAGGGATTTTTTACATTCAGCCTCTCCAACCTTTCATGCACATCATTGCAGCTCAGAGTGCAGTTAATCTCATGACACAATCCTTAGAGCAAGAATTATTGTTCAAAACCAATATTACATCTGCAATTCTGCTTCTGCTTTTTTACAAAATAAGCTGATTCAACATTTGTACAAATTTTGCAAAATAAAACTAGTCCCCAAGGTTTTGCACTCTTTGCAATCTTTGCTGATTGTACTGTTGTTATTTTTATTGAACCTGCAGATCTTTTTTGTCTATCTGAACAGAAAGGAAATTGTCTCATCGTGGCTCTGGTCAGAAATATAACAGCAGTCAAATTCATTTCAGAAAAATCTTCAATCTCTCAGTCTTCTTCATTGTAGTCGTATATATAATTTGCTAGGATCAAGAACTCTACATTTCATCTTGGGAATATTGATGAGAAATTAAGCAGAATTGTATATCTCCAGCATTCCTCTAAATCCCTGACCTACTGGTAGTTGTCAGTGTAAAAACTACCATTACTCATCCCCAAGCACCTTATGCAATGCTCTGAAAGGCCTTCCCATTAGTGTTTCACTTGGATGCTCTATTGAATGCCATGGAGTTATTGAGATCAGTAGGATGATTCGTTTCTCTATCCTTGTGCCACCATCACGGGGATAGTGGACATTTGTCCAAGAATGGCCAACATGAGTTTGTGCTCAGTAATAGACAATAGACAATAGGTGCAAGAGTAGGCCATTCAGCCCTTCGAGCCAGCACCGCCATTCAATGCGATCATGGCTGATCACTCTCAATCAGTACCCTGTTCCTGCCTTCTCCCCATACCCCCTCACTCCGCTATCCTTAAGAGCTCTATCCAGCTCTCTCTTGAAAGCATCCAACGAACTGGCCTCCACTGCCTTCTGAGGCAGAGAATTCCACACCTTCACCACTCTCTGACTGAAAAAGTTCTTCCTCATCTCCGTTCTAAATGGCATACCCCTTATTCTTAAATTGTGGCCCCTTGTTCTGGACTCCCCCAACATTGGGAACATGTTTCCTGCCTCTAATGTATCCAATCCCCTAATTATCTTATATGTTTCAATAAGATCCCCCCTCATCCTTCTAAATTCCAGTGTATACAAGCCTAATTGCTCCAGCCTTTCAACATACGACAGTCCCGCCATTCCGGGAATTAACCTAGTGAACCTACGCTGCACGCCCTCAATAGCAAGAATATCCTTCCTCAAAGTAAGTAACGTGAATGGTTTTTCCAACAAAAATTGATGAAACCTAGTAACTCCATAGATAATCATCAATGTCTCTTCTATCTAACTAGATTTTTTTTCACTTCTGGTTAGACAAAGTAAAGTAAATAGTGGGTATCTGTGACATAGCTAATCACTGCTCCAGTTTCAGTTTTGTTTATTGTCACTTGTACCGAGGCACAGTGAAAAACACCTTGTTGTGTGCTGACTCGTCAGCAGAAAGACACCACAAGACCACAACCAGTTCACTCACAGTGTACAGACAGATTTCAGAGTGTGGAGCGATTGTAATATGAGTTTGTAGATCTGCTTCTGTGGCTAGCATGCAAATAGTCTTGTTGGGCGCCATCTTGGAAGCATGATTGTGTTAGCATCACAAACAAGTTGCAGGACTTGGTTAGTATTATAATTGACCAAAAATAACTTGCTGCTGAGGCTTTTCTTTGCACAGATGAAATACATCGTCCTGCCGGCGGCCATCTTCTTTGACCTCTCTTCCGCCTCGCTGCACCACGGGAGGTAGGTCAGGCGTGGGGCATGCCTAGCCAGGCGCTGGTCCTCCCGGCGTTGCTGTGCATGTGCCCCACCGCTGGGCCCGGCAACCCTCCTCCGTTGTGGTGCCATATTAGATCAAAATGGCGATCTCAAAATGGCAATCTCATATATGACCCGTTGGATTCCCATTGTGATGCTGAACATGGAATTATTAGATCAAAATAACTTGTCCCATTCACAGTATAAAGTTTATTCAAGTTTATAAAGTGAATTACTTTTAAAATATAATGAAACTTGATACTGCACACCACAGGTGTGGGTAAGGTGGCTCTAAAATTGTTGCGCTATCATGTACCGTTTTGGCTGTATTTTGGGAACATACGTACAAATATATATATATATATAAATATAAGATGAGACTTTTAGTTATATATAAATTTAGATTGTCTAAGAGTACAATCCCTTGTGGATATTAATTGCCAAATAATGTTTGTGATTCATTATTAAATGACTCTCTGGCACTCATCAATAGCTAGTGTTGCCTTTATTTTCTTGGACTCAACTTGCAATGCATGTAATATCAGTTTTGCCTGACAAGAGATTACCTCACTTTTAATGTAAAAGGTATTTGAGGTTGATTGCCTTTAATACCTAAATAAATACATATACAGATCTTATATTGTTCCCGAAACATCCTCAATGTTCTTCTGATGTAGACACAAAATGCTGAAGTAACTATTACCTATTCCTTGTCTCCAGTCACCTGTTCCTTTTCTCCAGAGATGATGCCTGACCCGCTGTGTTACTTCAGCATTTTGTGTCTATCTTCGGTGTAATCCAGCATCTGCAGTTGCTTCCTTACCCTTCTTGTGATGTATTCAGGTTAAATACATTTTTCAATCCATTCTTAAGTTACTCAGTCTGTATTTCCCTTATAAAGTAGGTTTGTGCACATAAACAGCCATTGTAATTGGTCACCTTGCCTTTTGCTCACTCAAGGGAAGAACTAGTCCCACGTAAGATTATCTCCCAGTGTATGATCTAAGGACATTGGGTGGCACGGTTGCACAGTGGTAGAGTTGCTCCCTTTTAGTGCCAGTGACCCGGGTTTGATCCTGACTATGGGTGCTTGTCGTATGAAGTATGTACGCTGTCCCCGTGACCTCCGTGGGTTTTCCCCAGGTGCTCCGGTTTCCACCCACACCCCAAAGACATACAGGTTTGTAGGTTAATTGGCTTGGTAAAATTGTAAATTGTCCCTAGTAAGTGTAGGATAGTGTTAATGTGCGGGGATTGCTGGTTGGCGTGGACATGATGGGCCAAAAGACCTGTTTCTCTAAGCTGAACTAAACTAAACACACTAAGGCAGTAGTGCCACAACAATTTGTTTTAGAATGACTTTTTATTGCTAATTGGCTCTTCTGACCTTGATTATGGATCCCAGACATACAACAATCCATAATTTCCAACAGCACTGGGCTCAAATGGTTCTGCAGCTTTTCTATGATTTTGTAAAATGGGTCACTAATTGGCAAACTGACTTTTTTCTATAAGTCTTTGTCATTATATGTATCTTGCCTTATTTATATTAATAGGATTTCCTTCCTACATTTGCATGCCATATTTCAAACATTTTAGACATAAAAACTAGCTTTATCTTTTCAATGTGCAAATTGAAATGTTTCCTTGCTTAATAAACTGCCCAGATTTCCAACTAACTGACCTGTAATTGACTACTGTCATGTATAGTTTTCCATTTTGATGGTTATTAAATTTGTCTTTTTATCCTGCAATTTCCCCAGCTCCTACATTTTTCTTGTACTCAAATCTGCACCTCAGATTAATACAGTCAATCATGAGCTCTCAACATAGCCATTCGGTAACTTTGTTATTTTTGATGGCTGTGATTCTTCATCATGCCCTCTCATCACCAATTCAACATCTTTAAGTTCAGGACATAAAAAAAACGATGCTTGTGCTTATGTGAGGACATTTCACAGACTGCTGCTGGAATTTTCCACATACATTACTATATGGCACAATCATTAAAGGAACAATTCTGATTCATAACCAGAATTTCATGCACTACACTTGTAAATGCAGAATATGGTTTCGAGGAAGAGAGAAGATTTGATGAGGCATTGCTCCAGGTAATAATAAAATTGAAAAGTTATTTCAATTTGTAGGTACAAGGAGAGATTAAAGACCAAGTATCTAAAGAAGAATCCTAAATTGCAGTCTGATGCTTTGAATGGACATAGATGGCGCTTCTTGAAAAGTGGACTGGATGATTTTCGTGATGGATTTCCACCATCGTCACAAGAGGATTTAGCCATAATACAGTATCAAAAAGGTGCCGGCCTTAGTCCTTCACTGGTGAATGTGACAGAAACTTTCAAGCCTGTTCAACGTATATCAAAAAGGCTCACTAAATCACAAATATGTTATTCCAAGGCTTTACCATCACAACAGATTAGGAGAGAGCAGATTGAAGAGATTGAATATGGCTTGAGTCAGCATCCATTGGCTCTTTATCCACACCTGGAAGAAGGAATGCCTCCAGAGGTAGGAAATAACTTGGAACAAAATTCTGCACTTTCCACACCTAATCTTTACTAAAAAGTAAATGTAGTGTTTTCCACATGAAGGAAACATTATCTTCTCAAGTAATTATCCTCTACAAATCAATTCTACTCTGCTGTTTAGATTATTTGATTTTACAGTCTAATATATGATATGTAGACAGATAATCTTCTTATGTTACACTGAAGTCTATGCTGAAGTTTAAACACCTGGGAACAAGATTGAAGTGTCTTAGCATTCTGTAATGTACGAAAGGACGTTTAAGATGATTTTTGTAGCTTTGAGTCTAGTCCTGCATTATTGAAACTCCCTTCCAAATGTGCACTGGTCTACACTTATTCCATTCATGGTGTTGCTAATTACAAATGCAATGGTGAACTGACAATTTTCAACTAGCGACTTTTTAATAATGTCCTCTGAGATCAAGAAGTTCTTTCAATAAAATCCTGCTTTTCACTTTATTGCACACCAAATATGGGTTTTTTCAAGTTAATTAGGCACTGATAGTCTCAAGCTCCATTGTGATCACTTGGGAGGGGGTGGGTGAAGGAAAGTATGAATATAGAGAGTTTTGAATACAATCTCTAACTACTGAAACAGGTAGGCAGGATTCCATACAAAAGGTGGCACTGCTGCAATTACAATCTATGTTTTGTTTTGGAATGGATTGTCAGCACAGACTGAGCAGGTGGAACATGAAGTTTGGATCTATAATTTTCTAATTAAAAACTAGTGTTATCATCAATCAGCCCCATTGTTTATTTAACTATGAATTGCACATATTTAGAAGTAATAACAAAAATATTCCTTCTCCAGCTCTTTGAGAAAATTGTAGATATCCTGGACCCTGAGATGCTCCTGCCCATTGAGGAGGATCAGGTAGCTCCCATGGAACCTACAGAAACGGAGAAGCTTCCTAAACCACAGAAGAAGAAGAAGATGAAGAAGGAAGAAGGAAAATGTTCAGAAAGGTAACTAATGAAACTTTTTTTCATGAAGCCGACATAAAAAAAAGCAAATGATAAGAAGCAAAAAAACTCTTGTCGTTCACTAAAGATAGACACACAATGCTGGAGTAGCTTAGTGGGCTAGGCAGCATCCCTGGATAACACGGATAGGTGACATTTCAGGTCGGAACACTTCTTCAGACTGATTGTAGGGGAGCGGGAAGAAAACTGAGAGAGTGTAGGTGCAGGACAGAGCATGGCCAGTAATAGGTGAACACGGCGAGCGGTTTATTTGAAAGGCATATTGTTGGACAAAGGCCAGAGATAAAGAGGCAGGTGTGAGCCCAAGGGGATAAAGAGTTGCAAAATGTTCTACTTTATGGCAGGCCTTGAATTCATTGAGGTGGGGATCTACATCATGCAGACCTGGAATCTCAGGCTCGCACCTGTCTCTTCATCGCTGGCCTTTCTCCAACAATCTATCTAACAAATAACCCCTTGCTGTATTCACCTACGATGGAAATTGTTTGTTGAGGAATCGGCCTAGATCAAATGGCTTTGTAGCTTATAAATTATGAGAAATGATTGTGCTCTGCTAGCAGATAGTTCCAAAAATGGTACGGAAAAGTATGGTTCCGATATGAAATGGATCTGGACTAGACCTTTAGAAGCAGGGTCAGGATCAAACCAGGCTGGTAATTGAGTTGTATTCAGTCCTGTTAACTCTGCTGGCCCACAAAATTTTGCACCTTAATTTTTTCTTAATTAATATATTCCAAAAAGAAAAGCCGATAAAGATGAGTGGTCTATGATGCCTATCCGATCATATCCTTGATAGATATACTGTCCGGATGAAGTTCATGCTTATTCTTTGCCGCAAATCTGCTGGTAAAAGCAATTTAGGAAATCAGTGTGGGAGATATGAAAAGTTATCCTTGAGTATGCACATACATCTTCTTTTTTTTAGCTTTAATATTCTGCAGTGGGTTTCTGGCTGGATTGCAACAGAAGGGATGGATGAAGAGGTTAGAGCAGAATAGGAAGAAACCATTTCTTGACAGTCAGGAAAAATGTATACCTATTCAGTGGCTGGTGTGCTACGAATTTAGATTGTTTAGTATCCCAAACAATGGTGAATGAAGAACAAGTGATCAAATAAAATATAAAAGCTTTTTCCAAATTATATTTTAATGGAAAATACTTTGCATTCAGTTATTCAGATTTAAGATTATGATTCAATTAAAACAACAATTGAGCTAATTAATAAAAATCATAAAAATTGCAATGTTGAGAATCTGAAACAGAAAATGCTGGAAATAATCATAAATCAAGCAAAGAGAAAGAGTTCTCCCTTGTCCACAGATGCTGCCTCTGCTGCTAAGTGTTTTCAGCACTTATTGTATTTGTTTCTTTTGGGCTAATTACTTGTGCTTGGATTATTCAGCAGTGAAGAAACAGTGCAAAGAAACCCATACAAATGGATTCTAACCAAAGGGGTACAAAAAGAAGACAAGAAAGTAAAACTAAAAAGGGTCATACCTTCAAAGCAAGATAAAGAAATAGAACACGTTACAAAGGCATTTTGTGACTGGGTTGCTTCTCTGGTATGTAGAATGGATGTTTCTTTTTTTGTGTGTTTTTGGGGTTGGGTAATTTGAGTGCCTATTTAATGCTTTTATTGTTGGACTGTGTTTTTGGGGGTTTTGGGGTTGTGTAATTTGAATGCATATTTAATGCTTTTATTGTTGGGCTGTGTTTTGGGGGTTTTTGGGGTTGTGTAATTTGAATGCCTATTTAATGCTTTTATTGTTGGACTGTGTTTTGGGGGTTTTTTGGGGTTGTGTAATTTTAATGCTTATTTAATGCTTTTATTGTTGGACTGTGGGTGACTGAATTTCGTCCAATATTGGATGACAAATAAAGCTATCTTGAATCTTGAATCTTGAATCTTGAAATATATGAGCAAGCTAGCTAATGGAGTTTAAAAAATAATTGTTGATCATGCTGTTGTTGCTCATGGATCAGATAAGCTCTTCAAATATCCAACTGCTCCAAAGGCCATTTTAGTGAATTGCAGGATGCTGAATCATGTTTATGCGCTTGGTGATGCTTTTCTTTTCATTTAAGCATTTTGTTATACCTAGAAGAGAAAACAGATTATTTAAAGGACAATTACAACATAATGCTGAGTTCTAAAAAGCTGTAAAAAGTAACAAGAAACAAATTGGCCCAACATTCACGGTACATTTTGTATTTCGTTCGTGGAATGTGGATTTTGCTGATAATGCTGTCATTTTATTGGCCATCCCAAATTGCTCCTGAACTGATACAGTTAAGAGCCCATCACATATGGCATGAATTTTTCATTTAAAGCAAATCCTTGTCCTTTATTGCAATCTTCATACTAATGTCTGAGAAACTAGTATTTACCTGCAGTCATGGTTTATAAAGTAAAGAATTAGATAACCAGCAATATAATTGTTTACCGTTCCCCAGAGGCGTTTCCCATCTGTTTCACTGGACTTGTCTATCAAACATTTCAACCTTTATTCAAAAGGACAGCTTTCCCATCGGGCAAATGTCAAGTCAAGAGTGTTTTATTATCATTTGTCCCAGATAGAACAATGAAATTCTTACAGAAATGTGAACACGAACACTCCAGATTCGGGGACAGTTTCTTCCCAGTTATTATCAGGCAACTGAACCATCCTACCAACGGCTAGAGAGCAGTCCTGAACTAATATCTAGCTCATTGGAGACCCTTGGACTATCTTGGATCGGACTTTACTGGCTTTATCTTGTACTAAACGTTATTCACATTATTCCCTTTGTCATGTATCTGTACACTGTAGACGGCTCAATTGTAATCATGTATTGTCTTTCCACCGACTGGTTAGCATGCCACAAAGGCTTTACACTGTACGTCGGTACACGTGATAATAAACTAAACTAAAGTAAAGAATATATGCAATGATTAAAAACTTGTCTTGTTTTATCAATCCTTTGTACTATAAAGGGTGGCGAGAACAACAACATCGAAGAAGCAACAGTCATGCGTCTATTTGCCAGCAACTATGAGACCCATTCGGCACTTGCAATACCAATCCAGGTCTTGGAGCTGGTTGATATACCTCCAGAGTTGAGGAAAACTGTTGGAACACCTCCTGCACCACCTTTAATTAAAATCAGAAAAACTATTGGCAAGGTAAGCATGCTTATTTGCAATTAATATAAATACAAATTTATATTAATTTCTTGATTTTTTTCTCCAATTTATTCTATGTGGGATTGAAATCCATGTAGACTATTTTGGGAGAAAATTTCCCCAGTGTTCTCCTGATATACCATAGCTTCCATTGCTAATTTTGGATTTCCATTGTTCTTACAAGTAACACAGCAGGTAATATGAGTGACTGCAGAAAAAAATAGAATTAATTAACCAGAACTTATGCAGAAGTAATAAAAATGTTGATTGCAGTACAAGGAATTGTTATTTGTTATGGAGGTCAACTTTTCTGAATTCCATATAAAGTTGTGCATGCTTGATCAAAAGCCACCAGATGGCATACCTTGACACCTTTCACATCATGGCTAGGGACTTTAATAAGGTTAGTCTGAAAATGTCACTTCCAAACCCACACCAACATGTTTCCTGCAGCACCAAAGGATCAAACACTCTCAACCACTGCTACTCCACCATATGAGATGCCAATCGCTCTATCACTTGCCTTCACTTTGGAAATCAGAAGATGGAAATCAGAAGAAGGCTGTGCTCCTTCTTTCTGCATATAGGCAGCGACTGAAGAGAGCAGGCCCAATGGTGAGGATTGTACAGAAGGGAGGCAGAGGAAAACTCTGCAACTACTTGGCATCTGTAGAACAGGTGATATTCAAGGATTCGGCGATGTACCTGAATTAATATGCCACGATTGTCACTGACTTCAGAAAGAAATGTGTGGAGGTGTGTGTTCCCATCAAAACCACTGGAAGCCTTGGATGAACCAGGAGGCCCTCAATACCCAAGGTCTGGCCCGCAATTATATCTCGGGCATTCAAGGGGGCGATACAGGGTCATATAAGAAGTCCAGATACGACCTTGATAAGGTCATCATGAGAGCGAAGAGACACGTGGTCTAAACTGAAAGATCAGAGGGGTGTTCAGCAATGATGCCAGGGCTTGCATGCAATTTCTTCCTGTAAGGCGAAACCAGCTCGCAGCTCAAGTGACAGCAGTGCATCACTCCTGCATGAGCTGAATGCTCTGCAAAAGGCAGAACATTGATTTACCTTCTCGGGGGTTCCCACAGCCCCCGATGACCCAAAAAGCTCGGTCACTGAGGCCAATGTCAGAAGATCATTCACGAGGGTGAACACTCGGGAGGCATCCGGTCCCAATGGTGTACCTGGCCGCTTTCCGAAAAAGCCTGTGTGGTCCAACTGGTTGAAGTTTTTGCAGACATCTTCAGATCGGATGTCTCTACCTGTTTTAAAATGGTCCATAATACTGATGCCCAAGAAGATCAAAGTGATGTATCTTGATGACTACCGACAAGGGGCACTGACGTCTATGGTGATGAAGTGCTTTGAGAGATTGGTTATGACACATCCTGCCTTAGTAAGGACCTGGACCCACTACATTGTGCCTAACACCACAGCAGATCAACAGGGCATGTGATCTCGCTTGTCTGTAATCTGCATTGGGCCACTTAGACAGTAAGAACATGTATGCCAGACTACAGCTTGGTGTTCAACACCATCATCCCCTCCAAACTTCAAACTCTGGGAACTAGGTCTTTGCAATTGGATGTTAAAACTACGTTGTTCTGATACCATGGAACATGGATCTCTTTCCGGTTCTACGTCCAACCAGCAGACTTCAGTCGGTTAGAATTGATTGTACCATTTTCTCAATCCTGCCTAGGTTACGTTGCTGGTGATTTGGATCTCTTCACACTGATGGAGAAATTAAGAAAGCACATCAGTATATTTATTTTCTTTGGATATCTGAGATGATTTGGCATGTCTACGAGGATTCTCTTGATCTTCTACAGATGCACTTTAGACAGCATTTTGACACAATACATCTCAGCCTGGTATGGCACTGCTTTGTTCTTGACCACCTAAACCTACAGAGTGTGCAGAGCACTGTTCAGTCCATCACAGACTTGTTACTTCCTTCCATCCAATCCATCTTCATGCTGCATTGCATCTGAATGGCTGGAAGTGTTATCAAGGTTGCCAGCCATTCTAGCTATTCCCTTTTCTTCTACCTTCTGGTATAAGATACAGGAATTTGAAAGCTCGGACATCCAGCTTTTCCAATGCTGTCAGAGTCACGAACCAATCATCTCTCCACAGCCCCTTGCCAGAAGCACTGTCACATACCTTTTCTTGTAACTCTACTTCATTCAGTTATTCCGTTATTGTACTTCAAATTTATTTTGCATAACTTCAGATTGCACTACAGTCTTTGCAGCATTCTGCTGTTTTGCACTAGTCGTATTGTTGTATCTATGATTATGTATGGATACTGTAAGCTTCATGGGAACAAGGAGTTTCATTGCACCCTGGTGCACATGATAATAAACTAATCTGAATCTGATTTTTTGTCCACACAAACATATCCAATTGAGATTAACACAAACACCTTGTAGTACCATAATTTATTAATGTTAATAGAATTGCCTACATTTTTCTGAAGTTTGCAGTTTGCTCTTTATTCCCATCTGGATAAAAAAGAGGTTCTAAACTGATTTTTTTTTAAATTGCCCCATTGTGCACCTTTAGCGAAGACTCAATATTCCCAATGCGATGGTACCAAAGGTGCATTCAATATTCTGAATGAGATCTACAAGATCTTTTATATAGTCAAAATTGTTTGTTCTATTTTGCAAAAGGTTTTTGCATAGCTCTGAAAATTAAATTAAAAAATAAACTCTAAAAGCATTTTCCAATTTAAAGCGATCTTATTATTTTTCAAAATCCCGCCATTTTCTTTATGATCATATTTTTACAGGAATCCATCCAACAAACTGGGTTTAAATTTAAATATGGAGCATGGTATTTGGACCCAAAGATATGGGCGAAAAGAAGAGCTGATGAACCTCTGGTAGATCCTAATTCTTTGGCCAGCACAGATAAATCATCATCTCAAGCAGAAAATGAAAAGGTAGCAATTTACCCAATTGGATGACCAGTTTGTTTATTTGATATATGTCTTGCAGAACTGAGATACTGTAATAATTTAGTTTTCTGTTTTAAGGCAGAACATTTTGATATAAATAAATATCATGTATCCACCGGGTGGCATTTGTTTAGCAATCCTGCTTTTCTCCAATTAATAGCCCGAGACCAGAAATTCTTTGTGTCCATGAGATGTATGCTCAATGCATGAATTTAATCTAAATGTGAATGGGTCTTTTGAACATGGGTTGTGAACTTCTAGAAATATGTTCTGAATTCTCCATGTGTGAAGCATCAGAGCCTTTGTTGTTTCAGTAGTAGATGTGCTGAGGCATCAGGCATTTTTCAAAGATGGAAATGGGGTGATAATGGTAATGCGGGTGTGTGTTCTGGTTCAAATTTCATACAACATTTGGATGAAGTTTGGTTCATTTTCAAAGTTTTCTCAAGTCGAGGATTGGACTCTGTCTAGTAGATGGTTTGTGGTGAGTACTGAGTTCATGTCTCCCTATTTTTTTTAAATATTAAATTTCAACTACTTCAACAGTTTTACTGGATATCAAATAAACAGGTAATAAATCCCATTACTCAGATCTATCTTAAAACTGAGTAAGAAATAAAAACTAATGCAAATAATCACATGATTTAGTGAGTATGGAATGTGAAATGAGAAGTATTTAGATTTGTATATCATTGAAAATTTAATGTTAGTCCCTATATCTAATTAGATCACCAGTCTTTTGAGAAGGAGCGTTTCAAATGCTGAGCACTATTATAACCGTACTTCATGTGGTTATGTTAATCATACATCACCGTTGGATAATGGTGGTACTTAAAGGTTGTGACAAGGATCTGGGTTTGAACTACTTAGGAATTGGGAAAGGAATCCATGATCTATTCTCCATTGTAACTTAGTGTTTTTTTCATTGAAGAAAAAAGAGTTGAGAAGACTCCATGCAATATTATCTTTCAAGAAATTCATTGAAATCAAGGGACTTCGAAAACCAGAGGTAAAAAGAAATCAAACAAAGTATCTGATTCCTAAAAAGTCACTAAACAGAATAAGATTGTAAATTCAGATACATTTGGTGATTTATGAAACCGAGCCACTATCAAATTCCAGCCCTGTTTCATATAATAATGTATAAAATAAGACTGATTGTTATTTGCTTTCCAAGATCTTCTTCAATGCTTACATTGATTTCAGAGATGCTGATTCATTTATTTTCTTGTCTTAACTGTATGTCTTCCTAAAACGTGTTTTATTGCTTTGCTGCTTAATGTCACATATATTATCATAAATTCGTGTGGTCATTTTATTATCAGTATAAAACATCAAGGATGGACACAAAATGCTGGAGTAACTCGGTGAGTCAGGCAGCATCTCTGGAGAGAAGGAATGGGTGACGTTTCGGGTCGAGACCCTTCTTCAGACTGATGTCGGGATGGGGCGGGACAAAGATAGGATGTAGACGGAGACAGGAAGACTGGTGGGAGAACTGGGAAGGGGGAGGGGATAGAGAGGGAAAGCAGGGACTATCTGAAGTTAGAGAAGTTAATGTTGATACCGCTGGGGTGTAAACTACCCAAGCGAAATATGAGGTGCTGTTCTTCCAATTTGCGCTGGGCCTCACTCTGGCAATGGACGAGGCGCAGGACAGAAAGGTCAGATTGGGAATGGGAGGAGGAGTTGAAGGGCTGAGCCACTAGGAAATCAGGTTGGTTGAAACGGGCTGAGCGGAGGTGTTCAGCGAAACAATCGCCGAGCCTGCGCTTGGTCTCGCTGATGTAGAGAAGTTGCCACTTAGAACAGCAGATACAGTAGATGAGGATGGAGGAGGTGCAGGTGAATCTCTGCCTCACCTGGAAAGACTGTTTGGGTCCTTGGATGGAGTTGATGGGGGAGGTAAAGGGACAGGTGTTGCATCTCCTGCGGCAGCAGAGGAAAGTACCTGGGGAGGGGGTGGTTTGGGTGGGAAGGGTTGAGTGGACCAGGGAGTTTCGGAGGGAACGGTCTCTGCGGAAAGGAGAAAGGGGTGGAGATGGGAAGATGTGGCCGGTAGTGAGATCCCGTTGGAGGTGGCGGAAATGTTGGAGGATAATATGTTGTATGCGACGGCTGATGGGGTGGAAGGTGAGAACAAGGGGGACTCTATCTTTGTTACAAATAGGGGGAGGGGGAGCAAGAGCGGAGCTGCGGGATATTGAGGAGACCCTATTGAGAACCTCATCTATAATGGAAGAGGGGAACTCCCGTTTCCTAAAGAATGAGGACACTTCCAATGCCGTAGTATGGAACACCTCAGCCTGGGCACAGATGTGGTGTAGACGGAGGAATTGGGAGTAGGGGATAGAGTTTTTACAGGAAACAGGGTGGGAAGAAGTGTGTCAAGATAGCTATGGGAGTCGGTAGGTTTCTAGTAGATGTTGGTCACAAGTCTGTCTCCTGTGATGGAGATGAGATTTCTTCCCACCGTTTCCTGTAAAAACTCTATCCCCTACTCCCAGTTCCATCTATGGCGCTTCTGTGCCCAGGACGAGGTGTTCCATACAAGGACGTCTGAGATGTCCTCATTCTTTAGGAAAACGGGGGTTCCCCTCGTCCATTCTAGATGAGGCTCTCACTGGGGTCTCCTCAATATCCCGCAGCTCCGCTCTTGCTCCCCCTCCCCTATTCGTGACAAGGACAGAGTCCCCCTTGTCCTCACCTTCCACCACATCATCCGTCACATAAAACATATTATCATCCAACATTCCCGCCACTTCCAACGGGATCCCACTGCCGGCCATATCTTCCCATCTCCCCCCCCCCCCTCCTTCTGCTTTCCGCCGAGACTGTTCCCACCGAAACTCCCTGGTCCACTCGTCCCTTCCCACCCAAACCACTCCCTCCACAGCTACTTTCCTCTGCAATCGCAGGAGATGCAACATCTGTCCCTTTATTTCCCTCCTCGACTCCATCCAAGGACTCAAACAGTCTTTCCAGGTGAGGCAGAGGTTCACCTGCACCTCCTCCAACCTCATCTAATGTATCCGCTGTTCTAATTGGCAACTTCTTGTTGCCAATTAGACCAAGCGCAGGTTCGGCGATCGTTTCGCTGAACACCTCCGCTCAGTCTGTCTCAACCAACCTGATTTCCCGGTGGCTCAGCACTTCCCTTCCCATTCCCAATCTGACCATTCTGTCCTGGGCCTACTCCATTGCCAGAGTGAGGCCCAGCGCAAATTGGAGGAACAGCACCTCATAATTTGCTTGGGCAGTTTACACCCCAGCGGTATCAACATTGACTTCTCTAACTTCAGATAGTCCCTGCTTTCCCTCTCGATCCCCTCCCCTTCCCAGTTATCATATCATATCATATCATATATATACAGCCGGAAACAGGCCTTTTCGGCCCTCCAAGTCCGTGCCGCCCAGTGATCCCCGTACATTAACACTATCCTACACCCACTAGGGACAATTTTTTACATCTACCCAGCCAATTAACCTACATACCTGTACGTCTTTGGAGTGTGCGAGGAAACCGAAGATCTCGGAGAAAACCCACGCAGGTCACGGGGAGAACGTACAAACTCCTTACAGTGCAGCACCCGTAGTCAGGATCGAACCTGAGTCTCCGGCGCTGCATTCGCTGTAAAGCAGCAACTCTACCGCTGCGCTACCGTGCCGCCTCCCACCAGTCTTCCTGTCTCCGTCTACATCCTATCTTTGTCCCGCCCCATCCCCTGACATCAGTCTGAAGAAGGGTCTCGACCCGAAACGTCACCCATTCCTTCTCTCCAGAGATGCTGCCTGACCCACTGAGTTACTCCAGCTTTTTGTGTCTACCTTCGATTTAAACCAGCATCTGCAGTTTTCTTTCCTAAAACATCAAGGTTTTGGGTTTGCAGCATTTTCTAAGTTCTATTCTGGTGATGTTTTGTGAACGTTATCAAAGTTGGTTAAAGTATATTTTGGCAGCATTCTTAATTCCCATGAGGAGGAAATTCCAAAAAATCTCAACACAAACCATTGCAGCTGTGCCTGTACTGTACCAGCACTGTAGTTATTTTCTATAGTTCATACCAGGTCAACAATATTACCAAATAAGAGAGTGTGTGTGAGAAATACAGAGAGGGTCAATGAATGAGGAAAAGATTTGGCACTGATGACTTATACCAACAAATAGACTCAATGTTGTTGGATTGCAATTTACATGCCATAGAGTCATACAACATGGAAAGAGGCCCTTCAGCCCAACGTGCCCACGCCGAACAAAATGTCCCATGAACACCTCCTGTCTCCATTTGGCCTATCCGTGTACCTCTCCAAATGTTTTTAAAATGTTGTGATAGTACCTGCCTCAACTATCTCCTCTGGTAGTTCATTCGATGTTCCTACCACTTTTTGTGTAAAAATAAAAGTCGCCTATCAGGATCCGATTAAATTTTTCACCCCTCACCTTAAACCTATGTCCTCTGGTTCTTGATTCCCCTACTCCGGGTAAAAGATGCTGCGTATTTACCGTATCTTATACACCTCAATAAGATTACCCCTCATCCTCCTGCGCTCCAAGGAACAAGGTCCTAGCCTGCTCACCCTCTCTCTATTCCTCAGGCTCTTGTCTTCAGGCCCACATACGTCCTTAAAAGTTGTGTTTTAGTATGAACGCAACAAAAAAAATGTTTTTTAAGTAAATTGAGACAATCGGTAGACTGTGGATGGCATTTAGAAGATTTGACATTATTGCTGTGACGTAACTATTTAGATGTGAAAACATAAATTAATAACAGTATTAGCCTTGACTGGAGCACCTCATGGGACCAGACAAGAGAGCCAGATTGAAAAAAATACATTGTCTATGGGATTTGATACACTGTTATAATTTGTAGAGTAAAATAATCCCAACAATTAATTCATTATTGATTTAAATATTTCAGTTTATGAAGAAACTATTTGACACAGTTGACAATAATGGAAAGTTCATTCCCTGGGCCTGACTGAAAGCTGAAAACCCAGGAGCAAGGATTCTATTCTTTACTGCACATTACTGTTAATTAAAATGTGATTTCATTATTTAAACTTGTCACACTTTCTGTAATATTATGATTTCATTTTAAAATTACTCACTAGTTTATACTCATGGAACATTTAAATTGAAATAAAGATAATTACTTCACTTCAAGAATTGCCAAATACTAACATCAGTTGAGCTAATAGAATGAACCTAAGTGAAGGTAATAAATATGAGTTTTCAAATCTGTTGCTCCAATTGTTGTGGTGTCTTATTTTACAAATACTAGATTTTATCAGGAACACAAATGGTCTGGTTGCACTGTTGGCCCAACTGCAGCTCACAGAGAATGCCCGGGAATTGCAGTGCATGCAACAGTGCTTTCCAGATGTTGGCAGCTGTCTGTCCCAGTGCTGTACATGCTGGAGGACAGCTACATTCTCACTTCACTCTTGCACTCACTCCTGAGTGGAGGGGCTCTTCCCTGACCTACTGAGCCAAGAGGATGCATACACATCATATCTGGCCTTCACTTCATACAACTCCATTCATTTCAATGAGATTGCCACCCACTTATGAAAAAAGTATGTTCAGGCGTTTTTGTTTATTTTCCTTTATATCTAATTTTAAAATATTTAATAGGTTTATGATTTTTTCTAATGTGTTTAAATTTAATTTTAAAATCAATTTCAACTGTTTTTGAATGGCTTTGATTATCAGTGTCATTTACATTGGGAAAAGGAATGGCTGATGGAATTTAACTCATACAAGTGTGATGGATGTTTATGTTAACTTTTATGTGGTTGTGTGGCTTGGTGCTTTTCACAGGAATGGTGCTTGGACTGGAGAGCTTGAATTGTAAGGATGGTTTGGATAATTTGGAAACTGTTTACCTGGAGCGAAGGAGGCTAAGGGGTGACTTTGTAGACGTTTATAAAATTATAAGAGACATAGTCAGGGAAGTCAATTTTCCAGGGTAGGGGAATCTAAAAAGGAGACAGGTTTAAGGTAAGAGGGAAAAGATTTAAATGGGATCTGAGGAGTAACTTTTGCACACAGGGTAGTGGGGATATGGAACACACTGCCAAAATAAGTTAATGAGGCAGGTAAAATTACAAGTTGTCTGAAGAAGGGTCTCGACCCGAAACGTCACCCATTCCTTCTCTCCCGAGATGCTGCCTGACCCGCTGAGTTACTCCAACATTTTGTGACTAGGAAAAATTATAATGTTTATAAGACAACTGGACAGGAATGTGGAATGGAAAGATTTAGAGTGATACTAGACCAAGTGGACCGGTTGGGCCCAAACCTCTCCTGCATTGGTACAGCACCCTGTCCTCCCCCTCTCTCCTCAACCCCCCTCCCTTCTCCCCCACTCCCCCCTTCCCTCCCTCCTCCCCTCCCCCTCCCCTCCTTTTAAACTTAAAAATGTGAATAACTTAAAAAATATAACACCGATTTCAATAAAAGTACTTGCATTATCACTAAAGTGACAATGGTGAGTAAGGTGGGCCTAAAATTGTTGCGCTTTCGTGTACTGTTTTGGCTGAAGTTCAGTCACAAACAAGATAACAAATGAGAATTTTAGTATATAGATAGATGGGGCCAAATGCAGGAAAGTGGGATTAGCATAATTAGGCACCTTGGTAGGCATAGATGAGTTGGGCTGATGAGCCTGTTTATCCACTATATAACTCTCTGAATCTATGAAAAATCAATATTTTTTACGTGCATAACTCCTAGCTACTGTAGATACAATACTGACTATCCTTAATCAATTTTGAGCAGTAATCCACCAGGTTTAAGAACTCTTCTAATGTTTGCCTGCAGAGTGAAGCTGATCCAATGAAAGTGTTCAAAAAACATTGTTGTTTAACCAAGGTGCCACTCACTAGAAATGTGCACCAAGCAACTGATGTTATTGGGACAGATAATTATTCAGTGAAGTGGTAAATTCAGTGCAGATTCACAGACAAAGCAGGATGTGAAGATATTTTATGTGTCAGCTGGGTTCTCCTGGCTGATTATTGTGTATAATCTAAATAGAAGGGCAAGATTGTAATATGGAGAGCATTGCCTGGGTTTGCACTGAGGAATTTTATTTTGCAGGCTCTCTATGAAATTTCTCTCTGTTAAAGAGTCCCTTACAGCCCATGCAGTAAATGCCTGATTCCTTGGTTCATTCGGGTGATTTTTAACCTCTTTATTACTGAGGTCTGAGGTCCCCACCTGCTTTGAAAGGACTTTAATAATAACAACGGTGCCCAAGAAGGGTAAGGTGACGTGCCTCAATAACTATCGATTGGTGGCACTAATGTCCGTGGTGATGAAGTGCTTTGAAACATCGGTTATGGCGCATATTGATTCCAACCTCAGCATTAACCTGGACCCATTACAATTGGCCTACTGCCACAATAGATCATCGGGGATGCGATTTCACTGGCTCTTCAAACCTGTTACCAGGTATGGGAACTGGGTAAATCTGCACATCACTTTGTAACTGGATCCGCGACTTCTTGATCAACAGAACACAATCAATACAAATTGGCAGCAATGTTTTCTCAACAACTACTCACTCTATACCTGTGACTGTGTAGCTGAACACAGTTTGAACTCCATCTTTAAATTCGCTGACCATCGTTATTGGATGAATTATGAATTGCAGGAAATGATGAGTCAGAGTATATGAGGGAGATCAAGCATTTGATTGAATGGTGCCAGAGCAACCACGTTGTTCTCAATGTCAGTAAAACCAAGGAACTGATTGTTCACTTTAGAAGAGGAAGGAGGAGGATCCACAAACCTATCTTCATCAATGTGTTAGCGGTGGAGAGTCAACAACTTTGAGTTCCTGTGCATGTGTATTTCTGAAGATCTGGCCTGGACCCAGCACATTGATGCAATCATAAAGAAAGCTTGTCAATGTTTCTACTTCCTTGGAAGATTGAGGAGATTTGGCATTAACAACTCCAAACTGCAAACTGCCTTGGTTGCACAAGGAACATTGGGCTTTGTTTTGTTTTTGCACTATATTGGTTTAATTTTTTTTTATTGATCTTTTAATTTTGTTTTGTTTATTCATTTGATTATATTATCTATGGAGTACCGTGCTTACAAACCTGTTGTGCTGCTGCTGCAAGTAAGAATTTCATTGTCCTGCTTTGATACATTTGACAATAAAACACTCCTGACTCTCTTGAGATAAGACTGGAAGCTGAACATGGTATCTATCATATAAACATAGACATAGAAAATAGGTGCAGGAGTAGGCCATTCGGCCCTTCGAGCCTGCACCGCCATTCAATATGATCATGGCTGATCATCCAGCTCAGTAACCTGTACCTGTACCTGCCTTCTCTCCATACCCCCTGATCCCTTTAGCCACAAGGGCCACATCTAACTCCCTCTTAAATATAGCCAATGAACTGGCCTCAACTACCTTCTGTGGCAGAGAATTCCACAGACTCACCACTCTCTGTGTGAAGAAATGTTTTCTCATCTCGGTCCTAAAAGACTTCCCCCTTATCCTTAAGCTGTGACCCCTGGTTCTGGACTTCCCCAACATCGGGAACAATCTTCCCGCATCTAGCCTCTCCAACCCATTAAGAATTTTATATGTTTCAATAAGATCCCCCCTCAGTCTTCTAAATTCCAGCGAGTATAAGCCTAGTCTATCCAGTCTTTCTTCATATGAAAGTCATGCCATTCCAGGGATCAATCTGGTGAACCTTCTCTGTACTCCCTCTAAGGCTAGAATGTCTTTCCTCAGAGTAGGAGACCAAAACTGTACACAATACTCCAGGTGCGGTCTCACCAAGGCTCTGTACAACTGCAGCAGAACCTCCCTGCTCCTATACTCAAATCCTCTTGCTATGAATGCCAACATACCATTCGCTTTCTTCACTGCCTGCTGCACCTGCATGCTTGCTTTCAATGACTGGTGCACCATGACACCCAGGTCACGTTGCATCTCCCCTTTTCCTAATTGGCCACCATTCAGGTAATACTCTGCTTTCCTGTTCTTGCCGCCAAAGTGGATAACCTCACATTTATCCACATTATTTTGCATCTGCCATGCATTTGCCCACTCTCCTAATCTATCCAAGTCACTCTGCAGCCTCCTAGCATCCTCCTCGCAGCTAACACTGCCACCCAGCTTCGTGTCATCCGCAAACTTAGAGATATTGCATTCAATTCCCTCGTCCAAATCATTAATATATATTGTAAATAACTGGGGTCCCAGCACTGAGCCTTGCGGTACCCCACTAGTCACTGCCTGCCATTCCGAAAAGGACCCGTTTATTCCTACTCTTTGCTTCCTGTCCGCCAACCAATTCTCTATCCACCTCATCACTGAACCCCCAATACCGTGTGCTTTAAGTTTGTACCCCAATCTCCTATGTGGGACCTTGTCGAAGGCCTTCTGAAAGTCCAGATATAACACATCGACTGGTTCTCCCTTATCCACTCTACTAGTTACATCCTCGAAAAATTCTATAAGATTCATCAGGCATGATTTGCCTTTCATAAATCCATGCTGACTTTGTCCGATGATTTCACCACTTTCCAAATGTGATGCTATCACATCTTTAATAACTGACTCTAGCATTTTCCCCACTACCGATGTTAGGCTAACTGGTCTATAATTCCCCGTTTTCTCTCTCCCTCCCTTTTTAAAAAGTGGGGTTACATTAGCTACCCTCCAATCCCCAGGAACTACTCCAGAATCTAAAGAGTTTTGAAAAATTATCACTAATGCATCCACTATTTCTGAGGCTACTTCCTTAAGCACTCTGGGATGCAGCCTATCTGGCCCTGGGGATTTATCGGCCTTTAATCCATTTAATTCACCTAACACCACTTCCCGACTAACTTGGATTACTCTTAGTTCCTCCATCTCGTTAGACCCCCGGTCCCCTGCTATTTCCGGCAGATTGTTTATGTCTTCCCTAGTGAAGACAGAACCAAAGTAGTTGTTCAATTGGTCTGCCATCTCCTTGTTCCCTATGATCAATTCACCTGTTTCCGACTGCAAGGGACCAACATTTGTCTTAACTAGTCTTTTTCTCTTCACATATCTATAAAAGCTTTTGCAGTCAGTTTTTATGTTCCCTGCCAGTTTTCTCTCATAATCTATTTTCCCTTTCCTAATTAAGCCCTTTGTCCTCCTCTGCTGGACTCTAAATTTCTCCCAGTCCTCTGGTATGATACTTTTTCTGGCTAATTTATATGCTTCATCTTTTGTTTTAATACTATCCTTGATTTCCCTTGTTAGCCACGGATGCACTACCTTTCCTGGTTTGTTCTTTTGATGAACTGGGATATCCCCTGATATCACCTCCTTGCTCCTGCTACTTTTACTCCACCATATTCCCGACTCCGCTTTATAGTTTTTAGAATCTGATGCTCCATTCTCTTCTTCTGGCAGCCTCCGTTGTCTTCAGTTGGCAATGTTGTGCATCAAGCAGCAGATAAAGTCAAATCGTTAAGTCACTCCACAATGCCTCAAACTAAAGCTGGTAACAAGGTCTCATCTTCAGAAGACATGGTATTTTCAGTTACGATCCTTGTGCTCTGATGGTTCTCTTTGAACGTGTGTTTAGCTACTGTTGTTGAGAGTAAGTAGCCAAATCCATCCTTTGTTTCTTAGGAAACATGTTTCTTGGCAATGCCAGTGACAGGAAGTGTTGGATAATACAGACTTCCTTAGGGTAAAGGAATCATCTTGAACATAGCATTCACCACTAGGAAATTCAATTGATCCACATATTGAGGGAACAGAAAAAAAGTATCTGTGTGGTTTGGGGGAGTCTTTATGTAGATTTTCAAGTAGGTTGTAATTAACTATGAATACATGTATTGAACATAATTTTTGACAAAAGGGAAATGTATTTCTCACACTCCATTTACACTGTTTATCCCAACGTTACTGAAACCATTTATGAACATAAGAAATAGAAAAATTAAGAGGGCATTCTATCTCTCAAACAACTTGGCCATTCGTTAAATACTGACCAGCTCTGTACCTCAAGTCTATTTTCCCACCCAATAGCCATTGCCCTTCATTCCTTTCCTGACTGAAAATACATCAGTCTAGCCTTTGTCTCAACATCCTGAGGTTAGATTTTGAACCCTTTTGAAATTTCTTCTAAGTCTTAACTGGTAAACTCTTTACCCTGAGATTTTGCCTCAACTGTTGCTTTGAGGTCATTGAGTGATCCGATAAAGTGGAATTTTCAAATTGTTTTTCTGTATTCATTTAAAAATATGTGCAAAATTACACTTTAATAGCAACTTGGTTTCTTACAGGGCTGCTATGGCAGTTTTGTATGGACCAGCTGTACTTTTGAAGAATGAGAGGATGTGATCGCAAGTGCTAGATTAACGATAAATAGCAGATAACGAATTCATGAGATGGCATGAATGTGTTTCCATCCATGTGTAACCTATAAAGTCTGTCAGTCCGGGAAAGATATTAAAGTTCTTTGTTAAGATTTCAACATTTCAAGCAAGAGGATACAATGATAAGAGAAAACAATGGTACTGACTGGAGCATGATTGCTGGTATTGACAAAGTATCCGAAGCACTTTAGCCACATTGATATTCAGTGACATTATCTGGGTTTTCAACTCCCACCACACAAACCTATCAAAAGCCTATCCCAGATCAAATGGGTGGGCATAGGTGAGTGACTATTATTTAAACAATTATTAACAATATCTGTAAATTATTAAGTGACCTCTGCGGGCAAATCCATGATTGTGCTTGGTGGATCTGAGGAAGTTCCTGTTAAATCTATAATGCTGAGCCAGGGGTAAGAATTCCATAGCCTGACTGCAAAAAATATATTTACCATAATTCAATCTATGAGACAAATTTTACAATTTTTCTTATTTTTGTATCTTTGTGAATAAGCTGCTGTATGAAGGTAGTTACTTCAAATGGAATATTGTGCAGTTTGGCTATTAGGTGATGTAACAAGTTCTACGGCAAAGAGTTCTTTGAACAGACATCACCTAGTTAATGCTTAATTAATGCAAATAAAGGGAAAAGGTTCAAAGTGCTGGAGTAAGTCAGCAGGTCAGGCAGCATCTCAGGAGAATAAGTATAGGTGACGTTTCGGGTCGGGACCCTTCGGACTCCAACTCACCTGTCCATGTTCTCCAGAGATGCTGCCTAACCTGCTTAGTTAGTCCAGCAATTTGGGTCTTTTTTTTGTAAACTGGTATCTGCAGTTCCAGGGAAAAGGTTTGCAGGGACAGAAACATGAAATTATTTTTCAACTGTTCAAATTGTTGATTGATCTGATATGAGTCCAATAATGAACATTCTCACCGAGGGCAATGTTTTGTTTTTAGTTTGCTACCATCAAGTTGTCAGGTTGCCAGAATGATTGATGTACATGAGAGTCAGCATTCAGCCCAGCTAAAGCAGTAATCTAGTAAAGATATCCGTTTCCTGCACCACATAGCCAACTACTTCTTACGTTCCTGGCTCAACGCTCCTGCCCAGAATTCCATTCCAGCTGTTCGTTTTATTTCCAAAAATAATGTTGACTTTAGTCCTAAAATTTATTTTTCATAAGGTCATAAGTGATAGGAGCAGAATTAGGCCATAAGGCCCATCAAGTCTACTCTGCCATTCAATCATGGCTGATCGATCTCTCTCTCATAACCCCATTCTCCATCCTTCTCCCCATAACCCTGAACACTCGTACTAATCAAGAATCTATCTATCTCTGTCTTAAAAATATCCATTGAGGGCCTCCACAGCCTTCTGCGGCAAATAATGAGCAGTGCAGTAGTGGAGGCAGGGCCGGATTAAGCTAGTGCGGGCCCATAGCACATGTTATAAAAGGGCCTTAAATACGGGACACGGTGACCTCACCCAGCCAGCAGCCACGTGCCCCCGCTCCACCAATGATGCCCACCTGGGCTGGGAGGTGGTTGCAAACTCCGTTCGGCGAACACACTCGAGAACCGCCCCCCGAATACACTCAGCCCCGCTCCCCGAACACACTTGGCCCCTCTCCCCGAACACACTCGGCCCCACTCCCCGAACACACTTGGCCCCACTCCCCGAACACACTCGGTCCAGCTCCCCGAACACACTCGGCCCCACTCCCCGAACACACTTGGCCCCACTCCCCAAACTCCATTAACATTAACGAGCTCTGTTAGCCTACAATGTCGGGACTTACAGCGGCCCGCGGGTCTAATACAGGACTCTCAGAGAGTGTGTGATGGAGGGGTATAGTTTAGAGATACAGCGCGAAAACAGGCCCTTTGGCCCAGTGTCCGTACCGACCAATGATCCCCGCACACACACTAGGGCCAATTTTACAAATACACCAAGCCAATTAACCTACAAACCTGTACGTCTTTGGAGTGGGAGGAAACCGAAGATCTTGGAGAAAGCCCATGTGGTCACGGGGAGAATGTACAAACTCCGTACAGACAACACCCATGGTTGGGATGGAACCCGGGTCTCCGGTGCTGCAAGTGTTGTAAGGCAGCAACTCTACTGCTGCGCCACCGTGGGGAGAATGAACGAGGATTGCGAGAAGAGGGTGGGAGGAGTGGGAGCCGAGGGTGCCAGAGAAGTAGAGACAGGGACGGCCGGAGGAATGTGGAAAAGGTAGGGCTTGAGGAGTGAATAGAGGCGGGACTGGAGGTTTTGGGGTGAGGGACGGAGTAGGGGTAGGGAGTGCTGGAGCAGTGGATGCTGAGAGGCATGCAAGGTGTGGGTAGAGGAGGTGGTAAAAGAGTGGAGGAGGAGACATGGCCCGGGAAGTGAGGAGAGAAGGCCGGGGGATTGGTGAGAAAGAGGGCCCGAGCGTTTGGGACGGGTGAGAGGGAGTCGCAGGATTTTGGAAGTATGGGCCAGAAGTGTAGAGAGAGAGAGAGAGAGGTACGGATGGGTAGGGGCTGAGAAAAAGGCCGAAAGTGTGAGGGAAAGTGCCTATAGAAATGGAAAGTAAAGGCCGGAGGAGGGGGGAGCATGGAGGGAGGTGTGGGGGAAAGAGGTTTGGAGGAAACGGGGAGAGCGTAAAGGAGATGCGCAGGGGGGAGAGTGGGATGGAGAAGAGGAGGGAGAGTGGAACAGAAGACTTGGAATAAATGGGGGAGGTAGATTGGCGGAAGAGAGGGTTGGAACAGTAGCTATTTGGGGGGAGGCAAGAGGGAAGGGGGATTGAGGAGAGAGACACGCAGTGGAGTGGGGCGAGAGAGAGAAGACTGCAGGAGAGAAGAGAGGGAATAGGCCCTAGCAAGGAGAGGGAGGGGTGGAGGGGGAGGGAAAGAACAGGTGGGAGGTATGCAGAAGAATGAGCAGCGGAGGATTTGGGGGAGCCAAGTGCCAGAGGAGTAGGGAGAGAGCAGAGGGGTGGGAGAGATGGGGGGGGCAGGGTGTGATGAGGTGGTGTAAGTGGCCTGGGGATGTGAGAAAAGAGCCGATGAGCGAGGAGTGAGAGGGCCGGGATGTGTGGGGAGACAAGGCCAATATTTGAGCAGAGAAGTCAGGAGGAGTGAGGTGTGTGGAGTAAGAGGGCTGGAGACTGTGCAGTAGGGCGGTGACGCGATGGCTGCCCATTGTTCCGCGTAGCTCCGCCAACACATTCAAACCGCGGCGGTTGGGGAGCGGCGCGTGCAACACAGCGCCCCCCAGTGGGATGCCGATTTCAAGCATTCAGCTTGCATTTAGTGCGAGGCCCTCAAAAGTGCAGGGCCGTAGCAAATGCTACTTTTGCTACTATGTTAATCCAGGAGGACACCACGGCTATGCTTGGCCATGCCGAACCTGCAGGGTGGGGGAGGGACAGAGAGAGAGGGAATGACAGGGTTACTTGAAATTAGAGAAATCAACACTCATACCGCTGGGTTGTAAGCTTACAAGTCATCCTGCTAGTTTCACTGTTCCTATCCCCTCGTTATCACCTCCTCCACGGCCAACATTGGATCATTGTGGGCTCCAAAGCCATTGGGGCCGGCCCTGATTTGTTCTGTACTTTTTCATGCCTCTAGTTTTTTTCTCCCCTGAAGAAGGGTCTCGACCGAAAGGTCACATTCCTTTTCTCCAGAGAGGATGCCTGACACGAGGAGTTACTCCAGAATTTTGTGACTATTCAACTTATGTCTATTTCAATCCAGAACGATGGTCTGCCAAACCTCTCCAGTCAAGCCTGCAGTAGACAGACTATTCTATGTGTATGTTTGGAGGCCAAGCTCAAAGACATTGTTGACTTGTTCACCAAACATGCAAGAGGATGAGCTTTGCACTCAATGTCCGCAACACTATAGTGCTCTGCTAACTTGCCCCTCCTGTACCAGACTGTCCTCCCAAAAAAGTATGCACCAAAACCCTGGAAAACAGGGCCACTTTCCATAGTTTGGGAGCCACACCTTAAGATTAGGTGTTGATAGGTGATTAGGTGTTGTTGATGTGCCAGCACAACCTTTGGTCAATTGCGGTGAATTATATCTGAAGATCATGATCTTAGATTCATGAAGAAGTGATGCCTGTCCTCCATTGTGCTTCTAAAATCTGGACCACGTTCAGAAGACATATGCACCAGAACAAAGGTATCACAAAATGCTGGAGTAACTCAGCAGGTCAGGCATCATCTAGGAGAGAGGGAATGGGTGGCGTTTCGGGTCGAGACCCTTCTTCAGACTCCATTCACTGGTATCTCTACAGAATTCTCCAAATGCACTGGAAGGAAGTGGACCAATGTGAAAATCCTTTTGCAGGCCAACATCCGCAGCAATGAGATATTCATTGCACACATCACATCCCACAATTTAAGAAACAGTTGGACAGGTACATGGATAGGACAGGATATGGACCAAATGTGGGCAGGTGGGACTAGTGTAGCTAGGACATGTTGGCTGGTGTGGGCAAGTCGGGCCGAAGGGCATGTTTTCACACTGTATCGCTCTATGACTCTATGAAGCCAATTTTCTATCCAGTCAGCTAACTCTCCATGGATCCCATGCAAAGTAACCTTCCAGAGCAGACTACCATGTGGAACCTTATCAAATCCTTTGCTGAAGTCCATGTAGACAATGCTTACAGCTTTGGCCTCATCTACCTTTCTTTGGTTACAACAAACAAATAAGTTAGAGGTTTAAGGTTAGAAGAATCAAATATAATCTTCGGGGATAGACACAAAATGCAATCAAATCGGTATCTTTGGATGTCATCAGCTGAACTTGTCGCTCCACCGATACTGGTGGATGAGTCAAACTAGAACCACCTGTGACAGTCGCTAGCGAGGCTCACATGCTCCAACTTTGGCGAAAAAGTACAGCTTTAAGCGCAGCGCTACCGCACTGCAGAGACTGGGCAGGAGGCGGAGCCGGAGCCTGGGGCTGGGGCTGGGGCTGGGGAGTTGTCGACAGCAGCAGCTGAAAAGGATCAGAGGTGAATCGGAGTCCCAGAGGGAGGGAAGGAGGGAGGGAAGGAAGGGAAGGGAAGGGAAGGGAAGGGAAGGGAAGGGAAGGAAGGGAAGGAAGGGAAGGAAGGGAAGGGAAGGAAGGGAAGGGAAGGAAGGGAAGGGAAGGAAGGGAAGGAGAGGAGGGAAGGAGAGGAGGGAGGGAAGGGAGGGAAGGAGGGAGGGAAGGGAGGGAAGGAGGGAGGGAAGGAGGGAGGGAAGGGAGGGAAGGAAGGAGGGAGGGAAGGGAGGGAAGGAAGGAGGGAGGGAGGGAAGGAGGGAGGGAGGGAGGGAAGGAGGGAGGGAGGGAGGGAAGGAGGGAGGGAGGGAGGGAGGGAAGGAGGGAGGGAGGGAGGGAAGGGAAGGGAAGGAGAGGAGGGAAGGCAGAAAGGCGCGGCCATGGTATTGAGCTTGATGAGTCCAGTGTCGGAGCTGGTGACAATGATGAGCAGCTCATGGACGGTGCTGCCCGCAGCTCTTGTCGTGGCCCTGGCCACTTGGATGTGGTGGAACAGAGGCAGGAGCCGGGAGAAGAGGCAGAAGCCGGAGACCCCGAGCGCTGCCGCCGGCAGTGGAGACAGAGACAGGGACAGAGACATTGGGAACGCAGGTAAACCCCGGTAAACCCCGCCACTCGCACAACACACACTGTGACTATGAAGCCGAAACTCCAAATACTGGAGACGTTCAACAGGTCAGGCAACGCCCGCGGAGAGGAACTGTGACATTGCTAACGTTGACCCCATGTCGCTTTCCAGAGGTGTTGCCGGACCAACTAGCCAGCGTGTCCGTCCGTCCGTCCGTCCGCCTGGTTCACTGCCTGGTTGTTTCCAGCCCAGACTGCTGGAGCTCTCTCTCTCTCTCCACACTGCCCCTCAAGGGAGCTGCAACCAACGTAGTTGAGCTTTCACAAGCTCCATATTCTCCCCCACCCCCATGTGTGTCTGTGACTGTCTTTGCCTTTTTTCCTTCTCTGTCCTCTGCTGGGAGCGGCTACAGTTTGTTTGCTGAAGGAACTTCACTATTAATGCGCAAAAAGTACGATACTGCGCTTAGTTAGAAAAAATATATAGCTTTTGACAGTATTTGATGCTCATTGCACTGTTTAATTCTTCCACTCGTTTATTTTTATTTGATTTCAATGTCTTAACCTTTGCTCAGTTGTGGAAACTACCCGGAGCCTACAGACCAGCGGTGTGAAATGCAACCTTCTCTGGAATACAACCCGGAGAAACATATATAGGAAATAGGTGCAGGAGGAGGCCATTCAATATGATCGTGACTAATCATCCAAAATCAGTACCCCGCTCTGGCTTTTCCCCCAATATCTCTTGGTTCTCTTAGCCTTAAGAGCTAAACCTCTTGAAAACATCCAGTGAATTGGCCTCCACTGCCGTCTGTGGCAGAGAATTCCACAGTTCCTCAACTCTCTGGGTGGAAAAGATTTTCCTCATCTCAGTCTGAAATAGCCTACCCCCTTTTCTTAAACTGTGACCCTTTGTTCTTGACTCACCCAACATTGAAAACATTTTTCCTGCATCTACCCTGTCCAATCCTCTAAGAATTTTATGTTTCTATAAGATCCACTTTCATCCTTCTAAATTACAGTGAATACAAGCCCAGTTGACCCATTCTTTTATCATATGTCAGTCTCTCCATCCTGGGAATTAACCCGATGAACCTATGCTGCACTCCCTCAATAGGAAGAATGTCCTTTCCAAAATTAGGAGACCAAAATTGCAAATAATACTCCAGGTGTGGTCTCACCAGGGCCCTGTAAAACTGCAGTATGTCCTCCTTGCTCCTAAACTCAAATCCTCTTGCAATGAAGGTCAACATGCCATTAGTTATCTTCACTGCCTGCTGTTCCTGCATGCTTTCAGTGACTGAAGTACAAGGATACCCAGGTCTCTGCACCTCCCCTTTTCTTAATCTGACGCCATTCAGATAATAATCTGTCTTCCTGTTCTTGCCACCAAAGTGGATAACCTTGGATTTATCTGCATACTGCACCTGCCATGCTTCTGCCCACTCACCCAACCTATCCAAGGCCTCCTCGCAGCTCACACTGCCACCCAGCTTTGTGTCATCTGTAAATTTAGATGTTACATTTAATTTCCTCGTCTAAATCGTTAACATATATTAAACAAATGGGTCCCAGCACCGAGCCTTGTGGCACCCCACTAGTTCACTGCCTGTCATTCTAAAATGGACCTGTTAATTCCTACTCTTTGCTTCCTGTCTGCCAATCAGTCAATACTCTGCTCCGAATACCATGTGGTCTAATTTTGCACACTAATCTCTTGTGTGGGAACTTGTCAGGCTTTTGAAAGTCCAGATCCACCACATCCACTGGTTCTCCCTTATCCTTTATGCTTGTTACATCCTCAAAAAATTCCAAAAGATTAGTCAAGCATGATTTTCCCCTTCATAAATCTATGCTGACTGACCGATCCTGTCGCTGCTTTCCAAATGCACTGCTATAACATCTTTAATAATTGGCTCCAGCATCTTCCCCACTACTGATGTAAGGCTAACCGATCTATAATTCTGTTTTCTCTCTCCCTCCTTTCTTAAAAAGTGGGGTTACATTGGCTACCCTCCAGTCCACAGGAACTGATCCAGAGTATGTAGAACATTGAAAAATGATCACCAATGCATCCAGGATTTCTAGGGCCACCTCCTTGAGTACTCTGGGATGCAGACCATCAGGCTCTGGGGATTTATCCGACTTCAGTCCCAACAGTTTACCTAACACCATTTCCTGACTAATATGGATTCCCTTCAGTTCCTCCCTCCCACTCGATCCTCGGTCCCCTAGTATTTCCAGGAGATTGTTTGTGTCTTCCTTAGTGAAGACAGATCCAAAGTACTTGTTTAACTGTTCTGCCATTTCCTTGTTTCCCATTATAAATTCACCTGTCTCTGACTGTAAGTGACCTACATTCGTCTTCACTAATCTTTTTATTTTTGCATACCTAAAGAAACTCTTCCAGTCAGTTTTTATACGCCCCACAAGTTTTCTTTCATGCTCTTTTTTCCCCCTTAACTCATTTGTCCTCCTGTTCTAAATTTCTCCCAGTCCTCTGGTTTGCAGCTTCCTCTGGCCAATTCATATACCTCTTCCTTGGATTTAACACAATCCTTGACTTCCCTCATTAACCACGGTTCAGCCGCCTTCCATTTTATTTTTTTCACCAGACAGGATGAACAATCTCGAGTTCATCTGTGCAGTCTTTAAATCTTTGCCACTGCATCTGCTGTCAACCCTTTAGTATAATTTGCCAGTCTATCCTAGCCAATTCCCGGAGGAAGCCTTTAACCCCCTTAATTTGTGTTATCCGAACTTTAATCTGAGTTCACTAAAAGGCTATCTAATGATAGCAATTGGCAACAGTTCATGAGAGCAATTTCGACAACGAGCTGCAACAGTTTGAACTCCAAATTTATGAACCGGTTCAGACAGAGCAGATTATTTAGTGTTGGAGGAGTGAATAAGGTTTGGGAACAGATCAGGTCGGCGAGTCCAGCCGCTTCCACCAAGGAGTGCCGTGTCTGTCTGCGCCAGCACAACGCCAGTCTTAAGACTGTCTATATTCTGCTCCAGGGCCAACTAATTCTGAACCAACACTCCCTTACAAAGAAATGTTTGCAAATTGAAAGAATCCACTGGCTAATTGGTATTGTTGAAGAATTTAATTATTAAACTGCGCACATTGCTGAACTTAAATGAACCCAATATTGTATCTGGGCAAACTCCAAAAAGATTCGAACTTCAGATGAAGCAGTGGCTGTCTGGACTGATTTGAACTCTTGCCAGTTGTCAAGAGGTTATTAATAATGTTCTAACACTCCATTTAGATTGGGAATATCTGTACTTCTTCCAAACCACATTTCAAATACTGCAGCTTCCAACCGGTCATAAATTTAAATGTGGAAAATATACACAAGGAGAACTGGGATATGTATCTATTTAAAGAGCACTTCCCTCAAGTCTTTAATGATTAGACACATTCAGCCCTCTTTAACAGCTACTGTCTGAGAAACTAATATTTTGATACTAAGGCAAGCAGTCCATTATTCTTAAACAAATTAGCTTTTGCTCTCAGTAGATATTCTTGACCGAGACTTATTTGTTTAAATGCTTTGCTTAAATTGGAACAATATTGTCTTGACTTTTTTTTTTTGAGTGGGAAAACTAAGGATTTTGAAAACCTCCATCTATTTGCGTGATCATCTGGTTAAAATAAATGGATTTAACATTTGGTCTCTCTTCTCTTCACAGTTGAAGCTGATATTGAAAGGGCCAATTTACTCGAGTTCAAAGAAACAAGAGAGTTAAAAGTTGGTGTGCAGCCACCTTCAGTTAAACAAAAATCTTTTGATTTGGAGTCTAAAGACATTTTGGACACTCTGGTCAGCAATCAGAGAGAAAATGACTTTGTTCCTGAACTATCAAAGAAACAAGATTGGTCTGCTGCTGAACAGACAAATGACACGATGCAAATTGAGCCCATAGCTCAACCAACAAGTGATGGGGAAAGCCCTGTCCATGTTGCACGCTTCACAGAGTATAGCTTGGGACAGGAAAAGAAACGTGTTTGTGAAAAACTGAAGCCAAGTCTGAGTACTGAAGAGGTGTTTAACCAATTTGACCATGGAGATAAAGCTTTGGATCTTGCTTCAGCGGTTGAACAGAAATTTGATGGTACAGATAGTTGTCTCCTTATTCAGACCAATAATGACAGCAGTGAGACCAGTGCTGATGTGCCTAGTAACTTGAATATCATTGAAACTAAAATGGAAAAAGACAAAAAAAAAAGCATCAAGTTGGTCTTTAAAGATGAATCAGAAAGAACAGCTGCAAGCTTGGAGTCTGAAAATACACCCAAGAAAGTCGCTGCAGTCTCCCCTTTGCCTGTTAATAATGTCTCAGTGAGTTTTAATGTTCACTATGTTACCTGCTCAAATTCTCAAATCCTTGCAGTGACAGGCAACCATGAGTGCCTGGGACAGTGGGAGAATTATGTACCGTTGAAACCAGGCAAGGATGGATTCTGGTCTAATTCTATCCTGCTCCCAGTCAATTTAAAATTTGAGTGGAAATATGTGGTGGTGGAAAATGGTAAGATCTGGCGATGGGAGGAATGCCCGAATAGATGGCTGGAGACCAGCCATGAAGATATGGAAATGTATCAATGTTGGGGTTACCTTTGAATCCCTAAATAGAAGTTGCAGTTACAGCAGAAGGCAGTGACGATCCACTGATTGATATTGCAGGACAGAGCTGAAGTTGAGCTTTGTTCATTAAACTTTTCCCTTCCTCAAATAAGGAAGAATAACTCGTGCTGTTACTCAACTCTTCTCATTGGCTCAACTGGTTTAACATGAGTCTGCTGTATCTTCCCCATTTATTCCTGTACTTCAATTTTCAGATTAATAGCTTGTTGGCATCTTCACTGCTTGATGTCCAGACTGCTTTATGGTAACTATTTACTTCTTCCTGCAAGAATCTTAACTCGTTTCCTTTCTTTACTGGAGAACAGTTCCTGTAGTAATTTAGCTAGGGCAATAAGCATAAAATATTCAGACAGTTATTTGTTAATAATTAATATGTACAAGACCGCAAACCTAATTTTTAAATCTGTATTGTGGAAAATGATTTCAATTAAAGATGAATTTCAAATACTTTTGGATTAAGTGGTATTGAATATTTATTAAACTTCCACAATCTAGTGCATAAAATGCTTTGGTATGCAGTGAAATGTGGAACTAACTGAATATAATTTGTATGTAATCACAATGAGCATAAATGGAGCAGTAGCCTTGTAGATTGAAAAAATAAATGGAAGTTGACTCTTTTCCATCTTGACCTGAAGAAATGCTTTAACAACAATTATTAAGACTTGCAATTTGTGAATATTGATGTGGGTCATTTGACTGCATTGCAATATATATTTGTGATATTTTGATGCTAGTACTAAATACAATTCTCCCACCAAAGCGCAATGGAATTGGTTCGAAGTTGAAACCTGTCTGCTTGATTAGAATTTATTTCACGTGGCAGTGCTTTACATGCGTGCGAAGATAGTTTTAATACTTTCTACAAACTTCACCGGGAGCTTCATGTTTTCTAAATTGTACACAAAACTAAATCTTACCTAGAGATGATTACAAATAGCTTCAGATAGTGAAAAGTATTCCTTCAGATATCCTAAAGCATTGACCATTTAAATAATGGTTTGAAAAGGAGCACAATTATTTTGTGGACACTTGTTAAACTTTGATCTTGCCAGAGGACTCTCACTTGGGTTAATGCCATTTGTAGTACTGTGGTTAATGTTTATCTAGGAGCAAAAAGTTACAATATTTTGAAATGATTTGTTAATGTATCTGTCTCCATTACCCCACCTGGTCGCATGGTCTGCAGTGTACCACTGTCTATATATTTTTTTTTAAACGTCTTCCTCATCTCCCTTAAACTTTTGCCCTCCAGTATCTTGTAATTCTATCCTGGGGAAAAAGGTTTTGACTGTCTACCTTATCAATGCCTGATAATTTTCCATATTTCTATCAGATTTCCCCTCAACCTCTTGCATTCCAGGGAAAACAAGCCAATTCTGTCCAGGCTCTCCCTGTAGCTAATACTCTCCTAATCCACACATTCTTGTGAACCTCCTCTGCACTCTCTCCAAAATCCCAGAGATATTTCCTATATGGGGGTGTCCAGAGCTGGATGCAATACTCAAAATTCTGCCAAGTCCTATAAACCTGCACCATGACTTCCAGACTCTTGTACTTCATGGCCTGGTCAATGAAACCAAGCATACCATATGCCTTCTTTACCATTCTACTTGTGCTGCCACTTACAGGGAGTTAGGGCCTTGGACCTTAACGTCCCTCTGAACATCAATGCAATTAAGGGTTATGCATTCATTGTATATTTTCCCCTGGTTTATAACCCTGCAACACCTCACACTTGCCTGGATTAAACTCCATTCTGCCATCTTGCTGCCTATTCCTGTAGCTGATCTATACCCTGCTGTATGCTTTGATAGGCTTGCCCAGTCCATGACCAAAACAATCTTTGTGTCATCTGCAACACGTATCCCAAATGTCAGTCCCCTGCAGAACTCCACTGGTCACAGATCTCTAGCCTGAAAATTGTCTTTCCATCACAACCCTATCCTCTATCAGGAAGTCAGTTTTGAATTTATATTTCCAAGTCGCTGTTAATCCTGTGCATCGTAATCTTCTGGATCGGCTTATCATGGGAAATTTTATTAAATCTCTTATTAAAATCCATGCAGGCAACATCCACCACCATATCCCCCTCTATCACCTTTGTCACCTATTCAAAAAAACTCAGTGAAGTTAGTAAGATATAGCCTGATGCGTACAAAGTCATGCTGACTGTCCATAATTAAACCATGCTCTTCTATCCCAAATAATCTCTCCGTGAGCTTCCCTCCCACTGATGTGAGACTCTCTGAGCTATGATTCCCTGGATTTTCACAATCTCCCTCCTTAAACAAAGGAACAGCATTGGCTATTCTCCAATCCTCTGGGACATTGCACATGGCTAGAGAAGATGCAAAGATCATTGTCAAGACTCCTGCCATCTCCTCCCTTGTCTCTCTTAATAACCTGGGGATTTAACCACCTTCATGCTCTTGAGCCCATCACCTTTATAATGTCAAGCTGTCCTTGCATATTAATGTTCTCTACTCTGATATCACTATCCGCCATGTCCTCTTTAGTGAAAATAGATGCAAAGTACTTGTTTAGTACCTCATCTACATTCCCTGACTTCAAGCACAAATACCCTCCATTATCCTTGAGCAGCCTTATCTTCTCCCTGGTTACCCCCTTGTTTTTAATATGGGTATAAAAACCCTTGGCATTTTCCCTAATCTGATTCACCAAAGCCATTTTGCGGGTCCTTTTGGCCCTTCCAATCATCCCCTTAAGTTCCTCCCTCCTTCCTTTGAATTCTTTAAGGTCAGTTTATTGTCACGTGCACCAATTAAGGTACAGTGAAATTCGAATTACCATACAGCCATACTAAAAAAAAGCAACAGGATACACAACTACATAAAAGTTAACATAAATATCCAGCAGAGAGGATTCCCCACGTTCCTCACTGTGATGAAAGGCAATAAAGTACAAACTTCTTCCTCCTTTATTCTCCCGTGGTCGGGGCAGTCGAATCATCCGCAGTCAGGGTGATCAAAGCTCCCACAGTCGGCGGTCGCAGCTCCCACGTCGGGGTGATCGAAGCTCCCGCGTTGGGGTGGCCAAAGCTCCTGCGGTTTGGAGTTCCCGATCTCAGTCTCTGACCAGAGACTGCTGGCTCCGTGATGTTGAAGTCCGCAGGCACCCGCGGTACAGCTCAGAGGTCTTCAAAGACTTGTTTGATTTCAACTGTAGTTGGAGGCTGCAGCTGCATCTCGAATATCTGGCATTTCAAATTGTCGTGTATTCCATTGCACCAATCATGCACAACTGAGGCAGAAGCTCAGTATGTTCTTTCCTCCATATATTGTGTCGTTTTGCTTCAAGGTTCAGATGTTAAAAACTTCAAATATGTTGCACAATACTAAACAAATGTCTAAAAAATTATGTTGGTAAGAACTGCAGATAGACACAAAAAGCTGGAGTAACTCAGCAGGATTGGCAGCATCTCTGCAGAGAAGGAATTTCTCACCTATTCCTTTTTCTCCAGAGATGCTGTCTAACCCGCTGAGTTACTCCAGCTTTTAGTGCAAAAATTATTACATTTACTTCAATTATATTAGCCCCTTGGTTGGTTAATACAATGCAACAAAATATTCACTTGTCTTGCTTTTATACAGAATTGCTAATTGTACATCTATAACTATCTGTAGTGTATAGAAATAATTCCAGTAAATTAAATATTTGTAATTTTTACCCATCTCAAACCGTCTTGGTTCTCCAAAGGGAGACTTTTTAAAAATCCCATACACAATAAATTGAGCATTGAAACAATGAATCATTTAATACAAAACATAGGCATTTGCCTTTCAATCTCTCGTAGCTAGTGCTCTCCTATGCTAACATTGAACTAATTTCAAGTGAATAGACATAATTTATTTCACAAGTTCTTAAATAGCAGCAGATTTTATTTTTGTACTGCACCGAGTCAAAAGCCATACATCGTAGCAATAAAATGCAGAAACTGGATGTCACTTCTTTAACATTTTCTCTCTGTCTTTTACTCTCTTTATCCTCTTCTCTTGGCTTCTGATCATAGAGGACATTTCTGCAAATCAAATGGTTTAAATTTGTAATGTATTAATTATATTGGTTGTATTAATGAGTGAAACATATTTCAAATATACTTTCTGCATTGGAAAGATGCACCAGAATTTTTAAATAACATTTAACAGATCATGTGCTCTCCTTAATGGAGTGATACAAAATAATAATTTCAATATTTTGAAATGTGAGCAAGTGGCAAGTATTTATACCATGATTCTTCAGCTGAAGATCTTCCACCAGGTTTTGCAGACCATCCAGTTTGTTCTGAAGTTTTTTGCAGGCCTGTCCTGCGACATCTGTCTGTTCACCACCTGATGGGAGAAATTCAAAATACAATTATCACCTCAATGTGTCTGAATGTGAAGGGTTCTCGTATTGTTTTTCAGTAAATTGGAATTGTGATCAATTGAAGATTAATTCTTCAATGATTTTCCAAATTTAAGATAATTCATCTCATCCACGACCCGTTGATCTCTTGAACCAGTAACGTATGTATTTTTCATTTTCAGATAACACTATTGCAGGATATCTGCACATGTGGGGCTTATGTGGGATTTGATTGTTTTAAAATTTCCACTTCAGATATTAGGTTAAAGCGTTTTATCCCCTCCGCCCCCCCCCCAAAGCATTGTCAGATGCAATCTTTTAGAACAAATCCATTTAGCTCTAAACTTTAAATTAAACAACAACCATCTTGTTATCACCCCTGAGGAAGGATATTCTTGCTATTGAGGGCGTGCAGCGTAGGTTTAATCCCGGAATGGCGGGACTGTCATATGTTGAAAGACTGGAGCGACTAGGCTTGTATACACTGGAATTTAGAAGGATGAGAGGGGATCTTATCGAAACATATAAGATTATTAAGGGGTTGGACACGTTAGAGGCAGGAAACATGTTCCCAATGTTGGGGGAGTCCAGAACAAGGGGCCACAGTTTAAGAATAAAGGGGTAGGCCATTTAGAACTGAGATGAGGAAAACCTTTTTCAGTCAGAGAGTTGTGAATCTGTGGAATTCTCTGCCTCAGAAGGCTGTGGAGGCCAATTCTCTGAATGCATTCAAGAGAGAGCTGGATAGAGCTCTTAAGGATAGCGGAGTCAGGGGGTATGGGGAGAATGCAGGAACGGGGTACTGATTGAGAATGATCAGCCATGATCACATTGAATGGCGGTGCTGGCTCGAAGGGCCAAATGCCCTCCTGCACCTATTGTCTATTGTCTTCCCCAGCCAACAATGGGCCATCCACCCTTCCTGAGTTCATCTATTACCAGTCCTGATTTGTTCTGGTCTTTTCTCATATATAGTTATTCACTTCCACGCCCCCCCACCATGCCTATTTTGTGTCAATCTTTGACCTAAATATTCATTTGAGAATATTAGAAACATCTATTAGCTTTTCAATACAGAGGATTTAAAAGTTAAAGGAAAGAATTATATATCCAGGTGGTTAAAGGTATGCATTTGTAATGCATGGCTTTTTAGTTTGAGGGGAAGGTATGAAGAGATAAGCTCTATGATGAGAATTTTAATACAAGTGAGTTACGAAGTGGGACAGAGCTCAGCCAACTTGGACTGCAATGCTATTTAATACCAATGCTCTTACCATTATTTTGGAAGCGAGGTTCATTTTCCACGTATTGTGCAGGAATGTAGCTGATCCTTGAATCACACAACTCGCTAAAGGCTGATGTTTCTCTTCCATGCTCACCCTGAGGTATAGAGCCAGTTAGCAAGGAAGATACTGGAGATCTCTCTGGCAACGTTTCCCACTTGGAGGAGGTGTAACATGGACCACATATCTGTGATGAGTGATCTGCTGGAGTGTTATTAAATTAAGCATACGTTTTCAGATTATCAAAACTAAATGAATGAGTGAAATTAGATCAATGTTTGGCATTTCTATAATTCAATACAAAATACATCAGTATTCTGAGACCCTTATTACAAAATGAATCCATCCAAGGTTAAATGTTGAAGTACTTCATGGCAAAATGTTCAGACAACTTAACAAGTTAAAGATGCAAATATGCTGCAATTTTGAGATACAGCATGGAAACTTGCACTTTGGGCCTCCAAGTCCATGTCAACCATTGATCACCCATTCATACTAGTTATACGTAATCCCACTTTCTCATCCACTTCCTACACAATGGAGGCAATTTACAGAGCCAATTAACCTACAAATCCACATATTGTTGGGACACGAGAAGAAAATGGAGAACCCAAAAGAAGCCTATGCGAGAATGTGCAAACTCCGCACAAAATAACTGGGGTCTGGATGAAAATCTGGGTCTCTGGTGCTGTGAGGCAGAAAAGAATTGGTAACGTGCATCTTTGGCAATTTTCCTGCAGTTATTTAGTACAGAAATGCATCTTTAGAAAGTGGTGCATTTCTACAAAACTGGCTCTCTGATGGTTTATCTCAACAGTGATGTGGTAAGTAAAGTGTCTGATACTGCTTGTAATCTAACTATCAAATATGGTCTACAGAATGAGCTGCCAAAGGAAGCTGAGGAGGTAGGTACAATATTAATTGAAAGATATTAAGAGAAGTATATAGAAAAGAAAGGTTTAGAGTGGTAAATGGGACTAGTTCAGAATGCCAACTTGGGCAGCCTGGAAATTGGGCTGAAGGGCCTGTTGTGTCAAACACGAGGCAAAGGTAAGCTAATCTCATCTGCCTGCACATGATCTACAGTATATCCCTCCATTTGCAGCATATTCATGTGCCTATCTAAAAGCCTCTGAAATGTCAGATCTGCCTTGACCACCACTACTGACATCCCATTCCAGGCAGCCACCACTCTCTAATTAAAGCAAAATTGCCGCACACATATCCTTTAAACTTTGCCCCTCTCACCATAAACCTACACCCTCTAATCTTTGATATTTTCACCCTGGGGGAAAAAGGTTCTGACTGTCTATCCTATCTATGCCTCTCAATTTCATATTTTTTAATCAGGTTTCCCCTCAACCAATAACAATATAAAGAAATAAAAGATATATATATTTTACATCTTCCTCAGTCAGCAACTCCACCAATTTAGGTGTCGTCTGCAAACTTACTAACTGACCCATCGACATTTAGATCCTAGTCCTTAATATTTTTTTAATGCTGAGAATTGATGCCCTCTTAATGTTAACCATGAACACTGATCTTGTGCTTTGCTCTTAAATATATAATGTGTTATTTGAATTGTATGAGTCTGATACTCGGCATAACTATACTCTCACTTTACTCCCACTCAATGGCACAATTTATTTATTTCTATTGAGTTAAGTGAAATACTGGGATTATTTCCATTTCATGGTTGGAAGTGCTGCCCTTACTTTTGCTTTTAACTCTATCTTATTTGGTTATTCCATTATGGTACTTTAATATTCTTCTGCACTACTTGGATTCTGTTATATTGGACATAGTATTCCTATATTTATTTATGTATACTGTTTATTTGATAATGGGGATATTATTACATCCTGGTATATATGACAATAAATCAATCTAATTTTTTTTTAACTAAAGAGACTCAGAAGTTGCACAGATATTGTTCTTCATGATTCTCAAGAACCTTTTATTGCAAATAATCTAATTTAGTAAATACACAATTATTTCTGATCAATTAGCCAGTTTATTCTTGATATTATAAGACCTCAGTGCCAGAATATTTTCTTTGAATATGCCAGGACTGATATGTGGAATAGCAGGCCAAATGCTCCAAAACCTTCTGCATCACTCAAAAAGTCACCGTGCCATCTTGTCTGCTCCTTATACCTTTGTGTTTTGGAGGCCAGAGGAATTGTTTGGGCTTGACCATACTTGTTGCTTGCCTCCGTCACAATCTAATATTCAAGCTAGCAGCTTCATGACCTTTCTAAATACTGAGCAAAAATCATTGCAAATTAGGACTCTGTTGTAAAATTGAAGAGACCGGTAACCTGGTTTATTTACTGCTTCATCTTAAATAATTTTATATTTATTCAAATCAAACGGTTTCCTTAAGCAAAAGTAAAATATTACAATTTGTTATCAAATTTAAACACGGGATACACTGTCTGCCATTCAACCGAGGTGCAAATGCCTGGTTAGTTTCCTGTAAAATTCCATATGAAATGTCGATAAGGTATGTAGTACACATACTAAATGGCATGTTACAGTTCCATTCATGAAGCCAATGTGATCTTGGTGGAGATTTCATTTGCTTATCTTGTTTTTATAAACCACTTTACTCTTAAATATCAAAAGACTATGTCCAGTATGGAAGAATCTATAGCAGCATAAACAGATGTAATGTTATAAACTGTGGTTTGATGACTTTGAGGATAGCAAGGCAAACACAAAGATGTACTTTCGACAAAAGAGAGTAGCAAAGATTTCAGAAATTGTGGGTTTGTCACAACAGGAAAGGGAATGTAGACTGGGTTTTACATGAATGAGAGAACTTATTTATATACAAATATCTGAAATGGCTTGGGAAGCTAGATGCAGGAAAAAAAACTCACTGACTTATGATTTTTGGGCCAGAGGGCTTGGCTTCAGAAGAAGATGTAAGATGTTTAGAACTGGGTGGGGAACCTATGGAATTTCCTACCCTGGTGGACTGTGAAGTCGTTATATTCATTCAAAGATATTTCTGGACAGAAAAGGAATTGAGAGATATGGCAATGGTGCTGTATATTGATACTAAGATCATGAGCCATAGTCTTAATGAATAGCAAAACAGGCTCAAGGTCGAAAGGACTACTCCTGCTCTTTGTGTTCTTCTGATATGCTGTGAGAGGCACATGGGTTATTACTGCTGAAAGTGCTTGAAGTACAGGCAGAAAACTTGATTGAGAACCATTATTACAACTGGATATGGTAGAGATAGTCCACATTACCATGGTTGTGAGTGAGTATATGCATTGTAACCTGCAATAATGTATTTGGCCAATCCAGACATTTCCTGGGACGCCTTGCATCTTCCAAATGTTAAATCATTTAAATACTAACTGCTTCTCCTCAATGCCATCTATTTTAATGCATCAAAACTAGGAATCACTGCATCAAAACCTGAGGATGGGTTTTCTCCGAGATCTTCGGTTTCCCCCCACACTCCAAAGACGTACAGGTATGTAGGTTAATTGACTGGGTAAATGTAAAAATTGTCCCTAGTGGGTGTAGGATAGTGTTAATGTACGGGGATCACTGGGCGGCACGGACTTGGAGGGCCGAAAAGGCCTGTTTCCGGCAGTATATATATGATATGATATGATATGATATGATAAATTAGGAGAGACTAGACAGGCTGGGGCTTTTATACCATGGAGTGTAGAAGACAGTGACCTTATAGAGGTACATGAAATCATGAGGGGAATAGACAAAATGAATGTGCACTGTTATTTTTCACGGATGAACGAGTCTAAAACTGGTGGGCATAGATTTAAGGTGAGGGGGAAAGATTTAAAGGGTTCCCAAGAGGCAACATTTTCCATGGTGGGTATGTGGAACAAGATGCCAGAAAAAGTGGTAGAAGCAGATACAATTACAACACTTAAAAGACATTTGGACAGCTACATGGGTAGAAGAGGGTTAGAAGGGCATGGGAAAATGCGGGCAAATGAGATAAATTCAGGTAGGCAACTTGGTCATCGTTGACAAGTTGAGCCAAAGGGCTGTTTCCATGCTGGATAACTTGAAGTGCTCTGGTGTTGAACTCCACTATTTTCAGGAGGCAAGTGGAAACACCTGCAGATTCTGCTGAATTTAGCCAATGCAACTTATTGAAGGGTCCAGGAGCTGAAATATTAACTAGCTTCCTCTCTCTGCAAATGCTGCTTGACCTGTTGTGTGTTTCCAGTATTTTCTGTTTATCATCAGACATACTGCTCCTGTTCCTGGTTAACTTGTCACAAGCCCAATGGGCCAAGTAATTTTTAAAGAAAAAATAAGATGGAGAGAGGCAGTAATTGACCCATTAATTGAGCTGAATTAAGTATTTATTTATTTAAACTTTTTAAAGTACATTTAAGTTTTAAACTTTGGCACAAGGAACTGCAGGTGCTGATTTACAACAAAAAAAAGACACTAAGTCCTGGAGTAACTGCATCTTCTCCAGAGAAGCTGCCTGACCCGCTGAGTTACTTCAGCATTTTGTACAATCCCTGTTCCAGGCGTACACTGGCCCCATCCTTGAATTCTACCTCCGCTACACTGACGACTGCATTGGTGCTACCTTTTGTACTCATGCAGAACTCACTGACTTCATAAATTTCACCACTAATTTCCATCATGCTCTTAAATATACTTGGACCATCTGTGACATCTCCCTACCGTTTCTGGATCTCACCATCTCCATCACAGGAGACAGACTAGTGACCAACATCTACTACAAACCTACTGACTCCCATAGCTATCTTGACACACTTCTCCCCACCCTGTTTCCTGTAAAAATTCTATCCCCTACTCCTGCACCTTTCCACCCCATCAGCCGTCGTATACAACAAATTATCCTCCAACATTTCCGCCACCTCCAACGGGATCCCACTACCGGCCACATCTTCCCATCTCCACCCCTTTCTGCTTTCCGTGGAGACCGTTCCCTCCGAAACTCCCTGGTCCCCTCATCCCTTCCCACCAAAACCACCCCCTCCCCAGTTACTTTCCCCTGCAACCGCAGGAGATGCAACACCTGTCCCTTTACCTCCCCCTCAACTCCATCCAAGGACCCAAACAGTCTTTCCAGAGGTTTACCTGCACCTCCTCCAACCATATCTATTGTATTCGTTGTTCCTGATGTCAACTTCTCTACATCAGCGAGACCAAGCGCAGGCTCGGCGATCGTTTTGCTGAACACCTACACTCAGTCTGCTTTCATATCATATCATATCATATCATATCATATATATACAGCCGGAAACAGGCCTTTTCGGCCCTCCAAGTCCGTGCCGCCCAGTGATCCCCGTACATTAACACTATCCTACACCCACTAGGGACAATTTTTACATTTACCCAGCCAATTGACCTACATACCTGTACATCTTTGGAGTGTGGGAGGAAACCGAAGATCTCGGAGAAAACCCACGCAGGTCACGGGGAGAACGTACAAACTCCTTACAGTGCAGCACTCGTAGTCAGGATCGAACCTGAGTCTCCGGCGCTGCATTCGCTGTAAAGCAGCAACTCTACCGCTGCGCTACCGTACCAACCTGATTTCCCGGTGGCTCAGCACTTCAACTCCCCCTCCCATTCCCAATCTGACCTTTCTGTCCTGTGCCTCGTCCATTACCAGAGTGAGGCTCAGCACAAATTGGAGGGAGACCACCTCATATTTTGCTTGGGCAGTTTACACCCCAGCGGTATGAACATTGACTTCTCTAACTTCAGATAGTCCCTGCTTTCCCTCTCTTTCCCCTCCCCCTTCCCAGTTCTCCCACTAGCCTTCCTGTCTCCTACTACATCCTATCTTTGTCCCGCCCCCTCCCCTGACATCAGTCTGAAGAAGGGTCTCGACCGGAAACGTCACCCATTCCTTCTCTCCCGAGATGCTGCCTGACCCGCTGAATTACTCCAGCATTTTGTGTCTACCTTCGATTTAAACCAGCATTTGCAGTTTTTTTTCCTACACATCTCGGGAGATGCCTGTTTGTTTCAAGCAGACAGGTCCTGTGAGATGTAGCAAAGTACTTTGGCGATCCATAGAGAGCAATCGTCCCAGAGTTAGACTGCATCTCGGGAATGTTCCGGGCGAGAGATGGTTCAGAGGTCAGACAATACTCATTGTTATGGCGTCCTTGTCAGCTGAAGATTTTTTGCCACTTTTTGTGCCACAAGTTAGCACTGTGGTTGCAACCTATTTATCAGAGAATTAACTTATCATATCATATCATATATATACAGCCGGAAACAGGCCTTTTCGGCCCACCAAGTCCGTGCCGCCCAGCGATCCCCGTACATTAACACTATCCTACACCCACTAGGGACAATTTTTACATTTACCCAGCCAATTAACCTACATACCTGTACGTCTTTGGAGTGGGAGGAAACCGAAGATCTCGGAGAAAACCCACGCAGGTCACGGGGAGAACGTACAAACTCCTTACAGTGCAGCACCCGTAGTCAGGATCGAACCTGAGTCTCCGGCGCTGCATTCGCTGTAAAGCAGCAACTCTACCGCTGCGCTACCGTGCCGCCAAGTACTTGCCAAGTATAGTTACAGTAAAACTATAAAGTAAATTGAGTTTCAGTTTTCTATGAAGTTGGATGAGAGGAGTGTAGTTGTTACGTGTAAAGATACCATTTAAAAGTTTTGGAAGTAACTTTAAAGTTCCTGGGATGAAAGAAGGGGAGACATCAGCGTGGACACACACTTGGTTAAAGGACAAAAATCAGTAGAATTGTGAATGGTTGACTGTTTTTGGACAGGAGCTGATCATACTTTGGAATTTCAAGGTTCCATCACAAGGTCTTTGGTTATTTATAAAGTTCACAATTGTATGTTAACCCTAAACATTCTGGATTTGATAAATAATTAAAAACGTTAAGTCCAGCGCCAAGGACTATTCCGGCATTTGAACCTGAAGAAGGGGCCCAATCCAAAATGTCTTCTGTCCATTCCATCCCTAGATGCCACCTGACCAGCTGAGTTTCTCCAGCAATTGTGTTTAATTAATATTCCAGCATCTCTTCAGTTTCCTTTTGAAACTATTAACTCCCTTAATTATACCTTGCCAAAAAATGTCATTTTTGTAAATTTCATATGCTATAATTCCACTCATTTACCAATTTCCCCTTGATTTTTACTATCTTCACAGTTTACAGGTTTCAAACGTGCCATCTACAAATTTTTGAAATTATATTTTTTACCAAGCAAGAGTTCAAATCATTAAGTTATTAAAGATGTTATTAATGTGCTGAAATATACCACCTTCCAGTTTATAAAACTATAGAAACATAGAAAATATGTGCAGGAGGAGGCCATTTGGCCCTTCCAGCCAGCACTGCCATTCATTGTGATCATGGCTGATCATCCACAATCAGTAACCTGTGCCCAACTTCTCCCCATACCCTTTGATTCCACTCGCCCCCAGAGCTCTATCTAACTCTCTCTTAAATTCATCAGTGATTTGGCCTCCACTGCCCTCTGTGGCAGAGAATTCCACAAATTCACAACTCTCTGGGTTAAAAAGTTCCTTCTCACCTCATATAACATATAACATATAACATATAACAACTACAGCATGGAAACAGGCCTGTCCGGCCCTACCAGTCCACGCCGACCATTCTCCCTGACCTAGTCTCATCTACCTGCACTCAGACCATAACCCTCCAATCCCCTCCTATCCATATACCTATCCAATTTACTCTTAAATAATAAAATCGAGCCAGCCTCCACCACTTCCACCGGAAGCCCATTCCATACAGCCACAACCCTCTGAGTAAAGAAGTTCCCCCTCATGTTACCCCTAAACCTTTGTCCCTCAATTCTGAAGCTATGTCCCCTTGTTGGAATCTTCCCCACTCTCAAAGGGAAAAGCCTACCCACGTCAACTCTGTCCGTCCCTCTCAAAATTTTAAAAACCTCTATCAAGTCCCCCCTCAACCTTCTACGCTCCAAAGAATAAAGACCCAACCTGTTCAACCTCTCTCTGTAGCCTAAGTGCTGAAACCCAGGCAACATTCTAGTAAATCTCCTCTGTACCCTCTCCATTTTGTCGACATCCTTCCTATAATTTGGCGACCAGAACTGCACACCATACTCCAGATTTGGCCTCACCAATGCCCTGTACAATTTCAACATTACATCCCAACTTCTATACTCGATGCTCTGATTTATAAAGGCAAGCATACCAAACGCCTTCTTCACCACCCTATCCACATGAGATTCCACCTTCAGGGAACAATGCAGTTATTCCCAGATCCCTCTGTTCCACTGCATTCCTCAATTCCCTACCATTTACCCTGTATGTCCTATTTTGATTTGTCCTACCAAAATGCAGCACCTCACACTTATCAGCATTAAACTCCATCTGCCATCTTTCAGCCCACCCTTCCAAAAGGCCCAAGTCTCTCTGTAGACTTTGAAAATCTACCTCACTATCAACTACTCCACCTATCTTAGTATCATCTGCATATTTACTAATCCAATTTGCCACACCATCATCCAGATCATTAATGTAAATGACAAACAACAGTGGACCCAACACAGATCCTTGGGGCACTCCACTAGACACTGGCCTCCAACCTGACATACAATTGTCAACCGTTACCCTCTGGTATCTCCCATTCAGCCATTGTTGAATCCATCTTGCAACCTCACTATTAATACCCAACGATTTAACCTTCTTAATCAACCTTCCATGTGGAACCTTGTCAAATGCCTTACTGAAGTCCATATAGACAACATCCACAGCCTTGCCCTTATCAATTTCCCTGGTAACCTCTTCAAAAAATTCAAGAAGATTAGTCAAACATGACCTTCCAGGCACAAATCCATGTTGACTGTTTCTAATCAGGCCTTGATTATCCAAATAATTATATATATTGTCCCTAAGTATCTTTTCCATTAATTTTCCCACCACAGACGTCAAACTAATAGGTCTATAATTGCTAGGTTTACTTTTAGAACCTTTTTTAAACAAAGGCACAACATGCGCAATGCGCCAATCTTCCGGCACCATCCCTGTTTCTAATGACGTTTGAAATATTTCCGTCATAGCCCCTGCTATTTCTGCACTAACTTCCCTCAATGTCCTAGGGAATATCTCAGTTTTAAATGGCCTCCCCTTTATTCTAAGACCATGGCCCCTGGTTCTGGACTCCCCCAACATTGGGAACATTTTTCCTGCATCTAGCTTGTCCAGTCCTTTTATAATTTTATATTTCTCTATAAGATCCCCTCTCATCCTTCTAAACACCAGTGAATACAAGCCTAGATTTTTCAATCTTTCCTCATATGACAGTCTCGTAGTCATCAATCTCGTGAAACTATGCAGCACTGCTTCAATTACAAGGACGTCCTTCCTCAAATTAGGAGACCAAAACTGTACACAATACTCCAGATGTGGTCTCACCAGGGCCCTATACAACTGCAGAAGAACCTCTTTACTCCTCTACTGAAATCCTCTCGTTATGAAGGCCAACATGCTATTAGCTTTCTTCACTTCCTGCTGTACGTGCATGCTTACTTTCAGTGACTTTCAGTGACTGGTGTACAAGGACACCCAGGTCTTGCTGCACTTCCCCCTTACCTAACCTGAAACCATTGAGATAATAATCTGCCTCCTTATTTTTGCTGCCAAAGTGGATAACCTCACATTTATCTACATTATACTGCATCTGCCATGCATCTGCCCACTCACTCAACCTGTCCAGGTCACCCTGCAACCTCCTAACATCCTCTTCGCAGTTCACACTGCCACCCAGCTTTGTGTCATCTGCAAACTTGCTAGTGTTACTTCTAATTCCTTCATCCAAATCATTAAAATATATGGTAAACAGTTGCGGCCCCAACACCGAGCCTTGCCACTTGCCACTGCCTGCCATTCTGAAAAGGACCCGTTTACTCCTACTCTTTGCTTCCTGTCTGCCAACCAATTCTCTATCCAAATCATTAAAATATATGGTAAACAGTTGCGGCCCCAATGCATTCAAGAGAGAGCTGGTATAGAGCTCTTAAGGATAGCGGAGTCAGGGGGTATGGGGAGAAGGCAGGAACGGGGTACTGATTGAGAATGATCAGCCATGATCACATTGAATGGCGGTGCTGGCTCGAAGGGCCAAATGGCCTCCTCCTGCACCTATTGTCTATTGTCTATGTCAACACCCTATCCCCAATACCATGTGCTCTAATTTTGCTCACCAATGTCCTGTGTGGGACCTTATCAATGGGTTTCTGAAAGTGTAGATACAGTACATCCACTGGCTCCCCTTCATCCATTTTACTTGTCACGTCCTCAAAAAATTCCAGAAGATTAGTCAAGCATGATTTCCCTTTCATAAATCCATGCTGACTTGGACTTATCCTTTTACTGCTATCCAAATGCACCATTATTACCTCTTTAATAATTGACTGCAGCATCTTCCCCACCACCGATGTCAGGCTAACTGGTCTGTAATTCCCTGTTTTCCAATCCACAGGAACTGATCCTGAATCTATTGAACATTGGAAAATGATCACCAATGCGTCCACTATTTCCAGAGCCACCTCCCTGAGTACCCTGGGATGCAGACCATCAGGCCCTGGGGATTTATCAACCTTCAGTCCCATCAGTCTACCCAATACTATTTCTCGGCAAATGCAAATTCTACTATAGAGTAGAAAGTCCAGAAAATCCTACTAAAATACTAGTTCTGCCCCAGTGGGAGTACACTTCATTCCTGGGCACCCTAATCTCTAGAAAGCACTTGAAAGTTTTTAAAGACACAAATATCTTCATCAACACTCCTGCAATCTCCTTTGTTCCTCAAACAACGGGATAGATCCCATCCGGTCCGAGGGATTAATCCACCTTGACACCTTTCAGGAGCCCAAACACCACCTCTCCTTAATCTCAAACTGCCATTGCACATTTGTATTCTCCACACTGATCTCACTGTTCTCCATGTATTTTTCATTGGTGAAAGCAGATGCATAGTACTTGTTTAGTATCTCTCCTACATCCCCAGACTCCAAGCACAAATACCCTAGTTTATCATTGAAAAGTGCTACCTTCTCCCTTGTGAACCTTGTCCGTAATGTGGGTATAAATAAGCTTTGCCATGTTTTAATCTGACTCGCCAAAGCAATTCCGTGGCCCCTTTTGGCCCTTCTAATTGCCCACGAGGTCTTTCCTCCTTTATTTAGATCCCTTAAAGGCCATGTCGGATTCCATCCTCTTAAACCTTGCATGTGCTTCCTTTTTAAAAAAAACCAAATTTACAACTTCTTTGATCATCCAAGGTTCTCTTACTTTACTAATCTTATTCCTTCTCACCGCAACATGCCAGTCCTGAACTTTGATCGTGTGGCCTTTAAACAACATCCTGCATGTCAGACGTGGACTTGCCCAATCACGATTGTTCTCAGTGTAATAACAACCTAATAACACTGTAATTTGCTTTACTCCAATTTAGTAACTTCCCGCAAGGTCCAGACCTCGCCCTATTCAAAAACAATCTTAAAACCTATGGCGTTGTGATCACTATCCACAAAATGCTCTCCCACTGTAACACCAGTCACCTGGCCTTTCTCAACAGAAGGTCCAGTATGTTCCCTAAGGTTGGACTATCCACATACTGTTTCAAGAAACCCTCTTGGATACACACCAGAAATTCTGCACCATCTAAGCCAAGCATACCAAGCAGGTCCTAGTCAATATTGGTTAAGACAACCATATTGCTTTGGCATCTTTTGGTAACGTGTCTACATCTCTGTTCCTCTATCTCCCGTTTGCTATTGAGGGGTCTGTAGTACATTTATGGATTCTTTGGTGGTTGATATTTCCCAATTATTTCCATTCCATTTTGTGCATCTTCTTTGACCCCTCCTCTCCAAAGCTTCACTTTGTCCTTGCCTTCTCATATCACGGCTGAGCACTTGAACAAAAGTCCAACTTGTGTTGGATTTGGGCGTCAGAAAATTAAAAGGCTGGTTTTAGATTGGACCATGACAGGTTGGATCACCGTAAAAAAAATTGCAGAGAAGGGCCACAAGCCTGCAAATAGGCAGGACAATTTGGGAAGGACAGCAAGAGGTTCTTCCTGCTCAATGTTTGGCTTTGCAGTTGAGCCTGGGTATCTGACCTGAACCTGATGGGACCAAACAAGACAAGTTCAGAACTTTCTACCACATCTGATCCTGTTATAATAATCACATTCTCCCTGCCGCTCCATTATATACAGCTTCCCTTTTTTTAAAAACACATTTTCTAACATTTGTGCAGCTTGCAACTATTACTTTAGTGATGCAGGCAGTGGGTCAGAGAGAAGGGTACACAAGGCAGCAGGATTAGGGCTCAAGGGGTAAGTAAAATAGGATAAGATAATTCAGCAGGGCTAGGAATAGCAACAGAAGCAACAGCATGCTGCATGAGTGTGGCATGGGAAGACGAGAATCCTATGAAAACACATATTACACCTTGGAACATATTGTGGGCAAACAATGGTCATCTACTCCTGAGAAAGGGTATTAATGGACCAGATTTTCGCTGGAAGAAACAAAGAATGGCTTCTAAAAATGAACATGGATTATGGGTTTCTTCACCACATTTAGCTTATTTTGGTTTCTGTAATAATGTGCAAACCCTCCCTAATGGAGTCTGTGCCCAGAGAGAATTTAGGGATGTCGCACTTAGTTTGGGACGTGCCCTTAAGCCCGATTACTTGATTTGGAGTGAGTCTTTCTGTGCCACATGACTTTCTTGTATGATGTCCATGTACTAATCAGTTTCAAGACTCACCTAAGAGAGTTGTCCCCATTAAAGGCAACCGGAGTCTAAGGAGAGAGTCCAAGATGGGACCTAATAAAACTGGCAAAGACGAGAAAGCCTGACTGTAGTGCAAGGGAACAAGGAACTACAGATGCTGGTGTACCAAGGAAGGACTCAAAATGCTGGAGTAACTCGGCAGGTCAGACAGCATCCCTCGAGAACATGGATAGTTTTGGGTCGGGCCCCATCCTCAGAATAAGCAGAAGGGTTCCGACTGAAATCACCTCAACAGAATAATTACAATTCATAATAAGCAACCCACCTACTAGGTTTGAGTTAAATTAAGAGGTTGGGGGACTTTTTGGGGCGGTGCGGTTTAGTTGAGGTGAAATTTAATTGAAAAATACTGTTGCTGCCTTAACTTAGTTCAGTTATTTAAAGTAAGACAGGAGGAAAAAAAGATTTTTGAACATTGCCAATATAAAGAAACCAAAGCACCTCCATTGTCATGTGAAACCACCTTGCAATTTGATGATAGAAATAATTTTAAAATACTTGCACCTGCCAGGAAAGCACTTGCAAAGAGAACACATGTTGGAGATTTGGGCACAAATTCCTCACTGTTTATGTTAATAGACAGTTTCCAATTTGCGCATGCGGCACAATGGATTATTAGATAATGCTCTTTCACTTACTACCTGGGTCATTGTAGCCCAAAGTGACAGGGTGACCATCTACCATCTGCTTCTGTAAAAATAATATGTTGAAGGATTCTCAGTTCAGTTCCAAGTCAGAATAGGATTCTAGCAACTCTGAATTGCCATTATTCATAATCTTAGTTCAAAAGAAGTCATAGGATTGTTGAGAATTTTTCCATAAGTACACCAATACTCATTATGATGGATTGTGGACTGTACGTACTTCGAAATAAAATGTTTTGGTGATTAACAATTAACAAGATTTGCATCAATGTGCTCTGGAAATGCATAATGGAGTCCCACATAAATTATAACAATAGCAAAACACAAGCTATTAGTGAAATGCCAACAGAGATGGAGACGACAGATATAATGTTAAACTCACCACTGCAAGTTAAATTGTCAATATTGAAAGGATCTTTCACATCTGAAGTACACATTAGTTGTTCCCTGCAGAAGAGATGCACAGAGCATTCCATGTAGCAAGCAACATACACAGATTTAGTAGCAATTGCATGACAGTTAATTATAGCAGCTATTCACACCTGTCCTCATATTTTATCAGAACACAAAGCACATGCATCTTCTACATTTCAAAGTTTTAGAATAATGGAAAGGATAAACTATTTTTATTTGGGAATGAAAGACATTTATAAGGATTTTAAAACAACTATAATGCCGGTGACTTTTCTATGCCTCTCATGATCCTTGACCTAACCATGTGTGAGATACTGAGTGAGAGCTCATGTCGCTGAAGCCATGGAGCAGCATTGAAATTTATTGTTGATGCAAACTGAGAACGTTCCCTTTTCAATTGTCATTCTACACAACTATGGCATCATGCAATCTAAAACTTTCTCGTTTGATCCAACACATGTGCCTTGCACTGCATGAGGAAGTAGGAAATGAAGCCTCTTTAAAAGAGAAAGAGAATGGGAGCAGTTTGCGTAAAGCCTGAATTTATCTCTGCTCTGGAGATTATGAAAGGTTTGTGGGCAGTAAGGATTTAGCATAAAAGTAGATTACTTTTCTGCTCCCAGTATCTTCTCAGCTGTTATCAGGCAACTGAATCATCCTACCACAATCAGAAAAAGCTGGAGTAACTTAGCGGGTCAGGCAGCATCTCAGGAGAGAAGGAATGGGAACGAAGGGTCTCGACCCAAAACGTCACCCATTCCTTCTCTCCTGAGATGCTGCCTGACCCGCTGAGTTACTCCAGCTTTTTGTGGTACCAGCATCTGCAGTTATTTTCCTACTGTAATCAAAGAGCAGGGCTGAACTACCATCTACCTCTTTGGTGCCCCTCGCACTACCCTTGATCGGACTTTGCTGGCTTTACCTTGTACTAAACGTTATTCCCTTATCATGTATCTATACAATGTAAATGGATCCATTGTAATCACGTATTATCTTTCTGCTGACTGGTTAGCATGCAACAAAAGCTTTTCACTGTACCTTGGTACGTGTGACAATAAACTAAACTGAACTAAACAATAATGTTTTACACAATTGTGTGCAGAATTACATACTAGATTTTCATACGAATTAAGAACATTAACTGATATGTTAATTCCTTCTCCCAATGAATCATGTTCGAGAGAACTCAATGTTACTATATATGTGAACTCGAAGGTTGTATTAAATAGTTCAAACTTCGATGAAATTTGTTTTTTTCAAAAAGCAATTCATTGTAGTAATTTGGAACACTTGATCTGTATTGAATCTTTTTACTACTACTTAAGGCAGAACATAATTACTATTTTCAATTATTTTCCTAACAGTGTGCTTAGGAACAAAAACACTGAGAAAAATATATTTTAAAAATCATAATTAAAACTAATATTTTCAAACCTAAAGAGAGAATCTTGGTTTCCTCTTTCCCTGCAGACATCTGCATTCAAGTCATCACTAAAAATGAAAACAAGAATAAAAGTAATCTGACACAATACACAACATTATAATTTAACATCTATTGATATGGAGAGGGTCCAGAGGAGGTTTACAAGAATAATTCCAGGAATTAGTGGGTTAGCATATGATGAGCATTTAACAGATTTGGGCCTGTAATTGTTGGAGTTTAGAAGGTTGAGGGGGGGACCTCATTGAAACGTACAGAATAATGAAAGGCATAGATTGAGTGGATGTGGAAAGGGTTTTTTAACTGGTGGGAGAGTCTAAGACCAGAAGTCACTGCCTCAGAATTAAAGGGTGCTCTTTTAGAAAGGAGGGGAGGAGGAACTTCTTTAGTCATTAATCTGTGGAATTTATTGCCACAGAGGGTTGTGGAGGTCGAGTCAGTGGATATTTTTAAGGCAGAGATAGACAAATTCTTGATTAGAACGGGTGTCAAGGGTTATGGGGAGAAGGCAGGAAAATGGGATTAGGAGGCAGAGATCAGCCATGATTGAATGGCGGAGCAGACTCGATGGGCCAAATGGCCTAATTCTACTCCTATAACTTGTGAATATTCATTACTTAAGACATTAGAAAACCCAGGACCATTCTGGAAACAGAAATTGTGCATTAATAGAAAACATTGTAATGTTACACTGGAACTGAGATTTTTTGCAGCTTAACTATAAATGATGAGGCCCAAGATGCACATGAAGGGAATAAAATGTTCATTTGGGTAGGTCATTGGATCACGGTTGGAGTAGGGTATAAGGTCAGCAATTACATTTTAACAACTCCAGGAAACGAGGTTGAATATCCCAAAGAATAAATGAAACTATACCCCGTGTTTATATCTTACACTGCATGCATGTTCCTTGATCTTTGTTCTCCCTCACATTCATCGTAATCTATGTTGGTTGATCTGTTGCATCCGTCACAGACAGCACTCTTAAGGTCCATTAAAATACTGTTCAGGTGAGGGTTCAAATCCTCTTGAAGGCCATTGGTTCTTGAAGGTGCCTGAAATTCATACACCAAAAAAACAAGTTAAAACTGGGCTGTTTTTGTGAGGCGAATAAAACAAAGTCTAAAGTGAATGATAATATGCAACCTGAATTTGTTTTAAACTTTGAATTAGCGAGAGAAAATAGAAATAACCTTCATCTTCATGGTTTCTGAGTTGGAACATTAGCTAGCTGCAGGAGCCACCTGATGGCCATTTACATTGAAGATAATGGAAGTGGATTGAGTTTTACACCAAGAATTTACTCAATCATTTGCCTCCCCTGTGGTGAAGATGAAAGTGGGGTCCAATTTTATCAAATGACTAGACCATGGACCTGTTGGGCCCAAACCTCTCCTGCATTGGTGCAGCACCCTCTCTTCCCCTCCTCCCCTCCCTCCACCCCCCTCCCCTGCCCCTCAACCCTTCCTTCTCCTTCCTCCTTGCCCCCTCCCTCCCTCCCCCCTAGGAGATAGATTTAAACTTTAAAATGTGAATAACTTAAAAAATATAACACTGATTTCAATGAAACTTCTTCCATTAGCACCAAAAGGATGATGGTGAGTAAGGTGAGCCTAAAATTGTCGCGCTATCGTGTACCGTTTTGGCTGTAGTTCAGGAACAAACAAACAAACAAGAGTCTTAGTATATAAATGTTTTTGTGTTTACATTCTCTTTCAAAAACAATTGTGGCATTCAAGTTGTTTGATTGATTACTCTTGATAACCCCAATGATATAGTTGCATCTACAGGATTAGGTTTTTTTAAAGAGCCAATTAATATGTAGGTAGCTGTTTTTTTGCATATGGAGTCATTTTTTGTTAGTTGATGCATTTGGTTAGCTAATCCTGGTTTTGGGCTTTGTTTTCTTAGTTGAGCGCTTATCCTGGAGTTATAGCACAAGCACTTTGTGTTTCAATTGTAAGTTACCATCTAGCCCAGCTAGTGACTGTGAACAGAGCAGCTGACAACTAGGGAAAGTCCATGTGACAGCATGGAAAGTCAGCTGACAGGAGGGAATAGACCCCGCTGGCGCTGTTATGGGTTAGCATCTCATTGCAGCAGTGACGTAGATTGCAAACAGTCTCGCTGAACCCCTATAAAGCTACGACAAATAAAAGAAAGATACCCCTAGAATCCGCGAGAGTTGGGGCAGAAGATGACTCACAGGTGGATTACCTGGCTATAGACCACGGAATGGAAAAGACCATGAGTGGGATTAGCGCATCAATGAAGGACAGCGGCTCAGTGGTAGAGGGAAAGAGGCTCCAGGTCTGTTCCTGTGATTGGCAGAAACTAACAACAACAAAGGGCCTCAGAATACATCAGGGAAAGAACAAGTGCTTGTTAGAACGAGTGCAGGGAAATTGCATTGAGCAGTGCTTCTTGAGAAGTCAGTCAAGTGAAGTCCAGCGACGGGTAGAAAACCACTGTTCGCAGGATATCATTATCCCTGTTACTGATGAGGAGGGAACAAGTGCTGTGGAAGGGGATATAGATGGTGGTGAGGTTAATCTGTCAGTCAGGGAGAAGAACGGTGGGCTGAAACCCAGAGTTAAATGGCCTCGGACAAGTGAAAGGAAGGAATGGAAAACTGTTAATATAGATTTGGTAAAGGTGTTAGAGAGTCTGAAAGGGACAAGTTGGATAAGATGGGTTTATTTAGCAATATGGTGCGGACAGGTTTGGTCTATTGAGAAAAAGAAGTTGTAGCTCTACAGGTGGTTAGATCTAGACGAGAGAGAGAAATCAAGAGATTAGTGAAGGAGAGGAGACAGATGAGAAAGCAGTGGAGAAAGGCTACAGTTGATGAGAGAGAGGGAACTAATGTTTTGCAAGAAGAGTTAAGAAATCGGTTAGGAATATTAAGGAGGGCAGAACACCTTAGGAGGAAGAGAAAGAAGAAGGAGCAAGATGGGTCGGCATTTTATAGGGATCCATTTAAATTTGCTAAAAGAATGTTTAGTCAGGAAAAAAATGGAAAGCTCAAAGCTTCAAAGGAACAGTTAGAGGAATATTTAAAAAGGACATACTCGGATCCAGAAAAGAAAAGGGAAATGGGTTTCCCTCCAGATATACCACCTTTATGAGAGGTAGAGTATAAGTTAGATGTTTTGCCACCAAAGTGGAAGGAAGTGGAAGCCATAATAAAACGTGCAAAGGCTTCTTCGGCCCCAGGGCCAAATGGAGTCCCTTACTGGTTATATAAAAGTGCACCTGATGTGTTTAAATTCTTGTGGAGCCAAGCTCGAGTGTTGCATGTAGTATTTTTGGACCTTGCAAATGCATTTGGATCTGTGCCACATGGTTTTATTTGGAATGCTTTTGATTTCTTTAGAGTTCCAGGATCAATAGTAACTTTAGAGAAAGCATATTTCAAAGATGTCCGCAAATATTTTAGTGTAGCAGACTTTACGACAGCATGGCAGAGCTAGGGATGGGCATTGTGGCAGGGTGTACTATTTCCCCGTTAGCGTTTGCAATGGCGATGGAGCTCGTGATTAGAGCATCACGGTGAGTCGTTCGCGGGGAGAGACGGCAGGACGGACTACGTCTCCCTCCAATCAAGGGCCTGTGTGGATGATATGACCTTGGTGACCACAGCAGGAGGAGGCCATTCGGCCTTTCGAGCCAGCACCGCCATTCAATGTGATCATGGTTGATCATTCTCAATCAGTACCCCGTTCCTGCCTTCTCCCCATACCCCGACTCCGCTATCCTTAAGAGCTCTATCCAGCTCTCTCTTGAATGCATTCAGAGAATTGGCCTCCACTGCCTTCTGAGGCAGAGAATTCCACAGATTCACAACTCACTGACTGAAAAAGTTTTGCCTCATCTCAGTTCTAAATGGCCTACCCCTTATTCTTAAACTGTGGCCCCTTGTTCTGGACTCCCCCAACATTGGGAACATGTTTCCTGCCTCTAACGTGTCCAACCCCTTAATCTTATAACCTAACAGAGGAGTTTAAGTGCGCTAAAATGAGGTTAGAGTTGCAATTATCAGGGAGTAAGGATACCGTAGATAGTAATCTGGTGCCAAGTGTAACTAGAGGGAGGAAGTGGAACTCAAAGCAGGCAGTAGAAGAACCACAAGCAGCTCTGAGGCATACAGACATTGTTGGTAGGATGCAGCAAGGGAAAGGAGGCTTAGGGCTCAGCACAGGGAAACCAGTGTGGAATAAGGCAGGTCCAACAGAGAGGAGGAAATTGGTTGTAGAGCAGGTACATCGTCAGGAGGAACAGTGGATGAACTGGGAAAGTGTAGAAAAGAGGAGGTTTAGCTGGAGGGACCTGTGGTGTATGGAGGCTGGTCATGTAAGTTTCCTTATGGGCTATTTATGATGTGCTGCCATCACCGCAGAACCTCAAACAATGGGTAGGTGGGGACCCAGCATGTCCCTTGTGTTCAGACGTGGCAACGTTGAGGCATATTTTGTCAGGATGTAGGACTAGTCTTTCACAGGGTTGGCATAACCAGGTATTGAAGGGATAGCTGCAGCAATTGAGAGGAGGAGAGCACAAGCGAACTCAATAGGCATCAGGACTGGGAGTGTAGCGATTAATTTTGTCCGTGAGGGAGAGAAAGGTAGAGGAGGGAAGTTTGCAGACAGGTATGAGTCAGGCCAGTAACGGGGAGCCAATGGTTGGGAGATGCAGGTAGATTTAGGAGGCAAGCTTGTTGTTCTGCAGGAAGTAATTATTACTCGTTAGAGGCCTGATACAGTGCCCTCCGTAATGTTTGGGACAAAGACCCGTCATTTATTTATTTGCCTCTGTACTCCACAATTTGAGATTTGTAATAGGAAAAAATCACATGTGGTTAAAGTGCACATTGTCAGATTTTACAGAGGCAAATAAATAAATGATGGGTCTTTGTTCCAAACATTATGGAGGGCACTGTATAGTGTTATGGTCAGTAAGTCAACGTACAGTGTATTTTATAGAACTGACAGTGCCTTGGAAGAACTTAGTGGATGAGGTTTATGAAAGGAACAGGCTTAGATATGTTGAGTTGGCAGCAGAGGTTGAGCAGCGAGGATGGAGAACAAGAGTACATCCGGTAGAGATGGGTTGTAGAGGTTTCATAGCGAGATCGACCACATCGCGATTTGGAGAGCGAGGGATTCGCGGACAGAGTTTGCATCAGGCTGTAAAGCAAATGTCAGAAGCAGCAGAGCAGGGCAGTAGGTGGATTTGGTGGTGGAGAAGAAATAGTGTCAGTTGGGAGCAGAGTTGGGAGCAGAAAGGAAACGTATGACATGCAGTATGTGATTTCTTTGTAATTGTAGTCTGTGCAAGAGTACCCCAGTCTGATGCAAGGGTGATATTTGTGATGTTTCTAAGCTTAATGATGGGCTAGGATTAGTGGAAAATAGGATGCAGGTGTTTAGCATTTGTTAGAGTGTGCTAATTGGCTGCAGCTTCCTTTATTTAGTAGATACTAAAGATACTAGTAGATACATAAGTGGTGAGAGCAGGTATTGATGGTGTTGTTCTGGGATGCCAGAATGAACTGTTGAGTCTTCCCGAGGTGCTGTGGGGGCCTAACTCAACGAAACACCAAAGAAGGGAGGTGCCCACTTGATAATCCCAATGATATACTTGCGTCTACAGGATTTGTTTTTTTTAAAGAGCCAATTAATATGCAGGTAGCAGTTTTTTTTGCATATGGAGTAATTTATTGTAAGTTGGTGTATTTGGTTAGATAATACTTTGGTTTTGGGCTTGGTTTTCTTAGTTGAGTGCTTATCCTGGAGTTATAGCACAAGTACTTAGTGTTTTAATTGTAATGTGAAAAAAACTCAGACCTGCTAAAGATTTCCAACAAAAATAATTTGGACCTCTCTCACTATCTGCAAAGCTCTTTCAGTGAATCTGTTAATAGGAATGAGCAAGGAATGGATCAAAATATATAACTAAGATTCTTGTGGCTAAAATTTCCAAATAGTCAGCAATAATTTGCCCCATTGTGGATAACGTTGAATAGTCAGAAACTAATAGAGGACAATAAATTCAGGGGTGGTGGCTGAATGGAACAAAGTTTACAGTGTTAAAAATCCAAATTACAAATATGGAAAGTCAGTTTATAAAATCACATATCTGGTCATATGCAATGATCATTCACAAATCAATTGATAAAAGCACCCCAATAAGCAAGTGGATATGATTAGTTCTTAAGACAGAAATCTAGAAACAATTTAAACACCGGCACCATAATCTATGTGACAGAATAGAGAATAACGAGCACAATCTCTATAGTATAAGAAAATAACTGCAGATGCTGGTACAAATCGAAGGTATTTATTCACAAAATGCTGGAGTAACTCAGCAGGTCAGGCAGCATCTCAGGAGAGAAGGAGTGGGTGACGTTTCGGGTCGAGACCCTTCTTCAGACTGATGTCAGGGGGGCGGGACAAAGGAAGGATATAGGTGGAGACAGGAAGATAGAGGGAGATCTGGGAAGGGGGAGGGGAAGAGAGGGACAGAGGAACTATCTAAAGTTGGAGAAGTCAATGTTCATACCACTGGGCTGCAAGCTGCCCAGGCGAAATATGAGGTGCTGTTCCTCCAATTTCCGGTGGGCCTCACTATGGCACTGGAGGAGGCCCATGACAGAAAGGTCCGACTGGGAATGGGATGGGGAGTTGAAGTGCTCAGCCACCGGGAGACCAGTTTGGCCAACGGGGACCGAGCGCAGGTGTTGAGCGAAGCGATCGCCGAGCCTGCGCTTGGTTTTGCCGATGTAAATAAGTTGACATCTGGAGCAGCGGATGCAATAGATGAGGTTGGAGGAGGTGCAGGTGAACCTCTGTCTCACCCGGCACTTTCCCCTGCAAACCTACCCAAACCACCCCATCCCCGGGCACTTTCCCCTGCAAAACACTTCTTCCCACCCGGTCTCCTGCAAAACGTCTATCCGCTACTCCCAATTCCTCCGCCTACGCCGCATCTGCGCCCGGGATGAGGTGTTTCACACTAGGGCATCAGAGATGTCCTCATTCTTCAGGAAACGGGGCTTCCCCTCTTCCATTATAGATGAGGCTCTCACTAGGGTCTCTTCTACATCCTGCAGCTCCGCTCTTGCTCCACCTCCCCCTCTCGCAACAAGGACAGAATCCCCCTCGTTCTCACCTTCCACCCCACCAGCCAGCGGATCCAACAAATCATCTGTCAACATTTCCGTCACCTACAACGGGACCCCCACCACTGGCCATATCTTCCTATCCCCTCCCCTCTCTGCGTTCCGCAGAGACCGTTCCCTCCGTAACTCCCTGGTCCACTCGTCCCTTCCTACCCAAACCACCCCATCCCCGGGCACTTTGCTCTGCAACCGCACGAGATGCAACACCTGTCCCTTTACCTCCCCCCTCAACTCCATCCAAGGACCCAAACAGTCTTTCCAGGTGAGACAGAGTTACTCCAGCATTTTGTGAACAATCTCTATAGTGGTCTTTTTGAACACACCATTTTTGGTTATCAATTTGTTTTAGTTAAAATGCACCAAGAACCATTTTGGAACGTCTCTAACTAATTTTTTTATTTGGTGTCCTTTCTACTAATACAATCTTTTTAACAATTAAAATGAAAAGTATTCATACTTTTGAAGAACAACCAGCTGGGAAAGCTCCAAGTTCCTCACAAGTATTGTTATGCTTGTTGTCTACGATCCTCGGGCAGGTGTGTTCCTGGAAGGAAACCCATGTTGTAAAAGTACTTCAGGAGTTAATGATCAATCTTTAATAGAACACAGATTAATTCACACAATGCTCATTGAAATGGAATCCCTCCCTTTGTCTGTGGTTCAATTTTGTTTTAATTCCCCTGTAACCTTGTTTCTAGGTTTGCAGTGCAGTTCTTGTCCATGATAAACATAACAAAAAAACTATATCTGATACAATATGTTACATATTGGGGCGGCACGGTGGCGCAGCGGTAGAGTTGCTGCCTTACAGCGAATGCAGCGCCGGAGACTCAGGTTCGATCCTGACTACGGGCACCGTCTGTACGGAGTTTGTACGTTCTCCCCGTGACCTACGTGGGTTTTCACTGAGATCTTTGGTTTCCTCCCACACTCCAAAGACGTACAGGTATGGAGGTTAATTGACTGGGTAAATGTAAAAATTGTCCCTAGTGTGTGTAAGATAGTGTTAATGTGCGGGGATCGCTGGGCGGGCGTGGACCCGGTGGGTCGAAGGGCCTGTTTCCGCGCTGTATCTTTAAATCTAAAAAATATATATATGATACAAGTTCAGCAAACTGAAACACTATCATGGATTCTCTCCATTTGACCTGCTGAACCTATTCCTTTTCTCCAGAGATGGTGCCTGACCCGCTGAGTTACTCCAGCGTTTTGTGTCTTACTCCTTTTTTCAGTCAAAGGAACTTCATGCCAGCACAAAATAATTGTGAGCTGTCTACTGCAAAAATAGGGGCTCTGCTGCCATCCTGAGATTTCTAAACACTTGAGCCTTTAAATTGTTGCCTTCATATGACAAGTCCATCATGGACAGACAAAATAACACAGGGTACCCCCAAAAAGAAAGGAAACAATATGAAGCAAAATTGAATACTGGAAAATAAAGTTGCATTGATTACTGATATTATCAAGGATGAGCACTTACATTGGAAAGGTATCCTGGTGAAGTCCGGGAAGGTGATTGATTAACACAGATGGCAGGGGAATAGCCTCTAGGATTTGAATATGGACAGGTAGTAGAACCAAAATTTGGACCTTGGAGCTCCTTGAAAACAAAGATATTAGACAGAATTGTAGATGGCATACACCTTTTAAAAATATATTTACTAATATATTGTAAAAATGAATTAGCACTTAATTGACCAAAAATATTTTTGATGATATGAAAAATTAAAAAGTGGATTAAACAGCAAGGGGAAATAGAACAGCTTCTCCATTGGAAGCCTGTGACTGAACACAAAGCTGCACATAGCATATTTACCTTCTGAATTGCTAAATGACAAATTGACTTATCTTTGGTCAATAGTTTCTCCAGTAGCACACTACATTCAAAAACTCACCACTGTTGGTATTCACATCTGTATTAACAGTTTCTTCATGGCTCAACATGTCCCATATAAACCAACTCAAATAAAAATGTTCAGACACAGCAGCAACCAAACATTGCTTAGATTAAATATATTTATCACATACCTCATAACAAATGTATCAAGGAGAGAAGCTTGATGTGCCATTTATTATTTAATGAGCTAAATTATCCAAATTAATGAAAATTGCAAACTTAAGTGTAAGTGCAAATTCTGGTGTCTTATTAAATCATGATAATATGATCTCAATTTAATTCAGAATTTGTGTCACAGCCGTAGCAAGGTTCAGCTTAGGATAGCATATTGATAATGTTCAGTTTGAAGGATTGCAGCCCATGTTTTGCAATGCTAGTCCCTCACAGTTCATGTCACAACGTAACAAATTACACTCATGCTCTTTCTGTTTAGGGTTACATCTTGGATGAGAAGGAAAGGTTCTCCAATCTGATTGCAGTTTAATCATTATGCCAACAAAGTTAATCTCCCTTCACAGACATTCCCACACCTTTTTTAGTTTAGATACAGTGCGGATGGAAACAGGGCCTTCCGCCCACTGAGTCCGCGCCGACCAGCGATCCCCATACACTAACACTATCCTACACATACTAGGGACAATTTACAATTATAGCAAGCCAATTAACCTACAAACCTGTACGTCTTTGGATTGTGGGAGGAAGCCGGAGCACCCAGAGAAAATCCATGCTGGTTACAGGGAGAACGTACAAACTCCATACAGGCAGCACCTGTAGTCAGGATTGAACCCAGGATTCTGGCGCTGTAAGACAGCAACTTTACCACTGTGCCTCCCTTTCATACTCTTCATCCAACACTACTCTGCTGGTTTGTCAGAAAACCCTTAACTAGCCCACACTAGACTCCTTCGTGAATGGCACAAAGAACATGAAGCATTCTCATTCCCAGCATGCTGTTTAAATTTCTAACAAATTGCAGCAAACATTCATTTTCAATTAAAAGGTTACAATAGTCCTTTACTAATTAGAACCTAACATAACCCCAGCTATCACGTCCCAGTGAACAATTATTTAGCTTTATTCAGTTAAAAAGGTCACGTGAGGAAGGTCGGCGTTGAGAAGTAAAATTGCAAAGCCACATTCTAACAGAGCAGTCTACATTTGCATCTTTTTCGAGTGCTATCTCAGAGTCTCAGCAGGACTGGAATGAGCATGCAGTATGCTGTCTATGTCTATTTTTGTCTCATTGCTTTCAATTCCATTCTTAACCTTTCCAAAAGTAGTTCATCAACATAGCATTACTTGCTTTTGATAGAAGACAATTTCCTCACAGCCTGAGTGAACCATTGGTAAACAATTTATATTCTGCAGTGACCTATCTTGCAAATTCAGAAATTACGTTTATTAACAGCAATTTAAAAAAAAAATAGAGACACAAGAGACTGCATGTACAGGAACCTCAAGCAAAAAAATAAACTGTTGGAAGAATTCAGCAGGCCAGGAGGCAAATGGACAGTTTTGTGGAGGGAAATGGACAGTTAAAGTTCTCTTCAAGTTTCAAGACTTCACGTTTTGTGTGTGACAATATTTTCTGGAAGGGATATGGAGTATTTAGTTGACATTGGACATAGAGGAAATATTGGCCTGCAGTAAACATTCTGTCTGGCACTGTGTCAGTCTCGTGAATAAGCCGCACAAATGTTCAAAAGCAAACCTTAATGCTTAATTTTATTAGAAAATCCCTTACATGTAGTAAGTAAAATGTGTACATACACTTAAAAAACCCCATCTTTCAGTGGAATCTATGATCTGTTTTTCCTTCATAAATATTTGAAATACCACCATGAAATTACCAGACACAATGCTAAATGTAACCGCTAAGCTCCCTTCCACCAGTTCCAAACCACACCATGACATTAAGCAGATCGCTGAGATCGTTGACTCAAACCAAATCTGCCATCCCTGCTGACCCCAGACACAAGATGATTGGATGCTGCCCCTGTTAATAATAACTTTTATTTGTCATATGTAGGTTGGCACAGGGTCAATGGTACAATAAAATGTATTGACAAGACAACGGGTCACCTCAGCAGTAATATTCCAAGGATAAATAAGATAAAACAAATGACATTAGTAAGGTAAAAAGACAATATTAAAAATAGGTAAAAAGACAATATTAAAAATAATCAACATATATGATTTGAAATGTGTTTATGAGTTCAAAAGCCTGATGGTAGAAATTGTTCTTAAGTCTGGTGGTACGTGCAGCCATACTCCTGTATCGTCTGCCTGACAGTAACAAGGAGAACAGCCTGCGTGTTGGGTGGCTGTGGTCCTTGATGATGCTGCGTGTCTTCCGCAGGCACCGCCGGTAGAAAATGTCCTGAATGGCCGGGAGACAGTTGCCAGTGATGTGATGTGCTGTGCCATCTTCACCACTCTCTGTAGTGACTTGTGGCTGTGGGCAGAACAGTTCCCGTACCAGACTGTAATGCAGCCCGTTAAAACAGTTCCTCGTTGTTACGTTGATTTCCATCTGCTGGTTTGGTTTAGTTTAGGCATAGAGATACAGTGTGGAAACAGGCCTTTCAGACCACCGAGTCCACGTCGACCAACAACCAACCCCTCCCTGTACTGTACTTCTATCCTACACACTACCAAAACCTAAAAACCTGCATGTCTTTGGAATGCGGGAGTAAACCAGTGCACCCAGAGAAAACCTCCGCGATCATACAAACTCTGTACAGACAGCACCAGAGTTCAGGAATGAACTCGGGTCTCTGGCAGTGTGAGGGAGCAACTTTACCACTGCGCCACTGTGCCGCCCCATCTGTATTAGTTATTCTGAATTATTGAATTGAAGACCATGATAGATTCCTTCTGCACATATTCATACTACATCAGGAAATTAAAATATTAACCCAAAACATTTACCTGCAGGCATCTTCTAATGACAACACCTATTAATTAATTTTAATTTGTTGATCAAAAGTGCATCAAACCACAATGGGAAACGTGGTTACTGGCCAAGATATTGGACAGAACTGTAAAATACGAGTAAGCAAACGGTTCAGTTTTCATGGAAGAAGAGAGAGGGGGACATGGTGTGCACCTTTCTCCGCTCTCACCGAGATTCCACGAGCTCCGGATGAAAAGACTCGGGGTTCTCTTGCCTGCCGTGCCTCTCTAAAGGCAGGGATGTTAATATCTGTCCATGAAGATCCTGAACTTCATTCTGCGGAGTGGAAGATTACCTATCCATATTATATTTTCATGTGGGATGTTGGTTGTACACCAGCAACCACAAGAATATGGCAGAGTCTTGCTAGATGGCAAGGGGTATGAAACACCTGCGGACGAGAATCTGCTAAATGGATATTTACGTCCTTAGACATGTACATGGATGTCTCTTCTCTCTTACACATGCATGCACAGGTGTATGGGTGGGATTATTCATACAAACCTATGCCCATTGCCTCTTCCTCTCAGCCCTGCTCTTTCACCTCACTTATGTAAACCACCGTCATCTTCTACTGAATAACAGTCTCAAAGTATACTACCTCTGACAGATGTAAAATCATTCAGATTCTCAGGTTCAACAGATCAGTTGTAGCAATAATAGCAAAACGTCTCAAAGCAAATTCAAATATTGGGTAAACGAGCCATACCTTTACTTCCAAAGCATGTTGTAGTTTTAAACGCATGAAGTCTTGTTCCTGACGCTGAATAACCGATTGACAATCAGAAAACCGCAGGCAGGCCTGTTTTACGTGGAAACCACAAGCACACCAAATTTATCAGCCAAGTTTATCATTGCTCTCTTGATATGTTTTTTTTACAAATTATAAATATTTTCCCCAATTTAACAGCAATTATAAACTGGACTATTGCATAGTTTAGATGCTTAATAAATCAAAAATATGTGTCTCTATATTTTTCAATTACTAAAAAACATTTCTTTATAGCAAGGATGCAATTCCAGAAACATGCATTATATACATCTTGCTTATCCAGTCCTCAGCAACGCACTCCCAATGATGTTTATATTTTTAATGTTTACTTATTTGCCCCCATTTGAATACTGAGGGTATAAAAAAGTGAGAAGGACTATTATTACGTTTGGAGACTCAAGCGACTTTAGGTACAGGAATATGGAGTAAAGAAACGAACTTCTGGGAGGAATTCCATGAGCCAGGCAGCATCTGCGGAGACAGAGAGATGGTTAGAATTTTGGTTGAGACTGCATGAGGACAGAGGGTTGAGGTATGATAGCCAGCACAACGAGGTGTGAGAGAAGGGTGAGACAGAGACTGGCAGGTAATAGATTGGACCAGGTGAAGTGGAGGATGATGGGCAGATGGAGCCAGTTAGGCGAGGGGGTGGGATAGTTTCAAGACAGAGACTGGTGGATGATAGGTGGAAAAAGATAAGGAAAAAAAGGGTGCTGCCTGCCCATCATAAACCACCTCAACTGATTCCACCCATCCATGACTAGCCCATGCCTCACCCCTCTCATCTCTGTATTCTGGTTATCTCACCTCCACACTCTCGGTCCTCGTGCAGGGTTTCAACCTGAAATGTCAACCATCGCTCTGTCTCCACAGATGCTGCTTGACGTGCAGTTTATTTTTTATTCAGACTGTTGGTTCATGAATAACTGCTTGGGTTTTAAATTAAACTATACTCATCTACTACAATAAAAAGAAAAATGGTTTTGTAATGCAAGAGTGAAATTTAGACAAAAAAATACTCCCATAAAATAGTATTTTAGTCCCAGCTAATGTACTTTGCAATATAATCTTAAATATCTGGCAATATCTAGCTACAGGTTGCACTATGCAAGCAAGGAAAATCATTAATTACAAAGTACTGAGAACGTTTAACATCAGACACATAAAGCAAGGTGGCAGCAGGGGGAACAAAATGGGGCCTTTGTGTCATGGACATTTGCCCAATGTCTTAGTGTCAAAGAGTGATAGTGTGGAAACAGGCCCTCACCGACCAACATGTCCCATCTACACACGTCCCCCACCTGCCTGCATTTGGCCCATATCCCTCTAAATCTGTCCCATCCATGTACCTGTCTAAATGTTTCTTAAACGTTGCGATAGTACCTGCCTCAACTACATCCTCCAGCAGCTTGTTCCATACACCCACCACCATCCTTTTGTGACAGTTACCCCTCAGGTTCCTATTAAATCAATGTGAAAAATGACAGAGAAATTAATGGTTGTAGGGTAGTGGGGGCTCCGCTCTACCTGTGATTGCTGGACAAAGATAACACTGGTATACGCAGCAAGGATTTACTGGAGGAATAGAAATTTGTGGAGGTGCTTGGGGACAGAGTCTCTCAAATTGTGAGGAATGAGGAAGGAGAGTTAGTCTTTTATCCAGAGGGGAATTATTGGGTAGGTAGAAGGTGCAATGGAGACCAGGGAAGATGGAGTGAATAGTTTCCTCATTTACAATTATTTACTCTAAGATGTCCCTGAGGTTATTGAAACTTCTTGTTTAACTACTACTGGTGTAAAACCACAAATAATGCATGTCCACTTCCAGCAGCTTAACCTTTATAGAGGAAATTCAATACATCTGGAGAGTCATGGGCCCAGGCAACACATGACCAAACCTCCTGAAATCCCTCAACTAGAGATGGCACACCTTCAGGTGTTGAGCTGTTATCACTCTCCTACCTCCCTCCCTCAGCCTCAAACAGGGGGGCATTTCCCACGTTTTTCACATTATTTCCTTTATCATGTATCTATCTACACTGTGGATGGCTCGATTGTAATCATATATTTTCTTTCTACTGACTGGTTAGCATGCAACCAGGAGGGAAGGGGAGAGCATGTCCCTCTATGGAGGGAATAAACAGACAATGCTTTCAGTCGGACTCAATGATGGACCCAACCCGAAACGTTGCCTGTCCATTTCCTCCACAGATTCTGCCTGACTCCCGAGTTACTCCAACACTTTGTGTTTTACTATACACAGAATAAACATTGCGACATTAAGGACATGAAGGTGTATAAAATCATGAGAGGAATAGATCGAGTAGATGCACAGAGAAAAGAAGGGTCTCGACCCGAAACGTCACCCATTCCTTCTCTCCAGAGATGCTGCCTGTCCTGCTGAATTACTCCAACATTTTGTGTCCACCTTCCATTTAAACAAGCATCTTACGTATCAGATCAACGGGAGTAGGGTGTGCCTGAAATTGTTGCGCTTATTGTATACCGTTTTGCCTTTCTTTCAGGAACAAATCTATCCACAAACCCACAAACATACGATGAGAGTTTTAGTAATATACTAGACCAAGTGGACCCGTTGGGCCCATTCCTCGTAGAGGGGGCAGAGCGGGAGAGCGTGTCAGTGAGTGAGCCCTGGAACCAACACCTCTCCTGTATTGGTGTAGCACCCTCAACCCCCCACTCAATCCCCCTTACCCCCTCCCCCTTCCTCCCACTGACCCACTCCATCCCCCCTACCCCACGCCCACTTGCACCTCCCCTGCCCCCACCCCCACTCCCTCCAGCACTGCCTCCACCCTTCCCCCTCCCCACCCCTATTCCCCCTTCCCCTCCCCTCTGGGGCTTCTGTTGCGGTAATGGGCGAGTTGCTGGGCCCGGGCGGGAGCGGGGACTCGAGGACGCAGTAGGTTGAAGGAACGGAAGGGAAGGATGAGTGGACCATCAGTCCGACCATCTCCCTCCTGCTCGGAGAGTCCCTCGGGTGTGGGAGAGTGGGGAGAGAGGAGAGGGGAGAGAGGCGGGAGGCGGCCTCGCTAACGGCATCCATCTCGTTCGGGCGAGTGACGAGAGAGGTCATGCCTGCCCCATAGTGATGCATACGCAGAGCACTTTGAAAAATTTGCTTTGAAATGAAATTTGAAATGAAATTTTGAAACTTTAAAATCTCTCTAACTTAAAAAATATAAGACCAATTTAAATAAAACTTGGTATAAACGGTCGCCAGGACAGTGGTGATTAAGGTGGTGCTAAAATTGTGGTGCTATGGTTTACCGCTTTGGCTGTAGTTCCACATGTCCAAAACCAAATTTCAAAAATATACATATATATACACACAAGATCTGAGTTTTAGTAATAAATAAAATATATATAGATACTAGACTGAGGTGGACCCGTTGGGTCCAAATCTCTCCTGCGAGCCTCTTCTGGGCAACTAACTAACGATCCTGCCGGCCCGGCAACCCTCTCCAACTGACGAAGTCCATTACCGGGTGGGGAGTGTCTCCCGGGACTGTGTGCGGGCAATGGGGGACAGGGAAGGGGAGAGGGTACCACTCATCTCAGTCCCGTGCCCTCAGCACTGCAGCCAGAGTGAGCTGTGGACCCAAAGCCTCTCCTGCATCCCACTCCCCCCTTCCCCCTCCCCTCTCCCCCCTTCCCCCTTCCCCCTCCCCTCTCCCCTACCCCCCACCACCCCCACCCACTCCCCCTCTTCCCCCACTCCCTTACCCCATTTCTACTCCCTCCACCCCTACCCCCCCCCACTCTCCTCCCCCACCCCCACTCTCCCCTCTCCCTCCCTCTCCACTCCCTCCTCACCCCCACTCCCCCCTACCCTCCCCCCAACTCCAACTCACTCCCCCCTCTCCTTTTCTCCTAACCCCAGGTTTTAAAGTTTGTATCTATCTATCTATTCCCCTGCGGTGTCGATTAATCAAGTTTTATTACATTTAAAAAACAATTAACTTAATAAACTTCAATAAATGCGCTCTCCTCACCCGCCGGGAGGACCGGCGCCTGACCTTCCTCCCGTGATGCAGCACGGTGGCAGAGGGTTAAACAAGATGGCCGTCGCCGCCGAGCTGCAGGAGAGGTTTCTACCCAACGGGTCCAATGCTCGCTCTGGCATACACGATGGCCACCCGGGTCCAAGGTGAGTGCCTCCCTCTCCCCTTTTCTGTCCCCCCTCGCCCGCCCACAGCCCCGGGGGACATTCCCTGGCTGGCAACGGGTTCACGGATTGTCAGTTGGGGGAGGGTGGCTGGGCCCACAGGAGAGGTTTGGACCCAACGGGGGTTGCCGCTCCAGCAGGAGAGGTTTGGACCCAATTGGTCCATGCCTGTCTAATGTACTATTAAAACTGACAGTAAAAGCTTTTACAATTTCTGTTTATGCTATTTGCTGTCTTCAGTAAAGTGTGGAGTAGAGATGCGTGGTTCATTGAGTTAACTCAGATCGAGAACAATGCTAATGCCTGCTCGCTGTTAGCCTGTGAAAGTTTGGGATCTCATAGCTCAATTGCAGACACTAGGTGGCAAAGTTGGTTTAAGAAAAGATTACTATCCCAAGTACTGACATGGCCTATTATAACAAATACAAGGTTTACCCCAAATAATGAAGGGGAAAAAAATAAAGTAAGATCAATTACCTTTTCCAATGCTGAATCCAACTTCATCAGTTTCTCCCTCAAAGATTTTTCTTGAGATTTCACACTGTCGAGCTCTCCAGCAATTTTATTTCTCTCTGATACGATGCAGGCAAGTTCCTTAGTCAGACGTACTTTCTCCTCTTTTAGGTAGCATTTCTCCTATCGAATGTCAAACACCAGGTTAAGGAGTGTGAGTGTGTGAGTGAGTGAGTGAGTGAATGAGTGCGTGCGTGCGTGCGTGCGAATGCACGTGTGTGTGCGAGTGAGTGCGAGTGTGTGCACAGGTGACAGGAGGAGAAGGGGAAGTAAGATAAAGAGAAATTATACCCGTTGGCAGAAGGTCCAGAAACGGGAAAAAGTAGGGGGTGACATGGAGAAAAAGGCTTTCCAGTTAGAAAGTAGTCATGATCCGGAATTCATTGTCTTGAAGGGGTAGTGATAACACGTTCAATTACTACTTTCAAAGGGAAACTGGATACATCATGGAGGCGGTAAAAGGGCTGCAGTGAAAGAGCTGGAGAATAGGAATAACCAGATTGCTCTGACACCACTGGCCTCCTTTGGTGCTGAAATAAATCCAAGATTCCAAGAAAGAGAATTTGATCAAAAACTTGAAATTTCAGCTCCATTGTTTCAACAGCAATAATAATAATTTAAAATAGAATATTCAATATGAAAGAATATATAAAGTACATTGACTAAAGGTTTGATGCAAGAAGGAAGAGTACTAATTGTGCAACACGGCAATAAACAATATTTTTTGGACTAGCTTAACCAGCAGTGCTGCCACATGACATGGAAAAATCATGCGATTTAGAGCACTGGCCATTTGATGAGTGGAAAATCTGGAGCACTTAACAGCTGCACCACTAAAATGGATAAGTAGCATGATTCCCCAATTTTGATTCTTTGGTGCCTTACGGTGTCTACAAAGGAAGGAATTGCATTGAGCTACTCAATTTCATTGACGATTAACAAGACAAACTGTTCAAGAAGAATGGACCATCAATAATTCCTTTGTTGATATAATTAAAGGCATTGAGCCCAAATTCTGCAGTTCACAAATAATGCAATTATACGTCACCATAAGCAGTTCAAGTTCCTGAGTGTGCATATCTTTGAAGATTTGTCATGTGCTCAGCACATCGATGCAATCACACAGAAAGCTCATCAGTGCCCCCATTTCCTTAGAAGATTGAGGAGATTCGGTATGTCAACAAATACTCCGTTGAACTTCTGTAGGTGTACGATGGAAAGCATATGGTTGCACCAAAACCTGGTTCGGTAACTCAAATGCTCAGGAATAAAGGATATTGCAGAGAGTGGTCCATCACAGGTCATGATCTCTCCACCATTGAAGGGATCTTTAAGAGTCCCTGCCTCAACATGACAGCCAATCTCGAAGACCGGCACCACTACCATCAGGAAGAAGGTTCAGGGGCTTGAAAGCAATGTCCTGCATGTTCAAGAATAGCTTCTTCCAGCAACCGTCATGCTCTTGAACACTACACAACACTAATCACAGAAACCATGATCTTCCAAGGACTGTGCTTCTGGATGCACTACAGGGGCTTCGTTTTTTACACTATTGTGATTATCGTATTATAACTTTGTTCGTTTTTTGATTATTATATATTATCTGGGTTTTATTGCGTTTACGTGTCTGTTATACAGCATCAACCAAGAATTTCATTGTTCCATTGTCAGTACAGGTGGCAATTAAACACTCTTGATTCGGTAAAGTAGGGTCGTAATACAAGCGTATCACTGCATTGCATCATGACAATTGGACCTTCTCATTTCACCCATCCCGGTTTATTGTCGTTCCTAACCATCCTGCTGACTTAGTGACTCAGTGACACTGAGAAGAAAGTCTCTGCCCTTTTCTCATTGGAAAATTAAATTACATTCATCTTTCAGCCCAAGACAATTCTTTACACTGCAAGTTTAATACATTCAAAATATGTAATATAACAACATTAATAAAGTCAGCTTTTATTTGAACTAAAATATTAGGAAACGTACTTCTTTATCCAAAAATATGAACTGATGAATGTGCGTGTGAATATTCACACAAATAATAAAAATATTTTACATAATCAAAAAACCTGGTGTCCTTTCAATACTTAAATTGTTGATGACTTTCCATATTTCTCACATTATACGCAGAATAATTATTGTTGAGTTCTCTTAAAGTACAAAATATAACAACAGCCACCCATTGAAAGATACTTGAATATTTTCATTAAGGATTATGAGCTTACATTATGGAAGAGTAAGATATTAATGTCCAATTAATGATGAGAGGGGATCTTATCAAAACATATAAGATTATTAAGGGGTTGGACATGTTAGAGGCAGGAAACATGTTCCCAATGTTGGGTGAGTCCAGAACCCGGGGCCATAGTTTAAGAATAAGCGGTAGGCCATTAGGAAAGGAGATGAGGAAAAACATTTTTCAGTCAGAGAGTTGTAAATCTGTGGAATTCTCTGCCTCAGAAGGCAGTGGATGCCATGTCTCTGAATGCATTCAAGAGAGAACTAGATAGAGCTCTTAAGGATAGCGGAGTCAGGGGGTATGGGGAGAAGACAGGAACGGGGATTCTGATTAAGATTGATCAGCCATTCTTCACATTGAATGGCGGTGCTGGCTCAAAGGGCCGAATGGCCTACTCCTGCACCTATTGTCTATTGTCTAAATTAAAAATAGCAATGGTGTCTTTGATTTAGCACTGGGAAATTGTCACAAGTAAGGCAATTCACTCTGATCCATTCCTTCTCTGGCTCCTATGGAAATCAGCTAAATTTAACTGTTTGAACTGCCAAAAGCAGCTGCCTGGAAATTTAAAAACTCTTGCCACGGCATGTAAGTTTTAAAAGTTTATAGGGGAAGAGCAAAGCATTTCACCAATCACTTCAATTTGATAATGAGGGATGGGGCATTTTTGTGTGATGCTGTCACTTTTCCTAACCCACAGCAAACATTTCTGCACTGCAGAAAGTTATATAAAACTGCCGGCAGGGAGCTGATTGCATGTAACTCCCCAATATTTATTCTAGGCACAAATTGCAAAGAAGTGTGCAGAAAAATACCATTACTACTTTGCACAAATATGTACAATGCTCACAAGTCAAACGGGGGAATGTGATATTTGAAAGGGGGTGGTAGCAGAAAAGGGAGTGAGGAACAATGTCAATTATTCAACAAATTCTCAGGATGTCCAAAACCACACTGGGATTTCTTGCCTGCTAACTTGTCGAATATTTTCGCTGTTAGCATAAACTCATGTTGCGGGCCAGGGCTTTTCCACCACAAATTTCAAAATGTGTTTCTGTCTCCTTCAAGTCATACAAGCCCTAACATCGCTAGCAAACTCTACAAATATTAGGAAAGGTAATATCAAGTAATATATTTCTGCCCTAGTCATTACGCACCTCATCAGAAGAGGTAACAATGGAGGTTAATATGGTCGAGTTTAAAGAAGATGTGTGGGGCAACTTTTTTTTTTTACGCAGAGGGTGATGAATGCCAAGAATGCACTGCCAGGGTTTGTGTTTGAGGCAGATACAATAGTGACATTTAAGAGACTTTTGGATAGGCCTACGGATATGCAGGGAATGGAGGGATATTAATTATGTACAAGCAGATAAGAGATGGTCTTGGCATCATGTTCAGCATTGACATTGTGGCATGGTGGCACAGCGGTAGAGATGCTGCCTTCCAGTGCTTATTGCGCCAGAGACGCGGGTTCGATCCTGACTATGGACGCTGTCTGTATGGAGTTTGTACATTCTCTCCCCGTAATCGCGTGGGTTTTCTCCGAGATCTTCAGTTCCTCCCACACTCCAAAGATGTACAGGTTTGTAGGTTAATTGGCCTGGGTTTGTATAGTTGGTATAAGCGTAGATTGCCCCTAGTAGGTGTAGGATAGTGTTATTGTGCGAGGATCGCTGGTCGGTGCGGACTCAATGGGCCAAAAGGCCTATTTCCGGCTGTATCTCTACAAACTAAACTAAATTGTTGGCTGAAGGGCCTGTTCTTGTGCTGTATTGTTCTATGTTCAAAGTAACAATGGAAAAAACTTTTAAAGTTCAACATAAAAGTAACACTTCAATTTACAACTAATTTGTTGTGACATGCAGTGTGAAAGGGAAAAACCATGAAAATATAACTGTTAGGAATTTCCAAATGTGGCAGTAAACACAAGAGTTAAACGTAAAGAATGGTCTTTGAGATGGTGTAAAGGTATTAAAAGGAATCATGCATGATGTGTTTCCTTTTACAACAACCAAATAATGAAGTATCGTTATTATAGAACAACTAGACTAAGTGGACCCGTTGGGTCCAAACCTCTCCTGCATTGGTGCAGCACCCTCCCCTCTCCCCTCTCCCTCTCCCCTCTCCTCTCCCCCTCCCCTCTCCTCTCCCCCTCCCCTCTCCTCTCCCCCTCCCCTCTCCCCCTCCCCTCTCCCCCTCCCTCCACTCCATCCCCCTCAACCCCTCTTATCCTCCCATCCTCACCCCCTCCCTCCACCCCCCTCCCTCCCCTCCCCCCTCTCTCCCAAGGAGATAGATTTAAACTTTAAAATGTGAATAACTTTAAAAATATAACACCAATTTCAATGAAACTTCCTCCATTAGCATCAAAGGGATGACGGTGAGTAAGGTGGGTCTAAAATTGTTGTGCAATCGTGTATCAGTCACAAACAAACAAACAAACGAGAGTTTTAGTATATAAATATTGTGAAAATCAATAACTAGTTTTTGAATATGACTCAAACATTAATGATATCTGACATACCCGCTCAGAGTTTTCTAAAGCTTCTTCCAGGAACTGAATTTTGCTCTGTAATGCATCAATCTGTCCCCGCTTAGTTGTGATTTGCTTTTGCATTCCCATGGCAACTTTCATTGCTATAAAGAATAACATTTTAATTTTTAACAAACCAAATGTGGTCATACATTGATTGCAAAGCAGGTAGGGTATGAAAATTCAGTGTTGAATCCCTAACCAGATCTAAAAAAGGAATACCAGTAAATTTTCATTACTGACCGACAGATTATTTTACTCAAGGTCTTTCTTTCGCAGCCTTTTCCAAAAGCGAAAAACATGCTTTTTTTAAAAAACTGAGTTTTTCACATTTCATGGCCATAAATGCTGTGGCAGATTGTTGGAAATGGTGCAAATGACAGTTTCCATTCACTTCTCCATGTCTGCCAGCAATCTCTCACTGAAGTAATAACTGAGCGTTACAAAAAATCCCAACCCATCATTTCTCTGTACAAATTAAGGAACCCAAATTATTAAAGAAGGAAATTTGAAAGAATTCCCAGAAAAATCCAGAAATGCAAAGCCTAATGATAACTGAAGGAACATGTTCGGATAGTGACTCCCTAAAATGAAATCTTGCAGATGCACCTCAATCTACTTACTTCAGAAAATCAACAATATATTAAAAATAAATACAATTTTGAGGGAGAATGGAAGCTACTATATTATTCTAGCAATGTCTATAGTCTAGTAAAAATGGACTGTAAATTGATACCGTGGGAGTCAGCTCCTTCGAGAACTTTCATTGCCTCTCTGTTTTGTTCCAGATCATTTTGGACTGATTTCAGCTGAGCTCTAAGTTTGTTTGTAGACCATTCATATTCTTTGGTTTTAGAAGCATAGGTCCTCTGCAAATTATTATACTCCTCTATATTCAACAAAAAAAGGGAACTGAATGAAAAATTCATACAAATGACAGTCCTTGTACAACCAACATTTATATAACAAAGCATTGAATCAAAGTGTTGCAACACCATCATAGACCATTGCCCAACTATTCTCAACATAATAGTACTTCATTGGGCATCCTTTTGTACAATTATATTGGCTAATAGAAGAAATGAATGATCCTTATCTCCAGCACATCTCTTCATAAATATCTTATCACACACACCAGCTTCTCAAATTTACCATCTCTACTGTGACATACTATTATTCCTTTAACACTAGGATATTCCAAATACTCTTGCAAAATTCAATAATCACTTTTTTTATGATCTCTTTTCCCCTTTTAAAATCTCATTTCTTGGCACTACTATCGACTTGTTTCATTCTTTTTCCTTCTGTTTGTGCATCTATTGCAATTTTGTTTTGTATTACAGTCTTGGTTTTGATTTTGATTTTTCACCCTTCCACTCAGTCTTTTTAATTTTTAATTATCAGTTCAAATCTTTACATGTTCTTTAATGTTCTTTGTTTTTACTAACTGTTTACTGACTTCAAGTGTTTTAGCTTCAAATTTTCTCCAGATATCTAATTTAATCATGATTTTTTTTGGATCCATTTCTTATGCTGGAATATAGTTGAAGTGTCATTCCATGCTCTTGTTTAATTGTTTCCCATTGTGATTATTGATCTATTTACCAATGTCCCCCTCCATGTGATTTTGAAAAATTCCCTTGTCCCCCAGTTCTTTGACCAACTCTGGCTTTGCTGCAGTCATTGTAATTAGATTATTCCTGTTTTTAGAGAGCAGACACATTCTGCTTTATTTTACAGATCCAGTCAAAGCAACCCCTGCTTTTTATTGCAACGCAGTGGATATAAAAACATCTGCACTCCAAAACTATTGTCTCTTGTGCCCTGTTCCAGGTTTTCTTATGGGGGGAGGGGGAGAGGGAGAGGAGCTGTTTGAGTGAGCATCTACAAAAACTCCTAATACATCTGAGTTCATTCTTAATTTATTTTTCATTGTCTGTCAATTTATAAAATACTCTCAAGTAATGTGACCAATGCCTTGCCATTACTTAACTCAATCTGAATAGATATTGATCAATCTGAAGAAGGGTGTGGACCCGAAACGTCACCCCTTCCTTCTCTCCAGAGATGCTGCCTGTCCCACTGGGTTACTCCAGCATTTTGTCTCTTTCTTCTGAATAGATGTTGTTTGGGCTGCGAGTCTATTTATTGGTTAACAACTTTAAGTAAGGTACTCAGAGAACTGTGTTTCAATTATGGCATTTTGGACATCATTGATCGTCTCACAGATACAAAGCTATCAAATTTGTAAACATGCATTTGCAAACGAGATAGAATGACGTTGATTTACATACAACGTTACCAGGAAAACAAAGGAATACTAAAAATGAAAATAAGCCTTGAACTTGTCTTGTTAGAAGACTGCTCTCATACCTTTCAGATCACTCATCTGGTCCTGGATGTGTTTTAGATCAGTTGCAACCTCTTCCTTTTCCTGCAACAATTCTCCCAACTCAGACATTTGTTCAGTTGCAGAATTTATCAGCTTAATTTTCTCCCGTTCCAACTCACTGAGATGTGCCTGCAGCTCTTCCATTTGTATATTTTTGTGCTCCAATTCAGCCTAGTACAAAAGGCAGTCACTGATAAATTGGAGTAATGCAAAGTGACACGCATTATCAGACCTAAATGACCGTGGAGGTGTGTGCACACTTCCATCCATAATTTATCATGTGAACAGTAAATGAGATAAATTCATCACATTTTCAGCAACTGTTTTTATAAGATACTAGAACAGGGGGGGCCCATTCGGCCCAAAGCTCTCCCGCATTAGTCTATCACCCTCCCCTCCCCCATTCCCCCCCTCCCCCTCCTCCCATTCCCCTCCCCCTCACACTCACCACTCTATCCCCCCTCAACTCCCCTTATCCCCCCCTCCTCCCCTCCCCTCCATCCCCTCACCCACTCCATCCCCCCTCAACCCGGGCATCAGTCAGATCCCCACATCCCGCTCCTCTGCAAGAGATTAATATATATTAATAGATATACAATATAACATTTTATATTCTTACATTATTATATCATTATTATTTTTATTATTACCCTGGAGGTGTGTGTGTGTGTGTGTGTGTGTGTGTGTGTGTGTGTGTGTGTGTGTGTGTGTGTGTGTGCGCGTGTCTGTGTGTGTGTCGCGCTGCCAGCGTTGTTGTCCGGTGATGGTCTGGGGCGCTGTGGCTGGGCGGGAGTGTGGACTACACCTCCAGATGAGCAGCGCAGCACAAGATGGCAGAGTGGGAGGAGGAGGAGGAGGAGGAGGAGAAGGAGAGCGGCCGGCAATGTTGTTGGGGTCGCCGCCGACGCCGTCAGTTGAAGCGGGCGCTGGAGGAGATGCAGGAGGAGGAGGAGGAGAAGAAACTGCCCGCTCGAGGTTGTAGTCTGGTGATGGTCCGGGGCGCTGGGACCGGGCGGGAGGGACTCGACAATGCTGTCGGTTAAAGCAAGCGCTGGAGGTGACGGAGGGGAACTCGGGCGGGTCCCGCCTCCCTCCGAGCTCCCATTGGTCAGATCCCGTCCTGCTGTAATCTATAAATATTGGACATCATTTGGAAAACATCATGGTTAATGCTGCAGATGGTTGAATGCAATAGAATAATGTATATTATTGTGTATAATGCAGTTGCAGTAATAGACTTTGCCATTGTTAACATCAAATGTCAATCAATGCCTGGAACAACTACAAAGCATGGGTCTGAGGGTTAAGAAACCATTGCATGTCATGCATGATTCCACTCTATATCTCTAAAATCTACAGTAAACTGCTCCAATAATCCTTCTATCACCTTAATCTTAAGTCTAAATCCCCACCCTGCCCCATTTCATTCCCCTGAACTAGATTGGGCTGAAAATTAAAAAAGGTGTTTGTGCACTTGAAGTTGGGAAAACAGAGGATCCATAAACCTATCTTCATCAACAGGATGGTGGAGGAGAGAGTCAACAGTTTCAAGTTGTACACATCTGTTCTGAGCCCACCACATTGATGCAATTACAAAGAAAGCTCATCACCACCTCTACTTCCTTGGAGGTTTGTGGGGATTCAGCATATCACCGAATACTATATCAAACTTCAACAGGTGTATGGAAGAGAGACATACTGACTGAGTGCAGTGGTTTGGTAACTCAAACATCCAAGAACGAAGAAGGCTGCAGAAAGTGGTGGACTTTTCCAATCCACCCCACCCCACGGACTCACAAAAAAAGCAACCGGAGGCTTTTGATCACTTCCTATTTACCTCTAGACACTAAATGAGCATGGGGAACAAAGGCCCCAGATTCGCAAATCACTGAATGTGGTGATGCAGGTTGAGGGCTACAAATAAAGCAAACCAAATGCAGGGATTCATTTCTCTCGGGATAGAACTGGAGAGAAGTTATGTCAAAGTTGTATCAAACATTTGGTAGACTGAGGACCATTCTAGTGGCAGTGGGGAAAATGCAAAAAATATTTCGACAGACAGACCCAGAAATAAGAGGTTGTATTGTTTGGGCAATACTGAATTGATGGGCGCTCATTTGTCTAAGAAAGAGAAGACTGCAAAGAGGAGTTGAAGATTGTGAAATGGTTAGTTGAGGAATGTAGTGACAAAACATTTCACTAAAAGCTCAAAACTCAGGGTTGATAAATATAAAATATTTAAATAAATAATTCAAGAGGAACTTCAGTGAATGGTTAGAAAATGAAACTTGCTGCATCTGGAATATTCAGGTGAATTGTAAATAAATGTTACGTAAACATGAGTTTCTGGGGCGAGTTGAACAAGGGTATCAAAGGGTATCATCTTTGACCCTACATAAATGTTATCTGACCTTTAAGTCTTGAATCTTCTGCTTCTGGCTATCAACATCCTTCTGCAGTTGTTTTCTTTCTGCTTGCAGTGCCTCAGATGCAGAACTCTGTTGGGATGTCATTTCTGCAATGCTCTCCATTTCCTGTCGCAAAATGGTAAGCATGTTGGCTTTTTCACTCAGCTCCATTTTTAGTGAATCATTCTCGTTCTGCATTTTCTTTAAGTGTGCAACAGCTTCTTCAAACTGATCACAGATGCTCTCTTCTGCTATTTTCATTCTATGGATTTTCTGATTTTTATCTTCAATTTCAAGTTGCAATTTATTTTTTTCCATCGTTTCATTTTCCAGACCTCTTTCCTTTTCCTTTAGCCATTCTCTCAACTGACATATACTTCCCTCAGTTTTGTCGAATTGCTGTTTCCTCTTATTAAGCTCCTCTCCAGTTTTACAAAGCTGTTCTCTGCAGTTCTCATATTGATTGGCTAAACTTGTTATTTTCTCTTGGTCTTCATTCCTTTGCTCGTCTGCAGATGCCTAGCACAGAGCATGGAAAAATATCAAGACCACTTCTTAAACTTTGCTCTCCGCTAAGTTCAATGACATGGTCGTTTAACTAACTTCTCAATTAATTAAAAAACATCAATTTTGAAGCAAATACTCTGGCAATATTCATTAATAAACCATTCTTAGAACTGCCAACTATAAGCAACAAACAGAAAAACAAACTACCAATGTGTACAAGAGACTGATGTGTTCTCTCTGGACAATGGGGTCAGTATCTAACTTTTGGAAGAAACAAAAAGCCCTCCTTTAGGTTTCAATGGAAAATGAAGGAATGTGTCCCACACACCCATGTTACAGGATTTCTTACTTTAAAACACAGAAAGCCCTATAAAAATGACTGCTGTGAAGAGCACAGCAACTTATTAATATAAGATATATCTGAGCTGGAAAGTGGATCACAACACCAAGAACTTGGAACAAGGTTTAGATGGGAAAATAAATATACTAATAAAGCAATTAGCTGAAACAACTTGCCAATCAATTGACAAACCTACTGGGCCCAATTTTCGAGAACATTGCAACAAGAGGTGTAAGTAGCTTACATTTCCTACCAGTACAGGTACCTTGTCATAAGTTTGTCTCTGGCCACAAAAGGCAGAATTATCTGCTGTCCCATCCTGAGAGGGACAGAATTGACTGCCTTTCAAGATGGAGCTAATGAACAGGAATAACTGGAAACTAATCATTTAACAGAATGGGAGTGAAACTAGTTTACCTATTGATCTGGTGAATAAATCACAAATCATGCCGACTGGGCAAATTACAAAAGGCAAATTGTGAGGCAAATTGCAAAAACTAGACTGTTAAATTAGTTGACAATCTAATTTATTGCAAAGTATACGATGGTGCATTTAAACAGTCACTTGTATTGGTTCTCCAGGGTCCAACAAGATCCATCTGTTAACAATTGTGGCAGTTCCTGTCTGTCAGAACCAAACCACATGAGGGCCTCAGCAATAAAATTTAGAAATAATATCCACACAAAATCTTATCTCGATAAAATATTGATTATGAACAGTATTCAACCTTTATATTGCATGTGGATATCATATCATAATTTGTAGTACTGAAGCCTCATGTTCAGTGAGTGCTTCATGAAAAGACATTGAAGTACATATATAATTTACTTCTTTGACACAGCCAGAATTCCTGGTGTGATCCTCTGCCACTGAGAGAAAGGTGCAATCAAGTGAAGACCTTGGTAAACATGTGAAAATCTCCCCAAAATGTATTACATAAATTTAAATTGTGATTTGGAGGAAGAATCATTTGTTTTCATTTGCACAGTGCCAACAACTCAACAGACAGAAAACCCAAATGTTACTTTTCCTTCATAAACAGAACAACTTATTTTACTCTCCCAAAGTGACTTTGTCTAAGTTAGACTAATTCATCTGCTAAACTGGGATATAAATCATCATTATTTGCTTAGCATTAACTAACCTGATATTGTAAGTGATGCTGGTATTGTTCCTTAAGGTTGTTTATCACACCATCCAGTCGTTGAATTTCCTGATTTTTGCAATCGAGTTCATGCTGCATGTTTTCAACTGAAATGCTATTAGTTGTGCCCCGATCCCACAGCTTTTGGTTTTGTTCTTTTGCCACTTTGAGGTCTTCTTCAACTTTACAGTTTTCAGCCTAAAAGTCAAACAAATAAAGCAGACCAGAATTAAAATAACTATCCACAGGAACTGAAGATGGAGCATCCTGGTCCCGCACATAAAAACATTCAGGTGGTAAGGCGTTCTACCATCGCAACCAGCAGTACTCTCTCCCATTAGTACTCCTTCCATGGTCAGCCCAGACGATCATGCCTCCTTTACCTTCTGCAGACAAAGATAACTGAAGCACCATTATAATTTTTCATTTGGCAAACGAGTAAAAAGAAAAAAAGACCAAGATTCCCAATCGGCAGATACTATGATAATATTTTCTTGCTGAATTGTACATTTTCTAAAAATGTTACCCATCTCCTAAAATTGTCAGTGGTACCATTCACTCATCAATCCTGTATTCCCTGCCTGCTTTACCTCTCCCTATCTCCATAATCTCCTCCAGCCCTCAAAGACAATCTGCCACTTTGAGTTTGGATTCCTGCACATTGACAACTTCCATTTCTCCACAATCAGCACAAGTGCTGTCAGCTGCCTAGGATGCAAACTCTCTGGTTATCTCCCTCAACCGCCGTGCCACCATCCTTTCTACAAGATAACCTTTAAAATATACTTTTTGACCAAGTATTTAAACATGTCCTAGTATATTTTGGCTGTGTCAAACTGTGCTTGATATTTCTGTAAACCACCATAGTAAATGACACTCATAATAAATAATAGACGGCAGATTAATCCTTTTTGATTATACACAACATGTGGGTAATGCAAGAGATTCAATTTGTCCCTTGCCTTTGGCAGCGATGATAATAAAATGTAATGCTGGTTTATACCAAAGATTCACACAAATGCTGGAGTAAATCAGCCAGTCAGGCAGCATCTCTGGAGAAAATGAATAGCTGATGTTTTGGGTCAGGACCCTTCTTCAGACTAATTATAGTGGGGAGAGCACAGAAAAAAATGAAAACAAAAATAACAGGCCAGTAACTGGTAACCCCATGCAAGGAGGTTTCCTGATAGGCTGATTGTTGGAAAGAGATAGGTATGAGCCCAAGAGATATATTTAGTTGTGAACTGTGGAGCTGGTTAATAAACTTTTAGTGGAGGAGAGAGGGTTGGGGGGAAGGAGGTGTTTGTAGAAGTTATATAAAATTGGAGAATTCAGTGTTCATACCATTGGGTTGTAAACTGCCCAATCAAGACATGAAGTGTTGTTCCTTGAGTTTGTGTGTGACCTCATTCTGACACTGGAGAAGGCCCAGGACAGAAAGGTCATAAATTCATATGTTCGAGGGACAGAATTAGTCAATTAGGACCATGAAGTGCACTCCGCCATTCGATCATGGGTGATATATCTCTCCCTCCCTCCTGCTTTTTCCCCATAACCCGACACCCTTAGTAAACCATGAATCTGTCAATCTCTGCCTTAAAAATATCCATGACCTGGCCTCCACAGCTGTCTGCAGCAATGAATTGCACAGAATCACTATTCTCTGACTAAAGAAATTCCTTCTCATCTCCTTTTTAAAGGTGCGCCCTTTTATTCTGAGGCAATGGCCTCTGGTCCTGGATTCTCCCACCAGTGGAAACATCCTCTCCACATTCACTCTATCCAGGCCTTTCATTATTCGGTAAGTTTCAATGAGGTCCCCCCCTCATCCTTCTAAACTCGAGCGAGTACAGGCCCAGTGCCTTCAAACGCTCAAGGGTCAGTGTGGGAATGGGAAAGGGAGTGAAAATGGTTAGCAACTGGGAGATTCAGTTGGCCTTGGCAGACTGAACGTAAGTGTTCAGCGAAATGGACACCGAGTCTACTCTTGTGTACAAGAGCCCACATCGGGACCATCAGATGCAGAAGATAAGGTTAGAGTAGGTGCATGTGAACTTCTGTCACACCTGGAAAGACTGCTGGGGTCCCTGAATGGAGTCGAGGGAGGAGGTATAAAGGCAGGTGTTACATCTTCTGTGTTACAGAGGAGAGTACTTGGGGAAGGTGTGGTTTGGGTAGGAAGGGATGAGTGAACCATAGAGTGAGGGAGGTAGCGGTCTCTGCAGAAGGCGGAAAGGGGTACAGATAGAAAAATGTAATTAGTGGGGACCACGTTGGAGGTGATGGAAATGTTGGAGGATGATGAATTGGAGTGAAAGGACCAGGGGAACTCTGTCCTTTTTGTATCTGGGGGGAGAGGGAATGAGAGCAGAACTCCGGGACACAGAACAGACATGATTGGGGGATCCATCTATGACAGAAGGGGGGAAAGTACGTTCACTAAAGAAGGAGGATATCTCAGATGTCCTTGTATGGAAAGCCTCATTTTGGAAATTGATGCGGCAGGCACGGAGGAATTGAGAGTAGGGGACAGCAACTTTGCGAGCTGCAGGGTTGGAGGAATTGCAGTCAAGATAACTGTGGGTCTGTAGGTTTGTATTAGACATCAGGTGAAAGATAGTCTGTCTCCTGTGATGGAGACAGAGAACAAGAAAGGGGAGAGAGGAGTCAGAGATAGACCAGGTAAATTTGAGGGCTGGGTGGAATAAGTGTAACAAAATAGCTGCAGATGCCGCTACAAATTGAAGGTATTTATTCACAAAATGCTGGAGTAACTCAGCAGGCCAGGCAGCATCTCAGGAGAGCAGGAATGGGCGACGTTTCAGGTCGAGACCCAGTGGTGAAGTTAATAAAGCCCATGAGCCCATGCTGTCATTGATGTAGTGGAGAAAGAGGTGGGAGATTGGGCCAGTGTATTCCTCGTCCAAGAACTGTTCGACATAACCAACATAAAGGAGCATTGCAGGGGAACCTGCAAGTGCCCATGGCTACACCTTTTCTCCAGAGATACTGCTTGACCTACAGAGTTACTCCAGCATTTTGTGTTTAACTTTAGATGTTTGTGAGTTGGATTTCACCCAACTTTAGCTATGATTCTCAAACAAGGTGCTGACAGAAACTAGGTTTGAAGTGGGATGTTTGATATGCTTTAATTTTCAATACCATGAAGAGTAACAGCACTTTACCTTGCACGGACTTCATGAAATTTCACAAAAGCAATTTATTGCAAAATCTTCATGACTAAATAAAATCAAATGCAGGGTACAGATTTAAATATAAAGTAGAATATGGGAAATCCCAGTTGTGAATAATGAATGAAGCAAGGGCATATCTTGCTTAAGGCATTATAAAAAGGTAGCCAAAGTAGAATTGTACATGGTTTGAATGAGAACAATCTCTTTGGGTCAGTTTCTTCCTGTGGGATGACAGCAATTCTTAATTTTGTTCACAACCTGACAAACCTCTGGTGTCAGAGGTTTTGGGGAGAAGGCAGGAGAATGGGGTTAGGAGATAGATCAGTCATGATTGAATGGCGGAGTAGACTTGATGGGCCGAATGGCCTAATTCTACTTCTATTCCTTGTGACCTTAAAAGGGGAAGACGTATGTAAATGTAATTATCAGAGGTCTCTTCCATCTTTACAACTTTTAATTAAAGATGAAAGGCCTTTCCTCTTTAATGTATTAAACATGTTGGGAAGTGAAACAGCTGCTGGACTTACCATTAATTGTTGGATTCGACCACTCATGGTATCTACCTCTTGCCTGAATTCATCTCTTTCTTTCTTGGCAATACAAACCTCAGACTGAGATTGTTCCATTATCTTTTCCAAGTTCTCTATCTGATGAAACAGCACAAAAGTGCAAAGAAACTAGACATAAGTTTAAACAAAATGTCTGAAACACAGCATGGTACATTGTTGAAGACTTATTACATTGTGTGCGGTTATATGTCCCAGCTACACTAGTCCCACCTGCCAGTGTTTGGCCCATATCTGTCCAAACTTGTCCTATCCATGTACCTGTCTAACTGTTTTTTAAATGTTGTGTATAGTCCCTGCCTCAATTACCTCCTCTAGCAGCTTGTTCCATACACCCACCACCCTTGTGTGATAAAGTTACCCCTTAAAATTCCTATTAAATCTTTTCCCCTTCGCCTTAAACCTAAGTCCTCTGGTCCTCGATTCACCTACTCTGGACAAGAGAATCTGGGCATCTACCCAATCTATTCCTCTCATTATTTTATACACCACCATAAGATCACCCCTCATCCTCCTGCACTTCAAGGAATAAAGCGCCAACCTACTCAACAACTCCCTATAGCTCAGACCCTCTAGTCCTGGCAACATCCATGATAAGGGAAATCAAGGTAAAAGAGCCATTAGGAGGCAGTGATCATAATATGATAAGTTTTAATCTACAAATTAAGAGGGAGAAGGGAAAATCGGAAGTGTCAGTATTACAGTATAGCGAAGGGGATTACAGAGGCATGAGGCAGGAGCTGGCCAGATTTGACTGGAAGGAGACCTTAGCAGGGAAAACGGTGGAACAGCAATGGCAGGTATTCCTGGGAATAATGCAGAAGTTGCAGGATCAATTCATCCCAAAGAGGAGGAAAGATTCTAAGGGGAGTAAGAGGCACCCGTGGCTGACAAGGGAAGTCCAGGACAGCATTAAAATAAAAGAGAAGAAGTATAACATAGCAAAGAAGAGCGGGAAGCCAGAGGATTGGGACTCTTTTAAAGAGCAACAGAAGATAATTAAGAAGGCAATACGGAGAGAAAAGATGAAGTACAAATGTAAGCTAGCCAATAATATAAAGGAGGATAGTAAAAGCTTCTTTAGGTATGTGAAGAGAAAAAAAATAGTTAAGGCAAATGAGGGTCCCTTGAAGACAGAAGCAAGTGAATTTATTATGGGGAACAAGGAAATGGCAGACGAGTTAAACCGGTACTTTGGATCTGTCTTCATTGAGGAAGATACAATCTCCCAGATGTTCTAGTGGCCAGAGATCCTAGGGTGACGGAGGAACTGAAGGAAATTCACATTAGGCAGGAAATGGTGATGGGTAGGCTGATGGGACTGAAGGCTGATATATCCCCAGGGCCTGACGGTCTGCATCCCAGGGTACTTAAGGAGGTGGCTCTAGAAATCGTGGACGCATTGGTGATCATTTTCCAATGTTCTATAGATTCAGGATCAGTTCCTGTGGATTGGAGAGTAGCTCATGTTATCCCACTTTTTAAGAAAGGAGGGAGAGAGAAAACAGGAAATTATAGACCAGTTAGTCAGACATCAGTGGTGGGGAAGATGCTGGAGTCAATTATAAAAGACGGAATTGCTGAGCATTTGGATAGCAGTAACAGGATCGTTCCGAGTCAGCATGGATTTACAAAGGGGAAATCATGCTTGACCAATCTTCTGGAATTTTTTGAGGATGTAAATGGGAAAATGGACAGGGGAGAGTCAGTGGATGTGGTGCACCTTGACTTTCAGAAAGCCTTCGACAAGGTCCCACATAGGAGATTAGTGGGCAAAATTAGAGCACATGGTATTGGGGGTAGGGTACTGACATGGATAGAAAATTGGTTGGCAGACAGAAAGCAAAGAGTGGGGATAAATGGGTCCCTTTCAGAATGGTAGGCAGTGACTAGTGGGGTACCGCAAGGCTCGGTGCTGGGACTGCAGCTATTTACAATATACATTAACGACTTGGATGAAGGGATTAAAAGTAACATTAGCAAATTTGCAGATGACACAAAGTTGGGTGGCAGTGTAAGCTGTGAGGAAGATGCTGAAGTTGCAGGGTGAATTGGACAGGTTGTGTGAGTGGGCGGATGCATGGCAGATGCAGTTTAATGTGGATAAATGTGAGGTTATCCACTTTAGTGGTAAGAATAGGAAGGCAGATTATTATCTGAATGGTGTCAATAGACAATAGACAATAGGTGCAGGAGTAGGCCATTCAGCCCTTCGAGCCAGCACCGCCATTCAATGCGATCATGGCTGATCACTCTCAATCAGTACCCCGTTCCTGCTTTCTCCCCATACCCCCTCACTCCGCTATCCTTAAGAGCTCTATCCAGCTCTCTCTTGAAAGCATCCAACGAACTGGCCTCCACTGCCTTCTGAGGCAGAGAATTCCACACCTTCACCACTCTCTGACTGAAAAAGTTCTTCCTCATCTCCGTTCTAAATGGCCTACCCCTTATTCTTAAACTGTGGCCCCTTGTTCTGGACTCCCCCAACATTGGGAACATGTTTCCTGCCTCTAATGTGTCCAATCCCCTAATTATCTTATATGTTTCAATAAGATCCCCCCTCATCCTTCTAAATTCCAGTGTATACAAGCCCAATCGCTCCAGCCTTTCAACATACGACAGTCCCGCCATTCCGGGAATTAACCTAGTGAACCTACGCTGCACGCCCTCCATAGCAAGAATATCCTTCCTCAAATTTGGAGACCAAAACTGCACACAGTACTCCAGGTGCGGTCTCACCAGGGCCCGGTACAACTGTAGAAGGACCTCTTTGCTCCTATACTCAACTCCTCTTGTTACGAAGGCCAACATTCCATTGGCTTTCTTCACTGCCTGCTGTACCTGCATGCTTCCTTTCATTGACTGATGCACTAGGACACCCAGATCTCGTTGAACTCCCCCTCCTCCTAACTTGACACCATTCAGATAATAATCTGCCTTTCTATTCTTACTTCCAAAGTGAATAACCTCACACTTATCTACATTAAACTGCATCTGCCATGTATCCGCCCACTCACACAACCTGTCCAAGTCACCCTGCAGCCTTATTGCATCTTCCTCACAATTCACACTACCCCCCAGCTTAGTATCATCTGCAAATTTGCTAATGGTACTTTTAATCCCTTCGTCTAAGTCATTAATGTATATCGTAAATAGCTGGGGTCCCAGCACCGAACCTTGCGGTACCCCACTGGTCACTGCCTGCCATTCCGAAAGGGACCCATTTATCCCCACTCTTTGCTTTCTGTCTGTCAACCAATTTTCTATCCATGTCAGTTAGGAAAAGGGGGCGTACAACGAGATCTGGGTATCCTAGTGCATCAGTCACTGAAAGGAAGCATGCAGGTACAGCAGGCAGTGAAGAAAGCCAATGGAATGTTGGCCTACATAACAAGAGGAGTTGAATATAGGAGCAAAGAGGTCCGTCTGCAGTTGTACAGGGCCTTAGTGAGACCGCACCTGGAGTACTGTGTGCAGTTTTGGTCTCTAAATTTGAGGAAGGATATTCTTGCTATTGAGGGCGTGCAGCGTAGGTTCACTAGGTGAATTCCCGGAATGGCGTGACTGTCGTATGTTGAAAGACTGGAGCGACTAGGCGTGTATACACTGGAATTTAGAAGGATGAGAGTGGATCTTACGTTACGAATTTAGAAGGATGAGAGGGGATTGGACACGTTAGAGGCAGGAAACATGTCCCCAATGTTGTGGGAGTCCAGAACCAGGGGCCACAGTTTAAGAATAAGGGGTAGGCCATTTAGAATGGAGATGAGGAAAACCTTTTTCAGTCAGAGAGTTGTAAATCTCTGGAATTCTCTGCCTCAGAAGGCAGTTGAGGCCAATTCTCTGGATGCTTTCAAGAGAGAGCTAGATAGAGTTCTTAAAGATAGCGGAGTCAGGGGGTATGAGGAGAAGGTAGGAACGGGGTACGATTGAGAATGATCAGCCATGATAACATTGAATGGTGGTGTTGGTTCGAAGGGCCAAATGGCCTATTCCTGCACCTATTGTCTATCCTCGTAAATCTTCTCTGTACCACCCTTTCAAGCTTGACAGCATCTTTCCTAATGAACACAATACTATAAATGCGGCCTTTTGCATGCCCAGTGCAGCCACTGTTATGACACACACTATACTGTGTATGTTACATTATTTTATACAAATTATGCGATAAAGCACAAAAAATATAATTTCTATAGAAGATATTGAGAGCTGGGCAGCTCTCTGAATCTTCCCAAAGTTTATTTATTTGGAAGGAAACAGGTCCATTTCAGATGGTGCTTGAAGAACAAAATGCAACATTGACAAAGTGCTCTTACACCTTTGTTAAATTACTCGTTTGAATTTTAAATTACATGACAGGAAAATGGAGTATTGTTTGTCAAACAAGAGTTCAACTTCTTCTGTTTCAATTCACAATTTTTTTTCTGGTCCGAAGCAAATAAAAGGAATTGTTTTCAGGCCAATGTGCAACTGACCTTGTCTTCGTACATCCTTCTAGCTTCCCGTAATTCAGTCCGTAGGTGGCAGACGGTGGACTCTAGGTCTGTAAGCTGTCGTGAGTACATTATGCTTTGATTCCTTGCTTGTTCTCTAGATACATGAAAAAATCTCATTTAATTTGTTTCTTCTATATATCAGCAGTAAATGTTGTGAGAATTTAAAATATCTTCTCACATTGTGAATACAATTAAGCACCTAGTGACAATTTCAATGGAGCAGAATGTAGTTGCCCATGACGTATCTGGCCAAAGTCTCCTGCTTTGTGGAATGTTATCATTAATACCACATTCGCCAAGTCAATCCACATTAGAGAACCAATGGAACACTTTTTAATTGTCAGCTCTTAGACAATTTGATTAACTTTCACTTGAAGTGAAGCAATAAAGTAACAAGCAAGGTTCCTAGAATTGTATCTTGTGTTATTGAACATCAGAAGAGGCTGCTGTCTGGAGGATGAGGAATACCCTGTTTAAGATGAACTCTCTCCATTGTTTGACATACAAGTTACCAACATAAAAATGCTAAGCCAAGCCAAACAAACAACACCTACTGAGCTTTTCAGTATTTTCTGTTCTTTTTCAATCTAGAAACGCATCGTAAGTCTTTTCAATCAATTAATTCTGTTTCTTGACTTTATTTTCCATTTCCTTTCTATTACACCTTGTTACTTTTCCTTAATTTAGTCATATTTATTTTCTGCCCACTGGGATTTGAGCCTCCAACCAACCTGATTTAATTCAGTTGAAAACTTCAAAAATCTGCACAGTAATGAAACAAACTTTTCAAACTTCCTTTTAACATGATATCTTGTCACCCTGTAGTTACCACTGTTGCTTGTATTGTAAAAAAGAAATAGAGGAACTGGACAGGGTACAAACCACGAGAATGTCAAACCAGGATTGGAAAGTTATAGCTGAAGGAGAGATTGAAGAGAAAAGAGAAGATTGAGCTAAGGTGTGATTGCATGGGGGTGTTACAAAATGTGCAGAAGTTTTGATAGGGCAGACAAAGAAAAGTATCGGGTTGCAGGAGATGACAAGAATTAGCCAATACAATAATGAATAAATCAATTTATTCACAAAATGCTGGAGTAACTCAGCAGGTCAGGCAGCATCTCGGGAGAGAAGGAATGGGTGACGTTTCGGGTCGAGACCCTTCTTCAGACTGAATAAATCAATGTTTACCCAGAATGATGAGAAAGTTGAACTCGTTACCACAAGGAGTTAAGACAACATGCATAGGTGCAGTTGAGAAAGTTAAATAAACAGATATAAATGAACAGAAGACTTTCATGGGTTTAGTTTAATTTAGATTAGTTTAGTGATACAGTGGGGAAACAGGCCCTTTGGCCCACCGAGCCCGCACCAACCATCAATCCTCGCACACTAACAGTATCCTGTACACTAGGGACAATTTACAATTATACCAAGCCAATTAACCTACAAACCTGAGACCCGCAGGAGATGGGCAAGGTCTTAAATTAATATCTCTCATCTGTATTTACTCTGGAGAAGGTTATGGAACTAAGGAACTGATGGAAATGAATAGTGGTGTCCTGTAACATAAGTATGTAACAAAAGAGGTGCTGGTGATAGGATATGCTTAACTCGCATTAAGCATATCCTGGGACCTGATCAAGTCTGTCCTAGGACACTGAAGGAAGCTAGGGAAGAAATCACAGGGGACCTGGCAGAGATATTTGCATCATTTTAAGCTACAGGTGAAGGACCAGAGGAGTGGAGGGTGGGTAATGTGTACGTTAGTTTAGGAAGGCATTCAGGACAAGTCAGGGAACTGCATGATCTTTCATGCATGATTGACTACGTTTTTTTGAGAAGGTTACAATGAGGATTATTGAGGTCAGGATGTGGATGTTAGCTATGTGGATTTTCATGCATGATTGACTACGTTTTTTTGAGAAGGTTACAATGAGGATTATTGAGGTCAGGATGTGGATGTTAGCTATGTGGATTTTAACAAGGCCATTGACAAGGTCCCACCTTGTAGGCTGGTTGATAAGGTTAGACCACATGGTATGTAATATAACTAACCAATTGGATACAAAATTGGGCCTTGTGGTAGGAGTCAGACAAAGAAGTGGAGGGATGTTTTTCAGGCTGAAGGCTTGTGACCAAAGCTTCATAAGTTATAGCAGCAGAATTAGGCCATTTGGCCTATCAAGTCTACTCCACCATTCAATCATGGCTGATCTATCTTTCCCTCTCAACCCCATTCTCCTTCCTTCCCCCTATAACCCCTGATACCCTTACTAATCAAGAATATTTCAATCTCCACCTTAAAAATATCCATTGACGGCCTCCACATCCTTCTGTGGCAATGAATTCCACAGATTCGCCACCCTCTGACTAAAGAAATTCCTCCTCATCGCCGTTTGAAAGGTATGGCCTTTTATTCTGAGGCTACGGCCTCTGATCCTAAACTCTCCCACTAGTGGAAACATCCTTCCCACATCCATTCTATCCAGGCCTTTCACTATTCAGTAAATGTGTGCCATAAGGACACATGGCAGCATTCTGTAAACATATGCATTGTCTCAACTAACACCTCTGCTATTCACTTAATTATACATTTTTGTGAATAAACACATCCAAAGTTAAGCACATAATGATATATTCCAATCATAGGTTGTGTGTCTTGTACGGTTTTCAATAACACATCATGGATTCCATAGATCAATTGAAAGAATACTCTGTACAAACTATTTTTTTTCCTTAGGGTCTTCCAATGTTGCTCGGTGGAAATCCATACTTACTGTACGGTCTCCACTTGGTTTTGGAAACTTGAGGCAAAGCTGCGAGAACGGTTTACTTTTCCTGTTAGTAATGACAATTCTTGATTCTGTTCATCTTTCAGCTGCTCTATTCTGTAAAACAAATGGTTAGTGGTTAACTTGCAGTCAGCGCACAGTACTTTTCTGTACTTGACAATAATATGTATATTTTTGTGAATCTCAACATCATTTTAATTTTTTTTTCTCATTAATGTTTAGGCACTTCTTCCAATCTAGTGTATTGCATTTAGTGCTTATGCTGTGATCATCTCTACTCTGCTTATAAATACCAATTAAACTGATTTAATAACTTCATTTTCATTAATTTCACAGTTAATAACCACATTATTAACATTAATCAATAACATTCAAAGTTAAAGAATAACTTACTATTAAAATTAGTTACTACCCATTAGTCAATAAAGCTAATAATTACAATTAATTCCTCTACGTCATTTATTCGTTACAGAAGTGATTTAATAACTTTATTATTGAGCCAACGCAAGCAAGGAAATGGAGAAGTGAATTTTCGGGACTTTATTTTTAAGCAAACCTCAGGAAGATAAACAACAAAATACATGCATTCCAGTTCATGATATTGCAGGGAGTAAAGTAAAAGCCTTGCAGTTCAAGGTTAAGTGTAAGCAAACAGACATCACCTATCCTGCCAAATAGTGCTTTCTAACAGACTTCAGTGACGGTCAAAGCTCCATATTATGTCAAGATAGAGGAACACGAGTGGATGCGACTTCATTTCCATGAGGGGCATTCTAAAACAGTGATTCTTGGAAGATGAAAACAATGCTTTCACGATCTCTTTTAAAATGAGAGGTTGTAATTTTTCGAGTCCAGGAAAATAGCTCTTTCAAGTCCCAATTATTGTCTCACCATTTCTAACGCCTCCCAGGTTTCTCATTCTTACTGTACACCTGCTTAAAAACTACTTCCAGGATGCTTTCTCTGAGTTCTGCTGTGAAGATACAGTATAATATTGACTATTTATTTAACCTCTTTAAAATGTCTCCTCTTCTATCAGTAATCGATTAGTTTTTATATATCTGTAAAAACATTTACTCTTGTAGTTCCTGCTCGTTTACTAATTCTATCTTCTACGCCTTTATCATTTTCTTGATTGCCTTTTGTTGACTTCTAACTTCTTCCCAAGCTGCAGGTTTAATGCTCTTGTCAACATCAAAAGCCTCTTCCTATCATTTAACACAACCTTTCAGGTTGGCACAGCTGGATCACTTATTTTATGGGATTTTTATTTCTCATACATTATGAATTATGAATTCCTTTCTTAAATGTTTTGCTATTGCTGATATATGCTCATTTGTTTCTTGAAGATTGCAAAACCCCAAACAAAATTATCTTTCTAACTTTGGAGGAAATATGTGATTGCAAGCAATATTTCAGAGACAACAGTAGGAATGTCCTATTTAATTGTCTAACCAAACAGTGAAGGGTAACTCACAAAAGTTACCAATGCTAAAGTGAAAAATATTGTAGAAGCAAAAATTGAAGTAAATCAGGCAAGAACTTGTGCAGGTCAAGGCTCATGGGCCAAGATAAATGTATCGAGACAAAACAAAAACTAAAGTTCTCACCAGCGTCACATGACCCTGGAAATGTAAATACCAACATCCCGAAAAGGCCTGTTTCCGGCTGTATATATATGATGATTATATGATGATGATGATCTAACACATGGTCATGGAGAGGAAAATGTCCAAACATATCTGAGACCGCTGGATATTGGGATTTATGGGGTCAAATTACTTTTCTGGTTGTTAAATAATTGACACATGAGAGAAACAGAGTTTTCTGAATGAAAATTATTTCTGAAAGTTGTTAAATAAATGGCCTTTCCAAAGAGTATCCGGGCCCTGTTTGAAAGAGCAGTTCCTGTCCTCACACTGTGCATTAAATTACCCTTCAAAAACTGTTTTTTTTTAAATTACTGGACCATAACAAGAGCAAATACTTCAATTTCGCAGACCAGAGGATGTTCCCTATTTGGCCTAATATAGTGATGTCATTTGGACCATTGTAACTACTGTACGTCTGCTCACTGAAATAGTAGAATGTCGCAGAGTCCTTCAAATCTTTCCTTTACAAGAATTCTACATTTCCAGAGTTCATATGAAATTTACCAATGAATCTATCTGCCAGTTCCATTCCAATATTGCAAATAGGCCATGTCATGTTTCTCACATTCTCCCTGCTCTTGCTAACCGACAGCAGGTTATTTTAGAATGCTCAACTTTGCTTCAAATCCATGCACTAACTCTGTAAACCTCCTCCAACCTTACGTATAAGAAAATAACTGCAGATGCTGGTACAAATCGAAGGTATTTATTCACAAAATGCTGGAGTAACTCAGCAGGTCAGGCAGCATCTCAGGAGAGAAGAAATGGGTGACGTTTCGGGTCGAGACCCTTCTTCAGACTGATCAACCTTACGACTCTCAAAGATACATGCCGCCAATTCTGCCTTCTGACCATTCCCAATTTGCAAACATATTTTCAGTTCACAACATCCAAAATTTTGAATTCCATACTGAAAATGTCCATCCATGTCTAATTCAATTTCCTTCTTCATTAGACTTTGTTTGGACGTGCATTAAAAAATAGCCTTATGTGGTTCAATGTGCCAAATTGTGTTTGATCATACTCTGGCTAGGCACTTGTTTTGCTATTTTACTACCTTTGTCCTTTGAGTAATTACATCAATTAAAGGGTAATACCCTAGATATTGGCCCTTCTGCCATTGTAAACAATTTCTGCTGATATACTGTCAAAACCTTCGAGATTTTGAACATATCCTCAAAACCTTTTCCGCCCTTGGTTAACAGCCCAGCTTCTCTCATCCCCCACACAAATTAAAGTACTTACTCCTGGTACCACAAAACAAATCTCCACTGCATCCTCTGCAGCCATTAATCAACCACAGTACTCCAGCTGGGTGATAACTACCATTTTAGTGCAAACTAGCACAAAAGGATTCTTTTTATTCCATTTCATCCACATATGTAACGAACCCTATTTTAAAGATTTTTTTTTTTTACTCAAATGTTCCTGCTGTTTATAGAAGCTTATTTTATGTCGCCTCTACGTGTTCTTACCACCAACATTAATCATGTTGCAACACTGTGTCAAATTTCAGATGCCAGATTTTGGGCCTTTCCTTGACAATATTTACCATAGTTCTGAGTTTCATGTCACCTGTAGAGTTTGGAATGATGCCATGTATGGCCAAATCCAAATAAATAACCGTTTAACTCCTGTCCTAGCCCCGATCTATGTGTGATACCACTGCAGTCTCCCCTTCACTCAGAAGAATAATCACTCATTCTTTACCTCTGCAGCCAAAACCTCAATAGGTTGAGTGTCCCAAGAATCGAACCCTCAAAATGTTGAAGGTTTCTTCTGAAGAATATGGGGGGGAAAAAAATAAAATTTGAAGATTTGATTTTCTGGATTAAGAATGCAAGTGCCCATGACACTCACTTGGTAAATTTATTTACCAACAAGTGACATAAAATTATGACAAAGTCAACTAACCTCAAATCATTGTCAGGGATGGCTGATTTACCAGGTCAGTGCACAAAACTGCTCTGCGACTGCAACAATCCACAATTGATGACCTCACTCATGCTGGTGGTGATGCAGTTCAATTATCTTGCTCCACAGATTTGCATGCTTACAAATTTCAAGTCTCTCCCAAAGCAGGTGAAACTTTCAAGTTGTCATTATGGGAGTACTTCTCCTACAGGAAGGTTTTCATGAAATGTCATCCCATGTTCTGCTTCACCGAGTATGCGTGGACCTCAACAGCCATCTTCTATCTAAGCAAAACAGACAAACTCTTCATACAAGGAAGGTACCAGTTGCTCAGTCAACACCACTACACAAAGCAAGCAAGAAGATTTGTCAGTTGGTATTGATACCTTATTAGTGGCTTTACCTGTAATTGGTTTCCCCAAAACTACAAGGTTTACCACAGGGAATGAGTAAATATTTTGTCAATGCTTCATCATGCTGACTGCAATGGAAAAGCAGACTATTGAGTAACCTCGATGCCAAACATTGAATATCAGAGGTAGGTCATAAGAACGCATGAAATAGGAGCAGGAGTACTTCATCTACTTTGACAATTACTGAGATTGTGGCCAAGCTTCTACATCAATTCCACCTTTTCCCACCATTAGACCAAATCAATTGATTTCCTCTGTGTCCAAAATAAACAGATCTTTGTCTGAAATGCCCCAACAGCTGAGCATCCAGTGATTCACAAAGAATTCCATCGATTCCCAATCCTCTGAGTGAAGTCGTTTTTCATCACCTGAGTTCTGAATGACCAATTACATTCCCTCCAAACTATCAGGGGAAATAATCTCCCTGCATCCACAGTCATAAATGTTATAAATGTCAAAATTGCCAATTTTTATTCTCCAAACTTTGGGGAATATTGGCTTAGTTTATTTAGTCCCCCCCCCGTAAGACAATCCTCCCATTTCAGAAATAATAAATAAAGTGAACCTTTTTTGCACATCTTCCCAGGTAAGTATCTCGCTTCTTGTAAAGGGACCAATAAATGTATGTTTTGCTTCAAATCTCACCAAGAGCTGAGATGATAATTTCAGCAAGTTTTACTGTTTTCGTCCTATATTCCTGCAATAAACTTAAGAATATCCTAATTATTTTTGTGGCTCTGCATGTAATTTATGTTTAGTTTAGTTCAGAGATACAGTGTGGAAACAGGCCCTTTGGCCCACCAAGACCGCACCGACCAGCGACCCCCACACATTAACACTATCCTACACCCACTAGGAGCAATTTTTACGTACACCAAGCCAATTAACCTACATACATGTACGTCTTTGGAGTGTGGGAGGAGACTGAAGATCCCGGAGAAAACCCACGCGGTCACGGGGAGAACATACAATCGCCGTACAGACAGCATCCATAGTCGGGATCGAATCTGGGTCTCCAGTGTTGCAAGGGCTGTAATGCAACAACTCTACCACTGCACCACCATGTATAAGATCTCACTGAGTATCAACACTTGTTAGCTCTCACCTAAAAATATATATTTTGTCATTTTCATGTGACTAATCTCACATTTGTTTACTCAGCTTTCCCTTCTTGCTTTGTTGTAAGCATGAAAACTTGAATTAATTGTCACCAGACCCCTCAAGTAACTGATTCATTGAATTTTAAATAACAAAATCGCAAGCATTGAATCTAGGGAAATCATTCCAAAATATAAATGTGGAAAATCCAAAACGCCTCCTATACTTCAGCCTCTACCTCTTTTAAAACATGAGGGGTAGGCAATATGTTGAGGGAATTTGTCAGCTAAATGTCTCATTAATTTTGTCAGTACTTTCTTTTTAATATTAATCACTTTAAAGCCTTCACTCTTATTCAATCCAATCACAAATTTCAATTATTTTGGTGTCCTCCAATAGACAATAGACAATAGGTGCAGGAGGAGGCCATTCGGCCCTTCGAGTCCGCACCGCCATTCAATGTGATCATGGCTGATCACTCTCAATCAGTACCCTGTTCCTGCCTTCTCCCCATACCCCCTGACTCCGCTATCCTTAAGAGCTCTATCCAGCTCTCTCTTGAATGCATTCAGAGAATTGGCCTCCACTGCCTTCTGAGGCAGAGAACTCCACAGATTCACAACTCTCTGACTGAAAAAGGTTTTCCTCATCTCAGTTCTAAATGGCCTACCCCTTATTCTTAAACTGTGGCCCCTTGTTCTGGACTCCCCCAACATTGGGAACATGTTTCCTGCCTCTAACGTGTCCAACCCCTTAATAATCATACGTTTCGATAAGATCTCCTCTCATCCTTCTAAACTCCACTGTGAAGATAGGTGCAAAATATTTGTTTACTGACCCTCCCATTTTCTTCTTCTTCCACACCCATCTAGAAATCAGTTCCTACAGCAGAGTTTTGTTTGAAAATCTAAAACGGAACACTGAGTTAATCGAACACTTGCGGCCATTCCCAGTTAGAGCACGACTTTGGTGACATTTGACTGGTCACTTTGTGACACAAGTCATCCTTGCAGCCTTGATGTGATTTCTATCTCAGAGCCACATGAGATGACATTGATTCTCCTACAATGTTCTTCACGGATCAATATGGTTGGACTACTTTGTCCAAGTTGACCCATTATCAAACACTCCCAGGACAATCTGGTCTTAAGCCTGCTATGCTGAACTGGAAGCCTGCAAGGTAAGAACTCCATCCTTAGATTCTACTCCAGCATTGAACTGATATTCCTTCTCCTCGACCCCATCTGAATTCCAAATTGAATCCCACCTTCACCCACCTCAATGCACAAGCAGATTGCAAGTTCCTTCCACAGACAAGGATTCCTTTCCCCCATCCTGCATTGCCCTTAAGTGGGCCCATATCCAGGGCTGGGGAATCAAAAACAAGAGGGCAGATGTTTAAGCTGAGAGGGGCTAGATTTAACACACACCCAGGACTCAACTTTTTCACTCGGAAGGCAGTGGGTATACAGAACTAGAGTAGCTGCCAGAGGAGGGAGTTGAAGCAGGTAACAGGATTTAAAAGGTATTTGGGCAGGTACACAGGTAAGAAAGGTTCAGAGGGATATGGGGCAAATGCAGACGTGGCACTAGCTGAGATGGGGGATCTTGGTTGGCAAGGGTTAGATGGGCTGAAGGACCTGTCTCCGTGCTGTATGATTTATAACTCTATGACTATGACTCATTCCTTTCCCCACCCAGAGCCGTAATCAGAACCCCAGACACTGAACTTGGTTGCAAATTAATTTTGAATCTGTGAACAGCATTCAAAACAATTATTATTCCACCACATCCAGCAAATCATTTTGGATGGGCTGGAATTTCTAGACAAAAGTTTCTTGCGCTGATTTTCAGTAATTCAGCCTGCAGAAAGTGAAAAAGAACGAAATGCATTCTCCAGCCCATGAACCTTGGGCATAAACAGAATTGAAGCCAAGCCAAGCACCATTCCAAAATTATATTGCATAGTTCAGAAGTGAAGTGAACACTGCTCCAACACATGAGATACAAGAACATAAGAAAACAGGCACAAGAGTAGGTCACTAGGCCACTCAAGCCTGACCTGCCATTCAATTTGATCATGGATGATATATGCTGGACTCAATTTCTCTTCTGTGCTACTCTCCATTGCCCCCAATTCCATGATCTTTCAAATATTTATTTATCTATCTCCAACTGAGCTATATTTATTGAATTGGCCTCCACCATCCTCTGGACTGAATTCCAGGAATTCCATATCCTCTGAAAGAAGAAATCTCCACACACATCGGTTTTAAATGACTGTTCAATTATTTCTTCTTGTTCGTGACTCTCCCACGAGTGAAAACATTTCAACCCCGATCAAACACCTTGAGAATACATATGAGGGTAAAAATAAAATGATGGGAATATCCAATAGATCATGGATAGAATTTAAAGGTTAAAAATGTATTTTTGGCAATGATTAAAAGTCAGAAACTGAATCTCTAGCTGTAGACAGTTCAAAAAGCATCAATACTTCAGATATGTTCAACAGAAATATGAATGTTAACTTAGATGTGCTCATGGCAATCTCCCAGTACTTTCTTCATTACAGCGCAGTCTACAATGTACCTGAAACAGTCCACATGTTGCAGAGAAACGCAGAGTGGAGCTGAGATCACTCGCCCAGAAAGAGGAAAGAAGAGGAAGATGGAACAATAGCCATCAAAAGGCAAAGTGAATTACCGGTCTTCGTGTTGTTTAAGCAATAACTCAGTTTTGCTCTGTGATTCAGTTTTCAGGCAGCCCAGTTCTTCTTCAATCTAAACCCAAACAGCATGGATCAAGATGTTATTATAATGATCGAATTTAACCAGATATCAATTCAGAATTTTATCTGAAAAATATTATACAGCTTCTATGGCAGGACATGATTTTTTTTAAACTTAAAGTTGAAATTCCAGTGACTAATCAATGAAGGCCTCCTGGAACTACACTCCCCACCAAAATGTAAAAAAACAGCCACTCCTGTGTGTGATGGTGCTAGTTTCTCTATCACTCAGCCTCTTATCGGTTTTGTTCATCTTCCACTCATTGTCCCTCTGCCTGTTACTTACTTTCACTGTTTTCTCGCTGCCAGTTTGTCTACTTCTCCTCTTTATTATATTCTCCGTCTTTTTATAAATCAGTCTGTCTACTTTGCCTGCTTGTATGTATTGTCTATAAAAAAAAATTAATACAGAAAATTTCTTTTTTTTTGCCAATGAAAAGCACATACACTGAGAGATAGGATGCTGCTGCCTTCTCCACTTTTGGCATCAGGAGTTCCACAGGCCGTGTGCAGCCCAATCACCAAGAGTCTGCCTCACTACCATGCCTGCTCCAATGGTAGCAGTGACGTTTCTCATCGTTCACACCAGCCACTATTGCCTCTCTCAAAGCATTGGCCAACTGTTGTCAAACAGTTGGGATGATAGGCTCAGACCAACTGTGAAGCAAACTCATTTTACCTAACACCTTTATACTTTATCAGCAGACTGAGGAAACCAACATCCCACCAGTTGGGGCTGCATTGACACTCCGGACTCCAAAGTTGAAATGCCAGTTAAATCAACTGAAATAAAGCAGGAATTGCTGGAACCCTATAATAGCAGGTCAGACCACATTGTCCTTAAGAATATTGGCTGCATTTCCAAAGCTGTGTGGAGTGTGGAGATGAGGAAGCTGGTCTGTGTGATGGACTGGAAAATATTCACTATTCTCTGCAATTTCTTGTTGTTCCCAAACCAAGCTGGACTGCAACTCGATAGCATGCTTTTTATAAGAGTTGTTGGAGACATATCAAACTTCGAGGAAGTAGAGGTGTTGACGTGCTTTCTGGGCCGTAGATTCAATGTAGTCAGTCCAGGACAAATTGTTGATGATATTTATTGTATATCTAGGAAAATAAACTTCTCAACCATTTCCACTTCAGCACCATTGATGCTGATTGGGGCATATACTCCACCACGCTTCTATCATCTTCCAGACATTGAGGGAGAGACTGTTGTCTTGACACCATGTTACTAAGTTCTATCTGTTTCCTAAAATCCATCTCGTCATTGCTTGTAAAGTGGCCCATTACAGTGGTGTCATCTGCAAACTCGCAAATGGATTTAGAGTAGAATTTGGTCACACAGTTGTGAGTGTACAGAGAATACCACCAGGGGGCGTCACCGCCGCTGCCTCGCCAACGGTCTGTCTTTGTCTTTTCCTTCTTTTATTAGTTTTATTAGTATTTTTTAGTTCATCTTTAGTTTTGTATAGGAAAGAACTGCAGATGCTGGTTTAAATCGAAGGTCGACACAAAATGCTGGAGTAATTCAGCGGGACAGGCAGTATCTCTGGAGAGAAGGAATGGGTGACGTTTCGGGTCGAGACCCTTCTTCAGACTGATGTCAGGGGAGGGGGCGGGACAGAGATAGAATGTAATCAGAGACAGTAAGACTAGTGGGAGAACTGGGAAGGGGGAGGGGATGGAGAGAGAGTGAAAGCATAGGCTATCAGAAGTTAGAGAAGTCAATGTTCATACCGCTGGGGTGTAAACTACCCAAGAGAAATATGAGGTGCTGTTCCTCCAATTTGCGCTGGGCCTCACTCTGACAATGGAGGAGGCCCAGGACAGAAAGGTCAGATTGGGAATGGGAGGGGGAGTTAAAGTGCTGAGCAATCGGGAGATCAGGTAGGTTAAGATGGACTAAACGGAGGTGTTCAGTGAAATGATCGTCGAGCCTGCACTTGGTCTCGCCGATGTAGAGAAGTTCACACCTGGAACACCAGATACAGTAGATGAGGTTGGAAGAGGTGCAAGTGAACCTCTGTCTCACCTGGAAAGACTGTTTGGGTCCTTGGATGGAGTCGAGGGGGAAGATAAAGGGACAGGTGTTGCATCTCCTGCAGTTGCAGGGGAAAGTACCTGGGGAGGGGGCGGTTTGGGTGGGAAGGAACGAGTGGACCAGGGAGTTTCGGAGAGGACGGTCTCTGCAGAAAGCAGAAAGGGGTGGAGATGGGATGATGTGGCCAGTCGTGGGAGGTGGCGAAAATGTTGGAGGATTATATGCTGTTTTGTATTATGTGGGGGGTGGTGGGGGAAACTTTTCTTATCTCTTTCCACGACGGCGATGCGACTTTTTCCTTGTTGAATCTCCGTCCGCACTGCTGCCTAACTTCGTGAAGTTGGCGGCCTCTTGTTTGGGACTTCTAGAGCTCCAAAACCGTGGAGCCTGTGGACTTTAACATCTCAGAGCAGGGGATCCCTTTGCCAGGGGTCGGCCTTTGGAGATCCAACCTGCGGGAGCTGCAGACTTTAACATCGTGGAGCTCGCAGTCCATGGTTAGGGACCAATTTTGAGAACTCCAAGTGCAGGAGTTTCGACCGCCCCGATGCGGGAGCTTGATCACCGGCTGCGGATGGTTCAACTCCCCCAACCGCAGGAGGAAAGGAGGAAAGAAGATAAGACTTTATTGCCTTCCATCACAGTGGGGAATGTGGAGGAGCCGCTGTGGTGGATGTTTATGTTAAATGTTTATGTAGTTGTGTGTCTTGTTGCTTTTTTGTTATGACTGCATGGCAAACCAAATTCCTCGTATGTTGCAAAACATACTTGACTAATAGATTACGATTATGATTAATATAGTAAGCGGCTGAGAACGCATTCTTATAGGGCACTGGTGTTGAGAATTATTGTGGAGATGGTGTTGTCAACTATCCTCACTGGTTGTGGTCTATGGGGCAGAAATTCACAGATCCAGTGGCAAAAGGGGGTGCTGGTTCCCAGTTCCAGGAGTTTTAAGATTGAATTTGGTCGGGATTATGGTGTTGAAGGCAGAACTATAGCCAATAAACAAGAGTCCGATGTATCCATATGTTCCAGAGATGGTTGTAGGGCCAGGGAGATGCCATCTGCCATTGACTTGTTGAGACAGCAGGCAGAGGATAAAGGGTGTCTGTGAGGCTGGAGTTAATAACATCGCCAGCGCGGCTCGGCCGCGGGACGTTTCAGTGCCCGGTGCGGCTCGGCCGCGGGACGTTTCAGTGCCCGGTGCGGCTCGGCCGCGGGACGTTTCAGTGCCCGGTGCGGCTCGGCCGCGGGACGTTTCAGTGCCCGGTGCGGCTCGGCCGCGGGACGTTTCAGTGCCCGGTGTGGCTCGGCCGCTGGACTTAACATCGCCCGGTGTGGCCGCGGGACGTTTCGGTGCCCGGGGCGGCTCGGCCGGGGGGCCTTCCATCCCCTTGCGGGGGCTGTGTGTGTTGTTTGCCTCGGTAGGGGTCGAGCTGCCTGTCCGTGGGTGCGGGGGGAGGAGAGGAGAAGTTTTGTTGCCTCCATCACAGTGAGGGGGTGTTTGGAGTCACTGTGATGGATGTTTGTGTTGGGGTCGGGTGTCCTGTGTTCTTTTCTTTTTTGCTGTATTTTGTGTGACTGCTGAAATTTCGCTCGGTGTTGTGCCGAGTGACAATAAAGTGTTGTTATGTTATGTTATGTTATATGCACCATGACCAACTTCATGATACACTTGATGACGGATGTCAGAACCACTGGACAGTAGAAATGAAAGCACACCACCTTGCTTTTCTTTGGCACCGGGATGAGAGGGTGAGGCAGGTGGGGACCTCAGAATGGAGAAGTGAGGTTAAAGATATGTGTGAACATCTGGTCCGCAGGTGATTCGCCAGCTGGTGTGCAGGGATCCTGAGGACATGGCCAGGGACTCCACGTCAGCCAGTTGCTTCCCCCCCGGTTTACTTTCAGGAAGGCTGATATGACATATGCAACAGTGGCCGTGGGTACGGGCACACCAGAGGCTGTCGGGGCAGATGATGTAATTTCACTGACCTTCTATTCACAGCAAGCGTAAAATGGATTGTGCTCTCGAGATGCCACTTGGATGCATTTTTGTTGTGAAGAGTCCAGTTGTTGCTAGTGATACAGCCCAACTTCACTTTGTAACCTGTTATAACATGCAAGCCTTACGACAATCTACACTTTAATTTGGCTTGGAATTCCCTCTTGGCATCCTTGAGACTTTGCAAAGGTTGACTTAGACTTCTGTGCTTCTCTGTATCATTTGACTTGAATGCTGCAGACTTGGACCACCTGGGAGTGGGCCTCATCCATGGCTTCCAGTTGGGGAACACTCGTATTGTCTTCTTTGGCACATATCCCTCTACGCACCTACCGATGAAGCCTGACATAGCAGTAGCATACTCATTTAGGTTGGCCGCAGAGTCCTTGAATGTGGACCAGTCCACTGACTCAAAGCAGTCGCAAAGGATCTCATCTGTTTCCTCAAACCAGCATTGTATGACTTTCTGTACCAGATCCTCCCGTTTGCTTGTAAGCAAAGAGTAGAAGTACAGCTAGGTGGTCAGATTCTCCAAGGTACAGTCGGGATGGAGGGGTAGGCGTCTTTGATGGTTGTGTAGCAGTGGTCAAGGGTGTTTGAGCCTCTGGTTGGTCAGAAGATGTACTGATAGTATTTTGATAGCACACTCTTGAGGTTGGCCTGATAGAAGTCCAAGTTTAGCATCAGCAAGGGGTGAGATAGCGGCAGGTAGTGGGAACAGCACTTCACCATTAGATGTTCCAGGTTTAAGGAGCAGAAGTTTGCCAGGACTGCCATGTCCAAGAACCACACAGAGTTGATTGGGTAGAAGACGCCTCCTTCCACCCCTGATCTAGCCTGTGAAGGCATAACCCTCGGGTTGTTTGGCAGAGTCAGGTGAATGTGGGGTGAGCCATGTCTCTGTAAATTAGAGCACACTGCAGTCTCTCAGTTCCCCAACAAAGGTGAGTCTAGCTATATGCTCATTCAGCTAGTTTTCAATAGCTTGGATGTTTGAATGAATGAATGAATGAATGAATAAGTTTATTGGCCAAGTATGTACACATACAATGAATGTGTCCTGCTCGCAAGTAAAACACAAACATATAGTAAACAATTATGAATAAAGCATGAAATATTAAAACATTAAGAATACAACATTACAGTTTAAACATGTGAGTGAAATAAACCAGAGCAAAAAGAGACTACAGGCTTTTGGTTATTGAGTAGAGCTACTAGTCGCGGAAAAAAAGCTGTTTTTATGTCTGGCTGTGGCTGCTTTGACAGTCCAGAGTGTCGCCTTCCAGAGGGAAGTGCTTCAAATAGTTTGTGGCCAGGGTGAGAGGGGTCAGAGATGATCTTACCCGCTCGCTTCCTGGCCCTTGCAGTGTACAGTTCTTCAATGGGGGGAAGGTTGCAGCCAACAACCTTCTCAGCTGATCGAACAATTTGTTGCAGCCTCTGGATGTCGTGCTCGGTGGCTGAGCCAAACCAGACCATGATGGAGAAGGTGAGGATGGACTCTACGATGGCAGTATAGAATTGGACCATCATTGCCTGTGGCAGATTGTGTTCCTTTAGTTGCCGCAGGAGGTACATCCTCTTATGGGCCTTCTTGACTGTGGAGTCGATGGTGGCCCCCCATTTAAGGTCCTTGGAGATGATGGTTCCAAGGAACTTAAATGACTCCACAGATGTGACGGTGGTGTTGTTGATGGTGAGGAGGGAGGGGAAGGGGAGCTCTCCTAAAGTCTACAATTAGTTCCACTGTCTTGAGAGCATTGAGCTCCAGGTTGTTGCGATGGCACCAGGATGCCAGCTGTGTCACTTCCTGTCTGTAGGCAGTTTCCTCCCCACCCTGCATCAGTCCAATCAGCGTTGTGTCATCCACAATCTTGAGAAGCTTGACAGAGGAGTCTGTGGAGGTGCAGTCGTTGGTGTAGAGAGAGTAAAGGAGAGGGGAGAGTACGCAGCCTTGTGGAGCTCCTATGCTGAGCATTTAAGGGTCCGAGATGTGCTTTCCCAGCCTCACATGCTGCTTCCTGTCTGTCAGGAAGTTGATGATCCACTGACAGAGGGGTTCAGGCACAGTCAGTTGGGAGAGTTTGTAGTGTAGTAGCTCTGGCACAATGGTGTTAAAAGCAGAGCTAAAGTCCACAAACAGAATCCTGGCATAGGTGCTGGAGGATGAAGTGCAGGCCTAGATTGACTGCGTCATTCAACGATCTATTGGCCCAGTATGCAAACTGCAGAGGGTCCAGCAGGGGGTTTGTGATGTTTTTAAGCTGGGCCAGCATGTCCTTCAAAGGTCTTCATGACTGCAGAGGTTAGTGCGACAGGCCTGTAGACATTATGACCAGTGATCCTGGTCTTTTTGGGTACAGGGACAATAGCAGGCAGGGACAGTACAGGTTTGCAGGGACTGGTTGACAGACATTTAGCACAGAGCTTGAGGGTAGAGGGGGAAACATTGTCCGGTCCTGGAGATTTCCGGCTTTTCTGTCTCCTGAATAGCCTCTCCACCTCCTCAATTTCTATTGTTGCCAGACTGATGTTGGGCAGCAAGGAGAGGGTGGGTAGTGGACGAGGTCCCAGTATTGCAGACTGGAGTCAGGCTGTAAGTGGGTGTGAAGTGGTGATTGGGGAGGAGTGGGTGGAGAAGGGTCCAGTCTTTGCAGAACAGAGTCAGGCTGTGAGTAGGTGTGAAGTGGTGATTGGGGGTGGGGGGGGGGGGGAGGGGGTCCCAGGGTTATGTTTCTGTTTCTCAAACCTGCAGTAGAACTTGTTCAGGTCGTTGGTCAGCTGACGATTGTCCAAGGTTTTCCTCTTGTAGCTGGTGATTTCTTGCAAGCCCTTCCAAACTGAAGAGGAGTCATTAGCTGAGAACTTGCTCCGCAGCCTCTCAGAGTACCTTTCCTTGGCAGCTCTGATTCCTCGTCCAGCTTGTACTTGGCCTGCCTGTAGAGGTCTGCATCCCCGTTCCTGTAGGCCTTATCTTTTGACTGGTGAAGCTGTCTGAGTTCTGCTGTGAACCAGGGCTTGTCATTGTTGAACCAGATCTGGATCTTAGTGGGAATGCAACTGTCCTGGCAAAAGTTGACATAGGATGCCAGCAGTGTGCTGGGGAGGGGGGACTTGAAACCACGCAGTCCAGCTTGTCTCCCCATTTTCTAGGTATGTTTGCTGCTTCGAGTCGGGCCCAGGAGTTGGTGAAGTCCAACACAAGCTCCAGCACTGGGAGCGCAAGTTGAGAACTTCAACAAGGCAAGTTCAGTGAAAGGTTTGCTCTTACCAAACCCCTGGATGATTTTAACAAGACTTTATACTTTTGTACTCAAATCTGCATGCAATAAATGCCTTTTTGCTAAGATCCTATCATTTATGTACATGCGCACCTAAAGCACTTAACATGCATATTCACATCCGTGCATACAAAAGAGTTTGGCACCAAAATTACAGAGCTCTGAACATCCAAACATGGAAGAGCTAGGGACAACTTATACACTAGAGTACCTCATGAAGCAATTGTTGGCATTGGTTCCACAGCAACACAGAGGAAGCCACCCAACACGGTAGCTGGTGCAGCAGAAGCTCAGACATTTGACATCATGGCTCTGGGCACTGGCATCCAACTGTCCCATCATCCATCCTCCAGTGTATACTGGGGCACTGGAGTGAGGGTGGCTTTGTGGAGCACAAAACCATGACACAGAACAGATCAGTGGAAGTGAAATATCAGTAGAAGTGTGGAACCTGATCTCCATGTCTGTGTGTTTAATTATCAAGGGGCAGCAGCTATGAACATTTGAGTTGTTTTGGCATGTTCTTGGGGGGGAGACTAGTTATGTTGCAGGGGCAGGAAAACAAGCCACTGCTGGGAATGTTCCAGCTGTGAATGGAATAGTAAGAGTTGAATCATTAAGGCAGTTAATGCAGTAATTAAGGTAAAACAATGGGACGTGTGAACACTTTCATTGTGTTCCAACTAGAATAGGTAATGATATGAGCGGTACAACAGTCTAGGACCAGAGGGAACAGTCACAGTAAAAGGACTTACCTTTAGAATGGAGATGAGTAGAAATGTCTTTAGTCAGAAGGTGATAAATCTGTGGAATTCATTGTCACAGATGGCTGTGGAAGCCATTACACTGGGTATTTTTAAAACGGAGATTGATAGGTTTTTGATTAATAAGGGTGTTAAAGGTTACGGGGAGAAGGCTGGAGAATGCGGTTGAGAGGGAAAAATTGATCAGCCATGATTGCATGGTGAAGCGGACTCGATGGGTCGAATGGCCTAATTCTGCTCCTATGTCTTATGGCCTTACGGTTCTGTCAGAGTTCTCTGCGAAACAATGATAAAAAGGCAATAACTTACTGGACCAAGTCTTTCTTTGAGATAAGCAATTTCAGCATCCATGTCCTTCAGAACATTATCCACAGTTCTGCCCATATTCTGGATGTGAAAGCTGGAGGCAGTTTCATGTTCATTTATTTTCTTGCCAGTACGGTCCTCATAATGTATCAATACTTGATGGATTTCATTTAGCACGGCATCATAAACCTGCATCCTTTTCCTGAGTTGCTCGATCTGAGTATTAGCGTCTCGAACAGTCTCATCTTGCATGCGGTTGACTGATTCGAGCTGTTGCACTGTGCTATGCAGCTTGGTTATCAATGCTCCTTGGTCTTGGCTCTCCTTTAATCTGAAACACAAAATATATAGATTCATTTAAACAATAGCTTTGCAAGGCTACATTCTTTCTCAGACTATTTTTTATTCATTTTTCAGTATCTGAGCCTGTGGTCAGGCCTGCATTTATTAGCTGCCCTTAATTGTCTTTGATAAGAAGAAGAGGAGCTGTCCCCTTGAACCACTGCCGTCCTTCTGGTGAAGATATTCCTGCAATTTGATTGGGCTGAAGTTGCAGGCTTTAGAACCAATGATGATGATGGAACAGCAATATATATAAGACAGGATGAAGTGCACCTTGGAGGAGAACCTGCAGCTAGTGGTGTTCCCATGTATCTGAAGCTCTTGTCTCTTGGTGGTTCAGGTCACCAGCTTGAGTAGTACAGGTGAATAATTGGGATGTTCACAGATAACGAACAAGGTGGATGTATTGTGGTGGAGAAAATTAGTTATTGTGGTCCTGGAGGGAGCACAGTTAAAAAGGCTGCTTTGTCCTGGGTGATGAGGAGTTATATTCATTCAGGCAAATGGGGAGTATTCCATTACACCTTTGAATTATGTCTTTTGGACAGTGTGAAGGATTTGGATGCAAGACGGTTAGAAGGCGATTCACTCACCACAGGATACTCAGCTTTTGATCTGATCTTGTGGTGACATTTCTTACGTGGCTGGTTTAGTTGAGTTTCTGGTGAGTCATATGTCCAGATTTATGGTGATGCCATTGTGTATCAAGACTTCATGGTCAAACTCTCTTGTATTGGATATCTGCATTGCCTGGCATGTCATGGCATGAACATTACTCGCCAGATTAATTACCAAATCAAAATGTTGTGCAAGCAGGTTAGAATTGCTTCATTTGTTAGTTATAAATGAACATTATGCAGTTATAGAGTCATAAGTACCGGAACAGGCAGTTCAGCCCAATTTGTCCATTATCTGCGTTGTTCATTGCCTTTCTGACCTTCTGATGAAAGAAAGGAAGGTAATGGATGAAGCAGCTGAAGATGGTTGGACGGGACCAAGCACACTGATAGCCCTCTGTAGTGATGTTCAGAGCAAATACAACAACCATAATCTGTGCTAGATATCACTATATCCATTGAATCTTTTTTCTCTCTGATATGAATAACTAGTTTTACTCGGCTTGTTGATACAACACCACAATTGATCCTTGAGCCAAGTGGATTCAAAACTAAGCATTGGTGAACAAGTAAATTGAGAGTAAGTTCTGTTAATAACTTTTTCCACGAATATGTTAATGAGTGAGACTAAGCAGATTGGGTGGGAATTGATAAAGTGGATTTGTCTGTGTTTTGGCAACAGGACCTATCTAGATGAATTTTGTAATGCAAGTGTATTGAAACTATAGTTTACAAAGTCTTATGAAACTAAATTTCAGGAGTAAAAGGCACAGGCTAAACTGCATATTTAGAGGGTGTAACAAAGGATATTTTTTTCCACCATTTATCCTCACTAGAAACATACAGAACTTGATACACTGCTCAAGCCACAAGGTTAATAAATTTTTCAGTTACAATCCCTGGTCAATCCAATCAACTGATTCTGAGTGTTCTATATATTGATTTGAGTAAGAAAAGAATAAAGGAAAATAATAGAAATATCCACTGGAATTTGTACATCCAATGGGTTGCAATGCACTAGAATGCACAATCCTCAGGGGAAGATAAAGGATGCTGTTCCAGATCATCCCTCTTATTAAATAGCCTGGTAGAATGGATGCCTGAATGGAGAATGGACTAGTGACCACCAACAAGTGGCTGGTACCTTCAGAAGAAATAGGGAGAAAACTGTCGAGTGTCCCTATACCTAAGCTGAAGGTTTTAGATGAAGGATTCTTTGCATTAACTCTAACTCGGTTAGTCCTGTCCTCCTTTACATAAGAATACCAGGCATAATGATGTGTAGGAAAAAAATTGCAGATGTTGGTTTAAATCAAAGATAGACACAAAATGTCTGAAGAAGGGTCTCGATCCGAAACGTCACCCATTCCTTCTCTCCCGAGATGCTGCCTGACCCGCTTAGTTACTCCAGCATTTTGTGTCTACCAGGCATAATGATGAGACTCCACCACAAAATGAAATCAGAAATGTGGCATGGATGAAAAATCTACAGAAATGTTATTACAATCATTGGATTTGTGAGGGGAAATACTGGATTTCTGAAGGTGACAATTCATATGTTCAGATGCAGTCAAATACTGCCACAAACCAAATCATGTCCAAATGACAAAATATATCTTCAAATTATTATATCTTTGTTTGAACAGTATATGATTTTACCTGTTTTCAGACCTTGAATAGAAAAGTTTGTGTCTCTAAACTGGATAACAGATTTTTTTCTTGGTGCATTAATACATCATCTAGTGCGAAATAAGGTCCTCTGGAAGATTACAAGAATTTTCCACAAACAAGCTTTGTAACAACATTGGAATATTTTCCACTGCGAAAGGCGCACTAGATTGTGATTCATGCGGGTCCTGACAAGAGCATCATCATAATTTTAAAGCAGCTTCCATGTCATCAATGTGCACCACTGTATCAAGATCGTCAATCCTTAAGTACACAGTCATTAAGACAACCAGACGCTAGGAACACACTGGGAGGCGGCACGGTGACGCAGCGGTAGAGCAACTGCCTTACAGCGTCAGAGACCCAGGTTCGATCCTGACTACGGGTGCTTGTCTATACAGAGATTGTACTTTCTGCCCGTGACCTGTGTGGGCTTTCTCCAAGATCTTCGGTTTCCTCCCACACTCCAAAGACATACTTTTTAAAAATGTAAAATTGTCCCAAGTGTGTGTAATGTAATGTTAATGTGCGGGAATCGCTGGTAGGCGCAGATTCGGTGGGCCGAAGGGCCTGTTTCACTAAACTAAACACTGGCTGCCAAAGGGGAGGAGGGAGACAGTCTGTGCTACTGGTGTTGACGATTTTCTCTATCGTGCATATCAGTGCCTCCTCGTCCACGTTACTCCCACAATGTTGGGTGGCACGGTGGCGCAGCGGTAGAGTTGGTGCCTTACAGCGCCGGAGACTAGGGTTCGATCCTGACTACGGATGTTGTAAGTTCTCCACGTGACCGCGTGGGTTTCCTCCGAGATCTTCAGTTTCCTTCCACACTCCAAAGACGTACAGCTAGGTAAGTAAATTGGCTTGGTATAAATGTAAGTTGGCGCTCGTGTGTGCAGGATAGTGTCAATGCGCAGGGATCGCAGTTCGGTGCAGACTTGGTGGGCCAAAGGGCTTGTTGTTTCCGCGCTGTATCTCTAAACTAAAAAAAAATGGCAGCCTGCTTGACTAGCACCACACTAAATGTTCATTCCCTCCACCATTTATGCCGGTGACTGCAGTGGGTGTCATCTACAAAATACACCTCAATTACTCTGCACAGCGATGCAGACAGCCTGTAGCCTTTATCACGATAAGACATAGGCTTCAGATACTTTGGTACACCACAATCTGCGAGTTTTATTCTAAGTTAAACACTATCCTGACCACCTACCCAATGGCAAGAAATGCTGGCCTTGTCAGTAACACCCACATGGATATATGGACGAATGGACGGATAAAATGCCAGCAGTAAATTTTCATTTAATTATTGGTGGTTGACACCAGAAGAATTTGGACTTTCTCTTCAAATTTATTTTCCTACAAGGTTATATAGGTTAATTTACCTGAGCAGTTACAATGGTCAAAGCACTCTATATAGTGCAGATTTACACACAGATACTGTATATTTTGATTTGTTTATTCACAGATATATCACACAGATATCTTTTATTTTTAATAAATCCATTTATCGAATGCGGATGACACTGGTAATTAACCTGCAATGTTTGCTCTTGAATGGGAGAGGCCATTAAGCATTGGCCACAATGTACAGATTGGCATTAAGAAATAAATGTAATTACATACAACCTGGAAATGGCAATTACAATTAATTTGGGCCAAAACTTACCTGAGATCCATCAAGCTATCTCTTTCTTCCTGTAATTCTTGTAATTTAGATTCCAGATCCATCATACACTGTCGAACATTAAACTTTGATTGCTCATGGCATTGATCTCCCTGCAATGAGGAAGAAAATGATTTTTTTACAGCCTGTTTACATTATTTCACATTAACTGTAAGTTTCAGTATACTCCAGAATAAGAAAATAGCAATGTTAAATGAAAAATATTGTAATTGAAGTATATATTAGGCCATACAATTCAAACTTCTTAAATTCTATTCCTGGATTTACCCAGTATTAAATTCTTGCTTACGAATAGTGGATAAGAGGCATTAAGTTTTACAAGGTGCTTTGAATTCATGTCTGTTTAATTAAAATTATCCATATAGAACTATGAGGACAAATTTGGAGAATGCACTGTCACATTTTATTGCTTTTTCTGGGTTTGTGGTGGTAATGACCCTTCATGATCCCAGTGTACACCATGATGTTGCTCCCACAAATGGCAAAAATAGATAATTCCACAATATTGACCTACTAATAATAATTATTTGTAGAATTCTTTCTTGGGGCAGCACTGTTGCACAGCGGTAGAGTTACTGCTTTACAGCGCTTGCAGTGCCAGAGCTCCGGGTGCTGTCTGTACGGAGTTTGTACGTTCTCCCCATCACAGCATTGTACAAGATGACTACATGCAGTCAGCTCAGAGTCAGGAATGGTCTTAAAGTATAATCCATCCGTATATTCAACCATGAGATAGGGAATTGCACTAGGAGTAAGTGACACTAGGTTTCTACAATTTGCATTTTTCACTTCACTTTACATAAGGCTACTTGGCTCTTCAACATTCAGTCAGTTCATGGCAGTTCACTAATGCAGAACTGTTTACCTCATTCACACAGTCGTCTGTTGACTTCTCGACACCAAGCGTTCCGAAAGATCCACTGTTCTTCCTGGATACAACTAAATCTACATCATATTTAGTAGTCTGTGGAGATTTGTGACGAGGAGATTTTGAGATGGAAGCCTGAAGTACTGAGCTACGAACAGGAGTTCGTGCATTTGGGAAGTTTGTATTAAGAGATCCTGAAACAACGATTTTAAAGCATTTTAATTTTTTTTAAATCACTTTACTTATTATAAGAGTTCAGAATCCAAATTATATCACAATGCTAACATCACAAGCACAACACAATTTTTGCTCGCTGTGCGAGGATTCAGACAATGAAGGGATGTCTACAATGTGTCATCCCCACAGTTCTACTGCATCCGATACTGGTGTAAGCACTGTGCATGTGTGCTATAGATGAATAAGTTGTATAGAAAAGTGAAAACAGTAGTCCTGTCTTATCCCTGCTCACAGCCGGATTCAGATTAGTTTATTGTTAATTTCACCATGGTGCAATGAAATTCTTTATTTACGAAGCTCATTGAGAGGAAATTAATGAGTCTGCAGAGCCAGTCATGACAACTAGTCTGAAGAAGGCATCCGACCCGAAAAGTCATCCATCCTTCTTCTCCAAAGATTCTGCCTTACCCACTGAGTTACTCCAGCACTTAGTGTCTATCTTTGGAAAAAAACAGCATCTGTAGTTCCTTTTGACACATGACAACTAGCCTCATGGTTTAGAGATGGAGAGAGGTCAGAGAGGTGATGATGAAATCTTTTATGTTTTCAGAAAACACACAGAAACTGATGGTATACTGTTGAATATGTTGCTGTGGAGTATCTACAACCTCCTTGCAAAAGCTTGAAAATGTTAGTTATGTAATGTTGTTGAGGTCAGTGCTAAAATGTGTTGATTTTATAGTATAACTTGTGGAAAGATGACAGGATAAAGTTTACGCAAGCAATCCATTTAAAGTCAAGATCAATTTCAATAGAGAGAAAATCAGAGAAGGAAAAGTTTGCATATTCTGAACTTTGGATAACCTCAAGTTTATGGAAAATGAAACATGTATATGCAAACCATCAACTTCTCCAATTTCTTTTTTAAAGTTCATGGTATTTGTCAGGTGAGGCCCTTGCACAAACATGACACTTGTACGACCGATGTATAAAAACAGTTTCATCATCAGGACGACCTTTTGACAAAAGTTTGCATGGGCCTTTACTTACGGTCCATTTTTGGCTTGTCGCTGTGACTAGTTGAGGTTTGATCCTGGTTGCAACTTTTACCATCATTAAATGTCCAACTAAATTTGTCCATAGTTAACTTGGTCGCTAGCTCCACCTCTTCCTGAAGTTTCTTTGTTTCTTTTGTTTGGCTTTCTAGTTCTTTCCTGCAGATAAGTAGCAAATTGAGTTATATTTCTTTCTTCATTTAAAAAAATCATCATAATGTAGTTGCCCATTAATGCATTTGCTGTAAATAACGATTTAAAGAAGTAAAACTTTAAAAATTCTTATTTTTCTTATTCCATTGATAATTATGAATAATGGGATCTTTTACATTTTCTATATACAATGGAATGGTAATTCCATTTGTGAATTGCAATTGCAATTGTGAAAACATCATACTTCCATATATGCAGGCAAAATATGTTTTCCTTGTTTCAAAAAAAGTTTCAAAAAAGTTTTTGAGATCATGCTAACAAGCTCCAAAGGACACAAAAGGTATAGCTACAAGACTGCTGAAATCCACCCCATATTAACCTCCTACCCAAAAAGTCTGAACAAAGCATGATGCATGCCATTATTCAAGCGAGTTTGTCAACTGTCCACAATGAAGAATAGAACACAGAATAGTACAGACGATAGACACATGAAGCTGGAGTAATAGTGGAACAGGTAAAGTCTCTGGCGGTCTGACAGTACTCTGACTGTGCTCAGACTTGAACAAAAGTCTTGACTCAAAACATCACCCATTTATTCTCTCCAGTGATGCTGCCTGTCCCGCTGAGTTACTCCAGCTTTTTATGTTTACCTTCAGTTTAAACCAGCATCTGCAGTTCCTTCCTACACAGAATAGTACGGCACAGGAATAGGCCCTTTGGTCCACAATGTCTGTGCCGAACATGATGGCAAATTAAACTAATCCCTTCTGACACAAACATGATCCATACCCCTTCATTCAAACACATTCCTGTGCCCATCTAAAAGTCTTGTAAACACCACTGTCATATCTGCTTTCAAGTCAAGTCAAGTCAAGTTTATTTGTCGCATACACATACACGATGTGCAGTGAAATGAAAGTGGCAATGCCTGCGGATTGTGCACAATAAAGAATTACAGTTACAGCATATAAATAAAGTTAATAAGTTACTATAGTGTAGACAGAAATTTAGTCTCTGGAGTTATAAAAGTTGACAGTCCTGATGGCCTGTGGGAAGAAACTCCGTCACATCCTCTCCGTTTTTACAGCGTGACAGCGGAGGCGTTTGCCTGACCGTAGCATCTGGAACAGTCCGTTGCTGGTGTGGCAGGGGTAGAAACAGAAACATAGAAAATAGGTGCAGGAGTAGGCCATTCGGCCCTTTGAGCCTGCACCGCCATTCAATACGATCATGGCTGATCATCCAGCTCAGTAACCTGTACCTGCCTTCTCTCCATGCCCCCTGATCCCTTTAGCCACAAGGGCCACATCTAACTCCCTCTTAAATATAGCCAATGAACTGGCCTCAACTACCTTCTGTGGCAGAGAATTCCACAGACTCACCACTCTGTGTGAAGAAATGTTTTCTCATCTCGATCCTAAAAGACTTCCCCCTTATCCTTAAGCTGTGACCCCTGGTTCTGGACTTCCCCAACATCGGGAACAATCTTCCCGCATCTAGCCTCTTCAACCCCTTAAGAATTTTATATGTTTCAATAAGATCCCCCCTCAGTCTTCTAAATTCCAGCGAGTATAAGCCTAGTCTATCCAGTCTTTCTTCATATGAACGTCCTGCCATTCCCGGTCCCTCATAATCTTGCTTGTTCTGGATCTGCACCTCCTGATGTATAGGTCCTGTAGGGGGACGAGTGTAGTTCCCATGGTGCGTTCTGCCGAACGCACTACTCTCTGCAGGGCCATCCTGTCCTGGGCAGAGCTGTTCCCAAACCAAACTGTAATGTTGCCGGACAGGATGCTCTCTACAGCCCCAGAGTAGAAGCAATGAAGGATTCTCAGAGACACTCTGAATTTCCTCAGCTGTCTAAGGTGGTAAAGGCGCTGCTTTGCCTTACCCACCAGTGCGGCAATGTGCGTTGCCCATGTCAGATCCTCTGTGATGCAGACTCCCAAGTATTTAAAACTGCTCACTCTATCCACAGTAGACCCATTTATCTCCAGTGGCGTGTACGTCCTTGGATGTTTAGCCCTTCTAAAGTCCACAATCAGCTCCTTTGTTTTGGTGACATTCAAGAGGAGGCTATTGTCCTGACACCAGAGTGCCAGATCAGCCACCTCCTCCCGGTAGGCCTTCTCATCGTTGTTGGAGATCCGGCCCACCACCACAGTGTCATCAGCAAACTTGATGATGGAGTTTGAGCTGAACCTGGCCCCACAGTCATGTGTGTACAGGGAGCACAGTAGGGGGCTAAGGACGCAACCCTGAGGGGATCCTATGTTCAGGGTGAGGGAGCTAGATGTGTGTTCCCCCATCCTGACCACTTGGGGCCTGGCGGTGAGAAAGTCCAGGACCCAGGCACACAGAGGGGTGCTAAGCCCCAGTTCCAGCAGCTTCTCATTGATGTGCGGGTTTGTAGGTTAATTGTCCAAAGTGTACGGGGAATGGATGCGAAAGTGGGATGGCATAGAGCTACCGTGAATGGATGATGGATGGATGGTGTGGATTCGGGATGGCAAAGAGCTACTGTGAATGGATGATCGATGGATGGTGTGGATTCGGGATGGCATAGAGCGACTGTGAATGGATCGTCGATGGATGGTGTGGATTCGATGGGCCACATGGCCTGCTTCCACGCTGTATCTCTAAACTAATGCAAAAATCAGAGCTTAACTTTTCCATGTGTGGATGAAAATAAATAATGCACTCACTGTCTACAGTTCATACAATTCATTATCATATTACAGAGAAGGTTCAGTCTTATTAGCATTTAGTAAACTAACCTTAATTCCTCCAAGTTCTTGCTCGGTCTTTTACTTGCAGAAATACCTGAAAGAGAACTCTAATACTTACACATTTGTTGCTCAACATCAATGGAATTATAATTGAAATTAATTTAACCAAGAATTTGAAAATATTAATGCTTCCTACATCTCTGAATATACATGAAGCAGATCATAGAGCTTAATGGAATGACACAGAAAAATCATTTACATAATGTTCATAGTTTGTAACTTGAATATTACAAAAACCACTACCGGTGCAGTATTAAAGTTCCAATGACCTTAAAAGCCATTAATTTTGTCACAAGAAATGCTCAACATCAGAAACCTCAAGGTAACAAAACAGAAGAAATTAGGACTAGCAGGCCTGATGTTGCACAGCAACCCACATATTTTTATCACATCAGATTTATCTTCTATCCCATCTGACCATAACTATAGTTTCCCACCATATGGGCAGAACCAGACTCTCTTCAGTGCTTTACTTCTGTGCAAAGAAATACATAAACGAAAAGGATTTAAAGAGGTGGTGTTCCAGAGGTATGAAAGCACAGGACAGACCACAATTCTGTCACAATTCTGAGACTCAATTGTGGATATCTGTGCTGCTACAGAATCACTTGGCGATCTATCCCATCTGGATTTAGATATTCAGACAGCATTGCTTTTCTGTACTATACCCAATGAAAATTAACTTAATTCTCGAGCTGAATTTAATTGTGACTATTTCGGAGTTGAATCAAGCCAATCATGAAATCTGGCAGCCACTTCCCACAGTGTCTCACCCTTGCACATCTGCAGTGATTTCTGTATCAGTTGCAGATGTGACAATGTAAATTCCCTAGCAACATTTCCCTCAGACCATCGCCAGGAAATTAGATGAAGTTGTCCTGCACACAACCACTTCTGGGAACAGGGGGTCTGGACCTCTGTCAGTCGTCCCTTACTTACCATTGATTCCATAGGCTTTTTCCGAACGTGACACTGAGCTCTCCAATATCGTCCAACCGACTTCACTCATGGAACCACCATTCACCCTATGCCCAATCCCCGCTCCTGCCACCCAAAAGAAGCACACATTATATTTTACATGCAGCATTATCGTACCATGGCATGACACACATATTTGTCAGCGGCCAGGGACAACTTAACTCGATCCAATAATAAGTTAGGTTCACATGGAAGAAGTTTTATTTTTATTTTTTATTTTTTTATAATTCTATTTTTATTTTGATTTTCCAGTTACCAGTTTCCAGTTACATACATTCCGCAATGATACACATTCTCATTCACCTTAAACCCTCCTAAGTTAACAAATACTGCATATCCCAAAATAAAGCATACCACAGGTATTGGAAGCACTACAAGGATGGGTAATGACTTACTGGACATTTGATCATATCCAAAACTTAACTACACACAAAAACAAAAACAACTAAAACCAACATTTGGGGTATACCTCTATAATATTTCATCACTACTTCTGGAGCGGTATGAAATCAAGGAAAATGAGATAGGACTCGGAAGTAGGATACAAAGATCCGCTTTAAACGAATGATGGCCGTAAGGGCATGATGTACAACATCCATTTTTCCCACCTTTGTTTTCAAAGGCATTACATTCACAGAGTCACTTCCTGACTTGCCTGTCATCAGTTAAGTATGGATGGAGTGTAGCAACTCGACTGATCAGGGAAGTACCCCAGAGAAGGAGCGACAGCAAACAGCAACATGAAGTGTGTATACTTTCTGCAGGTGCAGCAGACTTTTAAGAGAACATTTATAATCTCTTGTCATGCAAACTGGATGACACTTGAGCACAGGGCATGTACAGCCATTTAATTTTGACTGCTTTCAGAGGGATATTTTACAAAGCTGTACTTTAATATGCTTAGTAATTATTGCGGAGTGGGAGAGAGGGGAAGATGGCAGGAAAGCAGGTTCATCCCAGCTACCTATCCTTGCCCTTCATAGATCCCTCTTGGAAAAGATGATCTTGACTACTATTCTAGTGCCTGCTGAAGTGCACCAAGGTATCTTGTTGGTAGTTTGTGTTCTACGTTTAGGTTTATTATTGCCACATGTACCAAGGTACAGTGAAAAGCTTTTTTTTGCATGCTATCCAAGCAGATTAGATATACCATATATACATACAATCAGTTCAAACTCGAGTACAATAGAGAGAACAAAGGGGAAGGTACAGAGTGCAGAATATAATTCTCGGCATTGGAGCTCATCAGTTCATTAGAAAAGGTCCAATGTCCTCAATGGGGTAGGGGTCAATATCCTAGCCTATAGACAGACTGTTCAGAAGTCTGATAAAGGAGGGAAGGAAGCTGTCCCTGAGTCTGGCGGTGTGCGCTTCCACTGTACCTTCTGCCGGACGGGAGTTGGGAGAAGGAGGAATGGCTGGGTGGGAGGCCTTTGATTATTTTGGCTTTTTTTCCCGAGGCAGCATGAAGTGTAGATGGAATCAATGGTGGGAAACCTAGTCTGTGTGATGAACTGGGCTACATCAACAACTCTCTGCATTTTCTTACAGTCTTGGCCTGAGCTATTCCCAAACCATCATTATGCTTTCTCTGGTGCATTAGTCTGTAAGAGTCACTGGAGACATGCCGAATTTCCTCAGTCTTCTCTGGAACCAGAGATGTTGGTGTATCTTGTTGGCTGTCGCATCAGTGTGGTTGGTCTCGGGCAGATTGAGGTCTGTGGGTCAGAAAGTCGAGGATCCAGTGGCAGAGGGAGCAGCTGATTCATAGGCGCTGGAGTTTGGAGATGAGTTTGGATGGTGTTGAAGGCAGAGCTGTCAGCGATAAATAGGAGTCAAATGTGGGAGTCCCTGTTGTCTAGGTGTCCCAGAGATGAGTTTAGGGCCAGAGATAGCTACTGCCGTGGACCTATTGCACCAATAAGCAAACTGTAGTGGATCAAGACAGGCTGTGAGGCTGGAGTTAATGTGCATCATTCTCTCATAGAAACATAGAAACATATCTCTCATAGAAACATAGAAACATAAAAAGTAGGTGCAGGAGTGGGCCATTCGGCCCTTCAAACCAGCACTGCCATTCAATATGATCATGGCTGATCATCCAGAATCATTACCCCGTTCCTGCTTTTTCTCCATATCCTTTGATTCTGTTAGCCCAAAGAGCAATATCTAACTCTCTCTTGAATACATCCAGTGAATTGGCCTCCACTGCCTTCTGTGGCAGAGAATTCCACAGATTCACAACTCTCTGGGTGAAAAAGTTTTTCCTCATCTCAGTCCTAAATGGCCTATTTTTAAACTGTGACCCCTAGTTCTGGACTCCCCCAATATCGGGAACATTTGTCCTGCATTTAGCCGGTCCAATCCCTTAAGAATTTTATGTTTCTAGCAGATTCCCTCATCCTTCTAAATTCCAGTGAATACAAGCACTTCATTACATTGTGGTGAATGTCAGAGCCACTGGACAGTAGTCATTCAGGCACATTACCTTGTTTTTCTTCTACCTTACATTTCTTCTGTCATAGTTGTGGAAACTGGGGCAAAACAGGAGACACCGGTGCTGCTGATAAAGCTGCTGCCTCACAGCACTACAGACTCAAGTTCGTTCCTCACCTCAGGCGCTGTCAATGTGGAGTTTGCCCGTTCTCCCTGTGATCATGTGGGTTTCCTCCAAGTGCCACATCCCAAAGACATGCGGGGTTGTAGGCTAATTAGCCTCTGTAAATTGTTCCGAGTGTGTAAGGAGTGAATGCAAAGGTTTGATAACATCGAATTAGTGTGAACGGATGATCGATGGTTGGCATGGACTCAGTGGGCTGAAGGGCCTATTTCCATGCTGTAACTTTTAATCAAATAATAACACTGTCTCACAGTAATATTCCACGACAGCTAACCAAAACTTAATAATTCTGCTGTGCAAAAAAGAAATCCAATTATAAAATGACTGGGCAATACTTTTACTTCTTTATCTAAAAAAGTCAGCTATAGACTAGAATTTATCTGTGACATTGAATAAATACTAACTCACTATGTCTTACCCTTTCTCTACACCCTGATTACTGTCTTTTATTGCAAAGATTCAATTGGTGTTGTGATAAAATGCTCAAATAGCAGTTAAAATATCCTAAGGACATCAATAATCCTTGCACTTACTTTTATTTTGATATGATGTAAATGCTTTGTTTCCAGCTTCTGAGGCATGCAGACTTGACTGACAAGACCGACATTCAGTAGATGACAAATGTCCACGAGCCCCTGGAATCAATCAACATTATAATCACAGCATGGAAAATAACTCACAATGGTACTCCCTCCCACTTGTTGCCTGTGTGTATGCCATTGCACCTTCCACACAGCTTCATCCGACATTATATTAATTGCCCCATTGCAAAAGAAAGTTACAATGATTAAACACGGATGGAAAGGTGCAAAGCAGCAAAGTACCAGATATTTCTTAATACATTTCTGGAAAATGTCTCCTTGGGCAAATTTTCGTGAAGTGCATTGTAATACGCTGTATTTCTATGCACAGAGAGCGGTAACATTTATTAGTTGCAGCAAAATGATAGCTTCATAAATCAAAGACACGTAACCCCTGAAAGGTCAGTAACATTACACTGAAAATTCGTAAGTTGGAAGATCTTTCCTGCATGAAACTTATTTATCCATAAGCAGCAACCTTGCAACTGGTATTCGTCCGCTACCATGTTGGGCTACATCGTGGTTGCTTCGGCCTGGACTGACATTCCCCACACCCTGCTCCTCAACCAGGCTTCAGCCAACGTGCACTGAGGCTCAGCCCACACCACACTGACAGCCTTTACACCTGTCAAAGTTGTCAGCTGACCATCTCTTGGTCAGAGATGTTATGTTAAACATCTCCAAGGCATTTATAAGCTATTAAAATTATTTTTTAAAAAGGGAGGGACAAAGAGAAAAGGTGGTGAGAAATAAAAAGTGAGAGAAAAGAAGAGAGGGAAGGCAAAGAAAGCTGGGGAGAAGGCAGAGAGGGTGGGGGGGGTGAGAGCAAAAGAAAGTGGTGAGGAGAGAGGGCCTTGATTGCATTTGGGAAAAATGAGAAGAAGCAGATACAAGCTCTGCAACTAATTGGAGGGTCAAAATAAACTGGAAGCATTCGCATAATTGTAAGGTAGGTTTCAATTATTCAGAGGTTGCAGACAGCATGGAACATGATTTGGAGATTTTGAATGAAGTGCCGATAGGGTGTTTACAGGAAAGAACACAGCTGTGTGATGTGCTGTTATTTTATATAATAATATAATATAATATTCATTTATTGTCATTGCAAGGAGTACAACGAAATTAAAAAAAATAGCCAATCCTGACGGTGCGTACAAACATATATGCAATAAATGCAAAAACAAATAAATACATAAATACAATTAAATACAATTATATTAAGTACAAGATTTTTTAACGGTGTTGCCTAGTGCAAAGGTAGTGTTCAGTTCTCGTATGGCCCTGGGGTAAAAACTGTTCTTAAGTCTGTTTGTTCGGGATTTGATCGACCTGAAACGTCGACCAGAGGGCAGATGAACAAACAGACGGTGGCCGGGGTGGGATGGATCTTTTATTATTTTGCCTGCTCTACTGAGGCAGCGTAGGCTGAACAGGTGCTCCAGGGAGGGCAGTGAGCAGCCGATGATCTTCTGGGCCGTCGTGATGACCCTCTGAAGGGCCTTCCTGTCCTTTTCTGAGCAGCTGGCATACCATGTGGTTATACAGTATGCCAGCACACTCTCGATGGAGCAGCGATAGAAGGACAACATGAGCTTCTCCTGCAGGTTGGTTTTCCTGAGGATCCTCAGGAAGTGGAGTCTCTGCTGTGCCTTCTTTACTGTGGTGATGGTGTTGGTAGACCAGGTAAGATCCTCTGCGATGTGCGTACCCAGGAACCTGAAAGCTGGTACCCTTTCCACACAGACCCCATTGATGTAGAGTGGGTCGTAATCTCCACTGGTTTTTCTAAAGTCAATTATAAGTTCCTTTGTTTTGGAGGAGTTCAGGACCAGATTGTTCACTGAACACCATGCTGCCAGCCTTTGGATTTCATCCCTATAGGCTGTCTCATCTCCTTCTGAGATGAGTCCAACCACAGTCGTGTCATCCGCAAACTTGATGATGGTGTTGGTGGGATGGGTGGGGGCGCAGTCGTGAGTGTAGAGGGAGTAAAGGATGGGGCTCAACACACAGCCCTGTGGTGAGCCGGTGCTCAGTGTAATGGTGGAGGAGAGGTGAGGGCCTATTTTGACGGTCTGGGGGCGGTTGGTCAGGAAGTCCTTGATCCATTGGCAGATGGTTTGGGAAAATCCAAGGTCGGAAAGTTTGGTGACCAGTCTGCTCGGGATGACCGTGTTAAAGGCAGAGCTGAAGTCGAGGAAGAGCATCCTCACATAGCTCCCCTGGTGTTCAAGGTGGGTCAGTGCAGTGTGAAGAGCAGTGTCGATGGCATCCCCTGTAGACCTATTTGCTCTGTAGGCAAACTGGTGTGGGTCGAAGGTGGGTGGGAGGCTGGCTTTGATGTGCTGCAGGACCAGTCTCTCGAAGCACTTTGTGATGACCGGTGTGAGTGCTACCGGACGGTAGTCGTTAAGACCGCTGATGACAGACTTTTTCGGCAGTGGGATGATTATGGCGGACTTCAGGCAGGGAGGGATGGTGGATTTTAAAAGGGACAGGTTGAAGATTTTTGTGAAGACCTCAGATAATTGGTCTGCACATTCCCTCAGCACTCTGCCTGTCACACCATCGGGGCCTGCAGCTTTCCTGGGATTCACTGCTCTGAGCACGCGCTTAACATCATACTCCTGCACAGTGAAGGTGTTGCTGTCAGGTGCTGGAGAGGGTGTAATATCTGCCACTGTAGCTTTCACCTCGAAACGAGCAAAGAAACAGTTAAGTTCCTCAGCCAGCGAGGCGTCGCCGTCGGCAGTCGTGCGGTTGCTGGTCTTGTAGTTGGTGATGTGCTGGATGCCTTGCCATACCCGCCGTGGGTCATTGTTGGAAAAGTGGTCCTCAATCTTCCTCTTGTAGGACGCTTTGGCATCCTTGATGCCTCTCTTCAGGTTGGTTCTAGCAGCACTGTATAGAGCTCTATCACTAGACCTGAAGGCGGTGTTACGGTCCTTGAGGAGAGACCTGACATCCTTTGTCATCCAGGGTTTTTGATTGGGATACAACCGGATGCGTTTGTCGACGGTGACATTGTCAACACAGTTTTGGATGTAGCAAAGTACAGTTGATATGTACTCCTCCAAGTCCTGATCCTCAAAAATATCCCAGTTCTAGCTACAATCATTCTTGATGAACCTGATGCAGTCGGGTTTGTATCAGAAATGCATCCTCACCAATGGACAATGAGCACAAATCATTTTTCCAACAAAGCCAATTTTTTTCTGCAGTCTACATTTAATCTTTTTACATGACAAAAATCTGCAAGTATTCACCTCACGAACATTCATTTTTCTATTAAGTATTACACCTCCTCCACATTAAAAAACAATTATAAATTGTTACAATTTAGCTACAAAACAATACGGTGATATTTTGTTAGCTGACTTCAAGCATTTTAAGCACATTCCATAACACATTAAATAGTGCATTATCAGTGAATTCAGTTAAGCTTGATAGACTTTAATAGATAAGTCTACACCAAGGTCCCAATTTAAAATTTAAATAAAAAGTATTTTGATTACAAAACACATATATGCATGAGCAGAGACCAAAAAAGGTGTCATTTTAAAATCAATAACCAATTGACATTTGTTGGCAATTGCTAACTAGTAATTTTAACTAGTGGACATGTTGATAGTAATAAGATTAAGAAACGAGTGGAAACATTGTTACCGTCACTGCTGGACGACAGTGGCAAAAGTCGGAGAAAATGGTGCTGTGACTGGTTTGTAATGGGGTATTATGACATAGTTAACAAAGAATAATCAGTCAGTGATCACAGCAACATATGACCATCAAATTATTAACTTGGGAATTCATGATTTACTACAAAATTAAGGAAATTATTCCTAGCACAACCAGCACTAATCCCAGCAGACCAGTCAACAGACCAGTTAACAGTAACAGTAAAAAAAAACCACGGCAAATGATGACAATTATCCTTATCTTTATTTTTATTTATAATGAATGTCTCTTGCTATCCACTTTGCTGCTGTAACACTGCAAATTTCCCCGGTGTGGGACAAATAAAAGAATATATAATTTTAAATTATACTGCTGATTGACCTTATCTTTAACTGTTCTTCCCCTATGTATAACATTCATTCTTGCCCTCATCTCTATTCAAAGCCTCTAAATATCACTTGCCACATCTCCAATCATCAGTGGCAGTGGAACAACGTGGGTTTGGGTTCCTGTTTCCCCATATCTCAAGGTACTGATCTCTACTGGAGCATAAAATAAAATCAACATAAGACCCCTGAAATCCAAAATGCCCAGCCACGTCCCCACCAACCCGGCGACCCCACTGTCACGACCACAACCAGAGAAAGAGGACGTGGAATGTGAATGTAAATCGGACTGCAAACCACCCCTCCACTCCATTCACCATTCATCGACTAATCATGAACATCCCATGGACAGCTAAAGAATGACTAGTGATTTGGAAGCAATCATCATAAGCATTTGCGGGGAATAGTTTATGGAATGTAAACCACAAGAAAAGGGAATAAACTGAATGCTTACAGATATTTTCCCAGGGTGGAAGGATTCTACGTTGAGTTAGGAGATGAGGAGGAATTTCTTTAGTCAGATCTGTTGAATTCATTGTCACAGAACGATGTGGGGGCCAAGTCCATGGATATTTTTAAAGCAGAGATTGACACGATTATTGATTAGTATGGGTGTAAGGGGTTATGGGGAAAAGGCATGAGAATGGTTTTGAGAGGGAAAGATAGATCAGGCATGAGTGAATGGTAGAGTAGACTTGTTGGTCCGAATGGCCCAATTCTGCTCCTATAACTTATCAATTTATGAAATTGAAGTGCAGTTCAATCAAGGAAACTCCTATAATTCCAAATTAAAACACTATAATAAACTGGAAACTTAACATGTGAATCTTAACAGAACACAATGGCAATAATTGAAGAGAAATCTTAAAGGAGAATTGGTAGGTAAAGCAAAACAAATTGGCTTCTTGCAATTCACTGGATGTGACTGTAGATAAATCTCAAATGTCAGGAAAAGAAGAAGGAAAACACTACTTTGGTTATACAAGATACTCCAGAACAAGAAGAAACAAGAAATTAACAGCCCCTATGTGAAACTAATTGGAGGCTTCAGATGAGCCACAGAGGAAATGTCCAGAGAATAGAGTGCATCATTGTCAAAGTCTTATAGAAGATCATGATTCCTCACAAACACCGGACAAGAAATTCATTCACAATTCCTCAAAAAAAATGCTGTGCAGTTGAAAAAGCTACTTAACTGGAGAAGAGTAACATTGTGCACATTTCTGGGTATCATAACATTTATCAAGAAATTTGACTCCCAATCTTTCATTTGCAGTAATAGCCTTTTCTCTTGTGTAAGACTCCCCCAAATGGTCAACCCTAGTACAACATGCAAAATGTACTGACTCTTGCCCATGGAAGTCAATGAATGTCACGTTCGCTCTCAGCTTCCTATCCTCAAAATCATTTCAGGCTGCTGATCGCTGCCACAGCTCATGGTTTTTCACTCCATGCTGTTCAAGAGAGATCATAGAAACATAGAAAAATAGGTGCTGGAGGAGGCCATTCGGCCCTTCGAGCCAGCACCGCCATTCAATATGATCATGGCTGATCATCAAAATTCAGTACTCCGTTCCTGCTTTTTCCCCATATTCCTTGATTCCTGTAGCCCTAAGAGCGAAACCTAACTCTCTCTTGAAAACATCCAGTGAATTGGCCTCCACTGCCTTCTGTGGCAGAGAATTCCACAGATTCACAACTCTCTGGGTGCAGATGTTTTTCCTCATCATGCAAACTCTATACTCAGCCAGAGACTTTATCTACTTTACCTTAGGCCCACAGAGCAGGCAGAGTATTTGTCTGCATTGCAGGCATCCCCAAAGTCCAGCTACTCATACAGGACACATGTGCTTGCAAAGACCTCCATGCTTACAGCTTATGGCCAAGAAGTTGTAGTTGTACTTAGCTGTGGCTCTAGAATGACTACAAAGCTCTCGTGTGCAAAGTCATACCTCCAGCGAGCAATGCTATTCATCAGCTTGACCGGGTTCCTCTGATCCCCTGAGAACATTTTCCCACACCCTCATCACCGCAGCTTCCATTCATTTAGTAGCAACACTCCAGTAGCTGGAAATGGTAAGGCCTTTTAAGACATAGCTTCAGAGATTGCTGGGCGAAATGTTGACAGCAGCAAATACTTTTGGTACATTAAAAGAATACACAGTGCTGACATGGGGAAATCAATACACTTTTCTGTGAATATCACAATTAAAGTTGTTGATCATTATGTGATTTTTCTAGAATTAGGATGACCTATAACACTGATCTCATGCCATTAAAAGTAAGTAATACAGTTTCTTCCCCACCGTGTTTAAATGAGGCTGAGGGTGGGATTGGATTAAGAACATTCCAGATAAAGATAAAAAAGTTTTCCCCTGTTTCTGATTTATTGAACAAATTCTTGGTCAAAGTATTCACTGCTGTGTCAATAAACACTCAAAACATGTTGATGATCATCATCATTTTTAGAGAACCGGAAGAATAAATGCAGAACAAAATGTTGAAATCGAATATTCAGTAGAGAATGTTAATTCTTAAACTGTTTAATTCAGGAAATGTCATTGCAAGGTAGCATTTGATCAGAGATGGAAAAACCATCGACATAAATATACGGTGTAGGAAGAAACTGCAGATGTTGGTTCACACCGAAGATAGACACAAAATGCTGGAGTAACTCAGCGGGACAGGTAGCATCTCTGGAAAGAAGGAATGGGTGATGTTTCGGTTCAAGACCCTTCTGCAGATTGAGAGTCAGGGGAGAGGGAGACACAGAGATAAGGAAGGGTAAAGTGTGTGAAAATGAGACATCAAAAGAGATGGGGGTTAAGGAAAATATAGAATAGATCATTCTTAGCTAGGAGAAGGTAAATGCAAACAGAGATAAAATATAATCGAGGATAAAATGTAGTCGTAGAATAAATATTCTACTAGTTCAGATTTGGGAGATGGTGAAATCCTGCACAGCCAGTCATGGAGACATTTGAGTACATTTCTACCATGATTAGCACCATGGTATTTGTTTTTGGTACCACTTAACAACAAGGAGCAATGTTAACAAAGATCAAATCCCAAACTGAAGAGAAGTGATACCTGACCATCTCTTATTATATCATCTCACAACTGTGACCTTGTAAAGAATACATGATGAATTCTGCTGAAATAAATTAGGTAGAATTCATTGTGAATTAGTAGTTATACCTTGCATTTATACTAGATATTATGCTGCGCACTTTATCTTCAAAATGCAGTGACTTTTCTTTCGAAAATGTCGAAAATTTAATGCTACGGCGGTTATAGGAGATTTCAACATGCAGGTAGACTGGGAAAATCAGGTTGGTACTGGACCCCATGAAAGGGAGTTTGTGGAGTGCCTCCGAGATGGATTCTTAGAACAGCTTGTACTGGAGCCTACCAGGGAGAAGGCAATTCTGGATTTAGTGTTGTGTAATGAACCTGATTTGATAAGGGAACTCAAGGTAAAAGAGCCATTAGGAGGCAGTGATCATAATATGATAAGTTTTAATCTACAAATTGAGAGGGAGAAGGGAAAATCGGAAGTGTCAGTATTATAGTATAGCAAAGGGGATTACAGAGGCATGAGGCAGGAACTGGCCAGATTTGACTGGAAGGAGACCCTAGCAGGGAAGACAGTGGAACAGCAATGGCAGGTATTCCTGGGAATAATGCAGAAGTTGCAGGATCAATTCATCCCAAAGAGAAGGAAAGATTCTAAGGGGAGTAAGAGGCACCCGTGGCTAACAAGGGTAGTCAAGAACAGCATAAAAATAAAAGAGAAGGATAACATAGCAAAGAAGAGCGGGAAGCCAGAGGATTGGGACTCTTTTAAAGAGCAACAGAAGATAACTAATAAGGCAATACGGGGAGAAAAGATGAGGTACGAAGGTAAGCTGGCCAATAATATAAAGGAGGATAGTAAAAGCTTCTTTAGGTATGTGAAGAGGAAAAAAATAGTTAAGGCAAATGTGGGTCCCTTGAAGACAGAAGCAGGGGGGTTTATTATGGGGAACAAGGAAATGGCAGACGAGTTGAACCGGTACTTTGGATCTGTCTTCACTAAGGAAGATACAAACAATCTCCCAGATGTTCTAGTGGCCAGAGATCCTAGGGTGACGGAAGAACTGAAGGAAATTCACATTAGGCAGGAAATGGTGTTGGGTAGACTGATGGGACTGAAGGCTGATAAATCCCCAGGGCCTGATGGTCTGCATCCCAGGGTACTTAAGGAGGTGGCTCTAGAAATCATGGACGCATTGGTGATCATTTTCAAATGTTCTATAGATTCAGGATCAGTTCCTGTGGATTGGAGGGTAGCTAATGTTATCCCACTTTTTTAAGAAAGGAGGGAGAGAGAAAACAGGAAATTATAGACCAGTTAGTCTGACATCAGTGGTGGGGAAGATGCTGGAGTCAATTATAATTGACGAAATTGCAGAGCATTTGGATAGCAGTAACAGGATCGTTCTGAGTCAGCATAGATTTACGAAGGGGAAATCATGCTTGACTAATCTTCTGGAATTTTTTGAGGATGTAACTAGGAAAATGGACAGGGGAGAGCCGGTAGATGTAGTGTACCTTGACTTTCAGAAAGCCTTCGACAAGGTCCCACATAGGAGATTAGTGGGCAAAATTAGAGCACATGGTATTGGGGGTAGGGTACTGACATGGATAGAAAATTGGTCGGCAGACAGAAAGCAAAGAGTGGGGATAAATGGGTCCCTTTCAGAATGGCAGGCAGTGACTAGTGGGGTACCACAAGGCTCGGTGCTGGGACCGCAGCTATTTACATTATACTATTTACAATATACATTAATGACTTGGATGAAGGGATTAAAAGTTACATTAGCAAATTTGCAGATGACACAAAGCTGGGTGGCAGTGTGAACTGTGAGGAAGATGCTATGAGGTTGCAGGGTGACGTGGACAGGTTGTGTGAGTGGGCGGACGCATGGCAGATGCAGTTTAATGTGGATAAGTGTGAGGTTATCCACTTTGGTGGTAAGAATAGGAATGCAGATTATTATCTGAATGGTGTCAAATTAGGAAAAGGGGACGTACAATGAGATCTGGGTGTTCTAGTGCATCAGTCACTGAAAGGAAGCATGCAGGTTCAGCAGGCAGTGAAGAAAGCCAATGGAATGTTGGCCTTCATAACAAGAGGAGTTGAGTATAGGAGCAAAGAGGTCCTTCTGCAGTTGTACAGGGCCCTAGTGAGACTGCACCTGGAGTACTGTGTGCAGTTTTGGTCTCCAAATTTGAGGAAGGATTTTCTTGCTATTGAGGGCGTGCAGCGTAGGTTTACTAGGTTAATTCCCGGAATGGTGGGACTGTCGTATGTTGAAAGACTGGAGCGACTAGGCTTGTATACACTGGAATTTAGAAGGATGAGAGGGGATCTTATTGAAACATATAAGATTATTAAGGGGTTGGACATGTTAGAGGCAGGAAACATGTTCCCAATGTTGGGGGAGTCCAGAACCAGGGGCCACAGTTTAAGAATAAGGGGTAGGCCATTTATAATGGAGATGATCTATTATCTGAAAACCCATGCAGGTCACAGGGAGAACGTACAAACTCCATACAGACAGCACCCGTAGTCGGGATCGATCCCGGGTCTCCGGCACTGCATTCGCTGTAAATCAGCAATTCTACCGCTGCCCCACTGTGCCGCCATAAAACAAATATTCATGCTTTGCAACATTGAAGAAATATTAAGGCAAATGTTCAAAGCTTAGTTGAAGAAGGTGGTCTTGAAGACTGAGACAGAAACGGCCAGGGAGGAAATTCCTAAGTTTAGGGTTTGGTAGAACATTTAGGGCAGCCAATGGTAGAACAGGGATGACAGAGGGACCTGAGATATCTGAACACCATAAAGCTGGATCCCATAACAAAGATGGAGATTGGGAAGTGGCCAAGAAACAAGTATGTGGTCCACTACTTAATTGAGAAACAATGAAGATCAACAAGCAGAGAGGTGTAGGAAGGAACCGTAGATGCTGGTTTACACCAAAGATAGACACAAAATGCTGGAGTAACTCAGCGGGACAGGCAGCATCTCCAGATAGAAGGAATGGGTGTTGGTTCAAAGGGATTTGTTGCAGTTTAGTGCATGGGCAGCCAAATTTTGTATTATCTGCTGATCCAAGTATAGAACAAGAAAAAACAGCCAGAACGGCATAGGAATAGAGAAGTTGAGAGATAACAAAAGTATGAATGTGCTTTTCAGCAGCAACTGAGGCATCATAGTGAGACAATATTATCAAGGTGGAATAATACAGCCCCAGCATGAACACAGTTACAGATTCTGGAGCCCAATTCAAGTTTAGAACCAACACCAAGGATGCAAAGAAAATTATTTGGTTTTGGATTGCTATCAGGTTGGGGGATGGAATCAATTGGGGAACAATATTTAGTTGGGGCAAATTCTGCACAGGATGTCGTCACTCGGTGTGATCATTTATGGCCAGTGGAATCAAAAGAATTGGTAGTGGTGGAACAAAGTTGGATGACAGCTACTTACATACAGGAACTAATATCAGGTGAGGTTTTCAAGGAAGAATATGGAGATATATAACAGGACAGCAGTAAAAAATAGATTTGTGAGAATATGCGAGTAAGTTAACATATGATGAGCGTTTGTTGGCACTGGGCCTGTACTCGCTGGAGTTTAGAAGAATAAGTGGGGACCTCATTGAAACATACAGAATAGTGAAATGCTTGAAGAGAGTGGATGCAGAAGAGTCTCGGACTGGAAGTCATAGCCTCAGAATTAAAGGACACTCTTTTAGGAAGGAGATGAGGAGGAATTTCTTTAGTCCTCTTTAGCTAGTGAATCGGTGGAATTCTTTGCCACAGAAGGCTGTGGAGGCCATCGGTGGATATTTTTAAGGCAGAGATAGATAGATTCTCGATTAGTACAGCTGTCAGAGGTTCTGGGGAGCAGGAGAATGGAGTTAGGAGGGAGAGATAGATCAGCCATGATTGAATGGCGTAGACTTGATGGGCCAAATGGCCGAATTCTGCTCCTATCACATGATCTTATGAGATGGAAGGACCGTTTTCTACTTTAACTAAGAATCAGGGTCAGGGGTAGTCGGGTTAATACAGTACTGTGCTTCTTGGTCGTATCCCCAAACCACTTCAGACCTTTTCACCATAAACAACATCTGACATATCTGCCCATGTTACCATTGTGCATATTCCTTCTTAACTCTCTTACCATCCTTCCTATTTACAATTTTTCGAGATGGTTGTGAAACATTGCAGTATGACCGTGATCAATTGGCCAAGTGGGCTGAGAAATGGTTGATGGAATTTAATGCAGAAAAATGTGAGATGTTGCATTTTGGGAAGTCTAACATGGGCAGGACCTACACAGTGAATGGTAGAGCTCTGGGTAATTTTGAAGAGCAGAGGGATCTAGGGGTGCAGGCACATAGATTCCCGAAGGTGGAGTCGCAGGTAGATAAGGTGGTCAAAAGGCTTTTGGCACCATGACCTTCATCAGCCAGAGTATTGGGTGTTGAAGTTGGGAGGTCATGTTGCAGTTGTATAAGATGTTGGTGAGGCTGCATTTAGGGTATTGTGTTCAGTTCTGGGCACCATGGTACAGGATAGGTGTTGTCAATATGGAAAGGGTACAGAGAAGATTTATGAGGATGTTGAGGACTAGAGGGTCTGAGCTATAGGGAGAGGTTGAATAGGGTGGGACACTATTCCTTGGATCGCAGGAGAATGAGGGGTGATCTTATAGAGGTGTATAAGATTATGAGAGGAATAGATCGGGTAGATGCACCGAGTATCTTGCCCAGAGTAGGTGATTCGAGGACCAGAGGATATAGGTTTAAGGTGAAGGGAAGATTTAATAGGCATCTGAGAGGTAACTGTTTCTCACAAAGGGTGGCGGATGTATGGAACAAGCTGCCAGAGGAGGCAGTTGAGGCAGGGACTATTCCAACATTTAAGAAACAATTAGACAGGTACATGGATAGGACAGGTTTGGAGGGATATGGACCAAATGCTGGCAGGTGGGACTAATGTGGCTGGAACATGTTGGCCGGTGTGGGCAAGTTGGGCCGAAGAGCCCGTTTCCACACTGTATCACTCTATGACTCTATCTGCATCAGCTGTAAATTTCAATAGTCAGCTTTCTAAACCTATCCAAGATATTCATATATAACTGAAAAAGCAATGGTCCAAATTTACCAGGACTATTGGATTCTTCACCCCAATTTAAAAAAAGTATTTCTCAAGAGTCAGGAGTGTTTTATTGTTATATGTCCCAGAAAGAACAATGAAATTCTTACTTGCTGCAGCACAACAGAATATGTAAACATAGTACACTGGAAACAATATAATAAACGAGGGAGAAAAAAAAGTTCAGTGTGTATATATACACATGACAATACACACACACATATATATATATATATATATGTGTGTGTGTGTGTATTGTCATGTGTGTATATATACACACTGAACTTTTTTTGTATATGGATATGGATATATGGTATATGGATATATATATATATCCATATACCTGTATATACACACACATATGTACACACAAAAAACAAACAACAAACAATTCTTAACAACTACTCCCTGCCCCTATCCCCTAGTCATTTATTGAATTGAAAAATACAGCATGGAGACAGTGCCTTCTGCTCACCCAGTCCATGCCAATCAACGATCACCCATTCATGTTAGTTCCATGTTATCCCACTTTTGCACCCACACCCGACACACCAGCGGTAATTTACAGAGTCCAATTAACCAACAAATACACACGTCTTTGGCATGGGGTAGAAACCAGAGCACCCACACGGTCACAGGGAGAAACTACAAACTCTACAGACAGCACCAGGAATAATCTGGGTCTCTGACACTATGAGGCAATAGCTCTACCATTTGCACCACTGTGCTGTTCAATTTTAACTGCAGAAGTTACTACCATTCCTTTAATATGCTGGTCTCTGCCTTTATGTTAAGATTGTAGCATCATCACCCGAGTCAAAGAGTTTTGGATCCACTCCAAAGATGAGAACAATGATCAAGGCTGAAATCTTAGATCATTTCCGAGAAACCGTTGCAGTTAACTGTGCCTTCATTCCCATGAGATGTTAAAACAAGACCCTATCTGCATTCTTTAGAATGTATGAATACAATTGCACAGTGCTGATTTGGAGAGGTAGAGAGCTATCCTCTGCAGTTCAGGTCAGTATTTATCCATCAATCAACTATGGTCATTATCACAATGCTGTTGACAGACCTTGCTGTACATAAATTGGCTATCATGTTTGCTACATTTACAGCAGTGATTATTCTTCATGAGTTTGCGGTAGAGAATTTTGGAAAATCCCAGGATTGTGAAAGAAATAATATGATCATACGGTAACTACCACAAGATTTACTACATTTCCCAAATTTGGTTTCCTTACAGTTAATAAAATAGATTTTTGGGAATGGAATACAACATGCAGCCTTCTCTCAATATGTGCTTAGTCCAAGCAACAAGGACGAAACTTCTACTCCTGGTTACTTCTTCAAATGCATCAAACACAATTTAACTTTGACTAACAAATAATTTAACCTGATTAATCCAACAGAACCATTCACCAAGTTCAACTCGTCATTCCAAAGACATGTAGACTAAATGTTTTTGATTAAAGGAAATTCTTGATGAACCAAATAAATGGAACTGTTTTATACTATCCACAAAATGCTGGAGTAACTCAGCAGGTCAGGCAGCATCTCGGGAGAGAAGGAATGGGTGACGTTTTGGGTCGAGACCCTTCTTCAGACTGATGTCAGGGGGGCGGGACAAAGGAAGGATATAGGTGGAGACAGGAAGATAGAGGGAGATCTGGGAAGGAGGAGGGGAAGAGAGGGACAGAGGACCACCATAATTTTATATTATGGTTCAAAGCCCAATGCGTTCAGTGCACCACTATAGTGTGGAAACAGGCCCTTCGGCCCAACTTGCTCACACTGGCCAACAATGTCCCAGCTACACTAGTCTCACTTGCCTGCGCTTGGTCCATATTCCTCCAAATCTGTCCTATCCGTGTACCTGTCTAATTATTTCTTAAACGATGGGATAGTCCCAGCCCCAACTACCTCCTCTGGCAGTTTGTTCGATACACCCACCACCATTTGTGTGAAAAAATTACCCTTCAGATTCCTATTAAATCTTTTCCTCTTCACCTTGAACCTACAGTATGTCCTCTGGTCCTTGATTCCCCTACTCTAGGCAAGAGACTCTGTGCATCTACCTGATCTATTTCTCTCATGATTTTGTACACCTCTATAAGATCTCCCCTCATCCTCCAGTGCTCCAAAGAATGGAGACCCAGCCTACTCAAACTCTCCCTATAGCTCACACCCTCTAGTCCTGGCAACATCCTCGTAAAAATCTTTTCTGAGGCTTTTCAAGCTTGACAATATCTTTCCTATAACATGGTGGCCAGAACTGAACACAATTTCCTTTCCTGCATTAATCTTTTGCAGCTGTATGACTCTCAATAATCTCGAAGCCTCTGCAAACGCAGAGTTCACATGTAACTGGTGGGTCTGATATGCTGGAACTCAAGGCCCATCCAACAATCACCCTCATACGTAGTATTGGTAAAGTTTGTTCACTGTTTTTAAATGATGATATGATGATCAGAGATATTCCAACTTAGTTACATAATTTAAAAACTTAAATAAAAAATACTCATTTAAAACGCAGAAACAAGAAACTGCAGATGCTCGTAAAAGGACCCAAAGTGCTGGAGTAACTCAGCGGGCCAGGCAACATCTCTGGAGGTGATTTTTCTGGTCAAGACCCTTCTTCAGACTGATTGGGGGGGTTGGGGGAAGAGAAGAAATCCACAAAAGGGACGAAGCAGTACGAAGCATGGCAAATAATTGGTGCACACATGTGAGGGGGAGGATGCTAATGGGGCAGGTGTTTGGTATAAAGGCCCCAGATAAAAGCAGAAGGTGTGAGACTGGGTTGAGGAGTTGCGCATTGCGAAGCTAGAGGAGGAGTGGGGTGGGGGAGAAATAGGTGGGAGTCTACATGCGGCACAAGGAGGAGAGGGAGAGAAGATAGAGGGGGAGGTGTGGGGGAGAACGAGAGAGTTATGGGGGGTGGGGGGTATTGCAGGAGGTTACCTAAAATTGGAGAATTCAACGTTGACATTGTTGTGTTGTAGGCGACCAAAATGGAATTTGAGGTGCTGTTCCTCGAGTCTGCATGTGGTCTCACTCTGGGATAGGAATATACCTCCTCCCTCACCTTTAATCAGAAACGCCAGCAGTCCTTCCAGGTGAGACAGAGTCTCACGTGTACCTCCTCCAACCTCATCGACTGCATCTGGTGTTCCAAAGGTGGCCGCCTGTACATCGGCGAGACCAAGCATAGACTCACAACCGTTTCTCTGAACACTTGCGCTTGATCCACCAAGGCCTACTGGAACTCCAGCTTGCTAATCATTTTAACTCCCCTTCCTAATCCAACACTGACCCTTCTGTCCTGGGCCTCCACCAATGACAGAGTGAGGCCACATACAAACTGGAAGAACAGCACCTCATATTCCACTTGGGTAGCTTACAACCGAACAGTATGAACCTTGAATTCTTCAAATTTAGGTAACTGCCCACAAACTCCCCCCACCCCCTTGTGCCACATCTGGACTTCCACCTATATCTCTACCTCCTCCCTCCCTCCCTCCCCCCCCCCCCCCCCCCCCCCCCCCCCCCCCCGCCGGCTATTTTCCTCCTCCTAGTTTCACAATTGGCAACTCTTCAAACCCTGTCTCACAGCTTCAGCTTTTGTTTCTGGCCTTTGTTCCAACCATCTGCCCAACCGCCCCACCCCCAATAATCAGCCTGAAGAAAGATCTTGACACAAAACATCACCCATCCATGTTCTACAGAGCTGCCCGACCTGCTGAATTACTCCAGTACTTTATGTCCTTTTGTAATTTAAAACGGTTGCATCTCATGTAAATGATTAAAAATACACAACAAAGTAAAAACTGAAGTTACCTCTGAGTCAGCCATCTCACTCAAATAAATGGGTTTCCGCTACATCCAGCAGCGTACAAAGCCCCCACCACCCACCACCCACCACCCAGCTCAGACCGGCACGGAGCCACAGCCGGAATAAATCAGGCGTGCCCGCATCTAATTCCCAGCAGCTAATTCCCGCATCTAAGTCCTTGCACAGCGCACAAGTTGTAGTGAGGAAGTCGCGAATGCCCTGATACCTGCGAGATGCATCAGCCGACCTAGATCCCTACCAAGCCCCGGCAAAAGCTAAATAAGATCAGATTTGGGCCACCATAGCATAGCTGACTCTCTCTCTCTCAGACCACGGGGTCCACCTTGGCACAATGTGCAACCGATACCGCGGATGCGAGTGTGCAGCATATTATTGCACATCGCTTCTCCAGTGTCCAGGAATTGCCTCTGTAGTCCCCAGAACCCCTAAAGGTTTCATACATTAACTAGTCCAAAGCAAGAAAGTAACGGTAGACAGAAGATAGACACACAATGCTGGAGTAACTCAGCGGGCCAGGCAGCATCTCTGGAGAAAAGGAATGGGTGACGTTTCGGGTCGTCGAAATAGAGGCCGTTCTTCAGACCCATACCTCTAGTTTCCCTCTCCCGTGACACTCAGTCCGAAGAAAGGTCTTGACCTGAAACGTCACCTATTCCCTTTCTCCAGAGATGCTGTGTCAGTTAGAAGGTATTTATTTCACAAAATGCTGGAGTAACTCAGCGGGACAGGCAGCATCTCAGGAGAGAAGGGGAATGGGTGTAAGAAAATAACTGCAGATGCTGGTACAAATCGATTTATTCACAAAATGCTGGAGTAACTCAGCAGGACAGGCAGCATCTCAGGAGAGACGGAATGGGTGACGTTTCGGGTCGAGACCCTTCTTCGGACTGAAGCTCAGTTACTCCAGCATTTCGCATCTACCTTCGGTGTAAACCACCATCTGCAGTTCCTTCCTACACAAAATAAGTCTAGAGCTAGAAAGTGGCGGTATTATGTTGATGCTGTGGAGCACGGGTCTCCAGTTGCACATCGCTTCACCAGTGTCCAGGAATTGCCTCTGTAGTCTCTAGAGACCCGTGCTCCACAGCATCAACATAATGCCGCCACTTTCACTGAGATGAATCCAACACCCCTCTTTGCGGGAGGAGACGCGGCCTGATTTGGGAATGAAGTGCTTCCTTGGCTTTCCCTGCCGCCGCGGTATTGTTCAGTATAAGAAAATAACTGCAGATGCTGGTACAAATCGAAGGTATTTATTCACAAAATGCTGGAGTAACTCAGCAGGTTATTTCTATAGGTACAGGCTACTGAGCTGGATGATCAGCCATGATCATATTGAATGGCGGTGCAGGCTCGAAGGGCCGAATGGCCTACTCCTGCACCTATTTTCTATGTTTCTATGTCAGTCTGAAGAAGGGTCTCGACCCAAAACGTCACCCATTCCTTCTCTCCCGAGATGCTGCCTGACCCGCTGAGTTACTCCAGCATTCTGTGAATAAATACGCGCGGTATTGTTCATCTTTAGTATGACACCTTTATTCGCATCGCCTTATCCAGATTACCGGCTTTACACCTTACACAGTGTAAATGACTGCCTGTGGAGGGAAGTTCACCGAGACACTCACTCTCTCGAGCCCGGTTGGCTTCCAAGATACCAAAGGACGATGTTCTGGTCAGTGGTTCACCTTTCGCAAAGCTCCAGCACATCGCCGCCCTTCTCTTGGCTTCAGTTTCCAAAACGGTGGACATTTTTAAGGCTCTAAAACCCGATCGACGTTATTATTATTATTATTTTTTTTTAAAGGCTTCGTTCGTCAACGATATTTTTTTTACTCGAAAATAAATATTTTTATAATATATATTTTTTAAAGTTACCCTAACATTCAAAAATCTCAAAGAAAAATATAATAACTATTGATGAATTCTTTTCTGCCCACTGCTGCCCACATCGTCGAGGTGCCTGAACAGTTCGATTCAACGCCAAGACACCTGTCGCCTTGGTTACTGGCGAGGGCTTTTCTTTGGCTTTCTGCGGTCAGTGTGGAGCCGCGGGTGGGTGTGGCGGCCGTTCATCGCTGCAGGTGGCGGCGTGGGGCCGGGCTGGGATGGAGGAGTGAAGGAGCGGCCGCGGCCGCGGCGGCTGAGAACGTGGAGACACGGCGGCCGCCCTCTGCTACCCGGGCAACGCTGTATCCTTTCGCATCGGCTTTGTGAGCTCACAATCGGCCGCGCTCTCTGCTTGTGACGATTCCCGGGCCACTCGCCGCCGGCCCTTTCAAACCATGGTGCTTGTTTACTGCAAGCGTTGCTGGGACTTGTAGTCTGGTCCCAATCCCCAGGCAAGCCACTCTGAAGGAGATAAGACACAAAATGTATAAGAAGATAACTGCAGATGCTGGTACAAATCGAAGGTATTTATTCACAAAACGCTGGAGTAACTCAGCAGGTCAGGCAGCATCTCAGGAGAGAAGGAATGGGAGCAAGGGTCTCGACCCGAAACGTCACCCATTCCTTCTCTCCCGAGATGCTGCCTGACCTGCTGAGTTACTCAGGGACTAGTAGCATCTCTGGAGAGTAGGAACGGGTGAAGGTCTCGACCCGAAAAGTCACCAATTCCTTACCTCCAGAGATGTTTGCTCTGTCTTCCCTCCACTTATGCCTCTTCCAGACAGATTAGCTATCATTAACAAGCTTTCAACATTCTCTCCCAGTTGACACCACCCCATTACAAACATCTTTATTCTCTCCATTTAAACATTACTTTTAAAATTTTCTCTGTTCTGACCTAAAACATTGCCCGGATCACCTGCACAAGCATTGTGTTTACTGGAGCAGTGAATAATTATAACCCGCTGAGTTACTCCAACATTTTGTATCTATCTTCGGTGAAACCAACCCAGCACCTGCACTTCCTTCCTACACAAGTGTCTTTCCACGTGGCATCGCGTAACTCATTGATGTTTTGGGTCAGCAGGGGGGAACTGTACGAGACCATCCCAACCAGGCGGCGGCGGTAATTATCATCACACCATATTCTTGGATGTTGTTTAGGAATCTGAAGCAAAAGCAGGCCTTTCGACACCTCGAGCGTGCACCGCCATTCAATAAATTAGTCAATTTCTCCACCTATAATTTTGGTATCCTGAATTCACTTGGTATTTATAAATCGAATTCAGTCATGAATGATCTCAGCAAATGCACATCCAAAATTATTTAGGGTAGGGAATTTAAAAGATTCACATCTTTCAAAGGTGGAAGTTTGGATTTTGAAGATGACTAATGCGTGCTGTACTTATATGTTGACTTGCATATTTTTGCTCTGTCTTCGCTCCACTTATGCCTCTTCCAGACAGATTAGCTATCATTAACAAGCTTTCAACATTCTCTCCCAGTTGACACCACCCCATTACAAACATCTGTATTCTCTCCATTTAAACATTACTTTTTAAATTTTCTCTGTTCTGACATAAAACATTGCCTGTATTTATTCACAAAATGCCGGAGTAACTCAGCAGGTCAGGCAGCATCTCAGGAGAGAAGGAATGGGTGACGTTTCGGGTCGAGACCCTTCTTCAGACTGCTCATCAGTCTGAAGAAGGGTCTTGACCCGAAACGTCACCCATTCCTTCTCTCCTGAGATGCTGCCTGACCTGCTGAGTTACTCCAACATTTTGTGAATAAATACCTTCGATTTGTACCTGCATCTGCAGTTATTTTCTTATAAATCATTGCCTGGATCACCTGCACAAGCATTGTGTTTACTGGAGCAGACATAGCAATGGATAATTATCCTGCTCTGAGTAACTCTTTTGTGGGCTCCCCAGAGCATTTTGGCCATCTCCAAGTCACAAGATAGGAGCAAAGGTGGAATGGTGTTCTCTTGTTTGAAAGAGTACAGCTCCAACAACCCATGAAACTGAGCACTATCTGGGACAAAGTAGCCGAGCTACACCATTCACCATCCTCAATATTCAATCCACCTCACTCTGGCATATCATGGATGCAGTAAGTACCAATTATTGCAGCAGGGCCTCATGTTTGGCAGATCCTGGCTGATATGAGACTTCCATTATAAAAAAGAGAAAGGAGTTTGGGAATATCACTGCCTGGAAGCTAAATTCACACAATCCTGATGGGGAAAGTTATCACTATTACTTCATTAGAGCTGAGTCCAAATCCAAGGATTACCAATACTGCAGGAGTAAATTAAGTAGACAGATTGTGGCAAAAGATTCATTTGCTGGCAATCTGAAATAATAAACAGATTTTTACCGAGCTCCAGACTGTTCTTTGAGGACAATAGGGATGAGGATACTTATTCAGTAACTCTGACATTCTGTAAATGATTAAGAATATATATATTTCTTACAGCTAACCAAATCTAAATAACCCAGTGTAATTAATGTTACCCCACACCTTTCCAAATAACACCTTTGCACTCCCCTCCTCCTTATTGCAATGTCTGCAGCTTGGTCTCCAACTCAACAATTCTGAGTTGAAGAGCAGGGGGTTGATGAAGTCCATGAGTTCTCCATGGGTGCAGGAGGTAGCACCGATGCAATCGTCAAAGTGAAGTGTTTCGACCCGAAAAGTCATCACCCATTCCTTCTCTCCAGAGATGCTGAGTTACTCCAGGTTTTTGTGTTTATCTTCGATCTATAATTCTGAGTTGAAGGTTGTTGAAGGACTGTGTGTGTGTGTAACTCTCAAGATTACACAACTCTCCACACCAAACTCCAATATGCTGCAGTTGACACCTGGCCTGTTGCTGTTATCTTTTCTTGTTTTATGGTCAGTTACTTCAGGAACTTAGTTATCAATATTTTAGTTTAGTTTATTATCGTCACGTGTACTGAGTGAGGTACAGTGACAAAAACTTTTGTTTACGTATTATGCCCTCCCAGAGGCGGTAATAGAGGCATATTCAACCATAACATTCAAAAGAACTAAATAAATATGTGAAAGGAAGAGGAATGTCGGGCCATAGGGTGAAGGCAGTGGAGTGCGCTCGCTGGATAGCCAGTTTGGACTCCAAGGGCCAAAAGGCTTTAGTTTTATGATTCTGTGAGCGTCAGGCCTAAAATTGATCTGCTCCAGTTGTTTGATCAAGATATGGTTCCATGAAGCCGTCTCGAAAATGTTCATGGTTTCATTTTCTAAGTTAGTTTAGCTAATATGGTTTGCTCAGAAGGGTCCCGACTCAAAATGTCACTTATGGCTTCCAACTTATTAGCCCAACACTTTGTGTTTTTTTAATGTAAATCAGCATCTGAAGTTCCTTGTGTCCACATTTTCCCCAGTTCATATATTTATTAAACTTCCTCTAAGATTGTTGAATCAGATGCCCCACAGCACATGCCAACTTAGACCTGCACGAAACCATAATAACTGTTGGGAGGTTTATGAAGCTCACCAAATTATTGTTGGTCTTTGTTAGGTTGTTTCTACAGCCATTCTAATTTCACATCTGCAAGATTTGAGAAGTTTTCCCCCATTCTGAAAGCAACACCAAACCAAAGAGCTGCAGTTTGGACATTTTAAACGGGAGACTGGGGCTGATAGCGGAGAAAGGCTGCGGTCAGTTTACCAAGAGATGTCACAATCTGTGGGTCCTAAAATGGCCGCAGGACCTCGTGACCAGCCACAAGAGCAAAAAACCTTACAGCCCAGTCTCTAGGTTTCTGCAAAGCCACAGCCAGAACAATGGATGTGTATTGGCCATGCAGAAACCTGCGAAACCAGGTCGAAGTCCAGACACTGGGGCGCTGACATCAGCATACTCACAATGCCCCAAGCCGACCTACACAGTTAATCTCGTTAAGGGGGCACAATAGCCCATAGAAAACTACCTGGTAGGTGATGGGAAACCAGTTAAACCCATCACCTCGCAACGAAATACCAATTAACACCGTCTGGCCATCCCCGGTACCCCCGGACATAAGCGCAGATCAGAGAGAAAACTCATACATATCTTTTTAAACAAAGAGATCCCAAGATCTGGAGGGAGATAGGACGGGTCAGAATTAGTATAACTGGCCACGACTTTTGGGTTTTAAACTCATGCAAGAAACAGGATGCAGGAGGAAGAAAAGACAGGCAAGAAGAACGGATGCAAGAGAGAGGAACAGGCACGCAACTTGAGAAGAAATACTGCAAGAAAACCTGCAAGGAACGCAAGAAACGGAAGGAAGAAACTCACGGGACAAGCACGACCCTCACGGAAAGCAGCGGAGAAGCAGCACGAACAGCCAGTAACCCCAGTAATAGCCCCATGGTGAGCATGTACCCCAATCCTGCATATCCTGGACATAGTTTAGTGTAGAGGGGAGGGTGGTTTGAATAAACGTGGGTGTGTAAAGGAATATGTGTTGGTCAATTTTGCGATGTGTCGTACGTTCCCCATCTTACAGTCGTGTATATGTCTTGTAGAACTGTGCGTTTTAGAATTCAGAGTAAAAGGTATTCATGTATATGTCTTGTAGAACTGTGCGTTTTATGATTCATAGTCAAAAGTATTCATGTAATTCGGTATGTGTCTTATAGATATGTCTTATAGAACTGTATAAGTATTCATGGACAATAGTCCCAAGCGCTCAATAAAAGCCTTTTCCATTTAAACCCTGCTCTTCAAATCTGGTCTGGTTGAATTTTTCTGCACTATAAACGCTCCTGCATCTAAGTCCAGTGTCTAGAACCGTAGGGGGTGAGTGGGTCGAACCACTCACGGGGAACCAGTGTGCGCGGCCTGGTCAAGGGATCAGAGCAAGGCACGGGGACCTTAGGTCGGGCGAAAGCTCGGCGCAGAAACCCCTTACAATCCTTATCCAGATTTATTTTTTCTCATTGCTGCCTCAAACTCATCCTTTGTCATTGAAACTGTGCCATCTTTTTTCAAATTACGCTGATCTTTCCTAAAAGTCAAGGGCCCTGGAATGTTTTGCTTTCCACTCTGATCAACCTGCAAACATGGATGAAGTTATTTATCTCAAATTCATGGCATTAACTCACTAATCATGGTGCATAAACCATGTGCATTCATATGGAGAAACTTTACTCAATACATTTTATTATGTTTTTTACCTGATGTAGCTGCAGTCACAACATATTATTTGTTATTACCTTTGCACATTCCTTAATGCTGAATATTCTGTATTATCAAAATCATTGAACTGCCCTACAAATTTTATTTTCCTTTTTTAATTAATTTTAATCTGCTGTAATAATTATTTTGCCGCCAGAGTATTGATTCTATTTTTGTTTAATTGGAGCCTTTCTCAATTGAATAGCTCCATCTTCCCCACTTTATGCTCACCTTTTTACTGAACGTATTTAAATTGTGCACAAAATCATATCCTGCAAATACTGATATTTCATTGTCATAGATTTACATCACTCATCTACCCAAATTACTAAGTAATTTTCAAATTTAGTTTTATATATGATTTTAGAGACAATTGATTTAAACCTAAGTGCACTGGTTCAATTATGTCATTTGCCATTTCACTATGTTGGAGATAAGTACACATTTTCAATCAAATTTCACTGTACCTTAATTGGTACATGTAACAATAAACTGACCTTGAAACATTTTGAAATGTCCTGTGTGCAATGGCAACATAAATTGTCTTGTACAAAAATACAATGCATAGATCTTAAAGTCTTCCTTTCTAAGAAATGAAATTGGGAGCAAAATATGTTATCGAATGACATAGTAATTAATTCGCACTTTCAGGATGCACATGTTTCCAGTTCCTGAAGTTGTGTCAGTAAGTCATTAATTATAACGGCTAAGAGACATAATTACTAAACCTGCTGATACAATTACAGGAATCTAAAATTTGGCTCTCTACACAGTTAAAATTAATAATCTCATATTAATTACAGAGAAAATTTAGTTTGGAAAATCTTCTATTCCTCCGCCCCCACCCCCATCCTACATCACACCCATCTCCACATATTATTTTTCACAGTTTAGTTTATTGTCACGTGTACCGAGGTACAGTGAATAGCTTTTGTTGCGTGCTAACCAGTCAACAGCAAGACAATACATGATTACAATTGATCCATATACAGTGTATAGAGACATGATAAGGGAATAACGTTTAGTGCAAGGTAAAGCCAGCAAGATCCGACAAGGATAATCCAAGGGCCATCAAAGAGGCAGATAGTAGTTCAGCACTGCTCTCAGGTTGTGGTAGGATGATTCAGTTGCCTGAAAGCAGCCAGGAAGAAACTGTCCCTGAATCTGGTGGTGTGCGTTTTCACACTTCCATACTATTTGCCTGATGGGGGAGGGGGGAAGAAAGAGTAGCTAGGGGGCAACTCATCCTTGGTTATGCTGCTGGCCTTGCCGAGGCAACGAGAGGTATAAATGGAGTCAATAGAAGGAAAGTTGGTTGTGTGATGGCCTGGGCTGCATCCACAATTCACTGCAATTCCTTGCGGTCCTGGATGGAGCTGTTCCCAACCTACACCCTGATAAAATGCTCTCTATGGTGCATCTGTAGAAATCGGTGAGAGTTGTAGGGGACATGCCAAACTTCCTCAGCCTTCTGAGGAAGGCTTTCTCTTTTCTCCACTTTCTTTTTTATATTTTTCAGGCTTTTACATTTCTTTTCAGAATAGCTGGTTCCATCCATTCCAATCTTTTAAAATATAATCTTTGACATTATTTTTTCTTCCGTCTTGGAGGTGAGAGATACAAAGAGAAATCATCCTTAAAACCTGTCTGTTCTGGTCAGTTCCTCAGGTAAACCAGAAGCTGATCTCTAAAAAGGGTCGTGGCCAGATGAAAATAGCTTGATAAATACCATTAACTTGGGAAATCACATATTTTCAATACAGATGATGCATCAATAATCATTGTAACTGAAGATTCAATTCTGTGATGGTTTTAAGAAATCCTATCCTCTTAAACCTAGTTTTAAGAAATCCAAATCCTCTGGAAAAACAGAACTTTTCTATCTGTTATCTAGAACAGATGGAAACGTTATTCATGCACTAAACACTTTATGGTGCAAAGAAGAAAATTTAGACTGACTGAACAAAATAGTCAATCTGTGCTAGGAAAACTCCCTCAATGTCAACAAAATAACAAATAGTCTATTTTTGAGACCACCGGTAATACTGATTTTCTTTGATACAGCCTCCTGATCTTTTATGTTCTACAGAGAAGGTGCAGACAGGACTTTAATTTAGTACTTCTTCTCGAAGAGGGCAACACCAGGAGTGCAGAAATCCTTCACAGAAGTACCAGCTCACTGTGGTCAAGTAATGATCATCATGCTCAAGTTTCTGGAATGGAACTTGTACCCTTCTCACTGAGAGACATAAGTTCCACCTGCACCAGAGCTGATCACAAGTAAATCTCAATCATGTGATCATAGTTTTCTGGTTTTGGATGTTCACAACATCTTCAGCTGAGGATGGAAAACATTGGGAACATGAGGGTAACCAATTCATTTTGATTTAATCTACAATGAAGACAATAAATCACAGATAAAACAAACCATCTTTGAGTTTTTCTTTTGGATCTCATTCCACCCAGCCACTCCAACCCCTACTTTCTGTCAGTTCCTTTGCCTGGTGGAACTTGTCTCACACTCAACAACAACTTCTCTTTTGACTCCTCTCACTTTCTCCAAGTTAAAGGCAGCCATGGCCACGTCCCCAGCTATGTCCCCAGCTATGCCTGCGTTATTTGTCGGTTACGTCAAACAGTTCTTGTTCCAAATGTACACTGGCACCATGCCCCAACTCTTTCTTCGACACATAAACGACTGCATCAGGATAGTCTCCTACACCCGTTCAGAACGTATTGATATAATTAATTCTACCTCAAATTCACTTGGACTATCTCTGACACCTCCTCTTTCTAGATTGCTGTCTCCAAGACAGGGGACGTTCTATTGACTGACGTCTACTACAAACCTACCAACTGCCACAGTTATCTTGACTGCACTTTCTTCCACCCTGCCTCTTGCAAAGGTGCCATCCTGTAAGACACAGAAGCAGAATTAGACTATTCGGCCCACCAAGTCTGCTCTGACATTTGATCATGGCTGATCTATTTTTCCATCTCAACCCCATTCTCATGCCTTCTCTCCACATCCTTTGATGCCCTTACTAATTTAGAACCTATTAATCTCCATTTAAAAAATACCCAATGACTTGGCCTCCACCACAGTCTGTGGCAATGAATTCTGCAGATTCATCACCTTCTGGCTCAAGAAACTTTACCTCATCTCCATTCTAAAGGTACATCCTTTTATTCTAATGCTATGTCCTCTGGTCCTACATCCTCCCACTACTGAAAACATCCTCTCCACATTCACTCTATCCAGGCTTTCATTATTCAATGGGTTTCAGTGAGATCTCCACATCTGCCTCTCTTTTATTCACTGTATTTGTGAAAAAAGCGTTTGGTATCCTCTTATAGATTATCTTTAGGTTTCCTTTGTATTTAATCTTTTCTTTCCTTATTGCTTTTTTAGTTGCCTTTTGTTGGTTTTAAATACGTCCAAATCCTCTAGATTCCCACTAATCTAAGCCATTTTATAAGCCTTCTTTCAACTTTTGCCTTTGTCCAACCATCTGGTAATCAAAATCCAGTTATTACTAACAGTCTGAAGAAAGGTCCTGGCCTGAAATGTCACCCATCCATGTTCTCCAAAGATTCTGCCTGGCCTGCTGATTTACTCCAGCACTTTGTGTCTTTTTTGAGGCAAATACTATAACAGCAATACAAGACACTTGGACAAGTACATGAGCAAGAAAGGTTTAGAGGGATATGGGCCAAACAACAGGCTAATATGACCAGTTTAGATGGGGCATCTTGGTAGACTTGGCCAAGTTGGACCAAAAGATTTGTTTCTGAGCTGTATGACTCTGTGACTCTCTTTTCAACTTCTCCAAGCTTCAAAGTTAGCTGAGATTGTTAACAGTTACAGCTCCTCAGGTGCTGATCCACCATCTTCCCCTTTTTCTCAATCTCTCAATCCTTATAATTTTCAAAGCTCTTCCATGGGTGTCTTGCACCTTCAGCTGCTGAATCAATTAGCTCTGGAATCTCTCTGCCTCTTCTCTCTTAAACTACCCCCAAAGTCTCCGACAAGCTCCTTTGACAGGTTTTTGGCCATTAATCACAAAGCAGCACAGTGTCACATGCTGCTTGATTCTGCTCCTGTGAAGACTTTTGTGTTATTATATGGTACAAAATGGACCCAGATACGTTCATTTCTTTTGTTGCAATAGCATTTATTCCAATCGGGCAGGGTATTCAAATAAATAAATGGCATTATAATTAACATTGTTCTGCTTTGTGATGTTTCTAAAATAAATTTTATTGCTTCTGGGGTTTTCAAACAATACTATTTCTCTTTTTAAAAGTGCCAGTTAAGGAAAACAATGAATGTTACATTACAGCATTTCCTTAATCGGAAATGGACAATGAATTTTCTGACGTCACTTATCTTTCACTGCAGCATGCATAAAAATAGGAGACCACTGGTATAAAATAATAGGTCTGAGGTTAATTTTTGACAGTTGCTACAATTACTGCTGATACATTCTTTTCTCAGCTTTAGAAATTGTATTATAAAATTCAATATAATAACAAGGCAATAATCATACGCTCTGCATCTCTTGTATGAATAACCTGTGGTAACACTTTAACGGTAAATTTAATTATGTTAAAATATTTCACTCCTGCCTTCTTCACAATGTTTTTGTTAAAATAAGAAGAGCCAGAATGTCTCAGACCCTCGAGCCCTGGAAACAACCCTGTACAATTTCTCTGCACCCATTCTAATTTGACAACATCTTTCCTCTGACATGGTGCCCAGAACTGAACACAATATTCTAAACCCGACCTCACCAACATCCTATATAATTACAACATGATTTCCCAACTTCTATACTAAATACTCTGACTGATGAAGGCCAACGTGGCATAAGCCTTTTTGACCTTCTACCTGTGACACCACCTTCAAGGAACTATGTACCTGCACTCCTAGATCCCTCTGTTCCACAATACTTTCCAGAGCCCTGCCATTCACTGAGTAGGTCCTGCCCATTAGACTTTCCAAAATACAACACCTCACATTTCTCTGTATTAAGTTCCATCAACCATTCCTCATCCCACCTGGCCAGCTTCTAAGAGGAGTCTTCCTGTATAACACAAGGCTGTATAGCAATGCAGCTGGCCGAGGCAGGGCAGAAGTAGCTGGCATTGGCCAACAACAACATTGTAAATTATGATTTCTGCGGAGATACCTGGGTAAGAACCGCTAATGGCTAATGTTGAGAACAATTGTCCTAATGTTCCAGAAATTGAGAAGCGTTTAAAAAATGAAAAATGATATAATTAATGCAACAAATGTAATTTATTAAGAAAATATCTTGAGAAGAATATTGTTTGCATTTTAGAACAAACATAAATAATTTTTTTAACGGTCTGCTTTATTCTTCTCTTTTCCTTGCAGCCATAAAGTCACCATTCAAATGAATGGGTGAGTAAGTCCCACGGCAAGTCATACCAGTCACATGATCCACTGTGAGTGCTGGAACATCTCGGCAGGCATCTGCTCCATCATTGTGTTCATGTGGTTTCCTACAGTGAAATGCAGACCTAACAACTCCAGTGGAGATCACTAGTAATTTAAGGTCTTACACAAGACTTAATTGGGGAGACCATTTAAAACTGAGGTGAGAAAAACTTTTTCACCCAGAGAGTTGTGAATTTGTGGAATTCTCTGCCACAGCAGGCAGTGGAAACCAAATCACTGGATGGATTTAAGAGAGTTAGATAGAGCTCTAGGGGCTAGTGGAATCAAGGGATATGGGGAGAAGGCAGGCATGGGTTATTGATTGTGGCTGATCAGCCATGATCACAATGAATGGCGGTGCTGGCGTGAAGGGCCGAATGGCCTCCTCCTGCACCTATTTTCTATGTTTCTATGTTAATGAAATTACATAGGGTGTAGAGAGGTATTGCACAGGAATAGACCTTTCAGCCCACAATATCCAGGTCGAACATGATTTCAAGTTATAAACTAATCTCCTGCCTGCTTGTGATCCCTATTCTTCCATATCCATGTGCCTATCTAAAATCTGCTTAAATGCCACTATCATATCTGCCTCCAGAACCACTCTTGGCAGCGCATTCCAGGCACCTACCACTCTCTGTGTAAACAACTTGCCCCGCACATCTCCTTTAAACTTTGCCCTTCTCACCTCAAAGCTACGCCCTCCAGTATTTGACATTTCCATCCTGGGATAAAGATTCTGATTGTCTACTGACTATACCTCACATAATTTTATATAATTCAAGAGGCCTCCCATCAGTGGCTGATGTTCCAGATAATCCAAGTTTATCCAGCCTTTCCTGCTTGGTAATATTCTCTAATCCAGCATTCTGGTAAACCTCTTCTTCACCCTCTCCAAATCCTCCACATCCTTCCTGTAATCAAGTGACCAAAACTGCACACCATACTCCAAATGCGGCTTAACCAATGTTCTATAAAGTGGCAACATGTCCTCGTGAGTCTTAGACCTAATGCTGTGACTGGTGAAGGTAAGCATATCCGATGTCTTCTTTACCTTTCTACCTACTTAAGTTGCCACTTCCAGAGAGCCGTGCATTTGGACCCCAAGATCCCTCTGCACATCAATGCTGTTAAGGTCTTGTCACTAACTGCATTAACCCTTACATTCGGCATCCCAAAGTACATTACCTCACACTCACTTGGATTGAACTCCATCTGCCATTTCTCCACCCAATTCTGTAACTGATCTCTATCTTGCTTTACACTTGATAGCCTTCCTCAACACCCGCAACTCCACCAATTTTGGTGTTGCTGCAAACCTATGAACCAATCCATCTACATTTATGTCAAAGCCATTTATATATATCACAAACAAGTGAGGTCCCAGCACAGATCCCTAGGTACTCCACTGGACACTGGCCTCCAGGCCGCATCACACCCTTTCACCACTCTCTCTGCCTTCTCTGAGTAGGCCAGTTCTGAATCCAAATGACTAAGTTATGATGGATCCTATATGTCGTCTGGATCAGCCTACCATGAAGGTCTTTATCAATTGCCTCAGTAAAAAATTGCCTGCTCTTTTGAGGGTAAAAAGTGTATTGTTTGCAGAATCTGATCCAACAGTGTTATGTTTTTTTAATGGGGTATTTAAAATTTATGGGAGTTCGAAATCTGCCCTCTTATTCTTTCATCCTCTCACTTTCCTTTTCTCCACCTGAATCACCCTTCCATCTTTCCTGAACCCCGTCATGATGCCACTTTCAGACAAAAAATAAAGCTTGGAAATGCTTCCCTCTGTTACTGACACTACTACTCCTGCATTTTGTTTTAAATACCTGCAATCCCGGCTGAGTGGTCCATTAAAACAGATTAAAACACGACTGACTAAATGCTTCTTCCTGTATTTTCCTTTTTACCCTCTCCACCCACCCCCCAGTCCTACCCTGTGTCTCCCTGCACTCTTGCCTACCTTCCTTCCACTTTTCCCCTTACTTATTGTTCTTGTGCCCATCATTTGAGGAATATGTCATTCCCCTATCCCAATCACCATTTCCTAATTATTAACCAGCCTCTTTTACTTTCTCTCATCATCTCCTTAATTTTCATCATCTTTTTTAATTCCATATTAAGCAGTTACAGTATCTAACAAACTTGAGGTTTGTACTGGACTTTGCTTATTTTCATTGATTTCAAATGACCATCACTGAAATAAAGTGCTACTAACATTAAAAAAATAAGTATTGTATTTATATGGTGCATTTATAACTCTTCTAGGAAGTCTTAAAGAATTTTATGCCCAAGAAAACGCTTTCAAAATGTTAATAATAATAATAAATAATAATGCATTACATTTGTATAGTGCTTTTCTAAAAACTCAAAGACGCTTTACAGGGTTTACTAAAACATAGAAAAAAATTAATAAATAAGTAAATGAACAGAAAAGGAAAAATAAGGTGAGGTGACGGTCAGTGGTTGAAGGCAGTGTTGAACAGGTGAGACTTCAGTGATGTTTTGAATGGTGAGTGAGGAGGAGTCTCTGATGGTTTGAGGTAGTGAGTTCCATTTTGCAAATACAGCTGCCAGTTTCAGAACTACAATTTCTCATAATCAGCAATGGAACATTTACCAAATAATCTACTTTATGTGTTATTGAGTGAGAGATAAACATTGATTGGGAAATCTGAGATTTTCTTTGTTCTTCCTAATTGTGCCATAGACTTTTTTCTGGAAATATAAATGGAATATCCGTTTAATGTATCGTCAATTGGATGAAACCTTCCACAGTGTAGCCAACAGTCAGTACAGGCAGCGCCTGCATTACATAGGTGTTGAGTTTCCAGAACATCGTCCACAGCATGATTTTCTGTAACACAAAGCTGCTCATCTATATACCCATCAAGAAATGTGAGTTGTAAATAAAATAAAAATGACATACAATTCTGTGAGAGCTAATTTTATCCCAAATCTCAGATATTTGGGTAGTGATTTGGGAATTCCATGAGATCGAATTTCTGCTATCGAAACAGCCATAAAATAGGGGTCACCTCTACAGCACTGGAGAGTTGACATAGATTTTGCATTCAAATTTATGGAACAGCACTAGTACCTTCCATCTCAGTGACAACAATCATCTCAATTTCTTCCATCACATTGATTTTAAAATTACATCCAACTTCCACTCTGGAATAAGTTGACAATCTTTTTTGTGTTGCAATATTTCAGAAGCAATATTTCTAATGTCATTATCTAGCACTGTCATTAGTGCGACAGAGGTGATTTTCGCTCTGTGAAGTGGCGAAGTGGAACAGGAAGTCATTTACCTTAGCTTGCAGTCGGCTGATTGACATGTCAACAACGACTATGCTCAGTATCAAATTGCTGTTGCAAACATTCTTTTTGCAATCCTGAAAGGAAAAATCCCACTGACGAATCTCTGAATATAAGATTACCGATAAGATTATTTGTTTGCATCAAGCAGTGTAATTTACTGAAAAATAGGAAATTGGAATGTTGATTTTGGGGTACTTGTCTTATTTTTTGTTAACATACTAGCTGATTCTCCTTGTAAAGCTTGTAGTGAATGTATTTTGGACACTATACTTTCACAGGTGCATAAAGAAAACTGCATCTCTCACTATGCAACTCCTTCCTAGACACTGACAGACTTTTTCTCACAGAATCGCAAAATACCCGGTCCACTGGAGGGACCCAACTGATTCTTGTGTGGATAGATACAAGGTGCTGGAGTAATTCAGCAGGTCAAGCAGCATCTCTGGAGAAAAAGGATGGGTGACATTTTGGGTCAGAATCCTTCTTCAGAATCACAAGAAGTGATTCTTGCGTGGCAAGGTTTTACATATTGCAGAAAATGGTTAAAGTTCAAACTCTAATGTTGCATCTTTCTACCAAAGGACACAAACTGTATGCTTAACGGTGATGAAAATGCCCATTTGAAGTTATGTTACAGGACCAATGTGAATTCTAAGAATTCCCTGAAAAAGGAATAAGGCTATTTAGTGATCTTTCACGTGGATTCCTAACATTAAATCACCATTTTTTGGAATCAGTTTAATAATTCTACATGTTTTGTTTCCAATGTATTACATGAATGCAAACATATTAAACATATGGAATTAATTCAGTTAGTAATTGGAATATTCTGAATGAAATCCGCCTACTATGTCTTCCAACTCCTCCCCTCCCCCTCCCTTATTTGGCTCTATCTGCATATAATGTTCAACTTTCTTCAGTCTACCAACCACCCACAGGCTCCAGTTTCTCCACTCCACCTCTCCTCTTCGTACTGGCTATTCTTCGCTCCATTCTCAGGCCTGATGCTCAACCCACTAAGTTCCTCCAGCAGATTGTTTGTTGCTCATTTCTTCTCGTTGCTCATTGCTCCTTTCAACATATCACTCCATTCCTTTATACCTCAACTTTATCCAATTCTCTGTAATTGCCTTAATAGAAAATTGCCTCGGCCATTCTTTGCATTTTATATTCTAACGTTTTGGTAAATGAGTTTCTCCACGGATAAAGAAAAATGTTAAGTGCCGCAAGGAGGTAGATTGGAAGATAGGGGATACATCTCATGGTATTTGAGAGAAGAGTCTGATAACCCAGGGAAGAAGCTGTTCTTGCTGAATTTATTAATAACCATCTTATACCATGGGCACAAGAAGTATGATCTCCCCAAAAGTAAACATCATTTATTTACACACCCTAAAAGTTCATTGCGGAATATTAAAAATAGTTCACTACCTTATTTTCTGTTTTCCAGAGAAAAGAGTCCCCACTCAATAACAACTAGCAGCCTTATCACTTTTAACCTGGCATCATCCTCATAAATCTTCCATGCAGCTTTTCCATGCTCCTTTATCAATTTTGTAACAGACCAAAACTGATATCAATACTCTGAATGTGGTTTAATAATTTCCTACGCAAACTTGTTTATTTATCAGATGTGGACAACACTGGCAAGGTTACCACTTTTTGCCAATCTCTAACTGACCTTAGGAAAGTGATGGTGAGCTCCTTTCTCACTGTGAGATTTTTATGGTGAACATCATTGCACAGTGCTGATGGATAGGTCATTCCAGGTTTTGGACAAGCAATCATGAAGGAATGATTACTTATTTCCAATCAGGAAAGCATGTGACTTGCAGAAGAATGTTTTCCCTTGTCCTTCAGTTCATGGGTTTTGCAAGAGTTTTCAAAGTAGTTTGGTGAACAATGGTGGTACAATTCTGTTGATGGTACATACAGTAACCATGTTGCACCAGTGATGGAATGAGTGTTTAAATTGTTGGATGTGTTGTCATTCAAGTGTACTGGTTTGTTGTGGATGACGTGAATTTCTTGAGTGTTCTTAGAGCTACAATTATTCAGACCAGGGGAAAGTATTCCTACGCAGTTCTACTATGTGTCTTGTAGATAAGAGAAAGGCTTTGGGAAGCCTTTGGAGGAGTGATTTGTGTCAAAACTCAGCCATATTGGTTATTCACATTGTTATTTGGTCTCTCTTGGTGGTAGTTTTTGATGTCCTCCACACAAAGTATATATTGTGTTCTTGATACTCTCAGTACTTCTTCCATGCACTAGAATTGGGGTTATTAACTTGTTGATTTTTGTTTATTGTATGTTATCTACTAGTATTGTGCTTATAGGCTTGTTATGCTGTTCCAAGTAACAATTTCATTGTTCCGTTGTTGGTATAATAACCAAGCACGACATCCGGAGGCTGCAACGGATCGTTCGCACGGCTGAGAAGGTTGTTGGCTGCAACCTTCCCCCCATTGACGAACTGTACACTGCAAGGGCCAGGAAGCGAGAGGGCAAGATCATCTCTGACCCCTCTCACCCTGGCCACAAACTCTTCGAAGCACTTCCCTCTTGAAGACAACTCCGGACTGTCAAAGCAGCCACAGCCAGACATAAAAACAGCTTTTTTTCCCACGAGTGATAGTTCTACTCAATAACCAAAGTCTGTAGTCTCTTTTTTGCTCTGGTTTATTTTCACCCACATGTTTAGACCGTAATGTTGTATCCTTATTGTTTTGATGTGGTTATGCTTTATTCTTAATTGTTAACTGTATGTTTGTGTTGTCATTTGTGAGCGGAGCACCAAGGCACATTCCTTGTATATGCATACTTGGCCAATAAACTCATTCATTCATTCATTCATTCATTCATTCATTCAATATGACAATTAAATGCTCTCAACTCTCTTGACATGTGTTGCTCATAATGAAAGATTCCCACCTGTGGGAGGATGGTAGATGACAATCAGTGCAAGTTTCTTGCTCACGTTGAACCTGATGCCAGAAGGGTGGCTCGGCGGTAGAGCTGCTGCCTCAGAGGGCAAGAGACCCGGGTTTGATCCTGACTACGGGTGCTGTCTGTGCAGAGTTTGTACATTCTCCCTGTGACCGCAAGAGTTTTCTCTGGGTGCTCTGGTTTCCTCCCACATTTCAAAGATGTGCAGGTTTGAAGGTTAATTGGCTTCTGTAAATGGCCCCTAGTGTGTAGGATACGAAAGTGTGATAACATGGAACAAGTGTACTGGCGATCGATGGTCGGAGAGGATTCAGAGGGCCTGTTTCCTTGTTGCATTTCTAAACTAAACTAAAAATTAATGGAATCTGGAATCTATGCCAAACTCGTTCATCTGTTCATCAGATTCAGGGATGCAGACAATATTGTGCATTCTGATAGAATATTTTAGAACGAGACACAAGAGACTGCAGATGCTGGAATCTTGAGCAAAACACTGAATGTTGGAGTAACTCAGCAGGTCAGAAAGCATGTGTGGAGGGAATGGACAGGCAACGTTTTTCGGGTCGGGACCTTTCTTCAGACTTCAAATATTTAAGAACAATGTGTTTACATTTTGCAGGTCCCCCCAGCACTTTTTTAGTGCAACGTGTACAATTGCCACCGTTAATTGGTCAGTGTTGTGATATCTCAACAAAGCAGGCAGATAACTCATTCAGTGAGGTTGGCCCCCACCTCGTCTCAGGTGTTGGACTGGGGATTGGCAGCGTCTCCTGCCGAGGTGGGAGAAGGGGCGGTCCGCGTCCAAACTTCCTGGCCGGCGGCAGCGGTGCAAAGGGGAAAGTGGGCGGCTTGCTGCAGCCGGCCAGGGCGGGCGCTGGGTGGGAGAGAGCAAGAGGGCGCTGTGGCTGACGAGAAGGGAGGAAAGCATGAGCTAGAGAGCTGGGAGAGCTAGAGAGGCGCTGTTGGCAAGCTGCAGCTCAGGAACAGCCGAAGGGGGAGGCGCTGCGCAGCGGCTGAGGCTGAGGGCAGGCAGCGGTGGAGCGGAGTGGAGCGTAGCGTCGAGTCCAGCAGCACCAGCAGCAGTAGGAGGAGGAGGGATGCACCGACTCCCCAGCCCCAGAGCGAACTCGCAGCGCCCTGTCCACAGACACAGGCACCCGCCCACAACACCCACTTTATAATCAGTGCAGTTGTCGGTGTTGGGGGACAGGCGAGGGGAGGTGCAGGTGGATGCAATACCTCCGCTCCATTTTCCTTGCCAGTATAAGGCTGGAGAACACCAGGAGCGGTGACAGGAAGGAAAGCGCCCTTTACCTCCTCCAGCAAAAGCAACGTGAACCGAATGGAGGCAAGGAAGGCAAGGCGGGGAGGCGGTCAAGAGTGAAAAGTTTATCTAGCTCGGCCGGCCGGGGGGGCAGCTGCTGCTGGTTCTCTTCTCGATCACATCTCGCTGTTAAAACCAGCCTTGTAAAATCATACAATTCAAAGCAGTATTGGGTGCATTAACTTTGTCAATTTGGAAGATATTGTGGAGATGTCTGTGGGCATCCTGGGATGTGCCGGCGTGGTGGTGCTGCTGCTGAAGGGGTCAGAGCAGAGGAATGGTTGTGACTGAAGCCCCCTCGCCGGCTGCAAACAGGGGGGTCCCGCAGACCGACCTGGTGGAGGTTTGATTTTGCCCGCGGACACATTTGGGGACGGCTGCCTGCCTGCCTGCCTCTGCCGACGGACTGTCACCTGGGGGTTGCAGAGTGGATGCAAGGTCAGGATGCACTCGGCTATCTACAGAGCGAGAGCAGAGAAGCAGAAGGGGAAGCGCGGTTGTGTGAGTGTGGAAGTGTCCCTGCTGGGCGGCGCGCCGTGGGGATTCACACTGAAAGGTGGCCTTGAACACGGGGAGCCGCTGGTCATATCCAAGGTAAGGCCACTCGCACAGGCGCGGAAAGAGAAACGTGCATCCATCCCACTTTCCCGCAGCCTGATCCCGCTTATTTTCAATCACTAGCAGGATTTCGTACAAGGGGACGTGACATTTAGAAAAAACATTTAGCTGGTGTTGGTGGAAAACACAATTTAAAACGCCGACTTTGAGTATGGTTGGTTTCAGTACACTGCCATGTCTGTTGGCGGGTGTCACATTTACTGCCCTTGTACGTGTTGGGAAAGGGAGCAGAATGAATGAGATGAGATTAATTGGAGGCGGGGTTATCCTCACCGGAGCGCGTCTTTCCCTCGGAATAAAGAGCAAGGAAGGGAGATGGAACTTCTGTGATGAATTAATGAGGAGAAGGGATCCGGTTTCCACAACAACCCACTGCTTTAATGGCAAACACGCCGCGTGTGTGTGTGTGTGTGTGTGAGAGAGAGAGTCTTGCCACTGGGAGCTGCATCACTTGGATGCACTCGCATACCAGCACATTGTGGCACCCGAACCTGCGCCCAGGTTCACCCAACAGGTCGGTTGACAAAAGTGCAGAAACAGCAGCATTATTGAAAATACCTGCAATACCGAATGGCAGCATTTTGCTGACTACTTCGTTAAAGACGTTGAACAGTAGTTGGCTGAATAGATCAGGTTATTTCTTCAATCTGTTGATTACTGGCTCCATGGATTAAAAAATTGCAATGTTTTCATGATTTCCCCATTTGTCTTCATCTTTTTGAGTTTTGTCAGGACGAGTAGAACAGGTGCAAAATTTACCTTGATCCTAAAAGCAAAAATCAAACTGCTGTTGCTCCAGCAGTTTTTGTTTTTGCTCCGGATTCTAACATCTGCAGTCCTTTGTGTTCTAACTTTAGTTGCTTTTGGTTGAGAGGAGAAACTCTATCTGTCATCCCTGTCTGCTTCAGCATCTGTCAGAATAGTGCCAAAATATTGTGTAGGAAGGAACTAGGGATGCTGGTTTACACCAAAGATAGACACAAAATGCTGGAGTAACTCAGCGGGTCAGGCAGCATCTCTTCAGACCCATACCTCTAGTTTCTCTCGCCCCTGACTCTCAGTCTGAAGAAGGGTCTCGATTTAAAACGTCACCTATTCCTTTTCTTCAGAGATACTGCCTGACTCACTGAGTTACTTCAGCATTTTGTGTCTATCTTCAGTGCCAACCGATTATTCACCTGAGGACACTTTGCAGCATAGTTGCAGCAGTTTTCTAATGGAGTTTGACCGATAGACAGTGGAGTCTGAAGAAGGGTCTCGCCCCGAAACGTCGCCCATTCCTTCTCTCCTGAGGTGCTGCCTGACCTGAGTTACTCCAGCATTTTGTGAATAAAGACCGATAGACAGTAATCGTATTATGATGCGCAATGAGTTTTCTCTTAGTTTTGTTTTATGCAATAAAATAAAACAATTATAATTTCACTGCCACACGTGTTGTGAGGCAACTTTGTCTTTGTGTAAATTGGTTTAGAAACGAGATAAATCGTGCTCCTGTTTAAAGGGCACATCTTTGCCCAATTGAATGTTAGAGGTATGTTTCATGCTTACGGAATAGAGATCATTTAGTTCATTTTCCTATCAATGAACAACAGCAGAATGACATTACCATGCCAAGACTATATCTGGGTGTTAGTTAAAATATACCCACTTGGGTAGTACAGAATAGACCATCAGCATCTTGAGAAAGGAAGAATAGAATGGAGAAACAAGGAACTGAGGATGCTGGTTTACCAAGGAAAGACACAAGATGTTGGAGTAATGCAACAGTGTCCTTGGAGAACATGAATAGGTGATGTTTCGGGTCGGGGTCTTTCTTCAGACAGACTTATCCAGGAATAGGTTGGAATTATAGCAGCACCTTGATAATGAGAGAGGGATGTATGTGTTAATGAGTAAGCTTCTCACATGAAGCTGAAGTTTAGCATTTGACTAGGTGTATCCATCAATACTTAGATTCAATGCAGTGTCATTTTATTTCTAAATATAGAACTACATATTACTTTTCATTACAAAATGAACTAAGCACTGGTGCATAAGGCAATTGTGCTCTCTTTAAACTCCTTTATTTATCAGGCAGGGATAATCAGTTGAGTGATAGCTCTTTCATAGTAGCTTGCATTAAGAGATGGGCTATTTGTGGCATGTCTATGGACATGAAGTGAAACAAATAATACAATAGTTATTATAAAGCTCTGATATTTATAAAGTAACATTTGCTGTTTTGGTAAACTTTAGCTCAGTTTCCAACCTAACTTAACATAACATCCACTGCTCCCCTGATAACTTGTGAATGTTTATGTCAATCATGGATCTAAATAATTGAATTCTAAGTCCCAGAAGGGAACAAGTGACCAAAGCACAGATCAAACTAGTAGTTATGGATATGGAAAATGCAAGCATGTGTCTATTCAATTCTCTCATTCTCTTTCCAAATTGCTGTGCACAGTTAATGTGATGAGTAAATCTGCTAATCACTTGTCTTCGGATTTCTACTGTTCGGATCCTGGTCTTTGGAGGCATTTGCTTGTTTCCAGGTATTGACGAATACACTAATGACCTTTTAAAGAATGGCATAAACCTGGAGAGAGTGGTTGCTGGACCTGACAGTGAAGGGGATTGATCAAGAGGGAGATAATGGAACAAAAGAGAGAGACTATTAAAATATTTTTTGAGCAATAGATATGTTTTAGTACAGGGAAACTTGTGAATTTCAAATTTCACAATTATATTTTGAATAGAGTAATTTTAGAGTCTAAAACTTTTGGGTACCCTATCCAGGTAGAATTACAGAAAATTAAGAGGTTAAATTGTATTTCCTAAAAAACATGATTTTTAACCCCTCATTCCAGTCCACACTATTTTCTAGTTCATTGTACAAATACAAATTTTATACACTTTTTTTTTCACATTTGTATCTATTATAATCTTAAGCTCAAAATCAGTTTTATTTTGAGATACAATGTGAAAACAGGCCAATCAGTACACTCGTTCTATCCTGCACAAAACAGGGACAATTTACAGAAGACAATTAACCTACAAACCTGCATGTCTTTGGAGTGTGGACAGAAACCAGAACACCCAGAGAAAACCCATACAGAATGTACAAACTCTGAACAGACAGCACCTGCAGTCAAGATCAAACCCGGGTCTCTGGTGCTTCTGGGTGTGTTACATTTACTTGTCAGGGTCTTGCAGTTGGCTTCAGACTAAGGCACAGTTAAAACCAGTGCAAGGTTTTCATTTTTTTTGCATTTATAGACAATAGACAATAGGTGCAGGAGTAGGCCATTCGGCCCTTCGAGCCAGCACTGCCATTCAATGTGATCATGGCTGATCATTCTCAATCAGTACTCTGTTCCTGCCTTCTCCCCATACCCCCTGACTCCGCTATCCTTAAGAGCTCTATCTAGCTCTCTCTTGAATGCATTCAGAGAATTGGTCTCCACTGCCTTCTGAGGCAGAGAATTCCACAGATTTACAACTCTGACTGAAAAGGTTTTTCCTCATCTCCGTTCTAAATGGCCTACCCCTTATTCTTAAACTGTGGCCATTGGGAACATGTTTCCTGCCTCTAACGTGTCCAACCCCTTAATAATCTTATATGTTTCGATAAGATCCCCTTTCATCCTTCTAAATTCCAGTGTGTACAAGACTAGTCACTCCTGTCTTTCAACATATGACAGTCCCGCCATTTCGGGAATCAACCTAGTAAACCTACGCTGCACGCCCTCAATAGCAAGAATATCCTTCCTCAAATTTGGAGACCAAAACTGCACATAGTACTCCAGGTGCGGGCTCACTAGGGCCCTATACAACAGCAGAAGGACCTCTTTGCTCCTATACTCAACTCCTCTTGTTATGAAGGCCAACATTCCATTGACTTTCTTCACTGCCTGCTGTACCTGCATGCTTCCTTTCAGTGACTGATGCACTAGGACACCCAGATCTCATTGTACGTTCCCTTTTCCTAACTTGACACCATTCAGATAATAATCTGCCTTCCTATTCTCACCATTTAGTTATCACTGATGAAAAATTCTACGACCATCACAAATTATTTTGTCCTGTATTCCTGCTGTGATAAGATAATTGTTTGCTTTACATTTCCAGCTGGGAAAGGTGGTCGACAATGAAAAAAGCCAAGAACAAACTGCTGCAAGAACTCAATGGGTCAAGCAGCATTTGTGGAGGCAGAGGCATGGTGGACGTTTATGGACATTGATGCAGGCGTCTAAACCGAAACATCGACCATCCTTTGGCTCCACAGATGCTGCTTGACCTACTGAGTTCTTCAAGCAGATTATTATTTTCTTCTTATTCCAACATCTATATTTATGCTAGAGCTTTTCTGATCTCAAAATGTGCCAAAGAGTTTTAAGGCCAGTACTGTTGATGTATGACCACTATTGTTGTGAAGAAAGCATGAAATCCAGTATGTTTGCAGCCAGGCAACAATGAACAGATAATCTGTTCGTGATGTTGATTGTGGAATGAATGTTGGCCAGAGAGTGGGGATTGGGGGGGGGGGGGGGGGGGAAGAGAGAGAGGGGAGAGAGAGAGAGGGGAGAGAAACCGGTTCTCTTCAAAATAATGCAGTGGGATCTTTGATATTCATGAGGGAAAGGAGCAGATAGAACCTCGGTTTAACATCTCATCTGAAAGATGCCAAAGACGTTGTTTTACAACAGTGGCTGAACTACTTCAATGCATCTGAAGCATTTTGTCACGTTCTGAAAGGGACATGAAATACACGATATAATTGCAAGTCTTTCTTTCTCCTCCTTGCTTTTGAGGGTACAGTGGGTCACATTTGTGTCAAGCAACATGGTGTATTTTACACTCAAAGATTAGAATTGAAATGCTTGGGAATGAACAACGTGGAGCCAAGAAGAGTCTGTCTCCCTTTAGTGAGCTTGTAAAAGTCTGAACCTCAGGCAGTCTCTTTCATAATAACATACAAATTTACAATTCGTGAAAGTTGTCTGAAGTCGGTCATTCATGCCAGAGAACGCACTTTTTATTTGCCCAGTGAGAAACGTTTCGTAAAAGGAGAATAAAAGAGAGTGCAAGAGGCTTCCATCCAGAATGATATGAAGGTCCATGTTTAAGAAGCAGTCTCATGGAAGCTGGGAAGTGAACATGCGGAATGCAGCTGGAATCCTGGCCGTGGTCCAGAATGGGCAAAGAAATGCCAAGAAAGCATGTGTAGCATAGCCAGCCTACTTTGTTTAAACTGTAAAAGGGGAATCTTTTTAAAGAACTTTTCCAGACATCCTCGCAGCCAATTTTACTTTAAGAGCTTGTATGAAAAATGTTTTCAATGCAAACTATTTAATTGGAAGATATTCAATACTGGAAATAAGAGGAAATGTTTTTTAAAGCTTCAAGTAATGGTAACTCTTAGAGTTGTACAGCATGGAAACAAGCCCTTTGGCCCAATTTGTCCATGCTGACCAGAGTGTCCCATCTAAGCTCGTCCATTTTTGGCCCACATCTCTCTAAACCGTCCTACGCATGTACCTGTCCAAATTTCTTTTAATTATTATTATATCTGCTTCAACTACTTCCACTGATATCTTGTCCATGGTACTCCTCCCCCTCCCACCGTGTGACATGTTTCTCCCCTCGCATTGAACTTATGCCATCTAGTTCTCGATTCCCCTACCTTGGGGAAAATGACTATGTGTAAGGTTAAGAGACGTGATTCAGATTTGTATTAAAAACAAATGTGAGAAGCTTATTTATGGGTTTGCATTTTTTAAAACGTGTTCACATCATACAAATAGTAAAATGTGTTTTTCCAGGTAAGTAGCCATGCATTAAACCTTTTAAAGTTTTTGGATAAAGAACAAAGCAGTGGTAAGCCATATAATCTGAACTTTTATTTTTTTAAACGATGGAATTTGATCATTTTGTGCAGATGTTCTCAGTTAGGGTCTTTCGACACTTGGGACTCATAATAATCAAACTGAAGATTGGAATGAACCTTCAAATCAAATGGATTGTTTGGTCTCCAAATCACAGTCACTGTTGTTCACAGGACCTTTTCCTTTAGAACATTTTGGGTGGATTTTTATAATTACATACATTTAGGGAGTCATTAATTTAAATTGGTCATGGTTTCACACTTTGTTTTGTGAAGTACACAACAAATCAGGATTACATTGGATATCAAGCATAGAAACTGGCCATTTGGCCCAACCAGCCTATACTGGTGTCCATGATCCACCTGTGATGCTTCCTCTCTATCTTTCCTCATTTAAAACAATCAGCATTCACTTGTAATCTCTTGGCACTCATACGTGCTCACAACCTCTTAAATTGATCAATACTATGTATTTAAACATTCCCTATAATAGTGATTTCCGCATTCTCGCCACTCTTTAATTGAAAGCATTTTCTTCTGAATTACCGATTTGGCTCTTTTAATCACTCTTATAATGATGGGCCTTTATTGTACTTTACATGATAACATTCTTTCTGAATTGATTCCATGAAAACCTTCCATAGATTTGAAAGTGCACAATTAGGTCACCCCTTAGCCCCCATTACTTAATAGAAAAGGAAATCCAGTCTGCGGTAGAGCAAAGCTTCTTTTATCGAATACATTGATGCTCCGAGTTGCATAGAAACCTTCATAATGGAAAACTAATAGTCCTGGGTGTGGAGAGAAGTGAATTCACTTGTGACCCCTTGTATAATGTGTTGGATGTATACATTTACACATGTGTATATGTATAAAATATTTAGGCATAAATTGCTTTATATAATTTTACTATAATGAAATTCATGTGTGATTAGCAAGTTGCTTGCTTATATCGGAATATTTCCGTGAAATTGACTTTATCGATATACAGTACTGAAATATTTACTGACTAATTTCTCACATTCATGAAGTTTCATGAAGATGTTACTTCACTCGAATGAAGGATGAGGGTAAATGTTCATGAACAAGATATTTTGCCAAAGGAATTGAGCTCAGACATATTGGCATTATACTTTAAACCAAATATAACATTAAACTAATTTAAAAATAACACAAAAATCTTCCATCTCAAGTCAGATACATTTTGAAGATGTGGATTAGTGTTCTAAGTGGATTCTTGGTGGGATTTCCAAGATTTGGTATTTTAAGTTGCTTGTGTTATCAGGTGAGTTTGTGGATGAAATTTAAATGACGATTCAGAAATGCAGATTACATGTTATTTTTCTTTTCAATTTCAGGCATATATAACATAACATAACATAACAACACTTTATTGTCACTCGGCACAAACACCGAACGAAATTTCAGCAGCCAGACACTGTAACACTTCCATTCTTTAAAAACACTCTCCACTCGCACTGAAAGATTGCCTTGACGTCAGTTCTGATCTTTAATGTGCACTTGACGAGCTAGATTAAGACTGCTCAGCTTCCATGGGAAGGTTAACACTGCCACTTCATAGGTGATCTTCTGAATTTGTTGTCATGGCAACAAGATGAGGAGAAAACCATTCAATGCCTTGATCTGTTCCGGAATTCAGTAAGATCAGACCTGCAGCTTAAAACCGACCAATTGCTCTGGATCTATATTTTTTTGTACCCTTAGTTGGCAAATTTCCATTGACTGTATATTGAAATTATTTACCCTACTTTTGCATGAGTTCCATGTCACGTTCATTCTTAAGTGTGGAAAAAATTGTCTTTTTCTCCTCTGGTTTTAAGTATTTCATTTTGTTGAAGACTCCTCAGCAAAAATGTGTGTATCTTATTAACTCCCTCAAATTGCCACTTGCTCAGTCAAATTGCCCCTTTATTTAATCCAAGGAATTTATTTATTTAATCCAGTTTATCCTCGCTGTATAACCACTCCCACCCCAGTAACATGCTTGTGAACTGATACTGCATTTCCCCTAATGCAAGTTTGAAGCTTGATACTGGGCTGGAACATTCATCCATGGGGAACCACTGATGCCATCCTTCTTGGAAGTCTGCTTGTCTTTGATTTCTGCACTTGTCCATTGAAACATGGAAGTTAGAGGGACGGTTACTGTTTGATTGTTCTGTGGACTTGTCTCTAGTTGATTGTTACACAAGGCAACCAACGTAATCAAGGACAAGTCACACTCTGGCCACTCCCTCTTCTCCTGTCTCCTAGCAGGTAAGAGGTATTGAAAACGCACACCTCCACATCCAGGGACAGTTTCTTCCCAGCTGTTATCGGGTAACTGATCTATTCTCCCAACAACGAGAAAGCAGCCCTGAGTTACGAACTACTTCATTCGAGACGCTCTGACTATCATTGATTGAGCTTTACTGGACTCTTTCTTGCACTAAACGTTAGGCCCTTCATCATGTATCTGTTCAATATGGATGGCTCGATTGTTATAATGTATTGTCCTACCGCTGACTGCTTAGCATGCAACAAAAGCTTTTCACTGCACCTCTGCATGTGGTAATAAACTAAACTGGGTGCATCATGTCTACAGTCCCTCGGCTTAATGCCAGCTGGGTCATAAGTAGCACAGCACCATTTGGTATCTCCTGCCTTGTATAAAAAGGTAGGTGGCTTGTTATTTTAGTTTATTTCTATTAGATTAATTCATATGTGGGCGTATTTAATATTTTATTTGTCAAGTTAAATATGTCTGAGTTGTTTTTAAATGCTTCAGATGACAGACATTTTTTAAAAAGGTTGCATTTCTATGAGCAGGAAGCTGTCAATGGGACATTGGAGGGTTTCTGGGCATTGGGCCTCAGGATACCCTGTTGAGGTCTCAGTATCACACATGGCCAGCTGGACCTCACAAGATGACCTTGGCAGTCAGTCTTCAAGGTCAATTGTCACCACTGAGTCAAAATAATAAGTAAATTTGTAGGAAAAATAAGCAAAGGGATGAAGGTCGGGTGGGTGAGCCTACATGGTATGTAATTGCTGTCACATTTTGTTGCATAGCATCTATTAAAAATAATCTCTAACAGCGAGCTGAATTTGCCTGGTGGTATTGGGTAAAGGTGAAAATTTTATTTCCCATTATATTTCATGGGGCAAGTACAGAAAATATTGATGTTGAAAACTAAATCCACATTGTTAATTTTACTGTAATGAATATTCCTGTGAATTTTTCACTGGTGCAAAGGATTTGCAAATATGATTTGCTGATTGGGAAAATAGTCAAGGTTTTAACCACGAAATAACCATTGAGTGTTTGTCAAATCGAGTTTTTGTTTCAGTATCTTTTTTTTTTCAAGCTTCAAGTCACCACGCTCATGGATCCTCATTTGTCACGTGATTTGTTATCAAATTATGCTGCGGTACTATACTTGGGATGTTATTTTGTGTTAATGGCACTGTTTAGGTGCAAACTGCAACCTAGGACCACCTTGCTCAGTACGATGCCTTCTGCATAATAAAGCATTGCAGGAATATTCATCTCAGGAAGTTTACATTAAATTATCATTTAAAGAAATAAGGGAATGAACCAAAAGTATGGCTTTGAGATTTATTTTGCAGCAAACAAGGGTATTCTGAGGTTTAGGGGTTTGAGAACAACTGTTAGGATATCGTCAGCAAAATATTTCAATGTTATTCGAGGAATGGAGAATACATAGGCTAGAAACTGGTGTAGGAGATACAAGAGATGCAAGTCTGAGGAAGAAACCTGATCCAAAATACCATCTGCCCATTTCTTTCACAGATGCTGCTTGACCTGCTGAGTTCCTCCAGCAGTTTGTTTTTTGCTCAAGAGCTGGTGGATCAAGATGATGAATTTAATTGTAATTGGAGATAATGATTTTGAAATTCAAGTATTGGAGTCATTAGGGCTGGTGATGACATGATGTGTGTGATAGTTTCAAACAATTTGCGAATGTTGGCAAGTGCTTCGAATTTAATTAAGATGGTGGTTTGCAAAATGATGGTTTAGTAATGAGTGTGGATCATGGAAAAGTTGAAGGTGAGGTGATATTGTGGGACTGAGATGTGTAATCCTGGTCATTGACTGGGTTGTGTGGTTTGAGTCTTTTTTTGTCATGCAATACACTTACAACACAAGGGGTACAGGTACATGATTATCACAAAGTGGCAGGTCAGGCGGACACTGGTGAAGGTGTTTGACATGTTTGCTTTCATTGGGAAGGGTATTGAGCACAAAGGTTGGCACATCATGATGCAGCTGTACAAGTCATTGGTGAGGCCACACTTGAAGTACTGTGTGCAGCTAAGGTCACCCAGCTATAGGAAAGATATCAGTAAGTTAGAGAGGGTATGGAAGAGATTCACCAGGATCTTACCGGGCTCACATGTATAGGGAATGGTTGGATATGCTGGGACTTTTTTCTTTTGAGTGTAGAAGGCTTGACCTTATTGAGTCAAAATCATGAGGGGTGTGGATAAAGTGTACGGTCAGTCTTTTTCCCAGGGTAGACTATTCTACGTTATTTTGTTTGTGTCAACTCATAAATGCTTTTGATCATTGGACTACATATAGATTTTTTTTTAAACTTGCATGTGGGGTCTTTTATAATGAAAATTATAATACCACAGTCACTGAGGTGATTGGATCACAGACGTTTGAGTTCTGAAGGAGACCATTCGGCCTATTGTGTTCATGCACAACAAACCTGGTTGGACTCGTGCCACTTTACTCTTGGTCTGCAGTGTTGAACATTGCATCAGGTGCTCATTCAGGTGGTTCTTAAATGTGGTGAGGGTTTGTGCCCCAACCACACATTCCAGACTCCTCCACTTTATGGATGTGAGAGGTTTTTCTAAACTTGCATCTAATCATATCACATGTTAGCTGGTGCGGGGAGATTTAAGTTAATATGTAATATTAGATGCGAGTTTATTCTTCACCTGGAAGAAATGTTTTTTTACTTATCACTGTATCTTTCCTCTTGCGCGTACATCAGGCTTCATTTAATAGATGATTTTGAAAGGTCTTCGCTCTGGAAAACCAGAGTGAAACTGTTCAATGAATGGATCAACTTTTTTTTTTAAGGTATTTTTTCGCAATTCTCTATTCTGGATAGCAAATTATGGTTATTTAAGTATTTGCATTTGTTACATGCAGTAGACTTGTTTTTTTGGTGCAGGCCACATTCTTTTTATAACTTGATTTATTCCAGGTTCATATTTAACTCACTAAGAGACCAGCATGTGAATGAAAAGCACTAAGATAAATTGTTCACAGCTGCTCCTCCATTAGCAGACAATCCCCCATGGTGGGTTTCTCAGTGTTACAAAATAAAAGCTAAGAAATTCCTCAAGTTTTAAAAATAGTTGATGGCTTCTTAAATGCCCTAATTTTAAAGTAAAGCACAAATATCTAAATATTTTAGACTGCAGGATTATTGCTTGTTGTGAGCACTTGCATTTACCCTACGTCTTATCTCCGATTGGATATGGGAATTTGCAAAATAATATATATGGGAACTTAGGGATGTTATGCAAAGTATAGACAAATTGTTAGCTCAGAATTTGCAGTAAATGACAAAGCATTGGCTCCATTTGCTCATCTCAAGGGAAGGTGCCCATAATGATCCAGTAACCTCAATAACACAAAGCTCCCTTTACCGACCTCATTTTGTTGGCAGGTCTTAGATCAAGGTTTTAACTTTCCTCAGGGGATGTGGGGAAGAGAACTTGCCCAGCCTCTTGGGCCATTTGTGAGCCAGGGGAGTTGAGGCCACTTGCTGTACACATTTTTGTCAAGGAGCAAACTCTATAGTATGAATTTCAATTATGTTAATTGCTCTGTGGTTCATTTTGTGAACTCTCATCCCAAGTGTTCCTTGAGTAATGAGAGCATTCACCCAAATGGCAATAGTTTAGTTTAGAGATACAGCGTGGAAACAGGCCCTTCGCCCGTCGAGTCCGCACCGACCAGCGATCCTTGCATATTAACACCATCCTATACAAACACTAGGGACAATTTACATTTGCACCAATCCAATTAACCTACAAACCTGTACATCTTTGGAGTGTGGGAGGAAACTGAAGATCTTTGAGAAAACCCACGCGGTCACGGGGAGAACGTACAAACTCCGTACAGACAGCACCCGTAGTCAGGATCGAACCCTGGTCTCTGAGCAACAACTCTACTGCTGTGCCGCCCTTACCTGAATACATTGTATCCACAATTTTGATGTGCAACGTAACCTGATGCAATTAGATACTCAAGAATTTATTTTCAGTTTTGTGTTGGCAAAGCATCCAATCATTCCCACACAACAAACCAGGAAGAAATTGCAGCGTTTATAAATAACGTTTTATACATTTTACAGAGGGGCAAATAAAGAATGGAATTATTGTGGTAGAAACTAAACTACAAACAAAAGAAATTTTGAAACAAACATTTGAGAGGATTATGATATAAATTAGATTTAAAACAAACAAATAGATTGTTAAAGAATACATGTGACTGACCACATTTCAAACTTAAATTTCATGCAGCAATGCACATTTTCTGGGTATTTTGCAATAAAATTAATTGTAAATATCATTCATATTTGAGTGATTTTTCCCATAGTGTGGATAACCTGTGGAGAAAAGCTGACTCATTGGCAGCAACTGCAAGATTATGGATGAGAGCTGTGAATATGTGGAAATCTCAAAAATACCGTTTCTTTCGGTAATGCTTTTTGGTTTTGCTGTTATTGTCATTGTCAAACCTGGGCCACAAATTAGAGTTTGTATGTACAAAAATAGAAATAATGTGAATGATTCGCAGTGCTTTCAACTCTCTGCCAGCACCCAGATTACACCATTAATTCATTGGTGTTTCTATCAATGCTAGTTGTAGTATCTCGTGTCACTAGGATTGTTTCAAGTATTCATGAAATAGGACTTCCCTTTGACTCGTGCTGTCAAACTGAAGAAGGGTCTCGACCCTAAAACGTCACCGTTCCTTCTCTCCAGAGATGCTGCCTGTCCCGCTGAGTTACTCTGGCTTTTTGTTTCTATCTTCAGTTTAAACCAGCATCTGCAGTTCCTTCCTACTTGTTAGAGATCACATTGGATGGAACATTATCGAAGCACACACAAATAACCATCAGACATAGCAGCAGAATTGGGTCATTCAGACCATTGAGTCTACTCTGCCATTCAATAATGGTTGAATGATTTTTCCTGCTCCAATCCATTCTCCTGCCTTCTTCCTGTAACCTTTGAACAGGTTAAAAAAATTAAATATTAAAAATTGTTCCAAAGGTAATAAAATACCCATCACAATGGAATTAGATACTGATTTAATGCTGATCTTTCAGTTTAGTGTTTAGACCTAGCTGGTCTTTTTTTTGTGCTGTTCTGCTGAATTTTCAAATTGGACATGGCACCATTGATCAGTCTATAACTGTGATGTGAAATGTTATCTGACCACTATTTTGGATGAGTACAGGAGATTTATCATGGTGTGCTGGTCATTTTTTTTTTACTCCCCAATCAACGTTACTGAAATGAGAAATCTTGTCGTTATCAAAGCAGAAAAGCAAACTGCTGCAGGAACTCAGTGGGTCAGGCAGCATCTCTGGAGGGAAGGCAACTCAGTGGGTCAGGCAGCATCTCTGGAGGGAAGGCAACTCAGTGGGTCAGGCAGCATCTCTGGAGGGAAGGCAACTCAGTGGGTCAGGCAGCATCTCTGGAGGGAAGTGGACAGGACCCAAAACACCAACTGTCTATTTCCCTCCACAGATGGTTTTTGGGCTGCTGAGCTCCTCCAGCAGTTGGTTTTCATTTTGCTCCAAATTTCAGCATTAGAACTCTTGTGTCTCCACCTGTTTTCAGGCAGTCCAGCTGTTTTCAGGCAATCATCCTAGCACAACTAGATTACAGTCCTGAACCATTATCTACCTAATTGGTGACCCTTGGACTATCTTTGATCGGACTTGACTGGTTTTACCGTGCACTAAATGTTATTCCCTGATCTTGTATCTATACAATGTAAATGGCTCAAATGGTAATCATGTATTGTCTTTCCGCTGATTGGATAGTGCGCAACAAAAGCTTTTCACTGCACCTCAGTACATGTGACAATAAACTCAACTGAGTTTTTATCAGGGTACTGTTTTTCAGACCTTGTGCACAAAATTAGCTGCTACATTTCCTGAAGTAGTAACTACACTTTAACAATATTTCATTTGCCACGGTATGATTTGGATATCGTAGAGAAAAACACCATGGCATTACATCCACATGTTGGACTGCAGTTGTCCGGCCACTCCAACAATAACCCATGGCATCAAGAACAAAGACAGTGGGTGCAATGGAATTCCAACATATTGGAATGCCAACACCTATGGGTTCCCCTCAAGTTGAATGTGATCTGGATTGGAAATGTATCACTGGTCCTTCGTGGTTGCTGGCTCTATATCCTGGAACATCCTCCCTAATAACACTGGGAGTTCCTTCAACAGGAAAGCTGCAGCAGTTTAAAAAGGTTGCTCATCATCACCTTTTCAAGGGCAATTCCCTAATTGGCAATATATGCCAGCAACATCTTGATCCTCAAAAATAAATAAAAATAAAGGTCTTTATTTACTTTCTACTGTATAAGTAATTGTAAAACATCTTTAGTGATGTCAGTCCAGCATCCAACTCTGTTACTTTTCATTATCTTTGTAGCACTTCTGAATTGTTCCACATTATCGCAAAGGAATAGAAAAGGTTCGGTCAAGAAAACCAAACCTTGATCACCTGTTTTTGCCAAATACATCTGTGGCTCGTGGACCTTTTCGTCTGCTGCTCCTTGGGTAAGGATGACATGTTAGTGCAACAGTTTTAGGTGTTCTGCAGTGACCAACCAGACACTGGGACCCAAACACACTTCCACAAATGGGGTGGGCAAATGGCTAGTTTGTAAACTGGTGTGCTTCTGAATGTTTCTGACGAATAGTCTGGAGGTTCTCAACCCCATCCTGAATGCTTCTTTTCACTAGTTTTGAGCCAGAGATTCCCAGGAGTCGGCAGCAATGTTGCATTGTTTCAAGCAGTTTAAGTACATTCTTTTATCTTTTCCTCTGTCCTCATGACAAAACCTGGAATAAAATGTCTTTTGCAGGAACCTGCCTGGATGCAAATGTACCCTATCCCCTGGAGCCAACTGATTATTTGTTTGCATCTCAACATTGGCCTGGGAATGTTGGCCTGGGAGGAGAAAATGTTTGTTTGCTTCTCCTGCTCAAATTTATTCAAGACAGCATTGATGGTACCTTGCTAGAGCTTTGAGGTGGCTGCTGTAGTTCATCGGGACTCTGAAGTGTTCTGGTCAGGGATCAATGCTGCTGAGTAGACCATGTGTTTTGTAACTGGTCTGAAGTCTTGAAACTTAGAAACATAGAAAATAGGTGTAGGAGGAGGCCATTTGGCCCTTCGAGCCAGCACCGCCATTCATTGTGATCACAGCTGATCACCCACAATCAGTAGCCTGTGCCTGCCTTCTCCCCACATCCCTTGACTCCACTAGCCCCTAGAGCTCTATCTAACTCTTTTACATTCATCCAGTGAATTGGCCTCCACTGCCTTCTATGGCAGAGAATGCCACAATTTCACAACTCTCTGGGTGAAAAAGTTTCTTCTCACCTCAGTTTTAAATGGCTTCCCCCTTATTCTTAGACTGTGGCCCCTGGTTCTGGACTCTCCCAACATTGGGAATATTTTTCCTGCATCTAGCTTGTCCAGTCTGTTTATAATTTTATATGTCTCTATAAGATCCCCTCTCATCCTACTAAATCCAGTGAATACACACCCAGTCTTTCCAATCCTTCCTCTTGTGACAGTCCCGCCATCCCGGGGATTAACTTTGTGAACCTATGCTGCACTGTCTCAAAAGCAAGGATGTCCTTCCTCAAATTAGGAGACCAAAACTGCACATAATACTCCAGATGTGGTCTCACCAGGGCCCTATACAACTGCAGAAGGACCTCTTTGCTCCGATACTCGAATCCTCTCGTTATGAAGGCCAACATGCCCTTAGCTTTCTTCACTGCCTGGTGTACCTGCACGCTTACTTTCAGTGACTGTATACAGGACTCTAAATATTCGTTATATCTATCAACCAAAGTCAGCTCTCACATTGAAGCAAATAAGAATTTCAAAGAGAGATAGGTGGAAAACATGGACAGTGGTCCAGAATTGTACTGTGAACCTTTACTGTCAGAGGTGAAGGTTGGTAAAAGCCTCTGCATCTACTGAGAGGATGGCTGTCAGGATGTGGCTGACAGTAGCTTTACATTTGTGCAAGAAATGTCCGTGCTGCAGAGTTGCATGAAATGAATTCTCCTTGTTGCCTGATGTTTGGATAAGGTGTCATGGTTTTTAGAACTTGCTCAAGGGTCTTCAAAGCCAGTCCAGGTTTAGGAGCATAACCACCATATTCTCTTTTCTGAGACTATTGTGAAAGTGTTGAAAGAGCCCTTTCTTCCTATGTGAGTGAAGAAACACACATGGGAAGAAATGTATGTTTTCCTGTTTACGTTAGGAAATAGGAACGTAATTCCCTTTTACGTTCCTATTTCCGTATCTTCCTATTTATGTTTCATGTGGCAAAATTGAAGATGAGGCTTGGATTATTTTTGCTGTCAACTACTTGTCTTGTAATTATTCACCTATAATTACAGGCCACACCTTATTATGCCACCTTGTACTAAATGTTATTCATGTTCTTGTGCTAAACGATATAGGCAGACACTACTAACACAAAGATAAACTGAGTTTTACTGCTATGCTGTTGTAGGGGGTATGCACACCTGACCATAAAGGACAGTGACGTGTGAAATGGTCTGGCCAGACCTTGCTGTCCTTATGGTCAGGTGTGCATACCCCCTACAAACAGCATGGCAGTAAAACTCAGTTTATCTTTGTGTTCTAGTGCCTGTCTATGTATGAGCTTTGGCCTTTAAACGTAGTGAAATGCCTGTGTATGTGCTTGCCTCATTGATCTAAATGAATGAATGAAAAGAGTTCTCATAGCGCAGCGCGTGTGTCAGCGTTTGATTTTAATGGTCAAAATGAATGCGACTAGAATCTTTGAATGAGATGTCATGATAAAGTACTTAAAAATTCAATAAATTCCGACACCTATTTTTTTTTAAATCACCAAAATCAACTTTATTCAAAAACAATATATTCTTATGAAAGATGGATAACTGCATGCCAAAATCATTTTTTTAAAAACGGACACTTCACACAATTGCAAAATATACCTAGAAATTTCACTGGATGGACCTTGCCTACAGTTTGTTCACGTGTGAGTTGTGCTTGTGACACCTCCACATAAGTGCAGGTTTTCGTTGGTTGTCTTGCTTGCCGTGGTCCCTGTCGTAGTGGACGTCCTAGGTAGCGAAGACTGAGTCGCCGGTTGTCGTCAGCTTGCCGTCGCCTATGTGGTAGGTTGTCTTAGCTTGTCGCGGTCATTGTCGTGGACATTGTTGTAGAGTTAATTTTTTCGGAGATCTGCTACGACTTTGACAGTCACCGGCAGTCGCCTAAAAAATCGCCTAAGTGGGACAGGCCCTTTAATTATCCATTCAGAATGTGACAGTGACTGTCCTGAAAATGCGAAAGAGTTATTTCTTTTGGATGAATCAACTAATTGACCTCATCTGTTTTAAAAAATAATTCTGATTCTACCTAATTAAATGTCTCTTCAGTCTGCCCCATCCTACAAGTAAACTGGGAAGTCCTAAGCAGGGCAAATGTGGTCATTTTTTAAACTGCCAGATTGGCTTAAACCCTAATTATTCTGCTTTTTCTTTATCTTTTTCCTTCAAATATGAAGTATTTTGAGCAATGTGACTTCTTTGAAACTGATACCTTTTCATGTACTGTTTCCCTTTAATGTTGTCTAAGCTGTTACGATGGAATCCCCTGATTTTTATCTTCTGTACTAATCAGCCCCTCTCCTTTAATTTTAACACCTTAGAAAACCATTCCTTTCCAGTCAGTTCAACTACATTAACTGCAAATCAAGATTAATGTTCTATATTTCTATTACTGATTTCTTCACTCTGAAGCAAAGAGCAAAGCAATTTCTGTGTTTCCAGACTTTTTCTGGTGCGCTTTCATTTATGGGTGTGTACAGGAAATCCACAGGAAAATGAAGGAGCTGCAGGAAAAATACAGAGAGAAACTGGCGTGTACAGGAAAAGCCTGATTGTGATCTAGGAACACCGAAGTCTGTGTTGTAACACAATGTATTTTTGTTTTTAATTTTCTTCTAAATGTATCTTCCTTTTCCTTACTATGCTTGCCTTTGAGTGAGCTGCAAATGTACATTAGAAAGACAGCAGGCCAATGAAACAGGCATGTTTAAACTATAGAAAGATGCGTTTAAAAGGAAAGCAAGAAATTACATTTCATTTCCCTTGTGTCAAAGGATGCGGGAATGATTTGTAGAATTGGCTTGTTGAGTCTCTGTGTTACAAAGTTGAATGTATCCCTTGGCAGGATTTAAGCTATTGTGACTTCTGTGCTTCTATTGCCCTAATCAGTGGGAATTCTGCCTTACAACAGATAAAAAGATGTCTGCTGACTTGAGCTATGCAGCATTTAAAAAAATTAAAAAAATCTATATACAATGTACAGAAAGGAATTTAGAAATGTAGCCTTCATAAATGTTTTATGGATGTAAACATATAGAAGTCACCATAACATTCAAATAATGAATAGGTTCAAACAATGTGTTTAAAGCCTTCTTTAAGAAATGCAACATTGCCATTGATTTCTGGGAACCCCTGGCACGTAACAGCTCAAAGTGGAAAAGGAGCATTCGGAATGATGTTGAGAACCTTGAGACCGTGTTTCCTCAATCTCGAGGGTCTGTCAAAGAGGAAGGACTTGAATATATATTTTGGAAATTCATTATGAAAGAATGGAACATGTTCACTTGTTTCAACATTTTTAGTTCCCAGCGAAATGGGAAAGAAATGAAATAAAAATGTTACAATTGAGTGCATCAAGTCAAGTTTATTTGCATATGCACAAGAACGGTGAGATACAGGGACAATGAATTACCTGGAGAGCAACATCACAGGCACATGGACTTGCATGGCACATTAGACATAAATTACACTCGCATTCTGCGAGTTCATAAGAAAGAAAAATGACTACAAATGACGACATTGATGCACAGCATAATTTTTAAAAAGTGTGTTCCAATGGCAAGGTAGGGTTATGGTCATGTGGGTTGTCTCAAGAACAGGATGGTTGTAGGAAAGTGGCTGTTCCTAAACCTGGTGATGTGTGACCTTGGGGCTTATGCCCACCCTGCCCGATGGAGCAATCAGAAGTGAGTATGGCCTGGATGGTGGGGACCTTCGATGTCGATACGTTCAATGGAGGGCAGGACTATGCCCGTGATGGACTGGGCTGAGTCCACCATTCTCTGCAACCTTAATAGTGATCTTTCAAGAATTACTAGAGTCAGGAGTGGTTCCAGACGATTGGAAAAATTGCAAATATGTGAAAACTATAAGCCGGTTAGCTTGACTGCAGTGGTTGGTAAGATTTTAGAGTCCATTATAAAGGATGAGGTTACAAAGTACTTAGAAGTTCATGATAAAATGGGTTGGTCAGTATGGTTTTGTGAAGGAGTGATCTTGCCTGACAAATTTGTTGGAATTCTTTGAGGAAGTAAATTGCAGGACAGACAGTCAGTGGATGTTGTTTACCTAGATTTTCAGGAAGACTTTGATAAGGTCCTGCACGTGAAGCTGCTAAAGAAGATGAGAGTCCATGGTATCAAAGGGAAGATACTAGCCTGGATTTCAGGTTGGCTAGATGGCAGAAGGCAAAGAGTGGCAATAAAGGGGGCTTTTTCTGGTTGGCTGCCAGTGACCAGCGGAGCTCCGCAAGGCTTGGTGCTGGACCGCTGCTCTTCACGTTGTATATTAATGATTTGGATGAGGGGATTGAAGGCTTTGTGGCTATGTTTGCAGATGATATGAAGATAGTTTGAGGGGCAGGTAATGTAAAGAAAGCAGGGACTCTGCAGAAGGACTTCACATTAGGCAGGAAATGGTTTCTGCTGCCCTGAGCTAAGAAGAAATTCACATTAGGCAGGCAATGGTGTTGGGTAGACTAATGGGACTGAAGGCTGATAAATCCCCAGGGCCTGATAGTCTGCATCCCAGGGTACTTCAGGAGGTGGCTCGAGAAATCATGGACGCATTGGTGATCATTTTCCAATGTTCTATAGATTCAGGATCAGTTCCTGTGGATTGGAGGGTAGCTAATGTTATCCCACTTTTTAAGACGGGAGGGAGAGAGAAAACAGGAAATTATACACCAGTTAATCTGACATCAGTGGTGGGGAAGATGTGGTGTACCATGACTTTCAGAAAGCCTTCGACAAGGTCCCACATAGGAGATTAGTGGGCAAATTTAGAGCATATGGTATTGGGGGTAGGGTACTGACATGGATAGAAAATTGGTCAAAGAGTGGGGATAAATTGTGTCCCTTTCAGAATGGCAGGCAGTGACTAGTGGGGTACCACAAGGCTCGGTGCTGGGACCGCAGCTATTTACAATATACATTAATGACTTGGATGAAGGGATTAAAAGTGACATTAGCAAATTTGCAGATGACACAAAGCTGGGTGAAGAACCCTTCTTCACTTCCTTGGTTTTGTTGATGTTGAGTGACTGATGGTTGTCTCTCCACTCAACAGGATGTTCTCTCTCTCCTCTAAGCTAATTCATTGCTTGCAATTTGTCCAATAACAGTAGAGTTGTCAGAGAATTTGAGCTTTGGAGTTGTCCTTAATCACATTGTCATGGGTGTACAGAGAGTAGGGCAATCTACACAGATTGAGGTCTGTCAATGAGGAGGTTGAAGGTCCACTTCAAAAGGTAGGGTACAGAGGCCCAGGTCTCGAAGTTTGTTGATGTTTGGCCGGGATGACAATGGTAAACATTGAGCTGCATTCCTTTTATCCATAAAGTCCAGAGTGGAGAGCCAGTGAGATGGGATCTGCATTGCCCTGTCGTGGTGATAAGCAAATTGAAGCGGATCCAAGTCATTCCTGTGGCAGGGGTTGATGTGTGCCATAACCAATCTCTTGAAACACATTATTACAATTTGATCGACTATTTTATCACCTTCAAGGGGATTGGGGGGCTTTCTCTGCCCATATGATAAATTGAGCAAGTTTCCAAATTGATTTATTCTACTACCAAACGAAATTGTGCACCTAAGGGGTACATAATGAACCTTCATTCAGCCCATTAGCTTAGTCCTTTCTTCTAATCGCACTCCAGTTTTTCTGTTTCTAATTTGAGTTTCTCTTCCATTCCAGTTTTTTTTAAGCATGACCTCTTTCAAAATATTTTGAGTCATGGCCAGCAACATAGCTCTTGGGATTTTCTCGTGGGGTAAGCCTAAGTAGACTGCTGTTAGAGTATCTAAATTACATTCTCTGGTTGCACAGTAATTGCTGGCACATAATTAGCAATTGCATTATGTGGTGCTGCTGCAAAAAAAGCAGCACAGTAATTCAGTTTATTTTATAAAACCCATGTTTCCCAAATCCTAGATCATTTTCCAATGTTCTATAGATTCTGGATCGGTTCCTGTGGATTGGAGGATAGCTAATGTGATCCCACTTTTCAAGAAAGGAGGGAGAGAGAAAGCAGGGAAGTATAGACCAGTTAGCCTGACATCGGTGGTGGGGAAGATGCTGGAGTCGATTATCAAAGAAGTAATAATGCCGCATTTGGATAGCAGCAACAGGATCAGTCTGAGTCAGCGTGGATTTACGAAGGGGAAATCATGCTTGACTAATCTTCTGGAATTTTTTGAGGATATAACAAGTAAAATGGACAAGGGATAGCCAGTGGATGTAGTGTACCTGGACTTTCAGAAAGTCTTTGATAAGGTCCCATGCAGGAGATTAGTGGGCAAAATTAAAGCCCACTAGAGCAAAATTAGAGCAAAATTGGGGGTAGGGTAGAAAATGGGTTGGCAGACAGGAAACAAAGAGTAGGGATTAACGGGTCCCTTTCAGAATGGCAGGTAGTGGCTAGTGGGGTGCCACAAGGCTCGGTGCTGGGACCGCAGCTATTTACAATAAACATTAATGATTTAAATGAAGGAATTAAAAGTAACATTAGCAAATTTGCAGATGACTCAAAGCTGGATGGCAGTGTGAACTGTGAAGAGGATGTTGTGAGGATGCAGGGTAACTTGGACAGGTTGGGTGAGTGGGCAGATGCATGGCAGAAGCAGTATAATGTGGATAAATGTGAGGGTATCCACTTTGGTGGCAAGAATGGGAAGGCAGATTATTATCTGGATTTTGTCAAGTTAGGAAAAGGGGAAGTACAAAGAGACCACGGTGTCCCAGTACATCAGTCGCTGAAAGTAAGCATACAGGTACAACAGGCAGTGAAGAAAGCTAATGGCATGTTAGCCTTCATAATGAGAGGAGTTGAGTATAAGAGCAAAGAGGTGCTTCTGGAGTTGTACAGGGCCCTGGTGAGACCATACCTGGAGTATTGTGTGCAGTTTTGGTCTCTAATTTGAGGAAGGACATTCCAAGGAGGGGGCAAAACGTAGGTTCATGAGGTTAATTCCCAGGATGGTGGGACTGTTATATGTTGAAAGAATGGGGCAACTGGGCTTGTATTCACTGGAATTTAGAAGGATGAGAGGGAATCTTATAGAAACATATAAATTTATTATGGGATTGGACACGCTAGATGCAGGAAACATGTCCCCGATGTTGGGGGAGTCCAGAACCAGGGGTCGCAGTTTAAGAATAACGGGTAGGCCATTTAGAACTGAGATGAGGCCGAATGGTCTATTCCTGCACCTATTGTCTATGTACAGTATTTGCTGGGGAAACCCATTTAGAGAACCTTCAGTGGGTAAGGGTCGTAATTCCCCTTTCCCCTGCTGTTACCTCATCTTGTCTTGGTACCTTTGCCTTTCATCTCTTTGTCCTTTGATCCTCCTTGTAGAAGCAGTTGTAACAGTGAAAGCGAACGTCATTCTGCTGCTTTTGTCAAAAAATACTCCGCACAATGCTTCAGGCTCAGCATCCAATTAGACATTCGTTTTGTCAGACCCTCCAGACTGGTGCCACCCCTGGGCATCATTCCCCATTGGATTCACACTCGCATGGCAATTCTCTTTTCGACTTTCCATGTTGTCCAGGGATGCTGCCTGACCTGCTGAGTTCCTACAACACCTTGTCTTTTTTCTGTCACAAATCAGCATCTGCAGTTCCTTGTTTCAATGATTTATGCACCTCGTTGTGCTTTAAAACCACCAATATCTCGTCTTTGATAATTCATATGATCTAAGATATCACAATTCTTACACTGCATTTCCATTGCTTTTGTTCTTCAGTAAAAATGGATGTGAAATACTCATTTAATATTGACTGTTCATTTAATTGTTCCCTCATCTCTTGACTCTGCACCATGACAGCTATGCTGGTCTTGAAGGGAACCTATTCTTATTCTTAATAAATCTGTAGAATCTCTAGGCTTTCCTTTTAGCTCGCCTGCCAGCTCCATTTCATGCCTTCTGGCCCACCTGATTGCCTTCTTAAGTGACCTCCTCCACTTGTACTTGCAGAGGGATTTATTTGATCCCAGCTGCCTAAATTTGATGGATGCTGCCATTTTCCTGACCAGTAATATCCTCCCTGCTCCCTCCTCTCTAACCTACACTTCTGTCACACCTTGGAATACGGAGCTGCCAGTTCTGCACTTTTCTCTCTGCCATATTCTGTAATGGCTGGAATATCCAGTTCTCTGAGTCAACCCACAGCCTGAGCTTGTCTGCTTTTCATGCTAAGCATCCAGCATTGTAATAAACAGTTTACACATGGTCTTTCCTCTCTCTTCCTGTGCATTACCCTGTTCTGTCTGCTAACCTTGCTGTTTTTCAAGATCACAATTTGTTCCCAACTTCCAATCTACCCCCTTTCTGCTCTGGGACACTCACTCCTTCCAATCTAGTTTAAATTAATGGCAGCTGATCTCCAAGAGCTGAGTGATAATTACAAAATTGAACTAGTAAATGTAGCTAATGTTCCTCAACTGTTTCAAATAGGTCAAATTGCAATGTTATTACTGTCATCATATCTCATCAATCCTATTAAATATTTTTAACATGATGTATGTCAACAATTCTGAGTAATGGTGTGGAAGTTTTAGATTAGTAGATCTAAACCATCTGCAAAGTAATGTTTAAAAGGAAGGAGAAAATTCAATTAAAAATATTTGACTAGTTTCTTAATCAAATTCTTTATATTTTCCAACTGAGAACTTAAGAAGGCAATCAGGTGGGACATATCAGACATAACATTTTTTTTTTCAAAAAGACCAATTATTTTAAACCATAACTCATGGAGCAGAATTAGGCCATTCAGCCCATCGAGTCTGCTCTGACATTCGATCACGGCTGATCTAATTTTTTCCCCTCAACCCCATCCTCCTGCCACATCCCCCCCCCCCCACAATCTTTGCCCTTGCTAATCAAGTTCACGTTCGCAAGTTATAGGAGTAGAATTAGGCCATTCGGCCCATTGAGTCCACTGCCATTCCATCATGGCTGATCTCTGCCTCCTAATCCAATTATCCTGCTTTCCCCCCAATAACCCTTGGCACCTGTTCTAATCTGCCTTCAAAATATCCACTGACTTGTCCTCCACACCCCTTTGTGGCAATGAGTTCCACAGATTTACTACCCTCTGACTAAAGAAGTTCCTCCTCACCACTTTCTAAAAGAGTGCCTTTTAATTCTGAGGCTATGACCTCTGGTCCTAAACTCTCCCACCAGTGGAAACATCCATTCCACATCCACTCTATCTATGCCTTACATTATTCTGTAGGTTTCAATGAGGGCTCCCCCTCCTCAATCTTCTAAACTCCAGCGAGTAGAGGCCCAGTGCTGTCAGATGCTCATCATATGCCAGCACACTCATTCCTGGAATCATTCCTGTAAACCTTCTCAGGACCCTCTTCAGAGCCAGCACACCTTCCCTCAGATGCGGGGCCCAAATTTGCTCATAGTACTCAAGAACCTATCAGTCTCAGCTTTTAAAATACCCAAATGACTTGGCCTCCACAGTCGACTGTGGCAATGAATTCCACACATTCACCACCCTCTGGCAAAAGAAATTCCTCCTCAACTCCATTCTAAAGGTACGTCTTTTTATTCTGAGGCTATGCCCTCTGGTCCTACACTCTCCCATTTCTGGAAACATCCTCTCCCCATCCACTCTATCCAGGCTTATTTCATAAAATGCTGGAGTAACTCAGCAGGTCAGGCAGCATCTCAGGGGAGAAGGAATGGGTGACGTTTCGGTTTCCTTCTCTCCTGAGATGCTGCCTGACCTGCTGAGTTACTCCAGCATTTTGTGAAATAAATACCTTCGATTTGTACCAGCATCTGCAGTTATTTTCTTACACTATCCAGGCTTATCTATTTTGGTTCATCCTCATCCAAGGGTTGAGCAATATCTGATTAGTGTGGAGTATGAAGCTTGCTCAATGATTAATGAATGAATGAAAAGTAATGTTTTGCTATCCTAGCAGGCACGTGCATGGAGACACAGGAGTTATAGCTGAAGGGGATGATCCTAAAATAGTAATGGTGGTTGTTTACAGGCCTTCTATTTGCAGCAAAGCGATAAAATATCAGAAGGGTCCCGTCCCAAAAAATCACCAATCCATGTTCTCCAGAGGTGCTGCCTGACCCTCTGAGTTACTCTGTGTCTTTTTTTTGTAAGCTAGTATCTGCAGTTCATTGTTTCTAGATTTTCCAGACTATTGGATGACATCTATATACTAAAACTCTCGTTTGTTATCTTGTTTGTGTCTGAACTTCAGCCAAAACGGTACACGATAGCACGACAATTTTAGGCCCACCATACTCACCATTGTCACTAGTGATAATGCAAGTAGTTTTATTGAAATCGGTGTTATTTTTTAAAGTTATTCACATTTTAAAGTTTAAAAGGAGGGGAGAGGGAGGGAAGGAGGGGGGTGAGGGGGAAAGGGGGGTGTGGGGGAGAAGGGAGGGGGGTTGAGGGGAGGACAGGACAGGGTGCTGCACCAATGCAGGAGAGGTTTGGGCCCAACGGGTCCACTTGGTCTAGTTCCTATTAATGCTCTCAATAAACATTTAATTCATTTTATTAAGATGTTAACAGTAGAATAATACAATTTCCAGTGAATGCTAAGTTTAAACAAAAGTGTGGGAAACGAGGCCTGGAAAGTGGGCAGGGAACATGAGTGTGGAGGCTGGTAACTACAGGACGTTAAGGAATGGGGGGACTTGATGGGTGGGTGGACTGCAGAAAATGTCAGCTGTCGAGCCATATGCTGAACTATTCTGAGTAGTCGGATAGTGAATTAGTGATGTATTGCTGTAGATTGGGAATAGCAGATCAACTCACTAGGAAGGTAGTGAATTCCTTGGGTGTTTTTGCTAATTTCCTGGAGCATTTATGTTCTAGAACCAATAAGAGAGAGTCCTCATTGTATTTTGTGAAGAGTTGTAGGCTTGATTTAATAATATTACCTTTCATCTCATAAACGTTGATACTAGTTTTGAAAAGGTAACTCACATTAAGACTGTAAATTTTGTCCAGGCTAATTTTAATGGGAAAATTTAGACCACCATAAACTTTTATCAGGCAGGTAAATATCAATAAAATGACGATAAGAAACAATATTATATTGCTAAGACGAAAATACTTTGTTCATGAACTAAAGCAGCCCTACTTGATTGAAGTGGTGAGGTCTATTCTGGAAGATGAAGGGAATGTTGATAAGATAAGACGGAAGTTTTTTAAGCTGGAAAAGGTGTAGAAAAGATTATGAAAATATTGTCAGGACTTGGGGGCATGAATGATAGGGAGAGATTGGGCAGCCCGGGACTTTATTCCTTGGAGCGCAGGAGGATGAGGAGTATAAAATCATGAGGAGTATCGATAGGGGGGAATGCGCAGTCTTCTAACCAGAGTAGGGGAATCAAGAAACAGAAAACATAGGTTTAAAGTGAGAGAGGAAAAATGGAATAGAAACCTGAGAGGCAACATTTTCACACAGATGGTAGTGGGTATATGGAACGAGCTGCCAAGGAGAGGTAGTTTAGATACTACAACAGCATTTAAAAGACATTTTGACAGTACATGGATAGGAAAGGTTTGGACGGGCCAAATGTGGGACTAGTGTAGATGGGGAATCTTGGCCTGCATGGGCAAGTTGGGCCAAATGGCCTGTTTCCATGCTGTCTGACTTTAGAGTGGGAGGATCATTCACTCTTGTGGAAAAATTGAGGATAAGAGCTCTCCGTCTTAAGCACGAGGTCATTCAAGTGAGATTTGAACACATTCCATCATGTACTGGGTGATCCACTTCAGTGTACTATGTTGTAGAATTTCACAGCTTCTATGTGCAGTCCCGGGATTTAAATGGCTGCATTTGGGAGTTACAGCCACCGACCGGCTAGATTATTGTCAACTGTTATCAATGTGAAAGGTGGGAAATTATGTAAAACCAGGTGAAACTGGTTATAGTTGAGACAGGTGAAACTGCCTGCAACACCAAGTGGTTCCTTTGATTTTAATGAGATCCAAACATTTGACTGCCTCAGGGCCAGATTAAGAATACTGATGGCTGGCTAGTCGATTGCAATGCTGTCAACGTACTTTTCTGTGCCTAATGACTCCTGTGCAATAGAGAGAAGAAGAAAAGATCATTGCAGACGAGGTTTGGAATTGGTATATTTTATCATGGATTTTGCAACTTGTGAGGAGATGTATTACAGGCAGATGTTGTCAGGTATACCAATCCTCCCTCCCTGGGTTACAGCAGGGTTTTCTACCTGAGTAATGGATGTGATCATGTTGCAAGTCGGAAATGTTATAAACAGTCCTCCCATTCGATTCCAGTGGAGATGGCGTGTTCCATAGGGATAGATATGCACGAAGTATAAGAAGTAAAGTGGATGAGCTTGAGGCTCAGTTAGAGATTGGTAGACATGACATAGTGGGGATTACAGAGACAAGGCTGCAGGAGGATCGGGACTGGGAACTGAATATTCAGGGTTATACGCCCTCTAGAAAGGACAGGCAGGTGGGCAGAGGAGGTGGGGTAGCTCTGTTGGTGAGGGATGAAATTCAGTCCCGTGCGAGGGGTGACTTAGGGACTGACGATGTAGAGCCACTGTGGATAGAATTGAGGAATTGTAAAGGTAAGAAGACACCAATGGGAGTTATCTACAGGCCCCCAAACAGTAGCCTGGATATAGGGTGCAAGTTGCAGCAGGGGTTAAAATTGGCATGTAACAAAGGTGGCCACTGTAGTTATGGGAGATTTCAATATACAGGTAGACTGGGAAAATCGGGTTGGTTCTGGACTCCAAGAAAGGGAGTTTGTGGAGTGCCTCTGAGATGGATTCTTAGTGCAGCTTGTACTGGAGCCTACAAGAGCAAAGGAAATTCTGGATTTAGTGTTGTCCAATGAACCAGATTTAATAAGGGAACTCAAGGTAGAGGAACCACAAGGAGGTAGTGACCATAATATAATAAGTTTTAATCTGCAATTTGAGAGGGAGAAGGTTAAATCAGAAGTGTCAGTGTTGCAGTTAAACAAAGGGGACTACGAAGGCATGAGAGAGGAGCTGGCCAAGGTCGACTGGAAAAGGATCCCAGCAGGAATGACGGTGGAACAGCAATGGCAGGAATTTCTGGACATAATCCAGAAGATGCAGGATCATTTCATTCCAAAGAGGAAGAAAGATTCTAAGGGGAGTAAGAGGCAACCGTGGCTGACAAGGGAAGTTAGAGATGGAATAAAACTAAAAGAAAAGATGTATAACATCGCAAAGAGTAACAGGAAGCCAGAGGATTGGGAAACTCAGGGCCCTGGTGAGACCACATCTAGAGTATTGTGTGCAGTTTTGGCCTCCTAATTTGAGGAAGGACATCCTTGCTATTGAGGCAGTGCAGCGTAGGTTCACGAGGTTAATTCCCAGGATGGCGGGACTGTCATATGAGGAAAGATTGGAAAGACTGGGCTTGTATTCACTGGAATTTAGAAGGATGAGAGGGGGTCTTATAGAAACATATAAAATTATAAAAGGACTGGACAAGCTAGATGCAGGAAAAATGTTACCAATGTTGGGGGAGTCCAGAACTAGGGGCCACAGTTTAAGAATAATGGGGAGGCCATTTAAAACTGAGATGAGAAAAAACCTTTTCACCCAGAGAGTTGTGAACTAGTGGAATTCTCTGCCACAGAAGGCTGTCGAGGCCAATTCGCTGGATGAATTTAAAAGAGAGTTAGATAGGGCTCTAGGGGCTAGCGGAATCATGGGATATGGGGAGAAGGCAGGCACGGGTTACTGATTGTGGATGGTCAGCCATGATCACAATGAATGGCGGTGCTGGCTTGAAGGGCCGAATGGCCTGCTGCACCTATTTTCTATGTTTCTATGTTTCAAAATTCTGTTGAAGCATTTAAAATAATATTTTCCCTTTCTTAATAATATGGCTGATATTAATAAAGTCATCCTGAGCCTATTTCGGGCAAATAATGATTCTCTTTTTAAAGGTTTTGCTGCCGCTGAGGTTTTGAATACTATTGGTGTTTTTAGAAAGAGTGTTGCTGCTGGCTTGTCTGGATAGGATTCTCAAAATGACATCAACCTGTTAACTGGAATGTGTTCTTCCTGGGTGTGATGTGGCAAAATTCCAGCTAGTGTCAAGAACAGTCGCCTGCAGTCTCGCAGCAGCCAGCAAATCCATCCCACCAACCTCTCAAATGCTCACTCGTGTGTACGGGCTGTACACAAGTCAGGCATTCGTAAGCTGGGAGTGACCTGTGAGCTGGTGCTGGACATTTAGTACACAGTAGCGAGCCATGCATTGAGGAAGATTATCAAACATAATTGTGTATTAGCCTCCAGCAACTGACAATTGTATTTAAAGCAAAGGAATGGTGTAGAAGTGAGTGAGGGAGGGGACAAAAATTGCAACTTTAAGATCTATTTGCTCATCTGTTTGTTTCCTATGTGCAGATTTTATTCACATTGGATATTATTACCAGAATGTCCATCATTCTTGGTGACTGTTGATTAGCAGTTTGGCATTAGTTCTGTGCTAAGCTCAGATAAGCTTGTATTACAGAAGCCTTATGTACTAAGGAACTTACTTCCCTGAGAATTTTTTTTAAATGAAGCACTTAAATTCCTGGGTCTGTTAGTTTAAAAGGCTCACAAGAATTCTGCCTCCCCCCCTCTTGCCTTTCAAGAAACTGCCAGATGATACAATGTGCTGAATAACAGGCAGCACAATGTGCTGAACGACACAATGTGCTGAATAACAGGCAGCATCTCTGGAGAACATGGATAGGTGATGTTTGTGTCTAAATTATGGTTAGGCTATGTTTTGGGCTGAGACCCTTCTTCAGACTGTGTTCGGGGGAGGGAGGAAGAAAGCTGGAAGAGAGGAGGGACAGGACAAAGTCTGGCAATAGGTCTGGCAAAGTCTGGCAATAGGTCTGGCAAAGTCTGGCAATAAGTCTGGCAATAGGTCTGGCAATAAGTCTGGCAATAAGTCTGGCAATAGGTCTGGCAATAGGTCTGGCAATAGGTCTGGCAAAACCTGGTAATAGGTCTGGCAAAGCCTGGCAATAGGTCTGACAAAGTCTGGCAATAGGTCTGGCAAAGTCTGGCAATTGCCATGAGGCAGAGTGAAATTCCATATTTTAGATGTTTTGCCAGGTGCAAAAGAGGAATCCTCACAAATACTAATGTGGGTTGGTGCTGTATTTAAGGGTTAGTTGCATGAGACTTGCTGTGCAGTTTGATTGCTATTACTCTGCCAAGAATTAGGAGTCAATTTGCAGTCCAGGCGATTAATTGGTTTTGAAAAGCTGGCTGCTCAGCAGCAAGCCATTAAACTGTGTTTCTCTTGAAGGAGTAACGAACGTTGATGACCATCGGGGTGAGGATTGTTCTGCACAATGGGATCACTGGCTTCCCCAAAGAGGAACCAAACAGTGTTCTTTTAGGAAGAAGATGAGGAGGAGTTTCTTTAGTTGGAGGGTGGCGAATCTGTGGAATTATTTGTTGCAGAAGGCTGTTGAGACGATGTCAGTGGATTTATTTAAGGCCGAGATAGATAGATTATTGATTAATACGGGTGTTTGAGGTTACGGGGAAAAGGCAGGAGAATGGGGTTAGGAGGGAGAGATAGATCAGCCATGATTGAATGGTAGAATTGATGGGCCAAATGGCCTATTTCTACTCCTATCACATGATCTTATGAACCATTTCACCTATCAGATTGCATGCCAGAGAATCAATTTGAAGCCATTTTTGATCTGTGCTGAGTTTATGGATTTGAGCTGGCAATCTCAGTTAATTCTTCATGAATTCTTTGCTGTTTGTTATGTCCGCTTTCAGATTGAATCTTAGAATTGGGTGCTGCCCTCTACCTCAGGGGGAACATTAAATGTCCACAATGATGTTCAAATGAGATCAGAGAAGTTCACGCAGTGCCAGAAGACATCAGAGCAGAATTAGGCCATGCAGCCCATCGAGTCAACTTCACCATTTAATCATGGCTGATCTATTTTTCCCTCTCAACCCCATTCTCCTGTCCTTTCCCCTGTAACCTTTGACGCTCTTCCTAATCAAGAACCTATCAATCTCTGCCTTGAAGATACCAATGTCTTGGCCTCCACTGCAGTCTGTGACAATGAATTCCACAGATTGACCTCTCCTGGGTAGTGTTTCTCTTTCAAACTATTTAGCCATGTAGAAGTTAACTGTCATTTTGACGATGGAAGGAGAGAGGGTCAGCACTTGGAGGATGGGGCAAGGTTCCGAACGAAGTTTAGAAAGCTCTTCTTGGAGAGGTTGCTTGAATTGGAACACCTCAAACTGTTAGGGTCAGCAACATGGAATTTACGTAAATTGCGAGGAAGAGGGGTTTAAATATTATCGACAGACATGAACTGGGACATTGCTTATCCTCGTAAGATTACATTCTCGTCTCTTTGGCTGACTGAAGTGTTAATGCCGTGGTGGTGTGGGGGGGAGGTGACGCATTTTGAATCCGTCTCCTGGTGGAACTGTGATCTGGGACTGCTCTTGCACAGCTGGTGGCTGCAGTGAAACTGCAGGAGTGAGGTTATTGCGACCCTCCAAGGGGCACGCAGTGGCAGTTGTCTCTTGGCTAAGCCGACCCCGCAATGCTGCTAAGGCAACGGGCCTTCATGGTCAGGCCAAGAACCCTGCACACAAACTGGGACTTAAAAGTTGGGCCAAACTAGCGACTCTGTATACTGTACAAGGAGGAACTGCAGAAGTTGGTTTAAACCGAAGATGGTCACAAAAAGCTGGAGTAACTCAGCGGGGCAGGCAGCATCTCTGGAGAGAAGGAATGGATGACATTTCGGGTTGAGACCCTTCAGACTCTGTATACTGTCTCTGTGTACTGCAGCTATACATTTGGACTGTATCTGAGATACTTATCCAAGATGTATCTAAGTGCTTATGTACTTGTACTGAACTGTATAAAAAAAGAATTTCACTGTACCTAATATGTTTTTGTGACCTTGGGCTGTAATTTGTGTAGTGACAGCCTTTCCATAATACCATATTGATTCTGAAGCCCTTCAGTGCATGAAAGATGTTAAATAAATGTATGTTACTTTTCTTGTTTCTTATCTTGGAATTGGGGTGAGAAGCATCAGCACCAGCTGCCAATCGTTGCAACAATGAACTAAGTCAAAAGAGCAGAAACCCATTGGGAGGAGTGAAGGTGTATTGCATTGCTTTAGGGGTATAGATAATTAACTATCCTTCCTTTGATTTTGGACTCAACTAGCTGTGTTCCATTCTTTTGGTGAGTGGATGAATTCCTCCATCTTGAGCTTACCTGTACTTCAAAAAAAAGATTCTCTGTTTTAAAATTAAACTCAGACCTACTTCTGCTTTTCAACTACACCTGCTTTCCATTTATTTACCATGTATTAGCTGCTTGCTCTTGGTTATAAGTGTTTTAAAAATTTATAATACTGAGTCATACAACATAGAAATGGCATTCCACTGCTAAGTGAGCAGCAATTCCTGAAAAAAATGGTCACACTATTTTGATAAGCTCTGTATTTAAAGGAAATGCATTATTAAAACACACTTCACAGCTTGTAGTGCTGCTGCCTCACTGGCCTTGATGTTGTGGGTGGAGTCGGTGTGGTCTCATCCCTAAGATGTGTGAGTTGACAGGTTAGTCAATGTAACCTAGGTGTTGATGGGTGATAAAGTTGAGGGGATTTGGGGGGAATAAAATAAGTATAGATGGCCATCAATAGGTGCTTGATGGTTGGTGCTGACTTGGTGGGCTGAAGGCCTGTCTCCATGCATTATGACCTTTTGACTCCAATATTTCTGGCTGGGAATTGCAAAGGCTGTAACAGCTTATTTTACCTTAATTAAGAAAATAAGCAATGTCGGTCCCCCCTTGATATTTTCCACATGTTTATCTTCCTTTAAAATTTGAAAAGGATACAAGTCACACCACAATCACACCTTGCACTAAGAGTTACTCCAGCAGGTGGCAGGCGGGCATAGGGTGTGGTGGACTGATGCCCGCCAGGTAAGGACACCCTCGCTGGGGGAACAGCAGATTACAGCATGATTTACTGTTCCCTTGGGTCTCAGTTGAGTAAAGTGAAACCAAACTACTGAGTATTTGTATTTTCATTCCAACTGGAGTATTCTCCCAACGTTGCATGGGATTAAGAAATGCAATACCCTCACGCCCTTCCACTTAATACTTGCAAATTGTAATGGGAAGAATCTGGACAACGTGCATGTTAAGTCAATGTGTAGTTACAATTTAAACAATCTCATCTGAAGTTAGTTTACATACCTGTTTTTTATATTTTGTTTTGAATATGATGTGAATGAAGTAAGGTTGTATTTTACGTTTATGAGAGGAAAATGGTATAGGGAGCCCACTGGCATTTTATGGTAAAAGTAATATTTGGTGATGAGTACCTAATGAGCATGGGTGACGTTTTGGGTCGGGACCCTTCTTCAGACTTCTTCAGTCTGAAGAAGGGTCTCGACCCGAAACGTCACCCATTCCTTCTCTCCTGAGATGCTGCCTGACCTTCTGAGTTACTCCAGCATTTTGTGAATAAATACCTTTGATTTGTACCAGCATCTGCAGTTATTTTCTTATACTACCTAATGAGCATGTGTCGATATGCTTTAATTCATAATTAACCACATAACTAAAAATATGCCTCAGAGTTAATTTATGTTAGTTCGGAAAGGATCTGTTTTTAGTCGGAGAGATCCAGTTCATCCTTTGGTCATGGATGCTGCATGTTTTGTGGGCATCCAGTCTACTGTTGACATATCCTTCAGTAAGATATAAATTCAAAGAATAGGCCAGAGATCACATTTCATGCTCATTGAATACAGTCATTTTACTATCTTCATTTTCTAGGCTTCATGATCCTGCCTAACTGAAAAAAATCCATGAGCTTGGAAGAAGTGCACAAATGTATGCGCGTGTTGCTACTGATGTTGGTAGATCTCTTCTGCAACATTAGTAGATGGAATGCAAGATCAACAGGCGCCTTGAAGGATTTTAGATTTGTTTCCATGCTGGATCAGAGTAAGGTTGCAGTGTCAGCATTTGTGTAATTTATAGCACAGTAACAGTGATTCCTTTGTTATTATATAAGTGTGCTGTATGATGCTGCTTGAAGTATGCGATCATTTTGATAAAACATAGTCAAATCCTGACAAAACTAATGTGGCTTGTAATAATTCTCAATGTGAATGACTAAAGTGTAATGGATTGAAGATACCGCGGCACGGTGGCGCAGCGGTAGAGTTGCTGCTTTACAGCGAATGCAGCGCCGGAGACTCAGGTTCGATCCTGACTACGGGTGCTGCACTGTAAGGAGTTTGTACGTTCTCCCCGTGACCTGCGTGGGTTTTCTCCGAGATCTTCGGTTTCCTCCCACACTCCAAAGACGTACAGGTATGTAGGTTAATTGGCTGGGTAAATGTAAATGTAAAAATTGTCCCTAGTGGGTGTAGGATAGTGTTAATGTACGGGGATCACTGGGCGGCACGGACTTGGAGGGCCGAAAAGGCCTGTTTCCGGCTGTATAGATATGATGATGATGATGATATCAATTCACTGCCAACAAATTCTCCAATCCCAGTGCTTCTCGGGCACACATGCAATTCATTTAACGGCACTTGCTCAACTGGTGTGGGAGGAAATCATGTTCGCATTTTTTTTACTAATACTATCGTTGAGATATTTTGTATCTCGTGCCTTCCCATTTATGGTCTGGTTGGGTCCTTTTGTATATCACACAAAGAAGAATTCCATTTGTATTGTTAATTGTTTTTTGGCTGCAGTTCTCGGGTCATGTGACATTATGGACCAGTCTAGACAGTGCCAGCTGGAGTTATGTTACAAATGATTGTTGCAATTAGAGCCAAAGATTTTAGTGAGAGCAATTGTATGTTTGGAAAGAGAGCTGGGCAATTTTTAGAAACATGAAATGGTTTATTAGTTTGTTTGCTGTATCCTGCTTGTACTGAAGTTATTCTGTAATGCATGATGAGATTCTTTTTGTAGGCATTCAAAATAAATAGGGCAATTTTAAAAGACATTAAATGGTTTGTTCATTTTGTAGATGTACCCTCCTTGTAGAGATGTTATTCTGTAACACTTGATGAGATTTATTGTCGGTGTTCAAAATAGTCAACTCTTGGATTAAGCTAAGTCTTAAGCTTATTGCTGTAGAACATTTTGTCTATGGCCAGCTCTATTTTGTATGGGTTGTCTCTGGCTCTGAACAAGTCGTATTGGGTTGAAGTTGAGATATAATTTAAATAGTCTTGATCAAATATGTAAGACTGATTCATCAGTCGGAAGAAGGGTCTCGACCCGAAACATCACCCGTTCCTTCTCTCCGGAGATGCTGCCTGTCCGGCTGAGTTACTCCAGCATTTTGTGTCTACCTTCAATTTAAACCAGCATCTGCAGTTCTTTCTTACACATGTAAGACTGATATTTGAAGCAAAGGGAATTAAGGTAGTAAGCAAACAGCGACATAGGGAATAACATGCAACTGAATCATCCTACCATACCCAGAGAGCAGACCTGAATTATCTACCTCATTGGTGACCCTCAGGCTATCCTTGTTTGGACTTTGCTTGCTTTACCTTGCACATTATTCTATTATGTATCTATACACTAAATGGCTTGATTGTAATCATGTATAGTCTTTCCATTGATCGGAGAGCACTCTACAAAAGCTTTTCACTGTACCTCGGCACACGTGACAATAAACTGAACTACTCGTGGAAGGAGTAATACCATTATAGACTGCATCAAACGTTGAAGCCTTAGAGTTTTTATGTACCTGTTTAATTTCCTTAATTGCCCATTTACCCTTGTCTGAAAGATCTACATGTATTAGTGCCACATGAAGCTGTGCAGAAACGGCTTTATGTAATATTATTTTCTGAGAAAAATAACCTCAATGTTTTCATTTACTAATCCAGAGACATTTTATCTCTTCCTTTCATTACAACATTTGTTGTATGTTGCCACAACTTCAGTGTGTTCATGATCTAAAATTTATGCATTATAAAAACGTTGAAAGTTTAACACCAATTCCCAGCACATCTGCTAGTATCTCCTTTTAAATTACTGCGGAGATCACTGAGGAAAAACATCTTTGCACATTTTCACTGTTTGGGCTCTGCAATTTGAGGAATCGTGACGTTGCAGGCAATGTACAATTTACTGGAGCTCTGCCCTCCAGTGGCATCTGGCCCGCACCCACAGAGGCTTGTGAGTTGGCTTAATTGGTGGGTATGTAGTAGTCAGTACCAGTTTCTTATGTTGAATGAATCCATGATATCATATGAAGAATACTTCAAAGAGAAAGTTATTTTATCAGTCAATTTTATCATCGCATCAGAGAAAACCCTGTTGTGGCATGACAGAAGCCTCGGGGCAGTAGGTTTACAAACTTTTAGGAAAGGTAGAGCCTTCTCTCTCGAATAAAATCATCAAAAATTGTATTTAGTTACCTGTAGAAATAGAGGGTTTCATTTCCCTGTGGGGGCAGAAATAGTTATTGCATTTATAAGGATTCATATGAAGAGTTTGGAGGGCTGTGGTATAAATGCAGGCAAATGGCAAATAACCAACTTGGTCGGCATGCACAAGGTGGGCTGAAAGGCAGTTTGCATGCTGTAGCCCTGACTCTAGGCAGTTTCTATACTACTATAGTGGAAACTCGCATGTGTTTCGTATCCAAATATGAGATAGTAAAAGATGGTCCAGATGGGCCCTGGTTGTCTTTTCCATCCCTGTATTTTTCCATTCTTCAGGCCATTTCTCCGTGGGGAAATTGATTTCAGAAAGTATGGGAATGGGCAAAGTATAGTTAGTAATGTATCTCTACTTCCTTTCAATTTTCCTATTTCCCTTCAAATTTTATATCCAGTATTATTGACATTAATGCGTTAGGTAAAGCTATATTTTAATTAGTTATTGTCCTGCCTTTCCTCTTTAAGCAATAGTTTGGATTTTCCCCCCTAATTTCTTGCATACTTGTGTATTTTAGTTTAAATTGGTTGGCAATTTGGCATGCCATCCTTAACCCTTTGCAGCACTCTTGGGTGGCTTAAATCACAATTGGACGGTTATCTCTGTATATTGTTGAAAGAATTTTAGTGTATGATCTCTTTTCGAAACTTACTCTCTTACTGCTCTGCTTTCTCCCTCGTGTATTTTTGTTTTGAACTCTCTTCCAGAGCCATGTGCAGGTATATGTTTTGTTTTTATCTATCTCCTGAAGGGAGGGTGGTGAAGGAGGTGTATGTATGCTTGCCTTCATTGATCGAGGCATTGAATATAAAAGTCCGGAAGTCACGATGAAGCTCCATAGAACTATGGTTAGGCTATAAGTTCATAAGTGATAGGAGCAGAATTAGGCTATTCGGCCCATACGATATGATAGAACTTTATTGATCCCAGGCGGGAAATTGATCTGCCAACAGCCATAAAAACACAGAATACATGAAATTAACGTGACAAGTGTAAATGATTGGGGATGTGCAAAGATTGGAGGGGGGGGGGGGAGGTTGGAGGGGGGGGGGGGGGGGGTTGGAGGGGGAGGGGTTCGGTGTCAGTCTAACCCACAACAGAAGGGGGAGGAGTTGTACAGTTTGACAACTGGGAAGAAGGATCTCCTGTGGCGTTCGATCCTGCATTTTGGTGGAACCAGACTGTTGCTGAAGGTCCTCCACAAGTTGACCAATGTGTCACGGAGGGAGTGAGCAGTATTGTCCAGGATGCTTTGCAGTTTGAGGAGCATCCTCCCCTCCAGGACCACCTCCAATGAATCCAACTCCTCCCCCAGGGCTTCTCCTGGGCAGGTCTACTCTGCCATTCAATCATGGCTGATCTATCTTTCCCTCTCAACCCCATTCTTCTGCCTTCTCCCCATAACCCCTGACACATTTGGAGTGTTGTGTGCAGTTCTGATCGCAGGAAGGATGTAGAGGCTTTAGAGGGGGTGCAGAGGAGGTTTATCAGAATGCTGTCTAGATTAGAGGGTTTCATCTACAGAGAGTGGTTGAATAGACTTGGATTATTTTCTCTGGAACATTGGATGTTGAGGACAGACTTGATAGCATATAAAATTCAGAAGCTTAGATAGGGTAGACAGTCGGAACCTCTTTCCCAGAGTGGAAAGTCCAACAGTTGAGGGCATAGGTCTGAGAGGGGCAAAGTTTATTGTAGATGTGCGGGGCAAGTTTTTTTACACAGAAAGTAGTGGGGGCCTGGAACACATTGTGGTGGTAGAGACTGATACGATAGTGGCATTTAAGAGACACGTAGATAGGCGCATGGAAGTGCGATGAATAGAGGGACATGGATTGTGTAGATACAGATTAAATCAGTTTAATTTGGGATTATGTTCGGCATGAACTTTGTGGGCCGAAGGGCCCGTTTCTGTGCTGTACTATTCTACGCTTTATGAAACTGAGACTGAAAGTTTCTTTCACCTATTTGACTTTTTATTTGTGTACGGAGCAGAATCATCAGCTCCTGGTTCATTTTAAATCTTCTTGTATGTTATTCAGTATGTCTCTTCAACATGTTTTCACAGGAGGAATTTGGTGGCAGAATCTGTGTTTTACTGGAGAGGTTTTAATTGAAAACGATTAAGATGCTTCTGAGGCAGTGTTGAGTTGATTTCTTGTTGATGATTAAGTAATTAGCAGAGTCATCATCCATAATTGATGAACAACACCTCCTCAATCGTGTTCAAGGGTAACATCAGACAGGAAGTAAATCAGTTCTTTAGACACCATGCAGACTATGTTTCCATTTTACTGGATTAGTACACTGGCTCAACAAGGATTGGACCTTTTTGTACTGAATGATTGAGCGGAACCATTTAGAGAATCTGCCCCTTCTATCAATTCACTTTCCCATTTTATTATGCAATGGTTAGAAATCATTTGTGTTTTAGGCTCGTTGTTGTCCCTATGAATTGAACCTTGTGAAAATGGTTCATACATATAATTCCGGTAAATTGCATGCCTGTGGAATCTGGACTGCCCGAAGTGTGTGCAGCATGAAGAATGTTATTTAATGACTGTGGGAAAAATGGAATTAAGTCAAAAGATGAATATGCAGTATCTAGTTCACTTGCCTAGCAAGATAGAATTTCACATTAGAAATGCAATCTGTGCAGAAGACCATTAAAATGCCAGATCAGCCTTGGGACAAATGTCTCTGAATCTCAGCAACCACATTTTTTTGAATGAAATATAATTGATAATATTAAATACATGCATGCAGATTGCCAGAAATTGGTGGTTTAATTGGTTATTTTAAAAAGAAAAATTCCAATGTAGGAAAGCTTTGTAGACTTGCCTGTTTTATTGGAAGATCAAATTTGCACATGAGCAGCATTCTCTCTGCAGAAGTAAGCTTGAATTAAGATAATGTGGTATTTGCAGGGACGGAATATATGCCAGAACATCTGTCTTTGTATTTCACTGTTGGATTCACCAATGATTCTAGAGTGAACTTCACACTCAATCTCTGTTTTTACCAAAGATAGACACTAAAAGCTGGAGAAACTCAGCGGGTCAGACAGCATCTCTGAAGAAAAGGAATAGGTGACGTTTCGGGTCGAGACCCTTCTTCGGACTCTAGTGTGTGTGTTAAAACGTGGTGGTAGAGTCGGCGAGCAGGAGGAATCACAGAGGGGGAGCAGTGAGAGAGGATGTTGCAAGGGGGGCACCAACCTTTATTGAAAATTAAAGTTCAGATTAATTAACTTTTAAATTTGTTTTCAATTCGCAGAAATGTAATTTTAATTTAAAAATGTATTTGTTCAATTCAATAAAATAGTTTTGAGTAACTGACTATCAGGGGTGAGTTATAAAAGGTTGTTGTGTCCATCCTGGGGGAAGGGGCTTTGATCTGCCGCCTGTTTACCGCTAGCATCTTGCTGCGTCTTGGGGCAGCACTGTGGAGGGAAGACCTCCAGTGCAGTAGATCTTGCAGGACCACAAAATATCTTGTAAAAGAGCTGTGGTGATCATGTAGGGTGTGAAGGTATTTATTCACAAAATGCTGGAGTAACTCAGCAGGTCAGGCAGCATCTCAGGAGAGAAGGAATGGGTGACGTTTCGGGTCGAGACCCTTCTTCAGACTGATGTCATGGGGGCGGGACAAAGGAAGGATATAGATGGAGACAGGAAGACAGTGGGAGATCTGGGAAGGGGGAGGGGAAGAGAGGGACAGAGGAACAATCTAAAGTTGGAGAAGTCAATGTTCATACCGCTGGGCTGCAAGCTGCCCAGGCGAAATATGAGGTGCTGTTCCTCCAATTTCCGGTGGGACTCGCTATGTAGGGTGTGAAGGTGGGACATCGGCGGGGTCATGCATAATCTGCCCAGTTCTAATGTCAGAGTAACCATAATGGAACACCATCATCTCTGGACCTACCCATCATAGTGATGGATGATATATTTGTGTGCGCTATTTTATTGAACATGTTCTGGTAATAGCGTAGTTATAAACTGATCCTACCAATTGCTGTGGAATTCACTGATAGGATCAGTTTTTCTCCTCTTATTCACCTTCAAATGTTTTCACCTAGTTTTATCCGGGCAGCTTTCCCTTTGTTCAGTATGAGGACCACTAGATTATCATAGCACAACTGAAGTGAGTGTTGTTGACATCACTGGTTATAGACTTTAGGCTCACTTGGAATTGGTGCAAACAATTTATAATGAAATAATGGGATCAGAGGCCAGGATTCCTGTCAGACCATTCACAAAATGCTGGAGTAACTCAGCAGGTCAGGCAGCAACTCTGGAGAAAAGGAATAGGTGACGTTTCGGGTTGAGACCCTTCTTCAGACTCGGAGTTTTCCAGAGATGCTGTCTGACCCACTGAGTTACTCCAGTTTTTTCTCTATCTTCGGTTTAAACCAGCATCTTCCTACATCTTCCTACTACCACAGGTCTAAGGTGGCCTGGCATCCTCCACTGTGCTGCCCCTGCTTATAAACTGCTCTTGCCAGGAAGAGTGAACTTCAGCAATCTGCCTACATCTCAGGCTGGGAAATCTACCAACTGAGCCTGCACTAGAGGACATTTTATAAAATTTAGCTAGGTTGGATGTATTTCATTGTTTTTGATTGAGGGTTAGTTTTGTAAATTTTTAAGTTTCAAACACAAATTAGTTAATTGCCATAAACACGGGTGCAATGAAATTTCTATTTCACACTAAGCTTGCAGAGTAAGCTGTAAAGATATAATAATGATAAATGCAACAATAAAGATGAGTGCAAAACACCTGAATAGTGTAGATTATAGTGCAAATCAGAGTAGTGAAAGAAACCTAATTGAAGTAGAATGATGGAATGTCCGAATAAGCTAGAGTCCAGAATAAGAACACCTCTGGGAAGGTATTCTTCAAGGTGGTGGTGGATGGAGGAAAAGATGGATGATGATGAGCAGGCTGGGAGCTTACCTCCTGTGCTCTTGAACGTGCTTAGAGGAGCTCTGGGTTGGCTGAGGGAGAGTCCCCAGGGCATGGAGGCTGAACAATGGCCGTCGGAGACGAGGGGCGATGCGTTTATGGGCCAGTATCGAGTCGTTTGGAGTGGTTGAGTTGGTGGAGTGGGCCGCTGGAGGTCCTGCTGCAGCCTGTGGCTCTAATAGATCGAGCGCTGTTCCAAGGTGCCTCCTGTGCGGAACAGAAGTGACGTGCAGAGGCAAGGAGCAGCAGTAGAGGACATTGACAAGTCATCTGACCAGCTGACCTCTGCAATTCTGATCCAGTGCTGCTGCCAGGACAACGGGCCTTCATGGACAAGTTAACACTGACATTTTATTTAAACTTTGGACTTGAAAGTTACAATAGTACGCCTGAAATATAGCTATTGTTGTGCACTGACTCAGTGATCTACTATCTTACACTCTTGTACTTAGTATGATTATACTTAATGAATAGTAGGATTGTCACTGAACTGTATGCAAAAAAGAATTTCACTGTACTCGGGTACACTTGACAATGAAGTACCATTGAACCAATGATTGGGATGCAGGTGTGAGAGGGGTGATAGGTTTGTTATTCTGATAGTAGGGAAGAGGTTGTTCTTAAGTCTGAATGTTTTGCTTTCAAGCTTTTTTTACTTCTCGCAGAAGAGAGAATAGAGAATGGCCAGGATGACGGGGATCTCTGACGTTACTTCCAGCTTTCCTGATATAACATAGTTAAGATGAGCTGGATTGAAGGTTGTGATGAGGGACTGGGCTGTGTTCATCACTCTCTCCAAATACACTGATGTGCTTACATTAGTGTGACAGAACTAGGTTCCGTTGCTAGTGATATGGATTCCAAGGAACTTGAAGCTGTCGACCATCTCTCAGGCAGCTCAGTTGTTGAAGACATGGTTATGTTCAGCCCCTCACTTTCTTAGGTCGACATCCAACGTCTTCCCCTCATGTTTAGGGCTAGTCGCCAATGACACAAGGTTCTTGACCTCCTCCCTGTGCTTCTCATTGTTGGTGGTCTGGCTGACAACCGTGGCATCATTGGACAACAGTGGGGGAATTAAAGATCATGTTGGCATTGCATTTGGCGATGGTGTACAGGGTGTACAGTCATGGTGTACAGGGACTAGAGCAAGGGACTGAGCATGTAACCCAGAGGGGTGCCAGTGTTAAGGATCAGGGTGGAGCAAATGTCATGACCAATTCTAAGCAACTGGGGTCTGCCAGTCAGGAAGTCCAGAAGATAGCTGCAGATGGAAGCCCCAAGGACAAGGTTCAGAAGTTCAGGGATAAACTTATTCAGTGTCTATAGGTTAAAAGCTGAGTTGTAGTTAATGAATAGCATCGTGACATAGGTGTTCTTATTGTCAACATGATCAAGAGCTGAATGTAGTGCAAGAGAGAAGGCAACTTTCATAGACCTATTTTTATGGGTCCAGATTGTTCAAAGGACTAGTGCAAATGTTTGCCATTACCAATCTTTCAAAGGCCTTCATTACTGTTGAAGTGAGATTTTGAAGATGTCGGCGAAGACTGTGGCCAGTTGATAGACACATTATTTAAGAACCTGCCTGAGCTCTCCTGGGCTGGCTGCTTTCTGAGAGTTTATCCTTATGAAAGCAGATCTGCCCTGCCACTGGAATATGTGGAACAGAGACAGCGGGTGGAAGGAGGTCATGCCTTGGTGAAACTTTGCCTATTGAAAATGGGCATAAAAGACATTAAACATCCAGTGGAAATGTGTTTGTAGCCTGTTTTGGTATTTGGGCCCTGCCATAGACATGGCATCCTTTTGATTGAACTGAGCTTCCACTCGTTTTGGATGTTTCTCTGTATCCGTGGTAGCCTTGCGGTGATCATGTTTGTCCTCCTTGTACAGTGCAGGATGATCATTCACAAATACTTCCAGTCTGGACTTTGGCAGAGAGTGTCGTTTCAGGTTAGAATAGACCCTGACTGTCTTTGCACTGCAGGAGTCAACACGTTTCTTGATGAAACTGTTGGTGACTGAGGTACACTTATTCAGGCTGGATGAAGTGGTCTTGAATATGTTCCAGTCCACCAACTGAAGGCAGTTTTGAAGTAGACACTCGTCGTCCTCGGATCACTGTGCTATATATAGTCTTTCGTTGGTGCAAGGCCCCCAACAGCAGCTGGGCGAAAGTCCAACCGCACAGCCTGCAACCGTGTGGCTTTTTCCCCATTGCCCGGGACGGCGGACAGGCCAGGCTAAAACTCCAGCGGACTCCCTCTTCCCTGCCGCGGCGCCTGGAAAACAAGGGCAACTATCACACTCCTTCCTCATCATCATTTTTCCTATTGGGACACAAGATATAAAAGCTTGCAATCACTTATCACCAGATTCAAGAGCCGTTTCTTTCCTGCTGTTATCAGCCGGCGAGAATGTTTAGCTCTTGTGACGTACGACCTGCACATGCGCAGTCGAGATAGCGAACTCGCTTACAGCCATCAGAGGATAGGCTAGTTTGGTTTTAGTTGATACTATAGGGACGAATGGTAGAAAAGACATGCCTTATTGTATTTCTCTTCCATGAATTGGCTGCATTGCCTCAGAAACATTGCACAATTTATTGCCTGGATTTTTCTGTGACCGTGGGGAAGGGGCAGGGGGCTGATGCTCTGTGATTAGCTTCCTGTTATGAAACAGGCACAGAACCAAATGGTCTCATTCTGTACTCTGGCTTCCAAGAGTTCTTCATTCCTGCACCAAGGATATTAAAGTGTATCTTAATATTTTAGTGTTTTTGACTCGCTGTCATAATTAAGTGGCAATTTATAATTTATCTATTGACAATGATTAAAGTGATTTGACAAAATCTGTAGATTTGTACATGGGAAGTTGTCTTGCCATCATTAGCCATGTGGAAGATTGCCGGCAAGCATTGTGTGTGGCTAATTTCACATTTATAACCTTGTTAAGAAACCATAACATACATCATAGAAGTTTATTTTGTTTGAATTTGGTCATTAATTCCAAGAATTTTTTATTCTTAAAATAATTCTGTCTACGATGGGCTTTTAGTATTAAATTAACTTCATGCTTTCTAGTAGACCATTAATAAGTAAATTTTGAAACCAAATGATGTCCTGTGGTTATATTTAACTTTCATATTATATTGATTTATTGGAAGTCTGGAGGTTGAAAAGAGAACAATTTTTTACATAGAATCTCAACTTCAACTAATCCAATGATAAAACTATCAATCCTGTTTATTTGTTAATGGCTCTCTGCCAGTTTAATATTTTGGAATGTTTTTAATAGATCAAAAAGTTAAAAAAATAACTCTTGAACTTTAGCATTTTAAAACCACTCCAGGCAATTTTGCCAAAACACAAAATGCTGGAGAAACTTAGTGGGTCAGGCAGCATCTGTGTTGGGAAAAGGACAGTCAATGTTTTGGGTTTGGACCCTTCCTGTAGCTCCTCCTTGAGTCTGAAGAAGTGCTCCGAATTGTCCATTACGCAAATGCTGCCTAACCTGTTGAGTTCCTCCAGCACTCTAGTGTTTTGCTCAAGATTCCAGCATCTGCGGTACCTTGTATCTCCAGTCACAGATGGAAATAGAGGCCAAGAATGAGATCCAAAATTAATAAATGAACGCTTTGAGGAGTATTATCAAGAGCTGTATAAATCCAAAGCTAACGGTGATATCAATGCATGGTTAAAAAAGTTGGACATACCAAAATTAGATAGTGCCTCTTGTGAGGCCTTAAACTCAGAACCCTCCTCTGTAGAAATCAAGGATGCAATTAGGTCGTTGCAAAACGGCAAGAGCCCTGGGCCAGACGGTTTTGGAGTCGAATTTTATAAGAAGTTTGCTGACCAGATAACTCCGATTCTGCACAGGATGCTCTCCCACTCAATCGAGTTGAAAAAGCTCCCACCGTCATTGTACAATGCTAATATTTCTCTCTTATTGAAACAAGACAGGGATGAAACCAATCCCTCCTCATACCGACCAATTTCTATGCTTAATTTGGATTTCAAGATTTTTACTAAAATAATGGCGACTAGACTAAATAAGTGTATAGAATCCATTATCCATACGGATCAGACCGGGTTCATCCCCAATAAGTTCTCTTTCTTTAATGTTAGAAGAGTAATGAACATTATGTATCACAAATTCGATAGTTCTTCCAAACAAGCCATTCTGTGTTTAGACGCAGAAAAAGCTTTCGATCAGGTTGAGTGGGGATATTTACTCAGAGTGCTGGAAGAGTTTGGTCTTGGAGCCTCTTTTATTTCCTGGGTACGTCTTATATATGCTCATCCCACCGCTTCCATACTCACAAACCAGGATAGGTCACCCCCTTTTGCCCTTCAGAGGGGTACGCAACAGGGCTGCCCCCTCTCGCCGCTCCTCTTTGCGTTAGCCATTGAGCCGCTGGCAATCGGTATAAGAGGGCATGCGCTTATAAAACCGATAATACTGGGTGGGGTGGAACATAAGATTTCGCTTTATGCGGATGATATTGCCATCTTTGTATCTGACCCTGAACATTCTGTTCCTTACCTATTCCAGCTTATTAATTCCTTTGGCGAGGTCTCAGGTTACACTATAAACTGGCAGAAGAGTGAACTTATATCGATACAGCAGAATTAGACCCTGTATTCTTAGCCAACATGCAGTTTAAAACAAATCCGGATAGTATAAAATATCTGGGCATTAAAATATCTAAAAACCCCAAGACCCTTTTTAAAATTAACTTTACCGAAAGGTTGAACAAGCTAAAGGAGAACATAGAGAAATGGAGAACGTTGCCTATTTCCTTGATTGGCCGCGTGAACGCAGTAAAGATGGTCTCCCTGCCGAGATTTCTGTATTTATTTCAGAATGTCCCTGTTTTTATCCCCAAATCCTACTTTAAGTTAATCGATTCTATCATTATGCCATTTATTTGGGGATATAAAGCACACAGGATCTCAAAAGCTTATCTTCAAAAAACGAGGGAACATGGGGGACTGGGGTTACCGTGCTTTTTATATTACTATTGGGCGGCCAATGTTAGAGTCATGGTATACTGGCAGTATGCATATGAACGGGGAGTTGGATATGACCTGCCACCTTGGCTGGCGATTGAAAAAAGCTTAACCCCAAAAACTTCTCTCCCTGCTCTCCTTTTTTCATTACCCAGATCTCTCACCTCTCTTAGAGAGGATCACTTCACTCTGTCCAATGCTCAGAGAATATGGCACCAAATTAGGAAAGCTTGTGAGCTTCCGAATACGTCAATGCACGCCCCAATCTGGCATAACCACGCTTTCCCCCCATCATTTACAGACACAGCATTCAAAGAATGGAGCTGTAAAGGGATAGTTACAATAAAAGATCTTTACATAAATAGACACTTTGCATCATTTGATCAGCTACAATCTAAGTTCTCATTGCCCAAAACTCAATTCTTCAGGTACTTACAGCTGAGAAATTATGTTCGACGAAACAATTCGCTTTTTGAGTCCCTGCCCGAAGACGACTTGTTGTCCAAAATTTTGCTGGGTCCCCCGGAAGCAAAGAACCTAATCTCATCGTTTGTAGGTATCTTTTTAAACAAACTAGATAAATCTACTTTAAAAATAAAACAAACCTGGGAAGAAGACCTTAACATTGAAATTGATGACGATGTCTGGAAGGAAGTACTGAAAAGTATAAAATCCTGTTCTATTAATTCTAGGCTACAACTGATTCAATTCAAGGTTATACACAGATTACACTACTCTAAGGTTAAGCTGCATAAAATCTTTCCTGATCTCTCACCTTTGTGTAATAGATGCAAGACCGCTGACTTGTCCAAAACTTCACAACTTTTGGTGTCTTTTATTTCAATGGTACTCCACTGTTTTAAACGTCACTTTAACTCCGGACCCTGAAACTGCTCTATTCGGGTATTCCACAACGCTTGAGAAGCTAGACCATAATGCTCGCACAATCTTGGTTTATGGTATGGTAATTGCCAACAGATGTATTTTGAAACTATGGAAATCAGACTCTGCTCCTCAGTTTGAGACTTGGTTAAGAGAATTAATGGGCATATTACACGTAGAGAGGTTGAGATATGAATTGTCTGGCAACCCTCAAAAGTTCTTCAACATATGGAACCCAGTGCTGCAGCATATTAAGGACAAGTAAAACTATCCCCTCAATGCCCTTCTTTGAATCCAGCAGTGAAAATACTGAAATATTTGACTTGTGAAAATTACCTTGCCTCATGTTTTTGTGCTTTTGTCTTTTTTTTGTTACATTGTAGTTATGTTTTTTTTAAATGTATTTTTATTTATTTATTTGTTTGTTTTTGTTTGTTTGTTTTCATGATTATGTAGGGAAGGGGAGGGATGGGGTTTACTGTTGTTGTTATATGCATTGTAATCAATTATAAAATAAAAAAAATTAAGAGAAGAATGAGAGAGAACGGTAAGGAGAAATGAGGATAAGTTCAAAAGAGGAGCTTCAAGAGTTTTTAATGTGTAATAAATGTAAACATGAAGAGATGGGGAAAGGTATTTCAGAATAGGACTGAGGAACTTGCAAGTTGTATTAAGGAGGGGTAGCAGGCCCCGTATTGTAAGCTAGAATTAGAAACATGGGTAACAAGGTGGAAAATATGAGGCGCAAGCCTTGCAAAGCAAGGGGAGATTTGAAACGAAGTTAAATAGCTTGCAAAATAATGCCACTGTGGATAATGGGAATAATGATTCAATGTGATCTATCATATCATCATATCATATCATATATATACAGCCGGAATCAGGCCTTTTCGGCCCACCAAGTCCGTGCCGCCCAGCGATCCCCGTACATTAACACTATCCTACACCCACTAGGGACAATTTTTGCATTTACCCAGCCAATTAACCTACATACCTTTACTGCAGGATAAAATGGAGGTCACTCCATATTTTGCTCTGATCACTTTGGGATGACTAAATTTGCATTCATCACAGGATTTCAGCAGTTGAAGTGGAGTTCAGTGTGTTTTCTTCTTTGGAACAAATATTTTAGGTGCAGATTCAACACTGAAAATGAAATTTGAAACTTGGCTTGGAGTTGAACAAGACATCAAGGATTCACAAGTTGTGGCTTTGAGTTCCCAAGCAAGTGGTGGAATCAGTAGGAGAGTCGGATGGTACAAAAACAGGGCCTTCGGCCCAACTCTTCCATACCAACCAAGCTGCCCCATCTAGGCGTCCCATTGGCCAACATTTAGCCCATATCACTCTAAACCTTTCCTATCCAAGTACCTGTCCAAGTGTTGTTTCAATCCCATTACACTACCTGCCGCCTCTGGCAGCTCATTCCATACACTCGCCCTCTGATTGAAGAAGGTTGCCTTTCAAATTCCTATAAAATCATTCCTCTCTAACCTAAAACCTATGTCCTTTGGATCTTGATTCCCCTCCGCTTGGAAAAAAGACTCCCCCCCCCCCCCCCCCCCCCGGTAAGATCGCTCATCAGCTTCCTATGTTCCAAGGAATAAAGTCTTAGCCTGCCGAAACTTTGTCTTTAGGTGAAGCCCTTGAGTACTGGCAATTCAGTGCTTTATAAACCAACAGTAGTATTTTGAAATCAATTCTTTGACAGACTGGAAGCCAGTGTAAAGACCTCAGAACTGGAGTGATGTGATCCACTTTCTTGGTCTTAGTGAGGACTCAAGCAGCAACATTCTGAATCAGCTGCAGCTGTCTAATCGGTTTTTTAGGGAGACCTGTAAAGACAGCATTAATGTAGTCAAGTCTACTGAAGATGAATGCATGGACAAGTTTTCCAAATCCTGCTGAGCCATAATAATAATAATATTCATTTATTGTCATTGCAACGAGTACAACGAAATTAAAAAATAGCCAATCCTGACGGTGCGTACAAACATATATGCAATAAATGCAAAAACAAATAAATACATAAATACAATTAAATACAATTATATTAAGTACAAAATTTTTTAACGGTGTTGCCTAGTGCAAAGGTAGTGTTCAGTTCTCGTATGGCCCTGGGGTAAAAACTGTTCTTAAGTCTGTTTGTTCGGGATTTGATCGACCTGAAACGTCGACCAGAGGGCAGATGAACAAACAGACGGTGGCCGGGGTGGGATGGATCTTTTATTATTTTGCCTGCTCTACTGAGGCAGCGTAGGCTGAACAAGTGCTCCAGGGAGGGCAGTGAGCAGCCGATGATCTTCTGGGCCGTCGTGATGACCCTCTGAAGGGCCTTCCTGTCCTTTTCTGAGCAGCTGGCATACCATGTGGTTATACAGTATGCCAGCACACTCTCGATGGAGCAGCGATAGAAGGACAACATGAGCTTCTCCTGCAGGTTGGTTTTCCTGAGGATCCTCAGGAAGTGGAGTCTCTGCTGTGCCTTCTTTACTGTGGTGATGGTGTTGGTAGACCAGGTAAGATCCTCTGCGATGTGCGTACCCAGGAACCTGAAAGCTGGTACCCTTTCCACACAGACCCCATTGATGTAGAGTGGGTCGTAATCTCCACTGGTTTTTCTAAAGTCAATTATAAGTTCCTTTGTTTTGGAGGAGTTCAGGACCAGATTGTTCACTGAACACCATGCTGCCAGCCTTTGGATTTCATCCCTATAGGCTGTCTCATCTCCTTCTGAGATGAGTCCAACCACAGTCGTGTCATCCGCGAACTTGATGATGGTGTTGGTGGGATGGGTGGGGGCGCAGTCGTGAGTGTAGAGGGAGTAAAGGATGGGGCTCAACACACAGCCCTGTGGTGAGCCGGTGCTCAGTGTAATGGTGGAGGAGAGGTGAGGGCCTATTTTGACGGTCTGGGGGCGGTTGGTCAGGAAGTCCTTGATCCATTGGCAGATGGTTTGGGAAAATCCAAGGTCGGAAAGTTTGGTGACCAGTCTGCTCGGGATGACCGTGTTAAAGGCAGAGCTGAAGTCGAGGAAGAGCATCCTCACATAGCTCCCCTGGTGTTCAAGGTGGGTCAGTGCAGTGTGAAGAGCAGTGTCGATGGCATCCCCTGTAGACCTATTTGCTCTGTAGGCAAACTGGTGTGGGTCGAAGGTGGGTGGGAGGCTGGCTTTGATGTGCTGCAGGACCAGTCTCTCGAAGCACTTTGTGATGCTACTGTCCTTTAATCCTTGATATATTCTTAAGGTGATAGTAGGCTCTTTGTAATTGTCTTAATGTGGCTGTTGAAATTCAGGTCCGAGTCCATGACAACACCAAGATTTCTGGCTTTGTCCGTGGTTTTTAACATTGCCGATTGAAGCTGAGCGCTGACTTTTAATCGTTCCTCTTTCGCTCCAAAAACAACTACCTCAGTTTTGTCTTCGTTTAATTGATGAAAGTTTTGGCACATCCAATCGTTGATTTGTTCAATGCACTTACTCAGTGTTTGTATTGGACCATAGTCCCCTGGTGTTATGTTATTGTAAATTTGTGTGTCATCTGCATAATTATGGTAACTTATTTTCCATAATCTAAGCCAGTGGAAGCATGTAGATGTTAAACAGAAGAGGCCCCAGAATGGAGCTCTGGTGAACTCCGCATGTCATATTTGTCCGCTCTGATGTGTAATTACTTATAGACACAAAGTAGTCCCTGTTTTTTAAGTAGGATTCAAACCAGTTTAGTACTGAGCCAGAAAGTCCAACCTAGTTTTGTATCGGTCTAGTAATATGGTGTGGTCGACCGTGTCAAATGCAGCAGAAGATTACTCATGACGAAAGATTGTGACAATTCTTTATTGAAAAGTGATTTTGTGGCACGGAGGTATAAATGAGCAATAACTGGTAAGTGCTAGTGTCAACAGCTTGTTATATCTCCGTCCCCAGACTGGCTTTAGTTATTCTGGATATAAATTGCACTTTGTTCTCCAGGGCTGAAATGAAATAACTCCTGCTTCCAGTGTTTATTTGAACAATATCTGGTTGATCTGGTATTGAAATTGATGAATTTACATCGTGCTCTGCCAAGAATGAGAGTATATTTGATAACGTCTAACAAACAGTCAGTTTGTGCCACTGAGAAAATCCCAGCTGTGCAAAACATTTAGTTCCTTGCACAATAAGACCATTTTTGCAGGAGGAATCTACTGCACTGAATCAAGCTATATTTCTCAATAGCCGGTTCTGAAACCAATATTCATCTAACTTTTTAGGTTGTCGTTCAGTGAACCCATATATAGAAACATAGAAACATAGAAAATAGGTGCAGGAGTAGGCCATTCGGCCCTTCGAGCCTGCACCGCCATTCAATATGATCATGGCTGCTCATCCAGCTCAGTAGCCTGTACCTGCCTTCTCTCCATTCCCCCTGATCCCTTTAGCAAAAAGGGCCACATCTAACTCCCTCTTAAATATAGCCAATGAACTGGCCTCAACTACCTTCTGTGGCAGAGAATTCCACAGACTCACCACTCTCTATCATCTCTCTAAATCTGAAATCATCATCATTGGTCCAAAAACGCTCACCAAATCCACCCAAAACTTCATCCTCAATATTGATGGTCTCCCAGTATCCACCTCCCCTCACATCCGGAATCTTGGAATCATCTTTGATCAAACCCTCTCCTTCAACAAACACATCAAACACATCACAAAGACAGCCTTCTTCCACCTCAAAAACATTGCCCGTCTCCGTCCATCCCTCTCCTCCACAGCTGCAGAAACCCTCATCCACGCCTTCATCACCTCCCGTCTGGACTACTGCAACAGCCTCCTCTATGGGGCACCCTCAAAAATCATCAGTAAACTTCAATACATTCAAAACTCCGCTGCCCGTCTACTCACCCACACCCCGATCCGTGACCATATCACCCCCGTCCTTTACAAACTCCACTGGCTCCCCATCCCCCAGAGAATCCAGTACAAAATCCTCCTCGTGACCTACAAAGCCCTCCATAACCTGGCCCCATCCTACCTGACTGACCTCCTCCACAGGCACACTCCCACTTGCACCCTCCGCTCTGCTGCTGCCAATCTCCTATCTCCCCCCCATCCGGACCAAACTCAGATCCTGGGGGGACAGGGCCTTCTCCATCGCTGCTCCCACCCTATGGAACTCACTACCCCAAATCGTCAGAGACTCCTCACTCACCACATTCAAAACATCACTGAAGTCTCACCTGTTCAGTACTGCCTTCAACCACTGAAGGTCACCTCACCTTCTGTCTCCTTTCTCTGTTCGTTTACTTATTTATCTATTTATTCACTTCCCTATGTCCTTTAAATCCCTGTAAAGCGTCTTTGAGTGTATGAAAAGCGCTATATAAATGTAATGCATTATTATTATTATTATTATTATTATCTTCTAAATTTGACACAATTCGTGGGAGTACAAAGTGGGCAATAGAGAACAGGTAGCCTTCAATGGAAAGGTAATGTGGTGGGTTAGAAAAAGTGCCTGCACATTTGCCATAACCCATGTGCTTTTGGCCAGAGGTCCTGCAGCAGGATAAATATTTTCATAAATTTATTTTTTTGCATAATAACCAGATGAATTATGGTGCAAACTGGAACAAGAAAAATAGTTTAAATGTTAGTAACTGCACTGGCAAGGGCTTTCGAAACTTTGTTTGCTGCAAGCATTTTAATTATATTTTTCAATGTAAAATACACTAGTAGTGGATAAAATGTCATTTTAAAAACACTGGTATTGTTATGTTACAAGAATGTGGGCCTCGAGATCAGGGTGAGATGAAAGGTTTGGATGTCCATTGATTAGATATCCAACATCTAGAATACCTCTGTTCTTTAAACAGTTGTAAACTAGCAGTAGTATGTGCAAAATGGTGGGCAAATTGTCATTCCTAACTGACATTGTTAAATAAAGGAATAGGTTTTGATTTGGTGCTTGACAGAATTCCTGTTTATGGCAGTGAAATGTGTAATTTTTGACGCATGGAACCAAAGCATTCTAAAGACAATTGATAATAACAGTAATCCTGCTGAAGTTGTTAAAAATCTATGCATAAGTATTGACTGTCATCATATTTTGTGGCCACAGCAATGTTGGAAGAATAAAGTGGACTTGGTGTAGTTTCAGTGTAGATAGTTGGCCGCAAGTTGGTGGCTAAAGGACTAGTTTCCATGTTTGTATATTATGTAAAGACTTTTCATATTTTTTATTCTATTACATTAATTGTGATCAGTACAAGCTGCTCACCATTTATATTTTGTTGGATGCAGGAATGCAATTTAAAAAAAAAACTTGTTTGGAAGAGCATAAAACAGACATTTATTGATACAGAATTGATTAAAGCATGAACTTTGGGATGGGAGAGCCAGTGGAATCATGGTCCAGCAAAGCTGGTCGTGATTGAGTAACATTTTTAACAGCACACATTGAAATCTTCATAGTTTGCCACCTGATTTTATTTAACAAGGCTTTGTGCCTATTGTCACTTAGTTGTACAGCCATATTGCCAGTCTCTCTTAAAAAATTGTCAGTTCAATAGATGTAATTCACATTGAGCTGTTTATCAATCTTGCTTTGTTAGAATTGACTTGCCAGAAGCGGCCTTTCCTCTGACTCGGATGCAGATTTAAGATTAATTTGGACCAGAACTTTTAGATAGTGTCAATCTGCAAATCAGCATATTTTATTGGTACCATCTGTCAATGAAGACATTCAACCAAGGATCTACGCAGGTGGTCCAACTGCTCCTCTTCACATCGTGTGCAGTTTCTTCCACTGCAGATTGCAATGCCATAAGGTTACAGGCTCTCTCAATGGAATAAAACAGACTAACAGTACCTTTACATATAGTATAAGAAAATAACTGCAGATGCTGGTACAAATCGAAGCTATTTATTCACAAAATGCTGGAGTAACTCAGCAGGTCAGGCAGCATCTCGGGAGAGAAGGCACAAAATGATGTCCCCTGACACGTCACCCATTCCTTCTCTCCCGAGATGCTGCCTGGCCTGCTGAGTACCTTTACATATTATTTATTGTGTTGCGGTTAATTCCCGGAATGGCGGGACTGTCATATGTTGAAAGACTGGAGCGACTAGGCTTGTATACACTGGAATTTAGAAGGATGAGAGGAGATCTTTTCGAAAAGTACAAGATTATTAAGGGGTTGGACACGTTAGAGGCAGGAAACATGTTCCCAATGTTGGGGGAGTCCAGAACAAGGGGCCACAGTTTAAGAATAAGGGGTAGGCCATTTAGAACTGAGATGAGGAAAAACTTTTTCAATCAGAGAGTTGTGAATCTGTGGAATTCTCTGCCTCAGAAGGCAGTGGAGGCCAATTCTCTGAATGCATTCAAGAGAGAGCTAGATAGAGCTCTTAAGGATAGTGGAGTCGGGGGTTATGGGGAGAAGGGAAGGAACGGGGTACTGATTGAGAATGATCTGCCATGATCACATTGAATGGCGGTGCTGGCTCGAAGGGCCGAATGGCCTCCTCCTGCTTCTATTGTCTATTGTCTATTGCAGCCTTGTTGGTGTATGTGACTGCAATAGAACAGTGAATGTGCAATGTGTAACATTATCTAACTTGCCTGAGGACCTGTAAGGCCTTTTATTTTTATAGACCTTTGATTATTCTGTGGCAAGTATTCGGCTAATGCTTGTTTTATGTGCACCAAATATTATCATTCCCTACAGACCCAGCAATCACTGAATTCTGAAACTCAAAGTGGGGCAGGGAGGTGAGGATCTGTCTTTCTGAGATCTAGTTGGAGGAAGTTTAATTATCCATCACTGAGTGTCAAACAAGCCATCAAACGAATTGAATTTGTTAAGAGAGGTATTAACCTCTGGGTGACATCCAGAGAAACTATTTTTCTATGTTCAATTGACGTTGACATGTGGCAAGATGTTTGAGGATTTAGGAAGTAACCAAGAAACAAAGTGGACATTGGAGGAGGTAGTTCAATTCACCTGGTTGCAGGGGCAACAGTGCTTGCAGAGCAGTGTTTAGATGGAATTGGATCATTGGCTGTGTTATGGCATTGGCATGAGGTATTGAAGAATTCTAATGCTTAGCCCAATATTGACAGTTGGCTATTTTACTGGTTTGCTATTTGTATTTTCTTGAAGTTACTACTTGACTGCTTTGGAATTAAATGTAAGTTGTTGAGTGTAAATGCTGGTCAATTATCGTGCATATAACTAGTACATAAAGAGGAACTTCTCCCTAACAATATTATATTTAAAAGGAGAGGAAAGTACAATGGACAGGTTTGGAGGGAAATGGACCAAATGCTGACAGGTGGGACTTGTGTTGCTGGGACATGTTGGCCGGTGTGGGCAAGTTGAGCCGAAGGACCTGTTTCCAGACTCTATGACTCCAGAAGAGTCTTGGCAGTTGAAGGCAAAGTTAACATTCATGGTGTGATTGAAATCATGCTGATCAAGAGACCAGAGCAGAACTGCAGAGATTTTGGAGAACTGCACAGTTGGTCAAGATTACAGAGATATTGAGGTACAATCTATGTTTCTAAAACCTTGAAGGGATTTGAAAATTATAATATAATCAGAAGCCAATATAGACCACCGAGTAAGATGGTATTGGTGAATAGGGTCTCGAGGAAGCATAAAGTCAGGATTTGAAATAGAAGGCTATTAGGGGAGGTTTGAAAGAGTTGCATCTGAAGTAACAAATGTGTGGATGAGGGTTTGGCAGCAAATGAATTAAAACTGGGATGAAGACGCATCTTGATCAACAGGTCTTGAAAGTGAACAACCCTCTGAATAAGCCAAGGAAGGCACCAACTTGTTATTGCAGTTTGGGTTGCTGTGGTGGATGGTATTAAATACTGACTTTGCCACCAGCAGTAATCTCAAAACCTTGAGACTACATCAAACAAAGATTAAAGGTTGTACTTTGAAGATTTCAATTATGTGCAGTCGGAAAAACCAGTTAGTATCTTTATGTGAAAGGTTTAAATTTTCACTGTAGTTAATGAGAGTAAGTAACACTATCCACATGTTTATAGGATTTCTAATGTGATTCATTCCCTGCTTATGCTGTAGTAATGATGTCAGAAAAGATTGTAAACTATCAGCAGATTGCAGCAAGCAATACTTCAGTGTAGAAACTGTTGAAATAACTATAATCATCATGGCCTGAGGCTTTCTGTGTGGCAAACAAGCATATCTGCTGCAAATGCAGCAAACGTTAGAAATACTCAAAGTCAAACGGCATCATCGGGAGATAAACTTTTTTTTCAAGTCTAGGAACCTTCAGCAAAATTGGAAAAGTGAAAAAGTGTGTTCTATTGCAGAGGTAGTGAGGAGCATTGAGAACAAGGAGTTCCTGTGATATGGTCAAGACCAAAGTTGGCCAAGTTACAGACCTTTTTTCCCCTGGAACAAGTTGGTGATGGGGGCTGGGGAGTGAATGGAACCTTAGGTAAATTGGGATAAGGTGGTATGAGCCTAGGCATGGACAACAATGTAACAGTCGAGACCAGGGCAATGTTAGAGTTTAAAACACAGATGGTCTTCGTGATGGCTTGGCTATAAAGTCTGAAACTCATTGTGGGGCAGAGAGGTGAAGGGAGGTGAAATGTTAAACTTTTGTCCATCTGCAACAAAATAGAATTAAAAACCGAATGTATTTGTTTTCTCACTTTTCCAGCTCTGATGGAAGGTCCTTGATCTAAAAATGCAACTTTATTTCTCTATTTATTGAAACTGCATGACCTGAGTGCACCCAATATCACTGCTGTTGATTTCCAGAGTTTGCAGTGTTTTGCTCCAAAACTGGACTTGTTGTGCAATTTAACAGTTGAAAATGGCCTTGTATTAAATTCTTACATGCCTGTGTGTAGGAGTTCATTATTCTATAAATAGTTGCAATGACATGATAATTACCCTTACTTTGTCCTTGTTAAGAGTGATTCATCCTTTGCTTTTATCTATTTAAGTAAGGGAAGTAATTTTAATAAACTAAACAAGCTACTTATCAGTGCATTGCTAGCATGATGCCTGAATTATGGGGTATTAGCTCCAGGGAGAGGTTGGAGAGACTCGCATTGTTTTCTCTGATATGCTGGAGGTTGCGGGGAGACTTGATAGAAGCATATAAAATTATGAAAAGGGATAGGGTAGACAGTCAGAACCATTTTCCCAGGATGGAAAAATCAAATATTAGAGGGAAGAGCTTTAAGGTGAGAGGGGCAAAGTTTAAAGATGATGTGCGGAGCAACTTTTTTTACTCAGGGTGGTGAGTGCCTGGAATGCACTGCCAGGGTGGTGGTTGATGCAGATAAGATGGCGTCATTTGAGAGACTTTTGGATATGCACATGGATATGCAGGGAAAGGAGGGATATTGTCTATGTTCAGGTAGATAAGAGATAGACTTGGTATCATGTTTGGCATAGACTTTGTGGGCCGCTGGGCCTGTTCTTGTGCTGTACTGTTCTATGATCTACTTCTGTGTACCAGGGGGATTTGATGGGAATGTGTAGAGCAAAAAAGGAATTTGTGGAGGATTTGTGTAAATAGGTCTTTGGTGGTCAGCAGGGACTCGAGGCCAAAGTGGTCAGACTCGCCTCATCTGGTATTCGTTTATTTTTATCAGGTGTACCAAGATATACTGAAAAGCTTTCGTTTGTGTGCCGTCCAATTAAATAGATAATACTATAAATCAATGTGATCAAACAAAACGCAAATACAAAGAGAAAAATACCAGTGCAGAACATAGCTTTCAGCACGGTAGCGTAACATTCCCAGAGTACAAATATAATGTCCGCAATGAGGTAGGTTGGAGAATCGGGACTCTGCTCTGACTTATGGTGGGAACATTCAGAAGTCTGATAATGGAGGGGAAGAAGTTGTTCCTGTGTCTGGTGGAACATGCTTTCAAGTTTCTGTATCAAGTGCCAACAAGAGCAAGAAGAAAAAGGAATGACTGGGGTGGGAAAAGTCCTTGATTGTGTTTTCTCAAGGCAGCATGAAGTGTAGATGGAGTCAGTGGTGGGGAATCTTGTCATTGCGATAGACTGGACAATATCTACAACTCTGCAATTTCTTGTGGTCATGGGCAGAGCTGTTCCCCAATCAAGCTGAGATGCGCCCGATTGTAGGCTTTCTTCGATTCATCTATAGAAGCTAGTAAGTCATTGGAGATATGTCAAATTTCCTGAGGAAGTAGAGGCATTGCCATGCATTTTTGGCCATAGGTTCAATGTGGTTGGTCCAGGTTAGATTGTTGGTAATATGTAGGAACTTGAAGCTCTCAACCATATCCACTTTGGTACCATTGATACTGATTGGGGCATATACTCAGCCTCTCTAGTCCTTCAAATGATACAGTTCATGCAGCAGCTTGATTGAACTTCAGGGTTCAGTATTGTGCATCATTTCACGTTCACTGGATTGTCTTTATTGATTACAAACTGCAGTTATTTTTAATGATAAGTATCTGAACCATTTGAAAGTGCGAGGCAAATTTAATTTAAGATTTGCATCCCTATCCAAACCGGACAGTACTCGGGTAATTAGTCGTTTTTCAACTGAGATCAACTAATTCTGTAGTACTGAGGTTTAAGCCTCACCTTTGTTTTTCCGAGGCGTTCTGTTCCATGTTAGGTGATGTGTAACCCTGGTGGAACTTTTAGCGATCAGTCACACTTTGTACCATTATATTCAAAAAAATAACCTGCTCATAAACCAATAAATTTTAAAACTTTATGTACTGAGGATACATGATATTGCATAAATTCAAATGACCCCATTTATTTCTTATCTATATTTGACTAAATGTCTTGATCACATTATTTAATGGCATTTATGCATATCTCCATCAATTAATTATTTTCGTTTTGAATATACAGTATTCATTCCACGGCATTAAATTTGCTTGAATTAAAATATGAAAGTGTTGGCTTGGATTTGTATATTCACCCACTTTCTCGTTGATTTGTAGCCCTGATGATCAAACAATGTTTTGTGTGGATAATGAATGGCATAGGAAACTGTGCTAAATGGTCTGTGTTTCATCCTAAACTGATTCAAAGTTAGCTTCAGGATGAGTATATCTTGACAGATTTGCACTCAAAGGATGTCTCATCATTCACCTCTGTTGGAGGAAAAGTAAATCCAGTTTTATTCCATTCCTGCTGTTTCATCAGATCAGATAGCGACTGGAACCAAGACTCCCTTTCTTCACCAGTGGTTCGGTGCTTGTCTCTGTAGAATGCAGGTCTTCATAGATGAGGCAGGGGAATTAAAATTGCCTTCCTCATTTTGCACTTGATTTTTAAAAGTGTTAGCAAAATCAGACACCTTAAATTGATTTTATTCATCCACGTTAATGATGTTTTGTAATGCAAGTATAATTCAATATTTTTTTAGATTCATTTTGGGTTTCTGAAGATGGAATTCAGATTTGTACCATGGCACCATGATCTTGTTACAGATTTTAAAAAATAATTTTGTACATTGTTGCGATCCAACTTCAAGAACAATACCTCGGCTGATTTCAGAAGTACATTGTAAATGGTAGAGTCCTGCAAATTCTTATTAAACAGAGGCCTACGAATGTAGTTGCATTGTTCCATGAAAGTGGCGACTAAAGTAAACAGGATGGTGCAAATGGTGCCTAGCATGCTTGCCTTCAGTCAATGTATTGAGTGCAGGAGCTGGATGTCATGTTGTAGCTCTGCAAGTTGTTGGTCACATTTGAAGTATTGAGTACAGTTGCAGTCACCCTGCTGCAGAAAGGATGTCATTAAACTGGAAAGAGTGCAGAGGAGGTTAATGAAGATGTTGCCAGGTATGGGGTCTTTTCCTGCTTAGGAAGGTGAAGGATGACCTTATAGATGTTAAGTGAATCATGAGTATAGTTAATAGCTGTTGTCTTTTCTCCAGGCCATGAGAGTCTAAATGTAGAGGGTATAGGTTTGAGGTAAGAGGGAAATGATTCAATAGGAATCTAAGAGGCAACTTTTTCATAGCATGGAGTATATATGGAATGAGCTTCCAGAGAAGGTAGTTGAGGCAGCTACAATAACAGAGGAAGTGTTAGAGGAGGGTATATGGATGGCATTAAAAAACCCCAAATGGATAGGAAAGTTTTGGAGGGATATGGGCCAAGCACAGGCATGTAAAACAGGGATATGGGCCAAGTACAGGCATGTGACACAGGGATATGGGCCAAACACAGGCATGTGACACTAGCTCAGTGAAGCAAATTGTCCACTAGGCGAGTTAGGCTGAACTTAAGGCCTGTTTATGTCACTATAGTTTTGACTCTATAGTTCTGTGACTATGTACTGAATCCTTGCTGCTTTGACTGACGTAACTGAGCAATGTCACTAAGACTCTCTTTTGGAATGAATGCCACTTATCAGCTGTTCCTTTCCACCTCTAAGTCCACATTTATATTATTAGGAGGATCGGTGTGTATAATACTCTCCTCCCGAACCACTACCGGCCTGGACCTTGGCAGCTGACCACGTTCCTGCACATCCACCAGCTCAGCTTTCCTCAAGCCTTTGAATTCCAATGTGCTTACAACAGTGTCAATACTGTTTCCTTGTTTGCAAATCCATCCATTCCCATACCCATCTTAAATGATTAATCTTCTCAAACTACACGTCAGAAAGAGAGACTATTAATAACATATTTCACTGTTTTGACTCAGTGAGCTTTGCAGCCCATAAAGTTTTTAAAAATTGTATCGATGTTATTAATAGAATCTTTTGTTTTCTGAGAGGATTAAACTTATTGTTCAAGCAGATTAATTATTAGAGCAATTTTATTCTTCCAAATATTGGGAATATGGAAATGATTGTAGTTTGTCCATATTTCAAATCCCAGTCTCTAACTACCGATTCCATTCTTTCTTTGCAATATTCTAAAATCAGTTCATTCAAAGCCTTGGGATTTTAAATCATTGCCAAGATGAGATTCTTAGCATATGTCCAAAGCATCACCAACATAACTAGCTTACATCTCTATCATACTGCATTACTCCATCCCTGCCTCAACTCAGTCCTGTTCATCCATACCTTCTCTGAACTTGATTGCCCTATTTCTATTGCTGATGGTTTTCCATCTTCCACATTATTTTAACACATCTCAAACTTGACTGGTACTATTCTAATTAACATCATCGGTTTCACCCATCACAACTTGCGACACCTGCCAAGAGGCCAAGGAGCAGTCGGGCGGCCAAGCCTGCCTGGGCCAAGCCTGCCTGGGCCACTGGGGCCTCAGTGGGGGGACCTCAGCGGTCCGTAGTCAGCAGTCTGTGAAGGCGTGGGTGAACCACTGTGAGGGGAGGGAATGGGAAGAACAGTGGAGGACCCGGCGTGGCGGCACCGCCATGAGGGAGTGGGAAGAACAAAGGAGGAGTTGGCGGGGGTACTTTGGAACTTTGTCAGTGTTGTTTATGTGGCGACTATATGCATACCTTGGGTATGCAAGCAAAGAATTTCACTGAGACAATAAAGTATTCCATCCCATTCCACCCTTTTGCCTCCCGGCCCAACGTTGGCACCTGGTCCAGCAGTGACTCCATTTTCTTGACCTCGATCTCCTCCTTGCTCTTGCCCCTCCTTCTACAACCTCACCCGGCCACACAATCCTTTTGGAACTCTGTCCTTGGTCCAACACAGCTCTCCTATGCATTACTAACCTTAGTCCCTGTATCAATAGCTGCCATGTTTCTAGCCCAGAACCAATGATCTAGAATTCCTCACAAACCTTCCCTAACTCTTCATTTGTTTGAGAATGCTCCTGTTTTGCTAAATCTGAAGGATGACATATGAATCTGAATGATGGGTGAGATGTAGAAATCCAAACTTTTTGTAAACTCACAAAAGTTCTTCCGAAGATTAGTTAATTCTGCATCAGTAGAATTAAAAAAAAAAAGCAGATTAGAATAGAAGAGTTTTTAAGTTAAACCCAAAGGCAGATAAATCCCCAGGGCCTGATGGTCTGCATCCCAGAGTACTCAAGGAGGTGGCCCTAGAAATCGTGGATGCATTGGTGATCATTTTCCAATGTTCTACAGACACTGGATCATTTCTTGTAGACTGGGGGGTAGCTAATGTGACTCCACTTTTTAAGAAAGGAGGGAAAGAGAAAATGGGGAATTATAGATCAGTTAGCCGGACATCGATTGGGGAAGATGCTTGAGTCGACTATTAAGGATGTAATGGCAGCGCATTTGGAAAGCAGTAACAGGATGGGTCAAATTCAGCATGGATTTATGAAGGGGAAATCATGCATGACTAATTTTCTGGAATTTTTTGAGGATGTAACAATATATCATATCATATCATATATATACAGCCGGAAACAGGCCTTTTCGGCCCTCCAAGTCCGTGCCGCCCAGCGATCCCCGTACATTAACACTATCCTACACCCACTAGGGACAATTTTTACATTTACCCAGCCAATTAACCTACATACCTGTACGTCTTTGGAGTGTGGGAGGAAACCGAAGATCTCGGAGAAAACCCACGCAGGTCACGGGGAGAACGTACAAACTCCTTACAGTGCAGCACCCGTAGTCAGGATCGAACCTGAGTCTCCGGCGCTGCATTCGCTGTAAAGCAGCAACTCTACCGCTGCGCTACCGTGCCGCCCAATAGAATGGACAAGGGAGAGCCAGTGGATGTGGTGTATCTGGACTTTCAAAAAGCCTTTGACAAAGTCCCACATGAGATTAGTGTGCAAAATTAGAGCACATGGTATTGGGGGTAGGATATTGCATGGATAGAGAACTGGTTGGCCGACAGGAAGCAAAGAGTAGGAATTAACGGGTCCTTTTCAGAATTGAAGGCAGTGACTAGTGGGGTGCCACATGACTCTATGCTGGGACCTCAGTTATTTGCAATGACTTGGAGGGCCGAAAAGGCCTGTTTCCGGCTGTGATATGATAACGATTGAGACGAGGGAATTAAATTTAACATCTCCAAGTTTGCGGATGACACAAAGCTGGGTGGCAGTGTGAGCTGCGAGGAGGATGCTATGAGACTGCAGGGTGACTTGGATAGATTGGGTGAGTAGGCAGAAGCATGGCCGGTGCAGTATAATGTGGATAAATGTGAGGTTATCCACTTTGGTGGCAAGAACAGGAAGAGGGATTATTATCTGAATGTTGTCAGATTAGGAAAAGGGGAGGTGCAACGAGACCTGGGTGTGCTTGTACATTGGTCACTGAAAGTAAGCATGCAGGTACAGCAGACAGTGAAGAAAGCTAATGGCATGTTGGCCTTCATTGCAAGAGGATTTGAGTTTAGAAGCAAGGAGGTCTTACTGCAGTTGTACAGGATCCCGGTGAGACCGCACCTGGAGTATTGTGTGCAATTTTGGTCTCCTAATATGAGGAAGGACGTTATTGCTATTGAGGGAGTGCAGCGTAGGTTCGCCAGGTGAATTCCCGGGATGGCGGGACTGACATATGATGAAAGAATGGGTCGACTGGGCTTGTATTCACTGGAATTTAGAATGATGCGAGGGAATCTTATAGAAACACATAAAATTCTTAAGGGATTGGACAGGCTAGATGCAGGAAAAATGTTCCCGATGTTGGGGGAAGTCCAGAACCAGGCGTCACAGTTTAAGAATAAGGGGTCGGCCATTTAGGACTGAGATGAGGAAAAGCTTTTTCACCCAGAGAGTTGTGAATCTGTGGAATTCTCTGCCACAGAAGGCAGTGGGGGCCAATTCACTGGATGTTTTCAAGAGAGATTTAGATTTACCTCGGGGCTAAAGGAATCAAGGAATATGGGGAGAAAAGCAGGAGCGGAGTACTGATTTTGGATGATCAGCCATGATCATATTGAATGGCGGTGCTGGCTCAAATGGCCAACACCTGCACCTATTTTTCTATGTTTCTGTAGAATAACATTCTTGACTCAGACCTGTAGTTGGAGTTGAGTCATTTCCCTATCCAAATGCTACAAGATTACTGTATCTGTGGTCTTTTGTTTGTCAATTTTTTAATGCTGTTTTTCATGTATATATGTGGGTATTTTACAAACCCAAGAGGTTGGGGGACAGCTCTGGTTAACATTTAACATTATTGGCAGTGCAACATTCTCTCAATGCGGCACGGAAATATTAACCTAGAATAAGTCCACAAGTATTTGAATGCAAAAGTTTCTGATGTTGAGAGAGCTGGTACTGAAACACACCTGACAATTCAATAAGCTCCAGTCATGTTTGTTTCTTTTTGGATTGTGTTACTGCCTGATTTCCCCCCATCATCAACGATCCCGCAGCTCCTGCTCTCTGAAGGTCTTTTCCAAGAATACGACACCTTCTACATCACTCTTGACCTTCAGAAGACTTGTCTCTACTACAATTTATCGCATGATCTCTGTAATTCTTTAAATGTGCTCTGAGATTTCAGAGTGGACAGTATGTGCTTATTTTTTAATATAACAATTATGGTAATACCTCTGTGCTGCCCAATAGTTTACCCCCCAAAAATATATTTTTGGAGATGCTGCTTGAAAACAGGCCCTTCAGCCCACTGAGTCCATGCTGACCATCACTCACCAGTTCACATTAGTTCCATACTATCTCACTTTCTCATCCACTCCCTAAACATTTGCGGACATTTTAAAGAGGCCAAATAACCTACAAGCCTGCCAATCTTTAGGATATATCCTCTATATCGATATATGGAAGGAAACCAGTGCACCCGGTGGAAACCCATGTGGTCACAGGGAGAATGTGCAAACTCCACACAGACAGCACCCGAGGTCAGGATCAAAAGTTAGGCACTTTGAGGCAACACCCTGTGACAACTTATCTTTTTATAAAATTAAATTTGGTGCTCAGAAATAAATCAATCCTTCTCTGCTTCTCCAGCTCACAGTTGTAGCATAATTCACAATGAAGTGATTTGAATAATGTATAATGTGATAAAAGTCATATTTAAACCCAGTAACAAGTGTACTATTTAGGCTGAGGGGAAATAGCCCAGCTTCTCTGTCTGCCAATTTCACATTGTATTGTAAATTTTTTCGTGATGCAAGTTCTTGGTTTATTCCGAATAGCAAAAATAATATGGTAAGGCAACATTTTCAGACATTGACTAGGTACAAGAAATCTTTATTTTCAAACTGGTTCTTGATCTGTAAACCCAGGGCCCATCTGTGCATTGTTAAATACAACAATTCCTTTCTTGTTGGAAGTGATGCTGTGTAATTGCTCACTGATCCATAAGTGAATGTCCAGTGCTTGCACTTTTTCCTTGGCCTTAATCTTTTAAATATACATTTGTTTAAAAAGTGATAATTCAAAAATAAACCCGGTTAACCTTTTCTTTTCAGCTTTTGTCAACTGTGCTCTGAAGTAAGATTGACATTTTGGTTGAGCCAACTTTTTTAATCAAAGGATAGAATGTTATTTTATCAGTTAAGTTGATCTCAAACCTTTTCTTTCATACGAGAGTTACTTGTCACATCTCCTGCTAATAGCAAAAACCACATCCTAAAGTTGCTGTTATTCAGTTCTTTTCCCTTGTGGCATCAATGGAATGCTTATACACATTGAAAAATCTATTTGCTTTACAAGGTAGCAGTGAGAGCAGCAGTCTCTGCGTGAGTGTGCTAATGAGGTTCAGATGTGGTGTCCTGAAAATATTTGAGATTGTAATTCACATGACTTCACAAAGAATGTGTGAGCCACTCAACAATAGAAAGCCTCATATCAACAAATGCCTCATTATTCCATGTAAAATGTTATCCCTGCAAGGCATCCTAAGGCTGAAGTATTTAATTTACAGCATAAACAAGATTTACAAGCGAGGCGGTGTAAACCACTTCATAATATGTTAAAGAACACCTTGGACCTCTTGTGACTAATTAGAATGAAATATCACCGACCGACATAATTGAACTTCATTCATTTGATCTTGCATATATTTTTATGGCACTGTTTGCATTTTGAAACATTCTGCCTTGAAAACAACATTAAGAAATTGATGTTAGTTTAGATATGAGCTGCAAGGATAATGCAAGCTTTTTTTCCATCTAAGTTTTACATTACAGGGAATCTAATTGAAAACTTTTTTCATTGGAGAAATGACTGGGAGATTCAACCCAGATTTTTAACTGGCCAAAAGCAATTAATTTTGTAGGTGCAGGTTGTTATTTGTTTGAGCTGAGAAAATATCACTATGATTTGAATATAGTATATGACACATTGAAAGAAGGGCACGACTGATAGAAGATTCCAACATAAAGGAGGAGGAACTAAAACAGGAGGGAGCATTGACCACGAAAACAACCACAGCAGTGATGAGAGGGGAAGTCCCAGGGGGCTCTGCAAATGAGACCAGATGTGCTGAGAACTTTTTTCTTAAAAGGACAGTCACTTTACTGGTGGTGTACAACAGACTTTCCAACAGTCAACAGGGTAAAGAGGAACACGTATATGTATATGTAGGCAAATTAAAGGTGTAAGAACAATAGGATTATTGTATTGTGGAATTTCACTATCCCCAGTATTAACTGGGATTGGCTTAGTGTGAAAGCTTGGAGGGGGTGGACATGGAGTACCTGGAGGAGAGTTGCTTCAGCAAGTATGTAGCTGGCACGTCGACAGACGACGAAGGAAAAAGTGTGCCAAACATTGCTCTCACCCTGATAGCCACCTTCGTGTGTGGCTGCATCAGGCAGAATGTAGAGCCAAAGCACGTGGGCACCGTGTCACTACCTGCTGAGGTTCTACCTGTCCCCAGTGTTGCAAAGAATGGGCCTGGTGCAGATGCCATGCAATGGACAGCTCCATAACAGAGGACTCTGGGATTTACGGACTGTTCCTAGGGACACATTAAGAGACTGACATCAGGTCGTCAACTCGGTGAAAGATGCCCTTTGGTCTGCCCGAGCTTTGACCTCCCAGCAGTGCGAGATATCCGTCGGGAAATGTTGCCGACTGGCCCGCTGCAGACTGCAGGAGTACGTGCTGAGTGACGCACTGAAGCTTGGTGCAGCCAACACCAAGGCTCTGTACGGGAGGACCATAGTCTAGGGTCCTTCCGCTGCTGGACATGGGGGGGCAGGGTGTGGTGGAGAGAGACGCCCCTCAAATAAGGGAAGGGATTTCACGCCAGGGGGCCACGTGAGTGGCAAGGGTGTGGGGTAAAATTGTGTGATTTGTGTAAACAGTATTGAATGTATGTATAGCCTCCGAGAATGGCTGAAGAATTTTTTTGCATGGTTCCTCTATTGTACATATTTTTTACTTGAATAAATTTTAATTTGATTTTCAAAGATGGTCCTGTTAGAGAGGTGGAGACCCAGGTTTATTTCCCGAGCCCTAATCTCGGGGAATGGAATTGGGGAGTAGACTTTAAATTAGTTATGGAAAGAGATGACGGTGGTCAAGATATAAAGTTCTGCATTGGGGGGGGGAGGCCGATTTCAAAACCATAAGCCAGAACCTGGCAAAAGTAGACTGGGAATGACTTGCACGTAAATCTACATCTGACAAGTGGGAGTTTTAAAAGTGAAATAGTGCGAGTACAAAGCCAACTTGTTCCTACAAGCGAGGAAGGCAAGTCCAAGGATCCCTGGATGTCAAGGGAATTTGAGGGTTAGATAAAATGGGGGGAGGGGGGGAGAGGGGGGAGAGGAAAGAGGATGTGGTGGTTGCAGAGCACTGAAAACTAGTGAGGCCCTTCAGGAGAATAAAATGTCTAAGGGAAGTAGTTAAAAGAAAAAAGTGTAAAGAGGGGCCTTGAAATGTCACTGGCAGACATAACTGAGGAAAACCCCAAGGCATTTTACGAGTATATTAAGAGCAAGAGTCATCTGGGAATGTATAGGACACGTTAGGGACGAGAGTAATCTGTATGTGGAGCCAGTGGACCCAGTGAGGTCTTAAATTAATACTTCTCGTCTTTATTCACGGAAGGTCATTGAGTCAGAGAGTGATACAGTGTGGAAACAGGCCCTTCGGCCTAGCTTGCCCACACCGGCCAACAATGTCCCAGCTACACTAGTCGCACCTGCCTGCGCATGGTCCATATCTCTCCAAACCTGTCCTATCCATGTACCTGCCTAACTGTTTCTCAAATGACGGGATAGTCCCAGCCTCAACTATCTCCTCTGGCAGTTTGTTCCATGCTCCCACCACACTGTGTGAAAAAGTTACCCCTCTGATTCCTATTAAATCTTTTCCCCTTCATCTTGAACCTATGTCCTCTGGTCCTCGATTCCCCTACTCTGGGTAAGAGACTCTGTATCTACCAGATCAATTCCTCTCATGATTTTGAAAAAAAATTCTATAAGATCCCCCCTCATCCTCCTGTGCTCCATGACCCAGCCTACTCAACCTCTCCGTATAGCTCACACCCTCTAGTCCTGGCAACATCCTTGTAAATCTTTTCTGAACTCTTTCAAGCTTGACAATATCTTTGCTATAACATGGTGCCAAGAACTGAACCCAATATTCTAAATGCGTTCTCACCGACATCTTACATAAATGCAACATGACCTCCCAACTTCTATACTCAATACTCTGACTGATGAAGGCCAAAGTGCCAAAAGCCTTTTTGACCACCTTATCTACCTGCGATTCGACCTTTAAGGAACCATGCACCTGTACTCCTAGATCCCTCTGCCCTAAAACACTACCCAGAGGCCTACCATTTACTGTGTAGGTCCTGCCCTTGTTCGACGTCCAAAAATGCAACACCTCACACTTCTCTGTGTTAAATTCCATCAACCATTCCTCAGCCCACCTGGCCAATCAATCCAGATCCTGCTGCAATCTTTCACAACCATCTTCACTATCTGCAAAACCACCCACTTTTGTATCATCAGCAAACTTGCTAATCTTGCCCTGTATGTTCTCATCCAAAACATTGTTGAAGATGATAAACAATAACGTGCCCAGCACCGAACCCTGACGCGCACCACTTGTCACAGGCCTGCAGTCCGAGAAGGAACCTTCCACCATCACCCTGTACTTCCTTCCATGGATCCAATTTGCTATCCATTCAGCTATTTCTCCTTGGATCCCATGTGATCTAACCTTCCAGAGCAGCCTACCATGCAGAACCTTGTTGAATGCCTTATTGAAATCCATGTATACAACATCTACAGCTCTGCACTCATCGACCTTTTTGGTCACATCTTCGAAAAAAATCAGATTTGTGAGACAAAATCTCACCACGTACAAAACCATGCTGACTATCCCTAATCAGCCCTTGCCCGTCCAAATGCCTGAATAACCTATTCTTCAGAATACTCTCTAGTAACTTTCCAACTACAGATGTTAAGCTCACCGGCCTATAGTTCCCTGCATTTTCCCTGCAGCCCTTCTTGAAAAGAGACACAACATTTGCCACCCCCCAGTCTTCCGGCACCTCTCCTGTATTTCAGGATGATTTGTAAATTTCAACCAGGGTTCCCACAATTTCCCCTCTAGTTTCCTGCAATGTCCTCGGATATATCTGATCAGGTCCTGGAGATTTGTCTACCTTCATACACGACAGTACCTTCAGTACTTCTTCAACGGTACCACTGACTGCTCTCAAAACACTTCCAGTGACTGCTCCAATTTCCTCCGTCCTTCTGTCTGTCTCCTCGGTAAATACAGAGGAGAAATACTCATTGAGGACCTTGCCCGTCTCCTATGGCTCCACACAGAGGTGACCGCTTTGATTCCTGAGAGGTCCCACTCTCTCTCTAGTTACCCTTTTCCTCCCTTATGTATTTATAAAATCATTTGGGATTGTCCTTTATGCTCCCCACCCGAGCTATCTCCTGGCCCCTTTTTGCCCTTCTGATTTCCTTTTTCAGTTTACTCCTTGGTTCCCAAAACTCCTCCAGGGATGCACTTGATCCCAGCTGCCTATACCTGTCTCACGCATCCTTCTTGTTTTTGACCAACGCCTCAATTTCCCTCGTCAGCCAAGCTTCCTTGCATGTGCCTGCTTTGCCCTTTAGTCTAACGGGGACGTACATATCCTGAGCTTTCGTCAGCACACTTTCATCAGCCCACTGGGCCGATGTTCCTTTCCCCTCAAATAACCTGCTCCAGTCAACTTGAGCGAGACCTTCTCTCATACCCTCAAAGTTGGCCTTACCCCAGTTGAGTATTTTTACATGTGGACCCTCTCCGTCCCTATCCATACCTTTCTTAAACCTAATCGAACTGTGATCATTGGTTCCAAAAGGCTCCCCCAAAAACACTTCATTAACTTGCCCTTCCCAATTTCCCAATACTAGATCCAGTGCTGCTCTCTCACGTGTGGGGCCCTCTACATACTCTCCTGAACACTTTTGAGGAATTGCAAGTTTATATTGAGAAAGTTAAAATCCCCTACTACAACAACCTTATATTTCTGTCTGCAATCTCCTGGCATATTTGTTCATCTAATTCCCGTTGTCTATCCAGGGGTCTGTAGTACACTTCCCAACAAGGTGATCATCCCTTTCTTGTTCCTCAGCTCCACCCACATAGCCTCACTGGATGAACCATCCGTAATGTCACCTCTGATCACTGATGTAACATCCTCCTTAACCAACAAGGAAGGTGGAGGATGTTGCAGATTTAAAGGAATATTCTAAATCATGGTAACATTACATTTGTCATTTACATGAACGATTTAAATGTTGTAGTAAGGTTTAACCAGTAAATTAGTGACATTGTTTATACTGAGAAAGATAGTCTAATGTTTCAGAATGATATTCCTCTGCTGATAAATTGGGCAGAGCAATGGCAGATGAAATTTAATCCCGATGAAGGTTAGGTGGTACATTTTGGAAGGGCTATTAAGGGAAAGATGACTATCATGAATGGTACGGCCCAAGAGGTAGCAAGGAACAGTGAGACCTTGGTGTGCAAGCCCATCAATACTTAAAGGAGGCAGCCCAGGTAGATAAGAAGGCATATGGGATCTAGGCCTTCATTAGCCAGGGCAGAGAATATAAGTCCATGGAGATCATGGTGCAACTTTCTAAAATTTTGTTTAGGGTACAGCTGGAAAATTGTGTACAGGTCTGGCCATCTGAAGGACATGATTACACTGGAGAGGATGCAGAGGAGATTCACCAGTCTGTGGCCTGGGACAATATTTCAGTTATGAGGGGAAACTGGATTAGTTGGGTTGTTTTATAAATTGAAGGAAACGTAGCGCACAGAAATATGCCCTTTCAGCCCACCCGTCTGTGCCAAAAATCATGCCTATCCACACTGATCCCATTTGTCTGCATCAGGGTCGTATCCCTATTTTCCTATTTAAGTTCCTGTCTAAATCCCTCTGAAAACATTGTAATTGTATCTGCCTCTCCCACCTCTTCTGCAAGCCCATCCCAGACAAGTATCATGCTTTGTGCAGGGGAATAAAGCACCACCAGATCTCCTTTGCCCTCTAATTCTGTTCTTCCATGCCCTGGGCAAAAAGACTGACTATCCACCCTAATCATGCATCATAATTTTATAAACCTCTTAACGGTCATCCCTTAGAATGATGGAAGCTGGGGGAAACCTAATGGAGCTATACAAAATTATGAAAGGTTTAGATAGGAATTGTTTTCCCTCTGACTTAAATCAGAAGGCATAAGTTTAAGAAGAGGAATAAGTGAGTTGGTGTTCAGAGGAAGAGCTTTTTTCACCCGGAGGGTGGAATGCACTGCTTAAGAAGGTCTCGCACTACATTTAAAAAGTAACAGGGAATTACAAAGGCCCCACCACTTAGTTGGGATACTAAGCCAGGACCAGACCTTGGGCAGCACAGTGGCACAGGGGTAGAGTTGCTGCCTCACAGCACCAGAGACCCGGGTTCGATCCTGAGTAAGGGTGCTGTCTGTACAGAGTTTGTATGTTCTCCCCGTGACCGCGTAGGTTTTCTCTCGGTGCTCCGGTTTCCTCCCACACTCTAAAGATGTACAGGTTAATTGGCTTCAGTAAAAATTGTAAATTGGCCCTAGGTGTTTAGGATAGTAATGGGTGATCGCTGGTCGGCATGGACCCGGTGGGCTGAAGGGCCTGCTTCCACGCTGTATCTCTAAAGTCAGGCTAAAGTCTCTTCATCTCAATAGGTGGGCAATATTCTGAGGAACAGGTTAGTTTTGATTTTTTTACATTGTGTATCTTAAATGTTTTGGTTTATATTTTTAATTAGTTTTGTATAACAATTGTTGATAGTGGGTTTTTTCTGACATCTGGCTGAATCTGGTACATGATTTAGCCAGCTGTCACAGTTTTTTGCACGCTTCAACAGGCTTGTTCTGTTTCCACGTATGACCCTATTTTGCCGTGGAAACATCCAGCCGGCATTTCCCCAGAAAGATGCCGTTTGCCAAATCGCTTGCTGTCATTTGGGAGTTACTTCGTAAATCACCGGCTTCCATGAGCAACTCACTATTGACCGAGAGTTATGGTCCATAGATTAATACCTTGTGTTTTCCAAGCTCCCAAATTCTTACAAGTTGGAGTAACTGAGCATTAGATTCCTTTGACAGGGTGGCATTAGAAAGTTGCAAGATAGAAAAACTTTGGGTAGGAGGCATACTTTTGAAATGGCCAATTGTATGTGTCAGTGTAGTTGCTTGGACAGTTGTATGTGTCAGTGTAGTTGCTAAGGAAGCAACATCTGTCTGGAACGAGGTGGCTAACAGCAGCTGCGGGAATTGGACGTAGGCCCACAGTTGTCTGTGGTGCGGGTAAACTATTTAAAAAATAATAATTTGTTACTGGTACGAGATGAGGACTGATAAAATAATAAGAAATCCAATTTATATTGTAGCTATAATGAAGCTAAGCAATTTGGACAAAAAAAATTGATAGAAAGAAATGTGTCAATACACCTGGTTAAAAATGTGGGTTTTGCGGAAGGAGTCAGGAAGTTCAGGAGTTTAAAGCCATAGCAGCTGAAGCCAAAGCCATCAATGGTGGAACAGGTGTGTGTGTGTGTGTGTACGTGTGTGTGTACGTGCGTGTGTGCGTGCGTGTGTGCGTGCGTGTGTGCGTGTGTGTACGTGTGTGTGTGTGTGTGTGTGTGTACGAGTACGAAACCAGAACCAGAGGAATTTACACTTCTCTGAGATTGGCAAGTCTGGAGAAGTTTAAGGATATGGGGAAAGGAGGCCATGAATGAGCTAAGGCAGAGTGGGGTGGTGAGGGAAGGTGGAATTTTCAAGGTCAGATTGATCTTCATATCATGATGTTGCTTAATCAAGACCTGACGAAGATCAGCAAGCAGAAGGTGATGGGTAATAGGTACAAATTGAGAGCTGGGGCAAAAGAATCTCTTGCCCAGAGTAGGGGAATCAAGGATCAGAGGACACAGGTTCAAGGTGAAGGGGATAAGAATCTTTTCACACAAAGAGTGATGGGTGTGTGGAACAAGCTGCCAGAGGAGGTAGTTGAGGCTGGGACTATCCCAACGTTTAAGAAACAGTTTGACAGGTACATGGATAGGACAATTTTGGAGGGATATAGACCAAATGCAAGCAGGTGAGACTAGTGTAGCTGGGACATTGTTGGCCGCTGTGGGCAAGTTGAGCCGAAGGGCCTGTTTCCACATTGTATCACTCTATGGCTGACTCTAATACAGGTTTTAGAGAATTTAGTTTAATTATTATTATTTTGTGCTCTGATGTACCGTGAAAAGCTTTTGTTTGCAAGCTATCCTGTCAAATAAAAGATTAGAACGAGGGAACTAAACAGGAGATTGTTGAAAGACCAGGACCAGTGATACCAAGACATGGAATAAGGTTTCAGATCTACCATGATGTGAGAATCAAACAATTTTTATTGAGAAAGAAATAGGCAGTCGCAGTGACAGCAATGACTTGAGCCCAACTTTGGACATCAACCCTTCAAGCTGTCTGGCTTCATCTCACACAGTTACCAGGCAAATGAAAAGAGTTAGTAGTTAGCTGCAGAGTTTGTGATGTCCATCATAGTGAACATGAAAAAATGTTCTGTAACAAGCCATCCAGTAATGAAAGGAAAAGCCAAAAATAGGAAGATATAGTAGATTGCATATAAATGGGGAAAGGAAACAAACACAGGATAAGTGCTTTAAAATAATTTCTCATGCATCATCAATAGACAATAGGTGCAGGAGTAGGCCATTCGGCCCTTCGAGCCAGCACCACCATTCACCGTGATCATGGCTGATTATCCACAATCAGTACCCCGTTCCTGCCTTCTCCCCATATCCCTATCATTAAGAGCTCTATCCAGGGAATTGGCCCAATGTGTAATTTGTGTATCTGGGCTGATGCTATAATGAGTATAAGAGGTAGCTGGCAGGTTAATTGTGTAAAAGACATTGAAACTGCTGCATTAAGTGGAGGAAAAAATATATGTTGGGGAGTACATCAGATGTGGTGAGACATTATTAAAATTAAAGTGAAATGAATTGAAAATAAGGTGGTGGAAGTGAGCAAGGGAGAAAGCACAGTGTTCTTCTATATTCTAACATTTTTGACCATGCAGATTTGGTCTGTGAAGGACTGACCTTGATTGCATTTAGTAATTGAGGCTAGGTTTCCGCTTTTTTTTCTCGGTCCTCCACCTCGCATCTTTTCCAGTAGAAAACACAAACATTACTAATATCTGGAATGGGAGAGGGGTGTGTGTGTCCAGGGGCTGGATTATCTAATGCATTGATGAGAGCTATTATTTTACTTTAATTTCATTTTGATTGTAGTCTATAACTTACTCTTTGAATTACTTTCCCTTACTTTTGCATTGTGTACTTTAGTTTTCATACTGCATGTGATTTAAAAAAAATGTAAACAAAATAGAAGCTACCTTATCTGAGCGTGTGTATGAAATATTATGTGCCAAAATCACAATCAAAATGACATGGTGAAAAAGCATGTGGACAGCTCAGATGGACACTAATGCAGAGAAATTAAAAATGCACTTCTACCCTTTGTGTGGGGCTTTTTTTATACTGGAAATCTAAGTAACATCCCTTTAAGATTTTTTATTATTTATAATCTACTTGGAGTGCAAGCACGCATTTTCTGAATAACACAACTCGCTGTGATTTAAGATCAAAACGTATCAGTCCATAGGTTAACAATGCAATGGCCCCATGTGATTTATTGAAATGGGTTATCTCCCTTAGTCCTGGCAGGTTGAGAAACGATCTTGTCAGATTACCCAATGTTTAACAAAATTCATGGGTTTTAATTTCTTTACTTTTTGAGAATTTATAACCTTAATTTCACTTCGAACCCTTGATACCCAGTTGTATCATGTCAACTGGAATGCAGAGAATGCACAAGAGACCATGGTTGAAAATACAATATAAATTTGACTTGTTTTACTCTGGAATGAGCAAATGGGTTTCTTGTTCTGGCATACTTGGATTGATAGTTTTAATAATGAAAATGCACCCCCATCCCAAATTCTAGTATATTTAAAATGCAAGTTGAAACACAAATGTTCTAAGTTGGGGTAATGTCTACTCCTTTTTAGCCTTCGTCCTGTGCATTAGCTCTGTAACCTATAGCAAGCTTCCTATCTTTTCTCTCTGTGCATTACTTCATTTGTTACAAGTGACTTCAGAAATCACTTTAGGATAGATTAAATTTTCTAATATATTATGCAAACATAAACTAGCACAAAGTTATTGTTCTACTGTCCAGGAAGATATAATGTGCTGAACTCCCGCTCCTTGAGCACTCCTGTGACCCACTTGTCATGCATGTTCCCAGGTAACAAGTATTGTTTGACCAGGCTGGGTATTGATTGGGGAAGTACGGCCGAGCTTAATCCGGACTGGACAAGCATTTCTTTCAGTGGAATGAGAATCCTGGGTGACGGTTTTCCTACGCAGATGAGGAACATTCAGTGCCTCCACTACTGCAGTCAGCTTAAATAAGCTTTGTCCGTCCAGGTGAAGAATGAACGAGGATTTGAATTGTGAGGCTCAGTGCAATACCACACATGATGTTGACCTATGGAACCTATGGAAAGCTCGGCAGGACATGAGATAATTAACAGTCAATTTTTTGTTGAAATTGAGCTAGACTTGTAGAATTATGCCAAATAATAAAAATTCTTTGGTTAAGGTATCTGAATGGTACTTATCCACACTTTATACTATATTTCAGCAGGTGTCGGTTTCTTGAGCATTAATAAATTATTATTATTTATTACATGATTGTGGAGATTAAGTAATATGACCTCTGAACTTTACTAACGCATGAAATGCTGAGAATTGACCTTTACTAAATAAAACTAACAATTATCTCAATAAACCAAGTAAACACGCTGGAGTTCAGTGGGATGATGTCTTGTTTTTCTTTGAAATTATACTTTGTAAATGGGGTGTTGTCCTGATTTAGGAAGCTACTTATCTGACTGGCATGGATCCATACAGCATACTGGATAAGATGTTGTATGTACATGCTTCTGGCCCCATGAGACCTAGTTTCCCACACTGTAATACATTGGCTTGTATCTATTATATTATATATTACTGAAATTGGTACTCAATTTGAAGTAAAGGAAATAAAAAAATGTTCCAACAAATTCTAGTTCAACAGTGGGCATGGGTTGAAAATATAAATATTAATTATGCATATCTGTTAAAATTATTTTTGAATTTATTTTTCAAATTGTTTATATATGTATTTAACTGGTTAGGGAAACGCTCGGCGAATTGGCAATGTTTTCAAATCAGTCATTTAAATACATTACAATTGAGTACGTGAGACTGCAAGACTTTTGGAAAAAGATAGATACCCATATCAATAATTCCACAGAATGGCACTGATCGAATGATGTCTATAAATCAGCCTAATTCCAATTTGTGTACATCCTGTTTATCTTTGACTTCCTTGACTTCTTTGTTGGTGGAACTGTTTACAACAAGTCACAGTCATGTTATATATTCACTATTCTGTATGCTAACTTTGAAATCCTTGATGCTCGTGATATTTTGTTCATCTTTTGAATTCTGTCATATTTGATTTCTACTTATATTATCATGCTGATTTTTGGCAACATTGACAAATGTCTCAGGGATACAGTGCAAACTATGAAAGTAATTTTGCTTCTTGATTTTTCAAACATTCTGATCTCTACTGAGGAAAAGCCGTGTTATTTGATAACATGGCTCCATTACCCCAAAATCAACCATTCAGGAGATTTGATCATGAGTTTCACAAGGGTCAGTTTCTCCGTTGTGTATTGCAGCCACACGGGTCCGTGATCTGATCCTGAGTCTATGTGCCAATGCAGGAATTAAAACATTTAATCCAAGACTGTTGAAGGAGTCCAGTTTTCAATGATTGAGTTAACCTGAAGTGCCATCTGTGTCACAAATATATGTAAAAGATATCATGCTGCCCTTCAAAGATGAGCAGATGGTCTTCTTGTCCACAGTTGCTCCCCAGCAACACCGCCAGTAGTGAAAATTCAGATGTTTTTCTGATTTGCTGCTTGTGAATTCTTGCCATGTATAAATTGGCTGCAAGGTTTGTTTCCATAAAGGAAGTGATTCTATTTCAGAAATAATTAATTGGTTTTGGATGGCTGAAGAATGTGGAAGTGCTGTGTAAGTACATGTTTGCTCAGTCGTTTTCTCTCCATATTTGGTCGGTCCAAATTCAGATGTGTACCGTCTGCCTTAATGTTTAAGGAGGTAGATGGATTTTCTTAATACTATACATTTCTAAGTTTTTATTTGTTGTATATCTCTAGATATCTTGACTTCTGCTTCTGTCAGGCAGTGAGAAGGTTCATGTGCACCTCCTCTAATCTCAGCTACTGCATCACCGTTTCTGATGTTGTATCCTGTACACTAGTGACACCAAGCACAGACAAGGCGACCGTTTTGAAAGACACATGCGTTCTGTCCGCCGAGGTCTGCTAAATCACCTGGTAGCTAACCATTCCCATACTTTTCCATCCTCCATTGCCAGAGTGAGGCCACCTCTCTCCTTCTCCTCCCCCCGTCCCTCTCCCTTCCCCACCCACCACAATCAGTCTGAAGAAGGGACTCAATCCGAAACATCACCTATCCAGAGATGCTGCCTGACCTGTTGAGTTACCTCAGCACTGTCTTTTTTGTTAATAAATCAGCACCCACAGTTCCTTGTTTCTACATTTTTTGGCTGATAGTGAAAGTGCTGAACGGATGTTTTCAAAGGCTCTTTTTAAAAACTAATGTTCATGCCATCGCATTGTAGGCTACCCAAGTAGAATATGGTGTGGTTTATCCAACTTGTGCATGGCCTCACTCTAGTAGTGGAGGATGTCCAGGGAAGATAAAGGTAAAGGGGGTTATAATGGCCAAGCAACCATGAGGCTGACAGTGTATGAAAAACAGTCACCTAATTCCCCGCCACATTGTTTCTTTCTCCTCCTTCCACATATCTCCCAGCCCTCCCTACTCAATCCTCCATGTCCCTATCATTCTTCTTTTTTTCCTTCCCCTCCCCCCCCCCCCCCATCCCCTTCTACCCATATCCCTTCTTTCAATTTTACATTTCAACCTTCTTCTTTCCTTATCTGGCACTCTTTTCTTCTTCATTTCAGCACTAGCCTTTGTCATTATCTCCACCCATCTTTCAATTACTACCCCTTGCCTGTATGCACTAATCCACCTATCAATGGCTATGCCCCACCCCTGCATCTAATTTCCAGCTTTCTCCCCTTAATCCATCGGTCTGGAGAGAATCCCGACCCAAAACATCATCAGTCCAATTCCCTCCACTGATGCTGCCTGACCTGCTGAGTTCCGTCAGCACTTTGTTTTGTTCCAGATTACAGCATTTGCAATGCATTGTGTCTCCATCTGCAAGAAGCTGCTTACCTTCTGTGATGGAGGCAGGTCCCGATTCAACAAAGCATCTGAAGCATCTTTCAGATATTGAATGTGAGCACGAGGTGCAGAGAACAGTCTCGGCCTTGTTTGTTGAAAACTCATTTAGTACATACTCCATGCTTCAGTAGGAGCATGCAATTGAACATCTATAAACCATTTAAAGGAAATAATGGCAACAATCCGTCTCGGGTTATCCTGAAATGGACTAGAACAGACTATTGATCTGACAACTATGAGAAGAGAATGTACCCCATTACAACTGAAATCGATATGCTATTAGGAGTAGAATATTCTATTCTTTTGGTTGATGTATACTTCTGATCACAACAGGACCATTTTTCAGTTCCCTGTTGAACATGAATCAAGAATGACTTTTTGTGGCATTTAACTGAGCTCAGGATTAGGCTGTTAGGTTTAGGGTTAATCTTGGTTCAGTGGAAGCACCACTACCTCATCCAGCCAACTCGCCCCAGGGATTTTGGCACAAGATCCAAGGCGATAGGAACTGAAACACGGACAGTCCTAACCTACTGAACAAGTAGATCTGCTTTAGAAGGAAACTGTTTTGTGACAACATATGGGAAATGCATGAGAAAAACATGATTTTTCATGGGTTGTTAACATAACAGATGTTTTTGGGGTCAATCCAAATACAGCCTTTTCACGGTTTAATTGGTTCATCAGGGATTACATTTTACCCAGTTAGTGTTTCGAAGTCGTATTTGAGGCATGAACCTGGTGAGATTAGATTTAGAACTCCATGCAGACGTGGACGACACCACCATTGTGGGCCGGATATCAAATGATGAGACGGAATACAGGAAGGAGATCAAGAACCTGGTGTTGAGATAACTACCATTCTTTCAATGTCAGCAAGACAAAGGCGATAGTGATCGACTTCAGGAAGCGAAGCGGTACTCGCACTGCAGTTTGCATTGACGGTGCCGAAGTAGAGATGGTTGAAAACTTCATGTTCCTAGGGGTCAATATCACCAACAACTTCGTCTGGACCACCCATATTGAAGCAACGACCAAGAAAGCACGCCAACGCTGCTACTTCCTTGGAAGGCTTAGGAAGATGTCCCCTACAACCTGCACCAACTTCTACAGATGCGCCGTAGAAAGCATTTTATCAGGATGCATCACAGCCTGGTTTGGGAGCAGCTCCATCCAAGACCGCAAGAAATTGCAGCGAATCGTGGACACAACCCAGACCATCACGCAAACCAACCTCCCTTCCACTGATTCCATCTATAGCTCAAGCTGCCTCGGCAAGGCCAGCAGCATAATCAAGGATTAAGAGGGAAAAAGATTAGACTATATTGCCTTCCATCACGGTGAAGAATGTGGGGAATCCGCTGTGGTGGATGTTTATGTTAACTTTTATGTAGTTGTTTGTCTTGTTGCTTTTTTTTAGTATGGCTGTATGGTAAATCGAATATCACTGTATCATTGGTACATGTGACTATAAAAGACCTTTGAACCTTTGAAGGAAGAGTAGCACCCTGGCCACTCCCTCTTCTCCCCTTGCCATCAGGCAAATGGTATAGAAGTGTGAAGACGCACACCTCCAGATTCAGAGATAGTTTCTTCCCAGTAGTTATCAGGCAACTGAATCATCCTACCACAACCAGAGAGCAGCGCTGAACTACTATCTACCTCATTGGTGACCCTCGGACTATCCTTGATCAGACTTTGCTGGCTTTACCTTGCACTAAATGTTATTCCCTTATGTACATTTACACTGTAAATGGCTTGATAGTAATCATGTTTTGTCTTTCTTCTGACTGGTTAGCACGCAACAAAAGCTTTTCACTGTATCTTGGTACACGTAACAATAAACTAAACTGAAATGAACTTAGAACTGTCATGCCGTTCTGAAAAGTGTAATGCAATGAATGCAGAGTAGACACTGGACTTCAATATTATAAATTTACTTTGCACGCTTTTCTTGCATGTGTGGTGACTTTCCCCTCCCACTCACCTTCATATTTAAGAATACTTGCACCAAATTGGCCATTTTTTCTTTTAGACCCTGCTTTTATTATTGATGATTCCCTTTATGGCGCATTAAGTGTTTCATAACCAAATAATTCTCTGTGTCTGTGTCCCACCTGTGCAATGCACATTGAGGTAAATTTCCAATGATTCACAAGACTATAGATCCCTCATTATATTGCATAGTTGGAGTTAGTTTAGTAGCAAGATACTAACCTGGGCACTGCATTTTTCTTATTATGTATGTGCACTTGGTGTTGAGCCAATTTGTATACACTGCAGGATTCAAGCATTGTGGCATTATTTGAGACCTCTGGAAAGTAATCAGCCTGATGAGTTTGCTTGCCATGTAAACAGGATGGAGTCTTGCTTGTAAAGCCATTAGTAAAAAAAGAGACTTTGATTATGTCCTTATCTCTAAGCAAAGATAACAGAAACAAGTTGCATCATTTTCTTTGTGTGTTTCTAACTTTTCCGATGGTTTATCACAAATTGTTCCCTTGTTGGTAAGTATTTTACAGTCTCTTTCTGACGATCAAAATAGATCAGAGGTTGCAACAAAGTGTAGATGGGGTTATAAATATAAGGGTGGGAAATATTACATCCATAAATGTGATGATCTTGGGATTATTGTTGAACTGAAGACAAAAGGGCCATTTTGGTGGGAAACTGAATCATCCTCCTTATTGAGGATCAAGAGTATAATTGGCATTTTGAGAGCTCCAGTCTGGTATCTTTCCTTTTCCTTTTGAACAGTGAATTTGTTATTTTGTTTTTACGGTTCATTGAAGATTCAGAATGTTGTCATTCTTTGACCTTGCATTTATTTCAGATACCTCACTGTTGTCGCTTATGCTTAATTTGGATGGCCAGAACCCTCCGTGCATCACGTCTCCACGTATTACCAAGGGTACCATATTAGTAGCTTCCCGGTTGTGCTTATTTCCACAACAATTATTGCCACTTGGCTCATGTTGTTCCCACTCCATTCACTCATGGAGATGTGTGAGACAGTGGATTTTGGCCACCTTCAGGGAAATCTGGGTCAAATTAGGCATAAGCAACCAATAGTAAAATCCTCAAAGAAATGCAAGGTCAAAGAGGGAAAATATTCCAAACCCACCACCTCCAAAAAATAATAACAAGCGTTCACTGCTCATGATGGAAAGATGAGATATTACCGATTGGAGTTCTCAAATTGTCAATTAGACTCTTGGCCCTACTTGTGGAGGGGTGATTCTGTTCTCTTGCAGAAGAGCCCTTTTGTCATTATACTTTGCTCCGGCAATATGCCTGTAGAAATCATTTTACAATGAAAACATTTCCGAAATAGGTCCCAGACCTGATACTTAGAATCCTCTCAACCTACTCTGATAATAGTTGCTGTAGCATCTTAAGGAGCTCATAATAAATGTCAAACATAGAATAAACTAATGGGGAATTGTTTTGTTTTTTGTAGCGTTTGCACCAAAGTATTGGTGAATTGTCAATAATTATAATTTTGCAGATTGTTCATTTTGATTGCATTGATTATTTGCTCGATCAATTTGGTCTCAAACTGTACAGAATCTATTTCAAATGTGGAAATACTTCAATTTGTCATTCCCTTAGTGCAAAGAAACATTGCTTCCACATCATGCACAGCCTTTAGGTGGTACGTCTAAATGTTCAATATTTCTGCAGTGATTATGTAACACGAATATTACAATGTTTTCTATATTTTCCCCTGTCAGTTAGTTGTATTGGTTGCGAGGCTGCTATGTGTTTGTTTCAGTCGGTTCACAGCTGGAACCAGTCATTCAGAGAACTGGAATATTCAATCAGCCACAGAGCTATTGCAGTTGAGATCCTAAATTTAGAAAATGTTGTGTGGGTAATAGGATTTTACTTTCAGCCTTGTCTGCTTCCCATCTCATAACCATGAAAGGTATGTCCTGGTTAACACAACATTCATCAAAGGAACGATGGCAGAATAAAGTTACCCTTGAACATATAAAGTTTGGAGCAAAATGTAAGTGTATATGGCTTGTGTTTTACCATGGTCACAGAGCTATATGACAGAAACATGTTACCTAACCTTGCAGGCCTCATTTGCCAGCGCCAGGCTTTATTCCCTCCAAACCTTTCCCATACATGAACCCAAAGCGTGAAAATGTTGTTACCAGGATTCCTTTAAAATCTTTTCACCCCTCTCTCTGAACTTATGCTTTCCAGTTTTTGACTCCCCTATCCTGAGGAAAAGACTGGCTTTTCGTGATTTTTTAAACCTCTATAAGATTGCCCCGCCATCTCCGATGCACCAGGAAAAAAGGCCCAGCTGAGCCAGGCTCTCCTGATAACTCACCTGCACACAATACTTCAAATCTGAATTAACAATATCTTTTTAGTTGTAACATGGCATCCCAAGCCTTGTCCTCAAAAGAGATACAATAAACTGCAGATGCTGGAATCTTGAATTTTAAAATAACTGTTGGAGGAACACAGTGGCTTTGGCAGCATCTGTTGAAGGAAACGACCAGATATGTTGGTTTGGTACATGCTTTCAGACCGATGAAGTGGGGGGGGGGGAAGGTAGGTAGGTTGGGGTGGGACAAAACCTGGCAAGTGATAAGTGTATACAGGTGAGGAGGATGTAGTAATAGTTGCAGATGGGTGGTGATAGTAGCAAAGACTAAAATCCCTCTTATTCTAACTCTGCTATAAAGCCTTCCTATTTCTTTCTTGCTTATGAAGGTAACCTACATATGCATCCATTCCTTCCATGTCTTTTTTTGAACATTAGTTTTTTTTACATATCATTGCAAAAGTTGCATTGAGCAGTCTAATGATTCTATTATAAAAATGACTAATAAAACCTTATCATTGTTAGAAGGTTAGCACTCTTTGGATTTATTTGGCTTCAGTAGATAAGTGGAAAGATTGTTTTTAGCTATTTGTTTTCTGAACCTTTGAATAGCAAGGCCTTCCTCTAAATATTCCTGTGTTCGTGTTTTAACCCTAATCCTAGAGCTAACAAATGGCCTCTTCAAATGTGCCAGTCTTATTGGACATAATCCTGCGAAGGCTAACAGAAATAGAGGGTGCATTACCATGGGATAGCACGTTAGTATATTTCTGGCTGTGATTGTTTTTATTTAACAATTATTGGCTTGAGTTAAGATAAAGAGAGAGATTGAATATTTAATAGAAAACTAAAGTTACAGCAGTATTCTAGCATGCAGTAAAGGTAACTGAAGTCCTGAGTCGATCTTCTATTGTGTACCAGAGTCAATCCTACCACTGTTGTTCTTGCAGTTAAACCTCTGGTATATGGTGGGTGTCTTTACGTGATTGGCGCATGATTTCAGAACCCATCCAGGGGATCCATCCAGACTGGCTGCTTTTTGGGGATTCACCCTTCTGAAAGCAAATCTGACTTCGGCCGTTGAGATGTATTGGACCAAGAGAACCAGGAGTGTTTAATAGTCACATGTACGGACAATGGAACAACAAATTTCTTTCTTGCAACAGCATTTCAGACCTATAAACACAATACTCATAGACAATATATAATAAATAAAAATCAATAAATTAAAAACCTCAATGCTAGTGCAAAGAAGCCCAAAGCCCAAATATATCACTTCAACACTATCTTCCATCATTTACTCATGATTGTTCGCAGATTAAGTTGACTAATGGCTACATTTAAATTGTCACTAGACCAAGTGGACCTGTTGGGCCCAAACCTCTCCTGCATTGGTGCAGCACCCTCTCCTCCCCCCTCCCCTTCCCCTCCCCCCTCCCCTTCCCCTCCCCCGTCCTCCTCCCCCTCCCCTCCCCCCTCCCACACCCCCGCCCCTCCCCCTCTCCCCCCACTCCATCCCCCTCAACCCCCCTTAACCTCCCCCCTCCCTCCTTCCCTCCTCTCTCCCTCCCTCTCCCCCTCCCTCCCTAGAAGATAGATTTAAACTTTAAAAATATAACACCGATTTCAATTAAACTTTTTCCATTAGCACCAAAGGGACGACGGTGAGTAACGTGGGCCTACAATTGTCGTGCTATCGCGTATGGTTTTGGCTGTAGTTCAGGAACAAACAAACAAACGAGAGTTTTAGTATATATATTTTTGTGGACAAAACAAATCCGGGCAATTTTCCAGAAAAATGGGAAGATCCCAGTGTTATGGATCGACTAAAATGGTTTGGCTCGAAGTGTGACTTGGCTTTAACACATGCTTTCAGCACTATTTCCAGAATGTTACCTGACTCTAGAGTTTACCCTTTTTGCCATATTATGCCATCACATAGAGTGAATCGAATCAGCTGCCGACTATGTCTGCATCAAAAGGTGAACCTGGATACAAGAAACAAGAACCTGTTCCTTCTCTATGTAAGATCAGTAGACATCTGCATTGTTACTTCCCCAGCTGTTTCACTTTTAACGTTCCAAAAGCAAACGACTACATATGCTGGAAATCTAAATTTAAAAACCTAGCAAGAACACCCAATAAGGTCATACCACGTCTGTTGAGATTGAACTTTCCAGTTCTGATAACAGGCTGTCGATCTGAAACATCAACTATTTCTCTCTCCTGCTCAGAATATTTGCAGAAAAAAACTATAGTAAGGGGCTGAGAATGCATCCTTGAGGGGCACCATTGTTGTAAATTCTTGTGGCGGATGTTTCATGATTGATTGTGGTTTATGGGTCAGGAAATCGAGGATCCAGTTGCAGAGGGATTGCTGAATCCTAGGATCAGGAGTTTGGAGATGAGTTTCCTTTGGATAAGGGTGTTGAAGACAAAGCTATATTGAATAATAAGATGTCCTTGAACAAGATGTCCTTATTATCTAGATGTTCCAGCGATGATTGTAGGGTCAGGGATATGCCATCTACCTGTTGTGACAGTTGCAATGGATCAAAGATATCTGGAAGGCTGGAATTAACTTGTGCCATGACCAGCCTCTTGAGGCACTTCATGATGATGGATGAAGGAACCACTGGGCACATTATTCCCAGGAATGCCGATTTGACGTGTGTTACAATGACTATTGGTACAGGACACCAGAGGCTATCGGGGAAGATGACATCATTCCACCGACCTTCTATTCAAAGCAAGCACAGAATGCATTGAAGTCAATGGGGAGGGACGCGATGTTGCTGGCAATAATGTTTATCTGAAAGACAGCATCTTTTGTCCAGCAATTCTTCAGAATGCACTGAAATGTCAGCCTGCTTCATGTGTGCCGGTCTGCAGAGGGGGGGGGCGGCTGAACCCACGGATTTTGACTCGGGTGACAGGAGCACAATGGCAGCTAACAACGGCATTCCTTATTTTAAGATAGAATGGACGTTCGTGGGCTTCTGTGTAATGAGTTCAACAAGCATTGAAATGAACTGAATATTGCATAGTTTCTAACAACCAATACGTGAAGTGGATGACAGATATATAGCCGCCAGTGTCCAGCATGTTGTTTTGTTGCAGAGGACAGGGCATTATTTAGCCCATAGCACTTTCACCTTTTGGAGTCAGAGTTCAAATCCAGGCCAGCGTGATGGACTGATAATCTCTTGGCTTTAATGTCTAGACACCAGAAATTCTTAGAGCCTCAAACCAGCTTCTTGGAATGCAGAATTGGGCTTGATGAAATATCAGCACAAAAAAACATTTAATCACCTTTCCCTTGCACCGAGGCAAACTAATAGCACATAAATTAAAAGAGCCAAAGAGAGCAACTAAGTGCTGTTCTCTGCAATGCACGATACAGGCACTTATTGTCAAAAGTTAACACATGTGTTTCTGAACCTTGAAATACTTCAACCTGACAAAGAAAAGAATCAACACCTTTCAATGAGATTTGGCAAGTGTTCGTAAAACTGCCAAATTCTAAAACTATCATCAAGAAACAATAACTTATTTTTGAAATGCAATTTTCATCCAGACGTGGAATGCCAAGTATGTCAGTGGCAGCATATCCATATTTAAAAAAATATGTGCACTGGGTTTTACAGCAATAATATTGAAGTAATTTTTCATGTTCATTGATTTGTTAGTAACCAGCCAGAGTGAATTTAGTTGCCCTAAATTACATCTGTTCAACTCTGAGATTTTCTGAGTGGGGGTGGGGGGGAGAAATGAATTGTTCAAAAATGGAATTACTGAGAGGTTGTGTGCAAATGAACGGCTTTGCCACATTTAAGTTGCTATAATTGACATGTTGGATGATTCACTCAGTAAACTAATTACAAACCGTGCAAAAGCAGCAGTGGGTTCAAGTGATCCGACAGGGTCAAACTGCTAACATATGTTTGAACTGTACGTTGCATCAGTTCTACAATATTGCCTATTAATCAACCAAAATAGTTTAAGAGTTGTATTTTCTCTACCATGCAATTTGGATTTTTGATGGCTGAATTATTTGAGTCTTTCTATATTGTACATATAATTATACAAATTATGGTGATTAAGTATTGGAAATTTATTCATGAGCACCAACCATGATGATTGCAATCGTAATGTTGCATTAACTTCAAAATTTGCAAATGTTATCATGTTATAATGAGCTTAGTACCAGTTTAAAGGGACAGAGCAATAATTATAAGGTAAAGGTTAAACATTTAGCATTAGAATCATAGGAAACCAAACAGTGTGACTACCGTTTTGAGATGACTATGCACTGTTTGCTGAATTGCTGTCAGCCGAATAAATTTGCATGCATGTAAAAGTGTTGATATTCTGTGAGTGTGAAGTATGAAAAGCCCAGCTCCAAAACCGATCATGTGAGTTTATATGTAAAATGATGGGGGGCAAAAGTCATTCTTTTTAACATTACAGTATACTCTGGTATTATGCTTCAAACAGGCAAGAAGCAGGCTTTGCATGAGTCAACCTTTTATGCAGTTCTGAAATAGCCAGAAGTGTGGGTGGCCTGTTGACAGATCAGAATTGCTGAAAATCATTTTGAGGAGAAAAATGCTCTGACTTTGAGATTCTTTTCAGCCCACACAGATCACACATTTTCATTGCCTGTACATTTAAAGTGGGCACAAATTGATGATTTTGTGTGTCTGAGTGCCAGAGGGTATCTATGTGCTACAATCTTTTCAGATACTGTTTAACACCATCCATCTTCCATACCATAAAAATACTTTTTGCAGATCGTTTAAAATCTTGTGGAGGTTCTAGTCCCAGTTACACCAATAATGATATATTTGTTAATAAGTGACTTTTCTGATCGAAATTTTCCACAGAATTTGCAGTGCTGCATTTCCACAAGTGTTTTATGAATCAATGGCACCTCTCTTGACTATTTTGCTGAAGTGTGGCCTCTGGACTGGCCAGGGAAAATATTTGCTTAATCATTGGAGAATGAAAATCCAATTAATTTCAGGTTATCTTCTCTTACTGCTCTTAGAGTGTAGAAACAAACTCTTACAGTGCAGAAGTGACGAATAGCTCCAAGTCCACACCAGCTTTTAGAACAGTCCCTTTTATGTCCCCTTATCCTATTCTCTCTCATGTTCCATTTTACACCCCCATTCTCCCCCGAGCCACATATATTTGGAGTAACTTACAGTAGCCGTATAGCCTATCAACCAGCGAGTCTGTAATGTGGGAGGAAACCAGGAAAATCCCCTGGAGAGAGAGAAAATACCAATTCCACACAGAACACACTGAAGGTCAGAATCAAACCCTAAACTGACTTGTCAAGGAAATAATGGCATGTCCAGAACTAGGTGAAATGGCAATAATGAGGTGCTGACAACCTGATCATCTGGGAATTCGCTGATCATTGTCTGTGTTGATGTGACCACAGCAAACATTATTGCAAGCAGGACTTGTCGTGACCTGCTCCCTTTGGTGTGGAGAGTCTGCATGGAGCAACTAATTTGTTTTGTTTTTAGTTTAGTTTCGATTAGAATTACAGCGCGAAACCAGGCCCTTCGGCCCACCGACTCTGCACTGGTCAGTGATCCTCTCACATTATCCTACACACACTAGGGACAATTTTTACATTTATACCAAGCCAATTAACCTACAAACCTGTACATCTTTGGAGTGTGGGAGGAAACCGATGATCTCGGAGAAAATCCACGCAGTCACGGGGAGAACGTACAAACTCCACACAGACAGCACCCGTAGTCGGGATCAAACCCATCATCAGTAGTGTTCTGAGACACAATTATTAATTTCTAATTTTGATAATGTCCAGAGCAGTTTATTATTTTGGAGAAATTCTGTCTTTTGTGTAAAAAAAAATAGCTGTTCAGTTAAATGGGAGAAATTAATTTCAGATTTACCAATGAGGATATATCTCAATATATCTGTGCACGGAGCTAGTTAACCAGCTGAAATGTTGAGAATTAACAGACGGCTGTACTTTGATACTCCAAATGTGTTGACAAGCACTATGCAAAAATACATAGCAAAAATACACATCTTACTGTGAGCCTTACTCTTTGTGTGTGGCTTGAACAAATATTTTAAATGTACTTTGGTATCGAAGCAACAACAAAAAATTTTTTTTAAAATCCTTCAGCATTGGAACAGCCCTGACTATCTTACTAACCCAATCCGAAACAGCCCATCACTGGAAGGAAGGAACTGGGAAACTCAATTATTTGTTATGGCAGTGCATTTTTTTGATTTTCTATCACAGATTCTGACCCAACTGTGGCCTGTATAGACAATGTCTCTTTGTAATGTACAACTCTCTCTTTGTATCCAGTGCTTTTGGTCCTCTCCAATTCCACTTCTATCCACTTCCTCCTCTGCAGTCCTAAACATGTCATGATGGCCCCCGTGCATATGGCTCCATGTTTAATCATCCTTTCGTGAAACCATTTAGATTTAGTTTAGTTTAGTTTATTGTCACATGTACCGAGGTGCAGTGAAAAGCAGAAGGACCATACATGGTTACAATCGAGCCATCCACAGTGTACATATAGAGGGTAAAGGGAATAACGTTTAGTGCAAGGTAAAGTCCAATTAAAGATAGTCTGAGGGTCTCCAATGATAGGATGGTTCAGTTGCCTGTTAACTGAAACATCCTATCGCCAACTAGAGAGCGGTCCTGAGCTACCATCTACCTCATTAAAGACCTATCCTTAGAGACCTATCCTTAATCAAACTTTAGTTTGTGTCCCTGCCTCTCTTGCTTTAGGATTCTCAACTCACCTCAAGGGTTAGTCACTCTTCCAACTATCTCTTTTGGCTTTCTTTATACCTCCAATATTTTCCACATTAAAAGTACTTTTCAAGTGAACATTGAGTAACGTATTCAAGAGAGAGTTGGATATAGCTCTTGGGACTAACGGAATCAAGGGATATAGGGGAAAAAGCAGAAACAGGGTACTGATTCTGGATGATCAGCCATGATCATATAGAATGGTGGTGCTGGCTCGAAGGGCTGAATGGCCTACTCCTGCACCTATTTTCTATGTTTCTGAGATACTGAACAGTAGATTATTATTGTGAGTTTTACACTGTTGAATGTTTCATTTGCGATGCCAACCCAGACAGAGATACGTGGTTCATTTTTATTTAGAAGAGGATCAAAATATTTTCCAGATGGAAGGTCAGAAATAGTTGCTGCTTTTCTTCTAAGGGATAGGTTTCAACCTAAATTCTCCAGCCTCCACATAGTGTTGCAGTTGCAAATAATTTGTAATGGCCCCAATAAGGTTCAATAACACACCATCTGTACTTCTAATGGGTCATTCTTTAACTCCTAATATTTTTTTTGCCATAACAGCTTTGCAGAATTCAAGACATTTTGAACTTCTGTGAAGTCGATCTTGCAAAAAGAAATAAATATATATTGTGTTACAAAAGATGGTGTTTAAGATGTTTTTTGATAGGCACATGGGTATGTAGGGAATGGGAGCATATGGGTCATTTACACATGGATGAGATTAGTTTACTTTGGCATCATGTTTGGCACAGATATGGTGAGTTGAAGGGCCTATTCTGTACCATATTTCTAAAAGGTTGATATTTGTATTATACAGCTTTACTTGTGGCTGATGTGATTGCTTCGACCAATGTTTTCTTCATATCTATATCTAGTTTCCTTTAAAGTAGCCTATATAAAATTTAGATTCATTAATATTTGACTAAAATCAGATTTAACCATTGTGAAAAATATAAAAGGAAAATCTAGCCAACCATTCTTTGCAAAGAGCGAAATATTATTTTCTAAAACCGTGTTCACCATTTTGGACTGCATTTGGACTTCATTTGGACGATATTTGTAAAGCAGTTTTCAGTAAATGTTGTTATCTGTTTTAATCTGTTGTTTTAAGAGATTGTCCAAAAGGAATTAAAACTTGAAAATCAAGAGAAAAACTGCAGATGCTAGAAATCTAAACTAAAAAAAATTCTAGCATTTTATGTTTAAATAATTTTATTTTAGGAATGAAAACTGAATTATTTGCCCAAAGATCAAGATTTGCAAGCACAGGGCCAGCACATATTAGAATATCAGAAGGTAGACACAAAATGTTGGAGTAACTCAGCGGGACAGGCATCATCTCTGGAGAGAAGGAATAGGTGACGTTTCGGGTCGAGACCCTTCTTCAGACAGGTTCACTGACAGTCATCCTTTCCTATTTCTACAACCCCCTTCAGCTTTAGAAACTTGTGGCCTATCTGCTCCTCGATCCTATCCCCCACATCATACCCAGTTGTCATTAACCCTGACCTATTGGCAGAAACAAGCACCGCAAAGTCCTTTTCAAATCTTCTCTGCTGCTTTACCTGTTCTTTGTCACTGAAGTCATTTTTAAACCCCCCCCCACTAACAAGCTTTTGGTCATTGGCCCCAATATCACCATTCAGCTCCACGCCAAATTTGTTTCAGACTCTTGTGAAGGACTTGATGCAATGTTTTGCAGTATATTGTATAAAAACTACTTGTTGTTATATCCCCTTTTCATTTGGAGGATCCCTCTATTTGTACCAGAGTCACAGAGTTATACTGCATGAAAGCAAGCCCTTCAGCCCAACTCGGCCATACCAAGCAGAGCTATTCCATTTGCTGGCATTTAGCCCATATCTCTAAACCTTTCCTATCCATTAACTGGTCAAAATATCTTTTAAACTTTGTAATTGTATCCACCTGTGCAGCTTCCTCTGGCAGCTTATATCATGTACCCGCTGTGTGGAAAAACTTGTTCCTCAGGTCCACTTTTAAATCTTTATCCTTGTACTATAAGCCTACGCCCTCCAGTGTTAGACTCCATTATGCTGGGGGAAAAAAGGCTGTGGTGATCCAATTTATCTCTGCCCCTCATGATTTTATAAGCTACTTGGGTCACCCTCCATTGCTCCAGAGAAAACAGTTCCAGCCCATGAAGCCTCTCTTTACAACTCAAGCCCTCCAGTCCTGCGAATCTTTTCTGCATCCTCTCTAACTTCTTCACATCCTTCCCTTAGTAAGGAGACCAGAACTGCACACAGTATTCCAGGTACAGTTTCACCAATGTCTTGTACATTTGTAACATGACATTCCAACTCTCACACTCATTGTCCCGTCCTATAATGGCAAGGGTACCGAATATCTTCCTTGCTATGTTGTCTATGTGTGTTGCCACTGTCAGTGGACGTACTCCTTGGTCTCTGTGTTCTACAACTCTCCTCAGGACACTTCCATTGTTTGTACATACTGCCATCTCCTTCATGTTTATGAATGATATATTAGTACATACCTGTTCTCCATTAGGGGATCAAGTTTATTCCAGACTACAAGATCGCTTTCCCCTCACACCATTGAACACTAAAATAAGTGACCCTTGGAACTTTTATTCCAGTTCCTCTCATATTGAGGGGTTCAATCCTGTCCATTATTTTTTCCACAGTGGCGAATTTTAGACTATTTGCAAGTGGAACTCTTAAATTTATTTTCTTTGGACCACAAATTTCCTTTGTTCCACAATCTTCAGCTTTTTAATAATGTACTTAAACTTCATGCCCTGGTAATTAGTACTTCATGATTTGCCTAAACGTTAAAAAAATATTTTTTGACCTCCGTGACCTGTTTGTTTCGTCAGTGTTCCTTTAAAAAAAGATAACACATTTTCTCTCATTTTTATACTATGAAGCAAACATGTTTTGTGTTTTAATTATACTTTAAAATTTAAAGCAAAGATTTTGCTGAGAATAATTTCAAGGTGATTTGTTCTTAAAGCAGTATCTGCATTTGGCATCACTGTTGAGTTTCTGAATGAGAGGAGGTACTGTAAGAGCTATTGGCATAAAAACTACTTCCAATTAATATAACTGCCCTGTACTCAGGGACTTGAATCAGAAGAAAATGTGTATTTTGCTATATTTCCACTTTATCCCAAATGTCAGCCTTAAACATTAACAGCTGATCCCATTCAGCAATGGAAAGAGGTATGGTTGTTAAGAATTTCCTGATTAAATGAGGCTGGATTTTAATTCTTTCCTAATCCCATTGATTAAAGTTCTGTACCAATGGAATTATGTCATCTAGGGCTGCACACTTTGTGCAAATAGAAAAGAAAAAAGAAAAAGCACTCAAAATAAGTTAAGGAAATCTGATCAATTTAACCCCTCTTTATCTGGAGGTTCTTTTTGTTTGTATCAATGTGCCATTGGCCTGACATGGCAGAGTTATAAACTGACCTTTTTGCAACACCTTCAGTCAATATCGTTTTCATATAAGAAATATGTACTGTGTGCGTTTGTGTTAAGAATTAACCTTTTTTATTGTTCTGTGTTAATTACTGGTATATGGCAGAAATCACTTTGCAGTTGGGGTCGTGCAAGTGCCATCATTGTAAATTAGAAAATCAGATCTCTACATGTCCCCAGACACTGAGAGACAAGAAATACCACTGTTTTGATTTTCCAGATAACTTATCCTCCCCCCCCCCCTATCTTTTGTGCACCTTATGCACTTTGACCAATGTATTTCCACACATCAGACTTTGATTGTCCAGGGACGGGCTGAAGTTGCTCGTTTCCTTGGCTTGTATCAACACCCGAAAAAGTTAGATAAACTTGAAATAATTTAACCCAAGTTACAAGAATTTGCTAAACACAATTGTACAGATAAGGTTTTAGGTCATAAAATAATGGAATTGTGCTGTACAGGAACGGTTCATTGGATCTATCAAGCCTGTGCAAGCTTTTTGTGAATAATTTTGGTGCTCTCAATCTCAAACTCTTTCTCTTTAGCCTTTCAATCATTGCCATTTATGCATGTATCCAATTCATTTTTGGATATGCAGGATTGAATGTCTGCAAACCTTTCAGGCAGTGTATTCCCCGTGGTAACTGCCTAGAGAAAGATTTTCCTCATGATTGGTATCAACTCTTTTGCCAATCATTTTTAATCTTTGTTCTTTAATTCTCAGCCCCACTGAAAGTGGAAACAGGTTTTTATCTAATTACCTTTCTGGTTTTTTCACAACTTGTGGAGACAAAGTTGGGCATCACATGCTGAGTTAAGTCATTTTAGAAGCACAAGAGCGAGCAGCTTGAAAATGTGGTGGTCTTCTCCACTTTTCCTACCCGAGGAAAGTTGTTCCTCTGGATTGCAAACATGATTTAAGTCCCTTATTCCTAGAGCAACATTTTCTGCGCTTTCTTATATTCTTGTCAAGAATTATGCACAATATCGTGAAACTGTATGTACAAGAATATCTTCTGCTGTGGTTTATAGAAATGGACAATATACTTCCCCTTTGCAGATGTTATCAGGCAACTGAACCATCTTATCACCAACTAGAGGGACCCTCGGACTAACTTTAATTGGACATTACTGGACCTTATCTTGCAGAAAAAAATGTTATTCCCTTTATCCTGTACCTATCTGTACGCTGTGGATGGGTCGATTTGTCATCTTGGATAGTCTTTTTGCTGACTGATAGCACACAACAAGAAAGTTTTTCACTGCATCTCTGTACACACGACAATAAACTGCTAAACTAAGATTGGACTAAAAGTACGGACGGGGACATCAGTGGCCAAGTCCCCTGGGTCTGCTGCAAGAAGTGTAGTTCATTCCCATGGATAAAGCTGGTCTAACCATTTCTAATGGAGTAACTGTAAATACCATTTAAATACTTAAATTAAAAGCCCTTTTCTGATTGTTGTGAAAATCTACCAAGCAGTGATGGACTGCTTTCCTTCAAGTAGGGAGAAGGAAGAATCAAATGTTCAGTCAGAAAGCAGTTCACTAGAGAAACTTAGCGGATCATGCAATATCAGTGGAGGCAAATAAATAGCCAACGTTATGGGTTGAGACCTTGCACCAGGACCAGATGTAAGATCTCGATCTGTAATGGCAACCATCCATTTCCCCCCACCGATGCTGCCTGACTTACTTGAGTTTCTCCAGCAACTTGTTCTTTTGCTCCAGGTTCCAGTATCTGCAGTTTCTTGCGTCTCCAAATGTTCAGTCATTAGCCTGCTCATATGCGCCCCTTAGTGGCCAGACATGGAGCAGCAGTGGCACAGGACATGTCTTCTGTTGGCCACAGAAGAGTAAAAGATAACATGGGCAAAGTATATAAAAGTTGAGAGAAGAACAAACAGCACACATTCATATACCTCTTTCTCTTCAGTGGGCTTGATGTCTGAATTCTTAGATAGGTTAGGTGTTTGAAGACAAGATAATTTGGCAGAATCTTTTCTAAAGAAATCTCAAAGTATAAATATTAGTACTGGTGAAGGGTGGATTCCTGATCAGAGAGGAGAGGGAGAGGAGTTGGAGGAAAGATAAGGAAATGTATATACTAAAAAAATTGTTATTGCATTAAATATATCTTTTAAGTAGTACCAAAATAACTGGAGACTAAATCTGCACGGTGATAAACTAGAAATGATCAGAACCGTATAAAATTCCATTTTAAACAAAATGTCGCAATTTTAAAGATGTAAGCTAAGTGATTATATTTTTGCAAGACACATTTTGTTTTGAATAATTGAAGGTGAAGGGTAATAAGATTCTTTCTGGTGAAGAAATATTAGTTAAGATGCATGCAAATTCAAATCGAGGTGCTATATCCCTTTTTTTAAAAACATTTCTCCTCTGTTCTCCTGACCTTTGAGTCCAATTCTGTTCATTACCAACATCTAAACTGTATAATGACCTTGGCTGTTTTTCACTCCTGTATCTATCGCCCAAGACCTCTGATGCTAGTTGCAGAGCCCAGCTAATCACACCAGGGTAAGATGAGGTAACTTAGCGCAGAACAAATATTAGCTCCCAGGATTGGTGATTATGTAGGCATGTAGTGCAGTGGAAAATTGCTACCTTTGTCACCGATTTTCCACTTTATTTCGCTTGGCAGCTGAAAACCCAACTCTCAAAGCAGACTTGTTGAGGAGGTGCACGGTATTAAAAAAGGCCACAATCCCTTTCCCTCCTCATAAATCATTCTCGAACAAAGCGTGCAGGTAGACGGCCTTCCCTCCCAGACCTCTGCTGGTGCATTGATGGAGCCAGCTGCATGTTGCTGTACGTGCACCTTTACAGACCTATGCAACTTTGCCAACACTAACAGTTCACGTGCAAGCCCCACACATTATGGAGGGAATTATTTAACAGATTTGTTTTGACAGACAATATTTACATTTCTTTCACTATTCATGGGTATTAAACAGAACTTCCATAAATCATGGCTTGAGATGTCATGAAAATCTCACGCCATGCACCAAAGCATAAGCTTGTCGGGCATCCTGCTGCAGGTCTGGTACATAAATGGCAAGTTCACATCAGCTCTTGTGACGTTTGATTCCCTGAATGAAGGTTGTGCAGGGCATAACTTGTGGGGAGGGGCTGAATCTCAGACAACAATTTCAGCGTTTCCATCGTTAAAATCAGGCATCTTTAAAAATCCTGAAATTGTAGTCAGTCAGTGAACCCTGTTGGTTTAACCATTATTACGACTGCAAAATGTGGGCCATTATTTTGGAACATTTGGAATGGAAAGATGAGACAGTGTATGTTGGAGCTAAAGTACCATGAAGCTCATCTCAAGAATCATCCCAAAGTTATAATTCAACATATCTTATTAATCTGATACAGTATTCTTTCTGTTATTAGTATAATACCTACACTTCTGACCCCAAACTCATGTGCATAGTTATGGTCGTGATCGGTTGGCGGCTGCTAATTGCACATTTGGATGGCTATAAAATTGATGATCAATTGTTTCCTGTAGGAAATTTAATAGGGTAGTCTGCAACTTAGACAAGGATGTGTTATGCTATTGTAATAACTGGTTGATTGATATTTGAAATATGCTTTATGCAGATAATGTCACGGCTGATGTGGTTTGATCTTTTAAAAAGACCCAGATGTACACACCTTTAGAAAGGCTGTTTTTAAAAAAAAGTTACTTTTTTTTAGGATGAGCTATTGTTTACACCAGTTGCCTGTCCAGATTACCTCCAATATAACATGTTTGCTGTTGATAGGGTGACTGATGTCCACCATCTGCAGTGTCCTTGAATATCCAGTGACCGTACACTTCTCTGCCTTTCTGCTGATTCTAATTTCTGGTGCATTGCTCAAGAATGGTGTCAAGTTAGGAAAAGGGGAAGTACAAAGAGATCTGGGTGTCCTTGTTCATCAGTCACTGAAAGTTAGCATGCAGGTACAGCAGGCAATGAAGAAAGCTAATGGCATGTTGGCTTTCATGACAAGAGGAGTTGAGTATAGAAACAAAGAGGTCCTTCTGCAGCTGTACAGGGCCCTAGCGAGACCACACCTGGAGTGCTGTGTGCAGTTTTGGTCTCCAAATTTGAGGAAGGACATTCTTGCTATTGAGGGAGTGCAGCATAGGTTCACTAGGTTAATTCCCGGAATGGCGGGCCTGTTGTATGTTGAAAGACTGGAGCAACTGGAATTTAGAAGGATGAGAGGGGATCTTATTGAAACATATAAGATTATTAAGGGATTGGACACGCTAGAGGCAGGAAACATGTTCCCAATGTTGGGGGAGTCAGGGGCCACAATTTAAGAATAAGGTGTCGGCCATTTAGAACGATGAGAAAAAACCTTTTTCACCTCGAGAGTTGTAAATTTGTGGAATTCTCTGCCTCAGGAGGCCAATTCTCTGAATGCATTCAAGAGAGAGCTAGATAGAGCTCTTAATGATAGTGGAGTCAGGGGGTACGGGGAGAGCGCAGGAACAGGGTACTGATTGTGGATGATCAGCCATGATCACATTGAATGGCGATGCTAGCTCGAAGGGCCGAATGGCTTCCTCCTGCACCTATTGTCTATTGTCTATTTTACAGGTGTTTATTTGGTGTTGTGCTTCCAGCCATCTCTGTAGATGGTCAGCTGACAGATCTACTGTCTGCCTGTGCCTCACAGAGCATGTTTAAGGGGTTGAATGCAATGCAGCTTTGATTTTCGTATCACAGCATATGAGAAGAAATTAGACTACCTTGATTGTTGGAGTAAACATCTTGAAATATTAAAAAATGCATGGGCACAGCAAGGCCTCTACTTCTGCAGAAGACTAAGGAAATTTGGCATGTCCCAAATGACTAACCAATTTTTACAGATGCACCATAGAACACGTCCTATTGGGATGCAATATAGCTTAGTGTGGCCACTGCTCTGCCCAAGACTCCAAGAAATCAATATTGTGAACACAGCCCAGTCCATCACATGAATCAGCCTCCCCCTCTCTCCCCACCTCTCACTCCCACCCCCAGCACTCCCACCGTCTCCATCTACACTTTTTCTCCGGAAAGCAGCCAACATAATCAAGCAGTATTCACATCCCTGTCATTCTCTCTTCTCCCCTCTCACGTCAGGCAGAAGGTATAAAAGCTTGAAGGCATGTTCCTCAGATTCAGGAACAGATTCTTCCCTACAATTATCAGACTCCTGAATGTACCTCTCGTGCTAATGATGAATTCCCGATCTTTCAATCAACCTTGTTATATGCTTGCACTTTCTGCACTTGCTCTGTGGCTTTAACACTATATTTTGTTCTCTGTTTATTTTCTTTCTCTTTTGCACCACTTGATGTCCTTGTGCAGTATGGTTTCCCTGGATAGCATGCAAACAAGGTTTTTCACTATATCTTGGTATATGTGACAATAATGAACCAATACTATCTTTCATAGTGTAGTGAGAGTAATGGTATTAATATGAAGTCCCCCTCACGTTGGAATTATGATGTTTGATGCCACAGCATTGCAGGGGAAGAGAGAGTTAGATTTAGCTCTTGGGGCTAAAGGAATCAAGGGATATGGGGGAAAAAGCAGGAACGGGGTACTGATTTTAGATGATCAGCCATGATCATATTGAATGACGGTGCTGGATCGAAGAGCCGCATGGCCTACTCCTGCACTTATTTTTCCATGTAGTTGCAGCTTTTTGAGCTCTTATGCTTTGGTGAGGAGACACTGACCTTAAATGTCAAGGGTGTCTCCAAGCTGAAGATTCAGAGCAACCCTAATGGTAATCTGGGAGTAGATACGATTTTTATTAGAAGGAATAAATGGCTCTGAGGGCACTGGAAACAAAGCAGAACATAATGTTTTGCCTCGAGTTAAGTGTCAGATGAGGTAGGTTAAGCAAAGGCTGTTGAGCAAACCACATGCAGTTTTGAAGAAGGAGACCTGAATGTTTGTTAATTTTGGGAGCATTTCCTCTCTAATGGCACAGACTGTTTGGCAGACATTTGACGGGAGCATCTTGGCAAAATCACTTCTGGAAACCCAACCCCATGTCGTTCAAAGTAAGTTTACAGATCGAGCCAAGAAAGCTGTTCCCAAAGGTTGAAAGATGAAATAGAGCATAGCTACAGCAAACTGTTCAAGAGTTTCTATTCATAAACAGGTCGCATTTATCTGAATTAGCCTGGTAATGACCTTGCACAGCAAGCTTCATCCTGCTCTAAAATTACTGACCCTAATCAAAAGCAGTCTTCTTGATTGTATCACCGGTATCACAACGTGAATGAGTGCATGTGCGGTTACATGGTTAGCGACGTAACTCTTAAACTATGTCAGCCTATTTTTGGTTATCTCTCTGCAGTTGAAAAATACTGAGTCGTTAGTACTTTGGAGCAAACGACAAACGGCATTTATTTCCTCTTGTTGAAAGAATGTGCTTTGCAGGAGACACTTCATCAGCTTTGCAGGAGACACTTCATCAGCTTTGCAGACTAAAGGGACCATTGCACCCTTTCTGCCCTAAATGGGCAATCCATTGTTTAGAGGAAGTGATTACAAGTTCTAGATTGTCTCACAAGAGCACCCTCCTTTCCAGATTCACTATGTCAAGACTCAAAAGTTTGTGTTCTCTCTTTCTCCCTCTCATTCTATCCTTCTGTCTTCCTCCCCCTCCCATTAATCATAATGTATAGTTTATCTTCACAGCAATCATGCATTATCCACTCAGAGATACTTTATTTAGCCTGTCTATATTAAGATAATTGAAGTACTTGCCCCTTCTCCACCAAGGAAAAGCTTCAGCACCACATCAAATCAATTCAAACTTCTTCAAATATTTCAACCAAATGAACTTTTCTTGTGTTTTGGATGCGAGGTTTGTAAAGGTTGGAGCTCGAGTACCAGGCAAGGATACATCGAGATAATCACGAAGTAGATTTTAAAATTTTATGCAAACGATGTCTTAGCATTGGTGAAGTGAGGTTCTCAGAGTTATGGAAATGGAAGATACAGGCAAGTTACTATCCTGTGGATTAACCATGCATTAGTATGTCATCGTAATCTAGTTGATTGTTGCTCTGCCAAGTCAATACTAGTAAGGAAAATTAAATTAGTGAATTCCAAGTGGGTGGAATGGAAGGTAAAGGAAAACATATTTGCATCAAATGTAACTCGCACCTTTTCCATTTGTTTTTTTTCCGGGCCATATGAAAAAGAGGGAGGTTGGGTCAAAGTTTGACATTTTATTTCAAGAAATGCCCGTGAAGCTACTCGTGCAGTGTTTTAGAACAGCTTTAAGAAAGTTGACTGAGGCATCTTGTTGTGATGGTAGATGGAGTGAAAGAAGCTGCACTTGATGCTTGAATTTTTTGAAGAACAGTGCAGTTCTAATACAGTTGATCTCACTTACTTGAATAATACTTTACTGCATATTTCATTTAAATGCATAAAATTCCTAAAAACAAAACTAATTCCCTAGTTTAGAACACTCACTTCATTGCATACAGTCATTTCCAGTTAATCTGGATGTTTGCATAAAGCAGTCACAAATTCAAAAAACTCTTTGGTTAATCTGTTGTTATCATTGGTCTCTGTTGGCATAAACAATGACAGACATGATTAAGTGTGAACGATCATAAAAAGAAAGAAATGGGCAGCCTGAAATCTGGACTAGCTGCTTGCATTCTGATACAATAGTTGTTTGAATAACACTGGGATCGGGTGCCGTTTTATTCTGTATGATATAGAGAAACGACTGTTATCGTTGTCATAAAACGGTCATCAGCATCACATAAATAGCTTTTTAAAATCAATTCTGAATTTATTGGCCAGCACAGTGGTACAGTGGTGGCATTGCTGCCTTACAATGCCATAGACCCGGATTTGATCCTGACTATGGGTGCTGCCTGTACGGAGTTTGTACGTTCTCCCTGTGACCTGCGTGGGTTTTCTCCAGGATCTCTGGTTTACTCCCACACTTCAAAGACATACAGGTTTGTAGGTTAATTGCCTTAGTTTAATTGTAAATTGTCCTTGGTGTGTGTAGGATAATGCTAGTGTACGGGAATCACTGGTGGCTGTGGGCCGAAGGGCCTATTTCTGTGCTATATCTATAAACTAAACTGCACTTGGGCAATAAAATCCATTGTTAATGCATAAATTTATATCTGGTGTTTGCACAAAATTTGTTATCCCTATGATATGATTGTTCTTGGTGAGAAAAAAATTATTGCATCCCCTGCATAATTGCTTAACTTACCTGAGCCCATCAGTTATGCCAATAAATGGGATCAACTATACAGATTCTTCAAAGTGACATTGCTAACATTATGTTACCTGGTGTGGAATAATGATTTGTGCTCTGAATCATAAAGCAACTTAAGGGTGCTGGATGTGTTGGGTTTTTTTTTGACAGAGGAAACTATACTGTGAAAGTTGTTGGAGGAAACTGACTTAATTGATAGAGTTTGTGGTGAAGAATTCAAATGTTACGTGATTGGCAATCAAGAAAGTAGAAGAAGGAAGGAAAGTTGGTCAGACCTTTAATACAAACGTTCAGGACTGCCTTTAACTAAACTGCCACCATTTTGTGAATGTTTTTCTCCCGAGGTGCATAAGGTACAGCAATACAACATCTGATCTCTAACAACACCAATATTAGTTAGTGTTAAAATATAGTTCATTACAGATGTGTTCATTGATAATGAAAAAATATATTGATTGTAAAATGCCAGTGAGAAGACAAAATAAGATTTGGAAGATGTCATGTACTTAAATGCATAACAATTAAGCTTCCAGTCAACAGGATATGATTGCAAATCTGAAATTCAACTTCTACACTATAGACAGCATACGTGGTCGTGTGCTAAAGACAACTGGCTGGTGTATTCAAGGACATCTTCATCTTTGTGCTTCTGTGGCCTGAGGTTCCCACTTGCTTCAAATGGGCATCTATCGTGCAGGAAGAACATAGTGACCTGCCTCATTGTCTACCATCCAGTAGCACTTACATCCACTGTAATAAAGTGATTTGAGAGGTTGGCTATGGCACAAAACAACTCCTGCCTCAAATGACCTGGATCACTTCAATTTGTCTATCACCATGACACGTCAAGAGCAGATGTTATCTCACTCACCCTCCACTCTATTCTTGACCATCTGGATACAGGAACACATTGGGCAGTTTGCTGTTCATCCACTACAACTCTCATCTCCTCCACACATCACCCAGTTCCAAGATTTTGGCCTCAATATATCCCATTGATTCTTGGCTTGCTCATCAGCAGACTTCAATCAGTGTGGATTGGTGACAACATCTCCACCTCACTGACCATCAAGCCTGTGTGCTTAGCTCCTGGCTCTACTCTCTTTACAACCATGACTGTATGGCTAAATACAGCTCCAGTTCCATCTACATATTTGCCAAGGACACCATTGTTGTTGGCTGAATCATGGCTGGTGATGTCAGCATACTGGGAAGAGGCAAAGCAACTGGTTGAGCGGTTTTACAACAGCACTCTCTCATTCAACGCCATTAACACCGAGGAACTAATCATTCATTTCAGAAAGGGGAAGTCAGATCACTCAGGAGTTTTCAGTGGTGGGTCAGTGGTGGATAGAATTAGCAGCTATAAATTCCTTGGTGTTAACACAACTCTGACCCCTGTCTTGGGGCCCAGCACATATACATAAACACAAAGAACCAGCGCTTTCTGAGAAGTTTAAGAAAATTTGGCATGTCTCTGAATATTCGAACAAATGTCTACTGTCACACTAGAAAGTATGTAGGAAGGAACTGCAGATACTGATTTATACTGAAATTAGACACAAAATGCTGGAATAACTGAGTGGGTCAGGCAGCATCGCTGGAGAAAAAGAATAGGTGATGTTTCAGGTTGGAACCCTTCTTCAGACTCTTTATCCCTGTCTATCAATATAGAAAGTATCCTGACTGGTTACATTATGGCAATTCCAAAACACAGAGGTGCAAGAGGCTGGAGAGAGAGGTGCATTTCATCACAGGTATAGATAGCCCTCCCCACCAACAAAGCATCAACATGAGGCACTGCCAGCATCAAGGATCCTTGCATCTGGAGAAGGCCCTCTTCTATCTGCTGCTGTTGGGCAGACGACACAGAGACACACCACTAGGTTTAAAAAATATAACTTTCCTGCAACCATTAGTTCTTGAATCAACTTGCACAGCCTTAATTTTGCTTCAGCAACAGAGGACTGTAGACCACCTCTTGCACTACCATGGACTAGTTTCTCTAATCAGATTTTGCACTAATATTTGGTTTTAGGCCATTTATAATGGCTTGCAGAATTTATGTATAATTTATATATAATTTGTTTGTTTGTTCTCTGAATCTATTTACCAATGATGCTGTTGCAAGCAGCAACATGTACCTCATCATACTTGTGCCTATGACAGTAAACTTGACTTGGCTTGGCTTAACTAGTATGAGTAATTATTGTGAAGATAGCTTTTCAGACGTATTCACTTATTATTTCAAAAGCAATTGTATTTTCCAAGGAACATATTCTACTGACACCTGGAATCGTCTCTTAGGATTTGAATCCTTTTTCCCGATGAACCCGAGGCTTTCTGCCAGTTCGTAGTCTTGGTTCCCTTGCAGTGCCTCGGATTTTCATTGTAAATGTGTTGACTTGAGAAAGCTTCAGCCTTTCGAGTGAAATCAAATTGTTAGTACATGCTTGAACCTATCTGCTACTAAATAACTTATCTGGCACTGAAAATTATCAAGTGTAGAGTTTCATTTCTTGAGAATTAATTATTGTTTTAAATGTAAAAGGAATTTTTTTTTTGCTGTCTTCTCTCTCTCTCACACTCACTCTCTCACTTACTTGAACTCTCTCTCATTCTTACTCTCGCACACGTACAAAACTCATCTTTCTTTCCCACTCTTAATTTTGTTTTGTCCTTAGTTCAGGCCCCGTTTCCCTTGTTCATTTAAACATCTCAGATTAATTAAGGAGTTTGGTTCACACAGGACTCGAGTTCTCTGTAAAGACAATTGCCAAATTGAATTTTGAATCACAGTGCAAAAGCCAATAGAAAGTCTATGAGCAAGTGCAACAAAGATGCTGTTCATTCCCACATTACTTTTTCTTGAAGTGATACTAATCATTTCAGCATTTAACTACTTAAACACAGGTGGTGACAGTGGTGCATTTTATGTAGTTTTTTACCATTCATTGCCCAAGTTTGCCACAGATGTGATGTGTATGACAAAACAAGTTTTTTGTTTCAATAGAACCACATTGTTATAAGTGTTTGGAATATTTACTTAATGTGTTATGTCAAAATGATATGTCAGAAGGCTTGGATGGCATCATAAATCACAGGAGTACCATCTCCTTCTCTATTCATAGCCTCAGGCTAAACCTGACTGTCAGAACCCTTAATCTGTTTTTGAAATTGAGCTCCCCATTCCACACCCTCTCCTTCTCCTTCTCCTGCAACTTTAAACATCCCAGCTAATTGCTTACTGAAACCGTCAGCTGTCTGCTCTTACCTCTAGACTCGGCCATTTCAGCTCCTTCCTCACCAGCTTTGCATATTTCACCGATTTGTAAACTTGAGATCAACAAAAGCTAGACCTGAATGCTAACTTATGTCTCATCCTGCATGGTCATTATCCATGTGTTGTTGACCTTAATTTTATAATTCTCTTCATTCTCTTCAAAACCTAAAGCACTTTGCCTATCTTCACAAGTTCACAAGTTCAACCAGGAGTAGAATTAGACCATTTGGCCCATCAAGTCTACTCCGCCATTCAATCATGGCTGACCACTGCCTCCTAATCCCATTTTCCTGCTTTCTCCCTATAATCCTTGACACCAGTTCTAATCAAGAATTTGTCTATCTCTGCCTTAAAAATATCCACTGACTTGGCCTCCACAGCCTTCTGTGGCAATGTTCCACAGATAAACTACCCTCTGACTAAAGAAGTTCCTCCTCACCCCCTTTCTAAAAGAGCGCCATATAATTCTGAGGCTATGACCTCTGGCCTTAGAGTCTCCCACCAGTGGAAACATCCTTTGCACATCCACCTTTCATTATTCTGCAAGTTTCAATGAGATCCTTAGTATCTTCCTGTTTCTGTAATCGTCCGCTCCAAAATCCTTCAGGAACGTTTGATCCTTGCTTCTTGAGCATTCTCTCTTCAATTTGTCATTGCCTGTCTAGGCTCTAACATCTGGAATTCTGTGCTTAAACTTCTCTATCTCCCCGTTTCGTGGTGGGTAGTTGTCATGGCCAAGATGTCTGTCCCCATGATTTAAATTGTTCTGACAATTGCTGGTAGTTACATGTATAGCTGCTGGAATTTTTTTCCATAACCTTCTCAGAAAAGTTGAGACACCGGAATGAGCCCAGAAGTCCCAATCTTCCTGACAGGTTACCATGAGTGATTTTCAGATTGCCCTCCAGTGTTGGGCTTCTCATGGAATCCAATGATGGAGAGGCAGCTTCCTGGTCCTTGGCCTGGGGCAGCTGCCTCAGTACTTGTGCTGGGTGCAACATGCTGCAGGTTCCACAACAACATCCACTTTAATGGAGTCATTTAATGAGGGTGAGGGGCAATAAAGTTTATGAATCAATTTTAAAATCAATGTTTCATTTTAGTATGATTAATTCATAGTTCTTCACTAAGAAAGATACAAACAATCTCCCAGATGTTCCAGTGGCCAGAGATCCTGACGGAGGAACTGAAGGAGATTCACATGAGGCAGGAAATGGTGTTGGGTAGACTGATGGGACTGAAGGCTGATAAATCCCCAGGGCCTGATGGTCTGCATCCCAGGGTACTTAAGGAGGTGGCTCTAGAAATTGTGGACGCATTGGTGATCATTTTCCAATGTTCTATAGATTCTGGATCAGTTCTTGTGGATTGGAGGGTAGCTAATGTTATCCCACTTTTTAAGAAAGGAGGGAGAGAGAAAATGGGAAATTATAGACCAGTTAGTCTTACATCAGTGGTGGGGAAGATGCTGGAGTCGATTATAAAAGACGAAATTGCGAAGCATTTGGATATCAGTAACAGGATCGTTCCGAGTCAGCATGGATTTACGAAGGGGAAATCATGCTTGTCTAATCTTCTGGAATTTTTTGAGGATGTAACTAGGAAAATTGACAGGGGAGAGCCGGTGGATGTGGTGTACCACGACTTTCAGAAAGACTTCGACAAGGTCCCACATAGGAGATTAGTGGGCAAAATTAGAGCACATTGTATTGGGGGTAGGGTACTGACATGGATAGAAAATTGGTTGACAGACAGAAAGCAAAGAGTGGTGATAAATGTGTCCCTTTCAGAATGGCAGGCAGTGTCTAGTGGGGTACCGCAAGGTGCTGGGACCGCAGCTATTTACAATATACATTAATGACTTGGATGAAGAGATTAAAAGTACCATTAGCAAATTTGCAGATGATACAAAGCTGGGTGGTAGTGTGAGTTGTGAGGAAGATGCTATGAGGTTGCAGGGTGACTTGGACAGGTTGTGTGAGTGGGCGGATGCATGGCAGATGCAGTTTAATGTGGATAAATGTGAGGTTATCCACTTTGGTGGTAAGAATAAGAAGGCAGATTATTATCTGAATGGTGTCAAGTTAGGAAAAGGGGACGTACAACGAGATCTGGGTGTCCTAGTGCATCAGTCACTGAAAGGAAACATGCAGGTACAGCAGGCAGTGAAGAAAGCCAATGCAATGTTGGCCTTCATAACAAGAGGAGTTGAGTATAGGAGCAAAGAGGTCCTTCTGCCGTTGTATAGGGCCCTAGTGAGACCGCACCTGGAGTACTGTGTGCAGTTATGGTCTCCAAATTTGAGGAAGGATATTCTTGCTATTGAGGGCGTGCAGTGTAGGTTTACTAGGTTAATTCCCGGAATGGCGGGACTGTCATATGTTGAAAGACTGGAGCGGCTAGGCTTGTATACACTGGAATTTAGAAGGATGAGAGGGGGATCTTATCGAAACATATAATCTTACAGATATTCTCATGAACATCCGGCAACAGTTGTTTTAAAAATCATTGCTGTTTCACAATAGACCATGAATATCTGTAACCAACCATCATCAAACAGTGGATTTTAACACAATGGGCGTGATTAGCAGTTAGAGTAGCATGTTGGAGCAAATGAGGTTCTCCACTGTGAACCAAGCATTGGTATTATTGTCTTGTACAATTTACTAAAATATCAGCATTTATTTGTTTCTGTTCTCCATGCATTTGTTCAATGATGTAAGAATTTCATTGTTTTCTTCCCGGTTCATATGACAATTAAACACTCTTGACTCTCGTGATTCTTGACTTTTGACTCGTATTGGAATGCCACCCCTCAGTAAATTGTGGAAGGGAGTGGCCAAGTATTTTGAACTGGTATATTCTTATTAATTTTGCACAAATGTTACCGTTTTGGTAGTTGAGCCCTCGCGTTTCATTTTGCACAGCTAATCCATTCCTTGCCGACTTTATTAGCATATTTTCTATACAGAAACACTTCAACCACATCGGTTGATTTCAAATAATTGTGAAGATTAAATAGCTCTTTAAAAATTCGCTGAGGATCAAGACAGTTTTATTGAATATCCTGCTCATAATTATAAGCAGGAATTAAATGCAATCAGTGCAGTGCAGGATCAAGACCTTCAGCCCACGATGTCTGTGACCACGTGATGCCAAATGATCCTTCTGCCTGCACGTGATCCCTATCCTTTCATTTCCCGCCTATTCATGTGCCTGTCTAAAAAAAATATGGTCTTAAAAATCACTATCATATCTGCTTCAGATCCAATGTATGCTGCGTTCCAGGCACCCATCACTTTCTGTGCTCTTTGTGTAAAACGAAAACTTGTTCTGCACATCTCTTAAACTTTGCCCCTCTCAAGTGATAACTAGTATTTGGTATGTCCACCCTAGGAGAGGAATTCTTACTGTCTAACCTATGTTGACGAAAAGCACTGCTGAGTGGAATGATCAAAGTTTCCACAAGTAGATCCCAGAACCAGAGTAAGATGCAGGTTCAGTTTATGGTCAACTGAAATGATCCAGCACATCTGCCCAGTATTACCGTGTAATATCTTGGTCCTCCCGATAAAGGCACCTCTCTACCAGCATTCCAAGCATACAAGAGGAACAGGATGAAATGGTAACCTAAAATTTGGGATTGATAATTGAGGATATGTGGCAATGAAATTAGTGCAGATGAAGCAGGCTCTGTGAAATAAAAGCAAGAACCAAAGCTGCAATATCATTATTAGAATTGATCTGGTTGCATTTTACTAAAAATAGTTGAGTTTTAATTTGTCATTTGCATCGGATATGAACTGGAACAATTCTTAGTTACTGTATCTTTACAGCACTTTAGATGCAGGAACAACAATAAACATACAATAAATTATCAGCAAACTGGATTGTGATTTTTTTAATTTTAAGTGCATTGAACCCACAAGAATTAAAAGCATTAAAATATATTTATGGATCAATTTAATACATTTATATAGTTTGGGTCTGGGATAACATTGGGACAGTGAGGGAAAGATTGCATTTAAAGTTTGAGGCTCAAAGGTTGTGCCATGTTATGCCAGCAGGGGGGGCTCTGTGTGACATTGCTGAACTATACAACATGACATCTTATCGAAGTTCTAAAATCCGATAAGTGTAAAAATCAATTGTCTGCAACCAAAATCCAAGTTGTTGTATTTTTGCCTGTGGTACAAGACTAGAATCTTAAACTTAAATAAAGATATGCAAGCAAAAGTGAACTGGCAAACTGACAGCCAATTAAAGGAGACACAAGGAAGTGCAGATGCTGGAATCTTGAGCAAACCAGAGTGCTGGAGGAACTCAGCTTGTCAGGCAGCATCTGTGGAGGGATTGGACATTTTGGGTCACAGCCCTTCAGACTAATTACAGTAGGGTGGACAATCATTAACAAGTCATTGAGGATCACCTAAAAAAAACTGAGCAGTATCAAATTTATGGAAAATTTACATAATTGCACAAAGTGTGCAAATTAACCAGGCAAAAAAATTAAAATACGAGATAAAGAAATGGAAAAATATGGTTTCTATTAGACATTTTAAAAAGGAAATGAAGTTGAAGTGAGTGGTTGTAAAGGAAGTAAGTTTGGAAGTTAATGGAAAATAAAGAGACAGCAGATAATGCCAGATGTAAGAAAACATCTGGTGCACCGTGTACAGCATTGTTCTCCTTGTTTAAGGAAAGGTGCGATTGCGTCAAACTCAGTGATTCACTGGACTGATACATGGGTGCATTGCCTTGCGAAGAAAGGTTGGCAGCCCCACTTGTATTTGATGGAGTTCAGAATGGTGGGAGGGAACTTAATTGAAACTTGGGAATGTGAACGTGAACAGAATATTTCTTCTTGTGAAAGAATCGAGAACCAATAATTATTATTTCGAATGAAAGGGTCATCCTCTTAATATAAAGGGTCATGAGACTTTGGGACTCGTCCTTGTGGGGCGATGGAAGCAGAGTCATTGAATTTGTTTAAGGCAGAGATAATGGATTCCTGATAAGTAAGGGGATGAAAAGTGATGGGTTTGGCAGAACTGAGGTTGCAGTCAAATCGGCCATGATCTTATTGAATGGTGGAACATACATGAGGCCTGGTGGCTTACCCCTGCACATAATATGCACACTCGATACTTCATGCGTTATTTTCTATGTAGCCATCATACCGTCACAGCATGGGAAATTGTTGGGCAGTTAGTGGGGAAGAGACCAGCTGCATTGCCTTTATGTCAACTCAGTGCTATCAAATGGTCAAATTTCTGTCTTAATTACTCTGATTCTGCAAAGAGTAAGAAGGTTGGCAGTGCCCTATGCAAAGCTGATCTAAAGTACTCAGTTTGGTGAATGAGAATTTCTTTGCTTATTTTTTTTGAAGGCTTACAATTTGTTTCCGATGACAGGCAGAGGAGTTTGGAAATCACATTTCCGTGAATTTAATGTTGGATTTTTCCAGTGATAATGTACAAACCCAATAACCTCCTTTGTGGAAGCAAATGATTCCAAGCCTGTATTTCTACTTGTGATCTGCCCATGATGATTTTCTGTTTGTGGACGAGCTTTTGTTATCCTCAAACTTAGATGCTCCAAAACAAAGGACACCAAGTGACATCAAAATGCTCCCCACAGCTGTGATAAAGACCAAAATGCAGGAAATAATAAACAATTTATTTGTTCATGCACAGGTCCTTTGCATTACTGGCAAGGCCAGCAGTTGTTGTCCATGTTCTCAAAGTGGTTGGGTTGTTCGGACATTTCAGAAGGTATCTGAGAGCCAGTGATACAGGTTATGTATTGAGCTACAGAAGAGCGGACCTCTCGATTGCTGGTCCAGTCCTGTAACTTCTCGAATCCCATCCCCCATTAACTCATGAAAGAAAAGTAGATTCTAAAAATGAAAAGTTTTCTTAAATTGCTGCCATTGAACATTGTAAATTAAAATACATGTGAAAATTAAGGAATAAAATACACAATGGAACTCATTGCCACAGAGGGCTGTGGAGGCCAAGTCAATGGATATTTTTAATGTAGGGAATGATAGATTCTTGATTGGTACGGTTATCAGGGGTTATGTGGAGAAGGCAAGAGAATGCGGTTGACAGAGATGGATAGATAGGTCAGCCATGTCTGAATGGTCGAGAAGACTTGATGGGCTGAATGGCCTGATTATTTTCCTATAACTTATGAAGTATACAGCAGATAAATTAGCAACATGCCATCATTATAAGCTAGCATTAGGTCACTAGTGGTTCACATATTGTCACTATTACCTTCTGATTGTTTAGTCGCAGTAAAGCTATCACCTGGGGTTTTTAAAGTTGCGCTATCCAGATACATACCGAAATGTATGATGTTGTAAATTTTGAGCGTGTGCACATGGATAAATATTTTCATAAAAAACAAACACTCATGGTGGGGGAAAAATATGCAGCATTTTCCAGGTAAAAGTAACCTTAAGACAGCTGGAGACAGGGAGAATAAGAAGATAACTGCAGGTGCTGGTACAAATCGAAGGTTTTTATTCACAAAATGCTGGAGTAACTCAGCAGGTCAGGCAGCATCTCGGGACAGAAGGAATGGGTGACGTTTCGGGTCGAGACCCTTCTTCAGACTGATTTTGTTGTGCCTCTAGATGGGAGGTAAATGTGTGACAGGTAAGAACTTTGGATTGAACTAACAAAAAGCTTTCACTCTCTTTCCCTAAGACTCTTCCTGTCTTTCGTCCTGGATACCTATACTGAAATCCATTTGCAAACTACCTTCTTAGCAGAGACAAGGCTTGTTGCTCTGTCCCCACATTCCATTTAACAGCTGCCCCTCTCCCCCACTCGTTGACTTCATTGTGCAGCAGGCGAGTCGTGCAATCCATTCACAAGTACCATGGCAACCTGCTGGGTATATTAGGACTCATCTGATTGGATCAGGGGCTTGTGCACATTGTAGCTAATGAAAATATGCTTAAACAGTTGAAGATTGGGGAAATGTTTGTCAGTTATATTGAATCCTATGTGCACAAATAAACAATGTTTGCCATGAGTGTGCAAGTAAAACAAAGGAACCCCATCGCATAGGGATTAGCTATCAACTGAAAAGCAGCCCAGCTAGTTTGCAAAGCAAATTTAACTGAACTTCCCGAATAGCTGCAGAACCATACATCTGGGTCAGTAGTGGAGGCCTTATCCCTAGTATAAATGTGAGCTGTAATATATACTTTGGTTTGTGAAACAATAAATGGTGGAGCATCAGTTTATCCTCAACAACTTGAAGTAGAAATTGTAGTAGCACTGGGCAGTGATGGTTTGCTCCAGCTGATATATAAAAGATAATTTAACACATAAGAAAGCATGTTGGAATTTGCAGCTTTTGACAGAAATCTCCTGTCAACTGTTCACACTTTTTGTTTCTGATCTACAACTTTGTATTTTACTTTGGACTGTGTATATTCCATTTTGATTGAAGGAAGTGAATGAAGGAAAATGTGACTAATCAGATACCTGCCGACAGATGTGGAAGCTCATTCTGAAAAGATAACATAACAATTAAAGCAAAACAACTTGGCTCTGAAAACACTAAGGTTTTGACAAAATCTTTTGTAAAGAAAATTAACTTAGTGTGTGTGTCTGAGTGTGCAATTGTTTGAATGGTTTTCAGATAACTACATATCTACAAACAGTATTTTGTTTGTGTTTCTCCCATTTCCTTTTTGTCAGGATTGTTCACCTTAGCAAACCTAAAATGGCCACGGTTAAACCTTTTGAAGAGCCGTTATCAATTCTGTTAATTTAATTGGGTACCAGGAAAGATGGAAACAAATGACTTCCTTCCCCACCCTCCACCCCAACCACACACATTCATCTTTACAGCATTAAACTATTCAGCAGCAAAGTATGAATTGGTGCAGCTAGTCTGATGAAGCTGAGCGGGATCTCATAAAAGCACCAATTTATAATGCTATATCCAGCAAAAGATCGCCAGTGAATCATTCACTATGGAAAATAAGCCATCCATTGGTTAAATTGGTTTGTTTTGTTTTAGAAGACAATTGATAAGTAAGAATTGTGAGATAGGCTGTTAGTGGCATTGTGTGATGGAAAGTCTTATAGATGTGCCCTGAAATTAAGCTAGATATTGGGTCCCCAGTAGCCTCTTGCAATTTTCTGCATTATTCACTGCTTCAGGCACTATAAAATGCACATTCCTCTATTGTTTTTGCACCAAATATCTACATCTATATAATCTGCAATTTTTCCTGACGAATTATAACTCTCCTATCTCTTTCTGTTGCAAAGAAAACAAATTTTATCCAAGGTAAAATTACCCAAGCTAATCACTGAGGCATTTTCAGATAAAATGTGTATCTGTGTTGCACTTTTTTAAAATGATGCAAAAAGAAAATGATCCAAAAGGCTTTCCAAAGATGCAAAAAAAATGTTGCGGAATATCTTTAACTGAGACAGAGTCACAAAGGATTACGGAGGAAATATCAGAGCTGAAGGCCTTGGGAGTTGAAGGCATGATATCTGAAATTCCAAGGCGAGTTGCTGCTACATGGAGTTAAACAAAATATTTCATGAAAAATATAGTACAAAGGCGATGAACAAAATACAACGAAGAAACATCCTCAGTTTCACATTACTGAAAGGTCAACATTAAATTGGGCAAATTTTTACACTGAAGTGGTGGGTGCCTGGAACGCATTGCCATCAGTGGTGGTGGAGGCGGTGGTGGTGTTTTTTAGAAGTTTTTAAATAGAGGTTTTTAAATAGACACATGGATCGGGAGGGATATAGATCACGTGCAGCCAGAGGAAAATGCACCTACTTTCTATATTTCTATTAGTTTAACTGGCATTAAGTTTGGCACACACGTTGTAGGCTAAAGGGCCCGTTCCTGTGCTGTGCTGGTCTATGTTTCAATTATGACCATTACCTTCAAAGAATGTGAAGATTAGACTGGGAGGTGGATTTGATCATTTGACTCCCTCGGTGTTGGTACAAAATCTCATTTGCGACAGTCTGGTACACCGGACAACGTGATTTGCTGAGAGACAAAGTTTTTGCCTGTGCAGTCAATGCTGCGCGGCTATCCCTCGTGGTCGAGGAAGATGGTCTACATTCCGTTAATTTTATGAACTCTCAGGTGGCTTGAGTCCAAAGTTGAGCGATTAAATCAAGTACTCACCGCTTCCGTGCCGGTTCTTGACATGGAGCTTCCAGCCATCACGTAGCCTGCTCCCGTCGCCCTTCCTCGATCGCCAAAAGTCTTGAGTGACGTTTTGTGCTGCTTACAGAACGAAGACGCGTGTGTTTGGGTTTGTTTAACGTGTACTTGATGTTGCACTCCAAGAAGCACATGGTCCTTCACAAATCAATCAACTAATTCCAATGGCAAGGGAACCAAGACGGTTGGAGCTGATAGACCTGTTGCAGCCTTCATCCGCCTTCACAGCCGTTGAGTTCAAGATAACTTTGTCCGCCTGGTCCGCCGTTGAGGTCTTGTACGTTGGATCGTTCTTAGTCTGGACCCTCATCCTCGACCTTACCGCCATGGGTGGCCCTACCAGAAGCCAGTGCTTCCAGCGGCATCGCTCTCGGAATCATGGGGGCACGCAAGCCTCTTCACCACAACAAGGTGAACGATCCGAAGAGGAGTCAATGCCAACAGCATCAAGAATGTTGTTTAAACTCTTGATGCTACTTCTTTGGAATTGGCCTTCTTTTCCAGGAAACCAGAACAATGGAAGATCTTCTATTAGTGACGTTTCTCAGATGCTGTTGTAGAACAAGGTTTCTTAATAAGGGCAACAAGCCTCCATGCTTGACAAGGTCCCAGGAGCTGCATAGGTTTAATTACTAAAAAGTAACTTATAACTTTGGAAGGGTCTGAAGAAGGGTCTCGACCCGAAACGTCACCCATTCCTTCTCTCCCGAGATGCTGCCTGACCTGCTGAGTTACTCCAGCATTTTGTGAATAAATCGATTTGTACCAGCATCTGCAGTTATTTTCTTATTATAACTTTGGGCATTGTATGAAATGATATGAAACAACAATGCATCAGCCAGGAGGATATACAAATATAGGACCTGCTAGTCATTCATTCCTGAAATCTGCCATTTTGTGAAAGTAGTGTTTTCTAAAGGCTTGTGCCCATATGGGCTTAGAGCAGGACATGGATCTGGACCTGAAATTAGGTCCAGAAGGTTGAACCGATGGAGTGGTTCTAGGCCCGTCCCAGGCTCGTCCCAGGCCCGTCCCTGGGCTCCAGTTACCAGGTAGTTAGAGAGGAGATTTGAGTCCTACACCTGGTTTTCAGGCTCAGCACTTACCACTTCTTCCCTGATCATAATGCACTACCGACACTGCCATGATCAGCTACTCCTTTTAAGCAACTGAGGCTATCCCAATATTGTTTTTACTGGAAATTTTGCATCCCAGACACAGTAGACAGCTGGCAACCCTAACTTTGGGTCAAGGCCACGGGGTGGTGTCAGCAATGGCTGCCTCGCCAACAGTCTGTATGTCCCTTCTTTTGTTGTTTGTTTGTTTGTGTTAAATGTATGTTTTTAGTGTTTTTAGCTTTGTTTTATGTGGGGGGGGGGGGGGAGTTGGGGGAAACTTTTTCGAATCTCTTACCTCGACGGAGATGCGATTTTTTTTAATTTAATTTTTTTTCCGTATCGTATCTCCGACCGCACTGCAGCCTAACATCGAGGAGTTGGCAACCTTTGCTAGAGACCGATTTTGAGAGCTCCGCGGTCGCCTGCAGACTTTAACATCACGGAGCTCGCGGTCTCTAGTCAGAGACCGACTTTGGGAACTCCAAGCCGCAGGGGCTTCGATCGCCCCAACGCGGGAGCTTTGATCGCCCCGACGCGGGAGCTTCGATCACCCCAATGCGGGAGCTTTGATCGCCCCGACGCGGGAGCTTTGATCGCCCCGAATGCTGGAGCTTCGATCGCCCCAACGCGGGAGCTTCGATCGCCCCAACGCGGGAGCTTCGATCGCCCCGGCGCGGGAGCTTTGATCGCCCCAACGCGGGAGCTTCGATCGCCCCGGCGCGGGAGCTTTGATCGCCCCGACGCGGGAGCTTCGATCGCCCCGACGCGGGAGCTTCGATCTCCCCGGCGCGGGAGCTTCGATCGCCCCGAATGCGGATGGTTTATTGCCCCGGCGCGGGAGCTTTGATCGCCCCAACGCGGGAGCTTCGATCGCCCCAACGCGGGAGCTTTGATCGCCCCAACGCGGGAGCTTCGATCGCCCCAACGCGGGAGCTTCGATCACCCCAACGCGGGAGCTTCGATCGCCCCAACGCGGGAGCTTCGATCGCCCCGGCGCGGGAGCTTCGATCGCCCCAACGCGGGAGCTTCGATCGCCCCAACGCGGGAGCTTCGATCGCCCCAACGCGGGAGCTTCGATCGCCCCGGCGCGGGAGCTTCGATCGCCCCAACGCGGGAGCTTCGATCGCCCCAACGCGGGAGCTTCGATCGCCCCAACGCGGGAGCTTTGATCGCCCCGAATGCGGATGGTTTATTGCCCTGACCGCAGGAGAATAAAAGAGGATGGGAGTTTATTGCCCTCCATCACAGTGAGGAATGTGGGGAATCCACTGTGGTGGATGTTTATGTCAACTTTAGTGTAGTTGTGTGTCTTGTTGCTTTTTTTTAGTATGGTAATTCGAATGTCACTGTACCTTAATTGGTACACGTGACAATAAACTGACCTTGAAACCTTGAAGGCCGCATGCGAAGGGACCTTTTTGGGCAGCTGTGTTATTTATCCTGCTGAATCTGGGCCTTGCATACCTGAACAGTTACCTGCCTGTGACTCAACTTGCATCAACTAGTGTTCATCCCATCGTCCCTAATCTTATATTGCTACTTCATGAATGCTTTAATTTTTGAAAACTCTCATTCATGTTTCTAAAGCCAGCCTTGGATTTGTCCGCCCTACCATTTAACTTGCTGGAACTTTGATCATCGCTGAATTTAATTGCTCAACCATCGGCACTGGTGCCTTCAACCGCCAAAGCCTTCAGCTCGGCAATTCCCTCCCTCAACCTCTGCACTTTCCTCTTTTACGATCTACGGATCATTATCAAGAGAAACTCAGCTCTTTGATCAAGCTTTTAGCCATCTGCCCCTTCCCTCATTACATGGGGCTTGATGTCAAATTTTGTTTCATAATGTTCACATGAATCACTTTAGAGCATTTTATTATGGAAAAGGTGCAATGTAGATGCAAGTTGCCGCAATTGTTAATTGTGCATTTACAGATGTTTGAAATTTAGAGCTTTTACATAAAATCCAAAACTAGCAGAAAGTAGAACACGTGACAATGCATTCTCTGTAAGACTTTGTTGCATGATTTAACACCTCGTACCATTTTTAAGGGACTGTTCTTAGTGGATTTATATTTCTGTAAAGTTGTAAAACTAAAATTTGCCCATCTGATAGTCTCTTGGGGTACTTTGTTTTTATATTTTTTGCTTAATCAATAAGATAAGTGCAAGCTTTTTGGCTGCCTGCATAGTTTGCCTGAGGCGTAGGTCTCCTGCGGTTCCAGCTCTCTGCGGCACATTCCTTAGCTGACCTCCAGGTGCATGGAGCAATTTAGAGCCAACTCAACCATGGATTTTCCCTCACAATTCGGTGGCTGGGATTGGCATCATCATAAATTGGGGACGGAGTGCTGATAACCTGCATTGATGGTTGAACAATTGTTTAATTACTGTGAAATTCAGCATCATTTAGATAACTTGAGGGGAAATCTCGTGCCTGTCAGAACAAGTGATAATAAAAGCTGCCTAGAGAGAAGTATTTTGTGCAACTTCGTATGTAAAGATCTATAACTAAATTAATGGGATTCACTTGTAAAACTCTCCCAAAAACACCATTTTGAACTGAGCTAAAGGGAATGGAAATGCTTATAAATCCCAGTAATCTGTCATAGATCTAGCAAATTCCAGAAGTGTATTGCAGGTAGTCATTGCTATTGAGAAGAGAAAGCAATTGAATCTTTATCTTCATTAGTTAGCGTGGGCAAGTTGGGCCGAATGGTCTGTTTTCATGCTGTATGACTCTATCTGAATCCTCCATCAGTTGACTGTAGGGGTGCGGGATGGGGCAGTGCAAGAATAGCACTGTCTCAATAATCACCTTAAACATAAATAGAAAAATTGTTTTCAGTGGGGAAAGAACCATATCTGCACTTTCTTCTTCCATCAGCAGGCTCATCAAAACTGTAAATAGTCAGAGTGGTAATGCCACCCAGACCAACTCATTATATTGGGTCTTTCGCACAAACCAGCTGTTAAAATTGAACAAACCGCTCAGCTTGAGGCTGCCGGTAACAATCCTAGAATAAAAGAGTTGGAAATACAGAATCATGCCTTTATCTGTGCCCTGCGGACAGCTTGCTTGTAGTCCCATGTAGTCTTTTCAATGACTGGATAGCAAGCAAATAAAAGCTTTTTTGCTGCACCTTGGCACTTGTGACAATAATACATTAAACTATCAAACTGTTAGCATCTGACAGAAGAAACAAGTGGTAGTGGTAGAAATGCTTGTACATCATTGCCTCGTATTTCCTTGGAGTGGGGAGGGGGAAGTAAAGAGAAATTGAATAATGAGAAGAATTTAATTCCTGGCTGGAATGTCAGTGCAAATGGTGGAAAATATCTTTGGGCAGTGGTCATCCAATCTTAGATAGGTATAGCCTTTGATTGGAAAGTCTTTCAAACTTGGACCAGGAGATGATTGAATGGAAGGTGTATGATGCATCCTTTTAAAATAAATGGTATATCTAGGAGCCAGGTAGGATCTGGGAGAACTTAATGTTGAGAAGGTTTTCAATTTTGAGAATGTACAGTTAAGATGGGTGGATCAGCTTTTAAGATAAATGCCTATTTTGGTGAGAATGTCAGAATGTTACCAAATTTAGATGAATAAACCAGTTCTGAATAGTAAGTAATTAGAATCAAGCATCAGGAGATATGAATGATAGCAGAAACAGTAATCTTAAAACATTACCTTCTTAGCTGCCAAGTGTTCCATTGATTTGTCATGCCATGTGTCTTTCAATGAGACATGATGAATCCGGAACTAATTCTGAGTCAATTTATTTCTGACAGCTTGTACTTACCATTGCCTGCACTCGGCCAGTCCACATGCATTGGGCTCATAACTCGCAGCGAATGGAGAGAGGCTCCTTGTACCAACTGCAAACTTGTGGATCTTCTGATATCAGAAACTGATTTGCAGATTTAAAAAAACAAAGAACGGCAGATGCTGGTTTAGCCCAAAGACACAAAGTGCTGGAGTAAGGGTCCTGACCCGAAATGTCACGCATCCTTTTTCTCCAGACCCGCTGAGTTAACCCAGCACTTTGTGCCTATCTTTGCAGACGCTCAGAGCTCTTGATTAGTTTTCAATGCATCGATGTGTCCCTAACAAAGAAGAAATGCCAGATATCAATGCGAATGATGAGGATCCAGAATGATACGGATCCGTTTTTGAATTAAGAACAAATGGTATAACGATGAGTGTCAGACACGCTCGACAAATAGAAGAAAAGGCCTTCTGGGTGAGGTCAGGACATTGCCTCCCTTGCACCAAACATTCAGATCAACTAATTTCTCCATATCACTGCAACAATTTTAAAAGCTACTTAACAATCTACTCAGCAATAAATCAGCTTATATATATATATCCCTGATGGTGTGCAGCTTATCTGTATGAAATTATAGTAAACACTCACAAGTATGACATTATCTTATGATAAGCAGAGAGGTCATGTTGGGCCTATCTGCCCTACAAGGTGTGGCAAGTCCAATGGTGCGGTTGATATCATGTTTTAAAGCTTGGGAGGTTATGGTCAGTAGCAGGAAAACTCTCTGCCCTTTATTGAATCCCGAGGCTCATTCACTGCTTTTACTCAGATTCAGATGACACGGTGGCGCAGCGGTAGTGTTACTGCCTTACAACGCCAGAGACCCGGGTTCGATCCTGACTACAGGTGATTTCTGTACGGAGTTTCCACGTTCTCCCTGTGACCGCATTTGTTCCTGCATAAAAATGCATTGCTATAAAGAACATTTATGCCTTCCAAGTTTCTCAACTTGCTAATAATTAATTTAAAGTAAAATGCAATTGAACAATTGGGCAATATTTCCTTGGATGTTCAATTGCATAAAGCTGATGACATTTCCAGAGTGGAACAGTAGTGGCCATTTCCTGGTGTACTGTGCCACCCAGGAAATTCAGCCAAGGACTGCTGGGCATCTTAGTTTTATATCCAGAGAGAGATAGTGTTCAAACAGGCCCGTCGTGGAAACAGGCCCTCCAAGTCCGGGCCGACCAGAGATCACCCGAACATTAGTTGTAGTTCTACACACTAGGGATAATTTTACAGGAGCTAATTAACCTACAAACCTGAACGTCTTTGGAATGTCTCTATGAGCACCTGGAGAAAACACAGGCGGTCACAGGGAGAACGTACAAACTCCATACAGACAGCATCCTTAGTCAGGATCGAACCCAGGTCTCTGGCGATGTGAGGCAGCATCTCTACTGCTGTGCCACTGTGCTGCCCTAAAGAGTCGTTCACCCTTGTGCAATGATGACATCATTCTTCCTGCATTGCTCACTAGTGGTGTTGCTGATTGAGGCTATGGAGGGGAGTTGGGAGCAGTGTTTGGAACCAGGGATGAAAACCAGAGAATTTTGGGAGGTAGTAAAGGGGGCGGGTGAAGGCCAACCCGACGGGAAGGTATTGGGGTCCTGCTCAATGCAGGTATTTAAAACAAAATTTGAAATCACACTACATATCTGGCCACAGGCAATTTACAACAGGACCTTCCTGGCTACATTCCTCTAGTTTGACCCAGAAATGGTCACAAGTATATTCCATTTTAGAAATAAGTATTTTTTCCTTGGAGTAGCACTGACAAAACTGTACAATGCAGCTTAATTTCTTAAATATTTTGTCATTCAGATAGTATATTTGGGTGGCAGTTACTGCCTTACAATGCCAGAGACCCGGGTTTGATCCTGACTACAGTTGATCTCTGTACGGAGTTTATACGTTCTCCCTGTGACCGCGTAGGTTTTCTCCGGGTGCTCCGGTTTCCTCCCACATTAAAGACCTGCAGGTTTGATGGTTAATTGGCTTTGGTTATTGCCTGTGCCTCTAAAGTAGAAAATATGCCCCAAGGTGTTCAAAAGCATTACTGCAGTGAACAATCGATTCAATTTGCAGGCGCTCCTCCAGTTTTTTCACAAGCACGGTCAGGACAGAACAGAGCAAACATCAACTGCTGCAGTATGAGGCTATGAGTGCGCATTTATTAATCGTTCAAATAGAAAGCAAACGTTAACATCTGATAACCATGCCATAGCTTGGTACACTTGTGTACGTAGTGGAAGTTGCTATGTATGTTGTTATAGAAAATGACAGTGGGTACACAGAATAAGATGTTTGACTAATGGTCATTTTGATTAATGGTCACAGTGCATGAACTGTGGCGATATAGAATGTATTATGATTTGATTACATTACCTGTTTTTTGGCCCCACATTGGAATGGCTGGAATCTTGTTTTCTAGATTGTGACATAAATGGCATTGAACTTTGGAGTGTACAAGCAGCAAGTGAATGTTCTTGCTTCGACAGGGAACCAAATAAGGCAGCTTTGCTTTTGAAGATTTGGGCGATGAAACGGACAGAAAGGTGGCAATCGGGTCCTGGGTTATATTTTAATCAATCAACTGGAGACTTTCATTGTCACTGTTGCTCTGATTTGGTGTCCTCCTTTTAAAATAAAACTACAGAATTGTTAAATAATCTTCATGATCTTGTTTAGTTATGATGAACCTAAGTGGCTGGAAGTTGATTTTATTCAGATGCACATTGCCCAGCCAGCACTAACTCACATGAGAAGGCCATTCAGTTCCACGTGTCCATGTCAGCAGAGCAATCACATCTGCCCCAAATCCCCAACCCCACCTTCCTGCAGCTGGCCCCCTCTTACTTCACTCTATCTTGGTCACATATCCACACCAAGGACACATTGCAATGGCCAGTTACTCTACCAACGGATCTTTGGTGCATGGAGGAAAACTGGACTATCCGGCAGAAACACACACCATCTTGGGGGGAACATCAAACCCCACGGGACACTGCCAAAGGTCAGAATCGAACATAATTCCTGAGAAAATAATTTTAGATCTAATGTAACAAGAGGATAAGGAGTAGGTTTAGTGATTTATGGAGGAAAATATAGGCCGAGTTTGCACAAACAGCACCCGTAGTCAGGATCGAACCTGGGTCTCAGGCACAGTGAGGGAGCAGCTAAACCACAAGAGTTGGAGGTTGTAATGCAAGTTCCTTACTTTTATCCTGGATAACACAATGTATATTGAGAAATCTGAAGAGGTATAGAAAGCTGCTAAAATATAAAAAACTGGTTTATTGAATCAATAAATCACATCACACATATATGTCTGTGCCCCATTTATTTACATAATTCTCAGTGGTGAGCTGCTATTTTATATTGCGCATGACATTTGGTGTGGGATAATAATTCACTACTTTAAAAGGAAAAATTTAGTTAGTATAAAAAAAATAATGTCTTTGTACATCAGGCCATCTTGAAAAGTTTTATGCAAACTGAAAGAAGTAGCGATTCAGTTGAAATACCTACAGTTTTAAAGAAAAGGTGGAATTTCAATGTGTTTTCACCAGAGATCAATTTCACTGACATCATAGGAAGAGCCTAAGGACCACAGAACAAGATTTCTGCAGGAAATGATAACCTCACTGGCACTCAGCAAGGAGGGTTTCCATGCACAAACTCACAGTTGCATCCCGCATGTTCAGAAGGTAGGCAACATGCAAAGGGTTTTAAGATATACAGTAATCCCTCACTATATGTCCGCTATAACCGAATAAGGTGGTTAATATGTACAGTACTATTGGAAAATCAGCCAATAACCATACACTACGCAATAAACAGGAAAGGACACAAAATACAACATACCTTGGGACGGCACAGTAACGACCCAGTAGAGTTGCTATCTCACAGTGCCAGAGACCCGAGTTCGATCGTGGCAGCGGATGCTCCCTGTGTCAGCGTGGGTTTTGTCCCACGTGCGGGTTTGTGGTTTGGTTGGCTTCTATAGGTTGTGCGGGTTCTGTGGATCGCTGGTGGAGCTGCTGCCTTGCGGCACCGGGGGCCAAGTTCGTTGCTGGTCATGGATGCTTCCTGTGGCCGCGTGAGTTTCCTCCAGGTGCTCTGGTGGACCGGTTCTATTCCAAGCACTGTAGTGCGTGGGGTGGACCTGGTGCCGGGTTGCCCGGGTGGGTGCGTGGCGGCTCTGCCGGTGGTTCACGCAGTTCATGGGGTTTGCGGAGGTCAGATGGGCTGCAGGCCTGCACGTCTTTATGAGGGGGAGGGGGGGGGGGGCACCTGGGGGAAACGCTTTGTCACAATGTTTTTGTCTTTGCAATGTGGGAGGAAAGATAGAACCACTGCGGCAATTTTTTCTTACGCAATGTGAATTGTCCCGAGTGTGTAGGGGCGAACTAGTGTACGGGTGATCACTGGTCAGCATGAGCTGGGTGTTTCCACTCTTATCTCCAAACTAACCCAAGCTAAAATGGTTCAAAAACACCATTCGCTCCATCCACCTAGTGGTCATTCCATGAAACAACAAACTCAGTCTGCAACAGATTCGGTCCGCTATAACCAAAATCCGTTATAAAGAGGTCTGTTAAAACGAGGGTTTACTGTATCATACTTTACGACCATCTTCAAGAAAGAAGGCAAATCGAAATGTGGTAACTACAGAGGGAAGGATAGAGTGGATGTGGAGAGGATGTTTCCATTAGTGGGAGAGTCTCGGACTAAAGGTCATAGCCTCAGAATTAATGGATGTCCTTTTAGGAAGGAGGTGAGTAGAAATGTCTTTAGTCAGAGGGTGGTAAATCTGTGGAATTCTTTCCCACAGAAGGCTGTGGAGACTGTCAATTGATATTTTTAAGGCAGAGATAGATAGATTCTTGATTAGTACAGGTGTCAGAGGTCATGGGGAGAAGGCAGAAGAATAGGCTTGAGTGGGAAAGATAGATCAACCATGATTGAATGGCGGAGTAGACGATGGGCTGATTGGCCTAATTCTACTCCTATTCCTTATGATCTTATGACCTTATGGATCTGCCACAAGGACAGTCATCTCAAGGCTTCCTTAACTACCTCCTCCTAGTCACTCAAGAGCTACTCCCTGAACCACAGTGTGGATTCTGTCCATCCAGAAGCATGATGGACATGGTCTTTACTGCAAAACAACTCTAACAAAAGTTCAGGAAAGCACCAGCCATTACACATGGGCATTGTAACCTTCTCAAAATTGATTGCCTTCAGAAATGTATCCCTGACTACAACATGATGGCGGGCAAGTCATGATTCTAACCAGCTGGGTCGGCACAGGATCAACCCGAGTGGAGACAGGTCACACAAAGCTGCATCATTGTTCCATATTGATCATTGCAATATTGCACCTTCCTCCAAAACTAACCCTGTAGGAGCTGAGGACAAATGGAAAATTATTCAAACTACTTGATTTCCAGAACCAGGGATATTCTGACCTCAGTCATCAAGGTGAAGTGCACAGACAAGCTGCATGCCCACATGAGGAGGCCATGTTCCAAGTCATTGCATTCATTCACTGAAGTGTATGACAGCACCACTTCCCAACCATCTGGTCAACATCTCCTGCCTCATCTGCAGCAAAGTCTGTGAATCCCACATTGGCCTCATCAGCTACATCGGTACATGTGGGACAAACTGGAATGGAAGCGGGTCATCCTCAAATCCAAGGGACCACCTAAGATGAAGCAAGGTTCCTAATTTTTCACTCGTGCTGTATTGAGTACTTACGGTGCCAATTTGAATTATTCATCATGCATGGCGTATATTTAGAATTCAAGCTTTTCCAGGTTTTGATGGAAACGCAGCAATTTGCATTTTTAGTTCTCACATACAATGTGCTCCATTTCCATTTTGGTGTGGTGGTGGTGGAAATGTGTCTTTAACATTTGCAAATGCCAACGATGTTCTGAAAACATTCTCTGTCTAAATTAGAACTGTGTTGATTTTCTTCTCCAAATTAGGAGTCTTGAGGTTGAGATCTGAATGACTGGTCGTCCTGAACTGTTGACTTGTACTTTTTAAACATCACTCAAAAATACCCTGGGATTTTGTAGGCAGGGAATTGCTTTGCCATGCATTGAATTATTTTTATTTCATATTTCTTTTGGCCATTTGTCCTGTCGAGTCTCTGCTGCCTTTTGGACCAAAACCAACAGTCCCATTCTTCCTCTTATTTTGTAACCTGGTCTGTCTCGCATTACTTATTAAAATCCACGGCCAGATTTAGCCACTTCTCGCTGACATCAGGGCAATTTACAGTAGCCAACTCGGAATGTCTTCTTGATGCGGGAAGAAACCGGAGCATGGTGGAAAAACCCCTGGGTGAAACTCAGCACCAGAGAACAAAATCAGTCCTGCTTCGTTGGAAGAACACAACAGGTCAGGCAACATCTGTGGAGGCAGAAGGGCAGGGCACCCAAGGTTCCTCTGCCTCCACAGATGCTGCCTAACATGCTAAATTCCTCTCGCAGTTTGTTATTTTTTTGCTCCTTTTTCCAGTGCCTTGCGTCTCCTGTATCACTAGAGCAGCACCACCTGCTGCTTCACTGTGCCACCATGCAGAGTAACAACAGAAAATTAAAGACCAGCAAAAAAAAGTGGCTCTTAACAATGATCTTGCAGTATTTATTTTTACAAAGGACAATATTTGATCATAGTCACAGCCATCGCATCATCACTATAGGTCGGGAAAGTATTACATTACTGCCAGTGCCTCCAAGTTACATATCATCTGTATAACATTGAAAACTATTTTGTTGATGTGGTATTCAATTCCATACCCATGTTTGGCGACACCTGTATCAGTCTGGGATAATATGGGTTCAACCCTACTCGTGCAGGTATTATCATTTGTCAGCAACTCATGCATGCATTGGAGCCCAATGCCTGTTTTTGTGTTAGTGTGTCATTACTAGTGCTGCCTGTCGCACTGAATGAGGAAGATATTAGGAACACACTGTTTTCGGTTTATGATCTGAAAGAATACGTTGAAGGCAAAGTGCAGTTGGAGTTAAAGAATGGGAAAGGAAGGTATGTCGTTCCTGGTGTGTTTTTGTAAGCCACCACATAGTGGAAAACAGTCCAGGTAAAGATTTGCAGCCAGGTCAAATATGATTGTCATAATATTGGCCAATTTGAATTATTCTGGCATAAATTGTAAATAGATCAATGTTAATTAGGATGCAGCTAGGTTTGCATCCCAGATGAAGTATTTTCTAGTCCAGGAAGAAAATAATTAAGCAGTTGTGACAAGTTTTGTTGTATCCTTTGGGACTCAACATTGAATTTGACAATTTCAGATAATCACCCTTTCCTGGTTGTGTTAGCACTGGCCAAGATGCAAGATCATCCACCTGTCATATTAACTCACTATTTTCTCTCTACCTGATGTGCTTAATATCTCTAGCATTCTATTTTACATCAGCCACTCACATTCCTCTTTTTAGAGTGCTCGTGACAGATCAGTATAAATTTTGCAAATTCAGTTTCCTCTCCCAGAAGGTCACTGAAAGCAATTGTGCCACCTCATAGCCCTTGGCCTCCATTCTATATAATCAATTCATCTATTCTGGCCACATTTTCTCTTCTATGCAACTTAATACTTGCTACTTTTCTTTTTTATCTCAATCTGATTGAAGGTCATTGATCTAAAATGTTAATTAGCTGAACACAGGAACAATCCCTTCACCCCACAATGTCTTTGCTGAACATGATGCCACAACAAACACTTAACTGCCTGCACATGGTTCATGTGCCACCATTCCTTGCATATCTGTGCCTGTACAAAAGCCTTTTAAATGCCACAATTGTATCTACCCACCACCACTCTATACAGTGAATTCCAGGCACCCACCATCTTCTGTACAAAAATTACATTGAGACTTGAAGGAAAGTAATTCAGTACAAAGAGGAAGAGCTAGCAATTGGAACTGGATGGGCTGAATGGCTTCCTTCTGAAGCAGTATAATTTACGAATAATAATAATCCATGCCTCTTCTCAGAGTTGTGCTTGAGCAATCTGTAAGTAAATGGCAACCTTTTGATGAATTTCTTCCTGTGCCTCCTCAAACACCACTAAATCCAACCACCTCTCATAACCACAGTGCGTGGTATTTTGAATTAGGCAATAGTCTTGTGGTATTTGTTTAAGTTTTGATTACTGTTTTTTCTGCTTAGTATTGCAGAAACAACAGAGGCTTACATTCCAAAGGAACTATTCAATCTACTTTCCAAAATTAGTCTATGTAATCCTTTCTTTAACGTAGGCGTAGAAAGTAAAATGAATAATATGTGCATTTTCAATCTTAAGATTTCACAGACGCTTTTCCATCTGTTAGAATAGTCTCTCAGAGTGTGAGGTTTCAGGTGTGGTCAGGGCAATCATGAACTTCAGGAGATTTGACATGGTGTAAATGAATAGTCTCGATGCCTTGATCCCCTGATTGTATGCAGCCATCAACTGTATCACTTGGGGAGTTTCAAGTGGTACATAAAGCAAACAATTTAGCCTGAACAGTTTCTGAAATAGATTGGATTACTTTCAGTACAATCTGACTTTTATCCATTTTATTTCTTGGCATATTTTAAAAATAAAAATAGCATGAAATAACACTTAAGAATCTTGGAATAGAGTTAAAAATTTTTTTTTTGGAATTGATCAGAATAATAAATATTTGACTATCTCAAAACGTAAACACAATGCTCTGCAATTTCTTCATGGCTTTAGCCATGTTTAAATATCTGTCCATAAATGTGCAAAGCGGCTTCTCATTTTGTTTCCAGTGTTGCAAGTGGGAGATTTTTAATTCCCAGAGTTAGGTCAGAGCAAAGCAAAGCATTAAACAACAGTTTTTTCTTCCACAACTGGAAGAAGGGCCTATTTCTGCACTGTATCTCTAAAAAAATAACTAATGTCGTCAATTATCATCCATTGTAATTATCACCCATTGTAATTATCCCCCATTTGAGGGTCCAGTGATGGAACTCCATCAGAGCTCTTGGACAAATTAAACTGCAAGACCTTGGCCCGAAATGTCAACCATCCACCTTGCCTCTGCCAAATGCTGCTTGACCCATTTTGTTTGTGGTTTGTTTGTTTATTGCTGCAGTAGGAATAAGCTGACAGAATCACAGTTCATTAGGTCGGTCGGGGATCGGGGATCTTTTTATTTATGGTTAACTCTCGATCTGAATTGGTCAATTGGTTTGTAGATCAACTAAAACCTTCAGAGAATCCAATCAATGTTGATATTTTTTGTGTATTTGAACATCAACTTCCACTTCTGTTGCATCTTTTACAAAGCAAAATGACCGAAGGCATTGTGAAATATTTACACCAATCCATAATCGAGAAATGTTTCGATAGATAACTAAAATCAAGTAGTTAGACTTTAACAAACGGTTTGAATGAGTATAGAGTCACAGTAATGTTTGTGGAAGGAATTCCAGAGATTAGGATCCTGGCTGGTACAGACGTCATTGCAGAAACATGTCATTTCAAGGGTTAGGGTTAGACAAATGGTGAGGCGTGAGAATATGGAAACATTTTAAAACAAAAGTGAGAAGTTTAACACTGAACTGTTGCATGTCATAGAGCTAAAGTAGGTCAGCAAGCAGAGGATAAAGGGTGAACAGGGCTTGGTACAAGCTAAGATATAAACAGCAGAGTTTCTGGAAGATGAAAGCAATGAGTAACCAGAGTGTGGGAAGCTTTAGAATGGTCTACCTTTGATAATAAAGATTTGGCAGTGGGTTTCTGCAACTTAGGAGCTGAGATAGGGACAAAGCTAGTAAGTTGCAATCAAAGTGATGGCAGTTCTTGCTCCAATGCCCAATTCTTGTCAAATATGGTACCAGAGAGGGAGAAACAGGGAATTGCAGATGCTGGAATCTTGAGGAAAAAGTGCTGGAGTAACTCAGAGGGTTAGACAGCATCTGTGGAGGACTTGGATAGGTGACACCAGGTCGGGACTCTTTTTCAGGTTGTGAACAGTCTGGCTCTTATTTATATCCATGTGGCAGGGGGAAGGATTCAGTCACTGGTGATGGAATAGAGTTGGTGCTGGAGACTGAAGATAATATCTTTGAATTACTTATTTAAGATAAATTTCTGCTTATCCGTTACTGGATATTGAGCAAGCAATCTCACAATTTTGAGACAAAAGAGGGCTCAAAGAGGTGGGGATGAGGTTTCCCTCCCTGTCAACAGTGTGCTTTCAGAAACTGATGGATAGCCTTTGGATAATGTTATCAAGGAGAGCATGCAGATGAGAAATATGATGGGATCAGGACAATAATCTTGGCAACAACAGAGATGACAAGTGTGTAGGAAGGAACTGCAGATGCTGGTTTAAATCGAAGCTGGAGTAACTCAGCGGGACAGGCAGTATCTCTGGAGAGAAGGAATGGGTGACATTTCGGGTTGAGACCCTTCTTCAGACTAGTCTGGGGAAAGGAAAACGAGAGATATAGACAGTGATGTAAAGAGATATAGAACAAATGAATGAAAGATATGCAAAAAAGTAACGATGATAAAGAAACAGGCCATTGTCTATCTTCAGCAGAGACAATGTGGATAAGGGAAGAAAAGGCATTGCTAGAAATTCTCTGGATATAATATTGATCAGTCCTAATCACTGGGTCAAAATCTGGAATTCCTTCCCCAAAAGCAATGTAAATGTTAACAAAGATGATAATGATTTAACTAGAAGACATTGATTCAACAAGGAAACAATAATTCAACAAAATGACATCACCTTTAGGGTAATTAGGGATGTGCATTTAACACTGACCTTGTCAGCATTGCCCATATCTGACAGAACACATGTGGACAGTGGTGTGCTTGCCTTCTTCAGTCAGGAAATTAAGTGTAAGAATCTGGAAATCATGTTGCAGCTTTACAGGACTGGTTAGACCACATTTGGAATATTGTGTGCAGTTCTAGTTGCCCCATAACAGAAAGGAAGTCAAGGTTTGAAGGGGGTGCAGAAGAGATTCACCAGAATGCTGCCTGGATTAGAGGGTATTAGCTAAAAACCAAGGTTGGAGATACTTGGATGGTTTGCTCTGGAGCATCAAAGGCTGATGGGACACCCGACAGAAATATAGAAAATTATCAGATGCGTAGAAACGGAAGACACCTATTGCCTATTGTGGACCTATTTTGACCTATTTAGTCAGAATCTTTTTCCAAGGGTGAAAATGTCAGTGACTAGAGGACATAGCTTTAAGGTGAGAGGGGTAATATTTAATTGAGATCTGCGGGGCAGGTTTTACACAGCGAGTGGTGGGCACCTGGAGCATGCTGCCAGTGGAGGTGTTGGAGGCCAAAACAATCATGGCATTTGCACGTGGATATGTAGGGAATGGATGGATATGGATCATCTCAATAAGGAGGCAATTAGTTTAATTTGGCATCATGTTTGACGTGGACTTTGTGGACTAAAAGGCCTATTCCCATGCTGTTCTACGCTCTAAAGGAACATAGAGATGCTAGAAAGGCAAAATGGAGCTGTTCAAGAAGTGCAGGGAGGGACGGATTTCCTCAGTCAGAATCGCAAAGATTGTGAGTGGTGACTTAGATTTGAATATTCTGGTTCATAGGCATTGGTGGAATCGTAATTGGAGGAATTCAGACAAGTTGTTGGAATAAAATGGGAGCTCAAATACTTTGAAAGCCTCTGGCAAAGAGGGGAGTTTATGGTGTTGTAAGATGAAGAGATTTTTTTAAAGAGAAATGTTTAAAATTAAATTAAAGATTTTTCACAATTTATATCACTGTACCGGTGTGTAAAATTGTAACATGTGGAGTAGAGCAATTTGACTTTTGTTCTTACTTTTGTTAAATGATATATCCTAAGATCTGGGTCGCCAGGAAAATCACAATGTTGTGGCCAGCACAGCCTCCTGCACAGCTACAGCTACTGGATTCCCCTTCCCTGCCACCCAGCGTGCGGCTAATGTGTGTGCAGAGTGGATGGAGACTACAGTCATCTTCCGTGCTCATCTCAGTACAGACGCTGAATTGGAAAGCAGCCATGTAGCTAATTATAATATTTTTTCCTCCGCAGTTTCCTCTCATTAGACAATCTGGTGTGGATATGTGAGGAATGCACCACTAATTCAGAATCCAGTCATACGGTGAAGTATGTGCCAAAGGGGATGATTTCTCCAGTCGTTCAGATCAAAGTGTGCTCCAACCCCACTGCTGCCTTCACAGAAGGTTGCTGTAATAGTTTATGTCAGCTGGTATTCAGATGCAACCTGAGTTCTGATAAAATTAAATTGGTTGAACTAAATTCACACCTTATTCATTTCCCGAGAATGCTTCATTATTTTTGGAAATTTGTTTTTTTCTTCCAAAACATGTAAAGGGCTTCTATTGTTTCAATTAAAGATTGCTTTAGTGGAATTGGCAATGCAGAACTATTGGGCTGATTGGGGTTGTAATCCTCTGCATGCTTTCCTACGTGGTGTGGATGCAGGGTCTGGGGCACCCAGACTACAGCAGTGTGACCAGAGCAGAAGCAAGTCCTACAACACCACACTGAGGAACTGAAAAGTCCACAAAACGCCTCTGAAAGCTTTGACTGTTGAAGAAGTCCCAACACTAGCCACGCTGTTGTTATGAACTGAGAGAGTTGTAATAGTTGTAAATGTCTCTGATACTCTATGTGACTTTAAAACTATTTAAAAATATAGAAACTAATTATCACCCTCAGGGCTCAACAGCAATTTCAGTGATTTCAGAAGACAATAGTTTCTGTTAACCAGCCATTCCAGTTTTTATCAGAAACATAGAAACATAGAAAATAGGTGCAGGAATAAGACATTTGGCCCTTCGAACCAGCACCGCCTTTCAATATGATCATGGCTGATCACCCAAAGTCAGTACCCTGTTCCGGCTTTTTCCCCATATCCTTTGATTCCCTTAGCCCTAAGAGCTAAATCTAACTCTCTCAAAAACATCCAATGAATTAGCCTCCACTGCCTTCTGTGGCAGAGAATTCCACAGATCCACAACTCTCTGGGTGAAAAAGTTTTTCTCATCTCAGTCCTAAATGGCTTACCCCTCTGCATCTGCCATGCTTCTGCCCACTCACCCAACCTATCCAAGTCACCCTGCAGCATCATAGCATGCTCCTTGCAGCTCACACTGCCACCCAGCTTTGTGTTATCCTCAAACTTAGAAATGTTACATTTAATTCCCTCGTCTAAATCGTTAATATATATTGTAAACAACTGGGGCCCCAGCACTGAACCTTGCAGCACCTCACGATACCCTGCCTGCCATTCTGAAAAGAACTCTTATCACCACAAAGAGTGTAAAGACTTCATGCCGTCAAGGACTGTGTGGTGTTTATTCCCACAAATGTATCTGCAGCATACAGATTGGTGAGAAGAAGGTCAAGTATCTCCTGTAAAGTCAAGATCTTTCACAATATCTGGCAACCATAACTTTTTTAATGCATTGGTCGTGGTGAAACAGACTGATGATACAGAGGTAGCAGTGAATATCCCTATCTTCTCCTCCCAGCTGATGTTCAGCACAGAGTATTGATTCAGCTGAGAAAGACACTGGATAGTGACTAATTGAAAATTTCTGTGGTTGTTTTGACCTGAACCCATGAGGCTATTTGGAGACAGTTCAAGATTCACCCTGTACTGGCAATACTAACGGATGTTATTTGTTAGTGAGTCACAGTGTATACAACGGGACCTGGTATTTTAGCTCGTGTCTTGGCTCTGTGAGTGTGACTCTGCCAGGATGTGGTTTGGGGCAGTACCCACATTTTAGGCACCCCAAATGTTGGTGAGAAAGACTTTGCAGGGTCCACTGAAAAGTCTCCAATATGGTTACTGATTTGCTCATTTTTTATGTTTTAATGTGGAAGCTTGATGCAACCAAGAGGCTTGCTTGGTCATCTCAGAGGCAGCTTAAGAGTAAACAATATTGTTGGGGTGTGGAGTTGCACAAAGGCTGGGTCAGGTTAGGATGACATATAACCTTTCCTAAGAGACATCAGTGACACAGAGGTTATGGTTTTCTTGGCTAATAATTCTGGATTGTTTGGCTGAAGTTAAATTCCTTAAATTCTATGGTGGGGTTAGAACCTGTGTATCTATATCAGTAATCCATCCCCTTAAATTATTAGTCCAATAATTTAACCATTAAATTATCATTCCCATAATTTAGCATGAACTGAAAGGAAGATTTAACTCTATTTTGTGCCATGGTTGCCGAACTTGATAAGAGATTTAAAGAAAATCATCAAATTCCAATGACTTGTACCTCAACCCAAGAAAAATAACCAAACTACAGACAGGTGGACGAGTGTTGCAAAGTGATGCCATTTCCTTAAATAACTGGATCCAGTAAATGAATGAGCAACATTGAATGAATGCAAAAAAATTAAACTATTTTGTGTGTGTGAGGGATGATTTGAGATACCAGTCAAGATAAAAGCACCAATTTAGGAATATAAAATTGCCAGGAATCTATCGGAATTCAAGTAGCTGAGATATATGCTATTATCACATGTGTATTTAGACTGTCTCAGGCAAGACAGCCAGGGAAACTGTCCTGATGATGATTAGAACCAGCCGATCCTGACTCTTCCGCTGTTGTGTGGCAAATTATGATGGAAAATGTGACACAAATGCTGGAAAAGGGAAGAAATATGGAGGAAGGGACAAAGTTAATGTTTAAGGTGAACAGTCTGTTGTCAGTGAAATGCTGACTCTGCATCTCTCTCCAGAGGTGTTGCCTGGCCTGCTGAATATTCCCAGTATTTTTCTGTTTTTATTCAAATTTCCAGCGATTTAGAAAATGTGACAATATGGTTTTCAGGTTAGGCCAGGAATAGACTGAGCAGTAATTTCCTTTTGAAGACAGATTCTGTCCTGCAGAAGAGGCAATCCCAAAATAAACGCCATCACTGGTTGGTGCTCAGAGAAAAACAACAGCACCAAGCAGGCATTCCTAATGGTTATCCTCACCTCAAATAAACCTACTGTCCCCAGGCCTGATGTTGGGGGCACTATTATTTGAATCGAATTGTTACATCAAAGTAAGGTAGCAGTTATACAGTTTTCACAAGGTTCTTAATATATAATAACACAATTTGGGAAAAACCAGATGAAACGAAACGAATGAAAAAAAGCATGATGTCTATTTAAAGCAACTGACATATTTTTGTGACATCGCAAAGTGTTTTACAGTTAGTTAAGTACTTTAGGAGACGCAAGAGACCACAGATGCTGAAATCTTGAGCAAGTGCTGGAGGAACTCAGCAAGTCTAGCAGCATCTGTGGAGGGAATGGACAAATGATGTTTCGGTTCGGGCCCTTTTTCAGACTGAGAGAGTAGGGGTGACAAAGCTGATGGAATCTGTCCTCACCCTAAACAACTTATCTTGTGACTCCTCTCGCTTTCTTTGTCACATTTGTAGCTATGGGCACTTGTATGGGCCCCAGCTATGCCTGGCTTTTTGTTGGTTACGTCAAACATTCCTTGTTCCAAACATACCTGGCACCATTCTCCAACTTTTTCTCCACTATATCAACGACACCATCCTGCAACAGTGCAGAACTCATTGATTTCATCAATTTTACTACTGGCATCTACCTTGCCCTCAAATTGACTTGGACTATCTCTGATACTTCCCTCCCCCTACTCGATCTCTCTGTGTCCATCACAGGAAACAGACTATCAACTCGCGTCTACTACAAACCCGCCGACTCTCCCAGCTACCCTAACTACACCTCCTCGCATTCTGCCTTTAGCAAAGACTCCATCCTTTACACACAAACTTCTTCATCTCTGCTGAGTCTACTCCTAAGCTGAGGCTTTCCACTCTGCACATCTGAAAAGTCATCTTTCTTCAGTAAAAGTGGTTCCCACCCTGCAGTTGTGCATGGGCCCACACCCATGCCCCCTCTCTGTCTTCCACTTCTCCTCTCATCCCCCTACCCCCAGACTGAACAATACAGAGATCGTAGAAACAAGGAACTTCAGATGCTGGTTTATACCAAAGATAAACATAAAGTGCTGGAGTATCTCAGCAGGTCAGGCAGCATCTTTGGAGAAAGAGGATGGGTGACGTTTCGGGCCGGGTCCCTTCGTTGGGCTGATGTAGAGATAAGGACAGGGGTCCCCTAGTCCTCACCTTTCACACCAGCAAGCTGCACATCCTACATATCATTCTCCAACATTACCTCCATCTTCAATGTGATCCCACCACCGGTCACATCTTCCAATCCCACCGCTTCCCACTTTCCATAGTGACCACCCTCTCCTCAATTCCTTGGTTCACTCCCCCCTTCCAACCCAACCTGCTCCCTCCAAAAGTACTTTACCCAGCATCTGCAGGAGATGTAGCACCTGTCCCTCCACCTCCTCACTCACATCCACCCAGGGACCCCAGCAGCACCTACGGGTATGATAGAGATGCACGTACACCAATTCCAACCTTATGTATTGTATTTGGATGTAGCCTCCTTTACATCAGCAAGACAAAGCATAAACTAGGCGATTGTTTCACTGAACACCAAAGCCTGCAGGAACTCCCAGCTGCTAGCCGTTTTAATTCTCCTTCCCATTTCCATACCAACCCTTCATACTTTGGCCTCCTTTATTGCCAGAGTGAAGCCATACACAAACTGGAAGAACAGCTTCTCATATTCTGTTTGGGTAGCTTACAACCCAACGGTAGGAACATTGAATTCTCCAATTTCAAGTAATAACCCTCTCCCTTTCCCCTGCTCCCCACCCCAGTGTGCAAATATTCCCCCAACATCTCCCACCTACCCAGTCACCCTGCTGCTCTTCCCTCCTCTGAAGCTGATCTCCCCTCTGAGTGTGCCATATTACTCTTTATTCCCTCCTTTCCCAACCCCCCTGTCCCCATCCACATATTTCCGCCCCTCCGGCTTTATATTTCACTCCGCCTTTTCTTTCCCTGTCTTTCCTTGTCTCTTTTTCACCTCTAGCCTTTGTCACTTGTTTCAGCCATCTGCCTGTCATGCACCTCTGATCTGTATCCACCTATCTCTCTTTTTCTCCCCCTACTCCATCAGTCTGAAGAAGGATCCCGACCCAAAGGTTATCTGTCCATTCCCTCCTCGGATGCTGCCTGACCCGCTGAGTTTCTCCAGCACTTTGTTTGGGGAAGAACATTGGAGGACCACCGTGAGGGAGGGGGGAGAACAATGGGGAGGATGGGGGGGATGAGGGTGGAGAACAATGGACAATGGGGGGTGAGGGGGGAGGACAATGGGGGTGAGAATAATGGACAATGGGACCCTGCTGGGGGATGGAGGGGGGGAGAACAATGGGGGTGAGGGTGGAGAGCAATGGACAATGGGGGTGAGGGGGGAGAACAATGTGCAATGGGGGATGAGGGGGGGAATAATGGACAATGGGGGGTGAGGGGGAAATAATGGACAATGAGGGGTGAGAGAGGAGAACAATGGACAATGGGGGGGGTGAGGGGGGAGAACAATGGACAATGGGGACACGGCTGGGGGAGGGAGGCGGGGGGAGAACAAAGGAGGAGTCGGCGTGCTTTGTAACTTTGTCAGCGCCGCAGGTGGCCGCTATTTGTATACCTTGGGTATACAAGCAAAGAATTTCACTCTGCCTGGTCACATGTGACAATAAGTATTCCATTTTTACTTTAAAAGTGATGATTGTTGTGTTAGATGGCAGCTAACATGTGCACAGCAAACTCTTGCAGAATACAATACAAAAAAGACCAGATAATCTAACTTAATGTTGAGAAAAGGATAAATATTGCCGACGAGAGTGAGGTTACCACCTTTCCTCTTTGAAATAATATATTGGATCTATTGAGTCTTCCTCTGAGGGGAGAAGATGCTTTATTAGAATGTTCTTCCTAAAAGAAGGAATTTTCTGCACATCAACTCTTATTATCCATCTGAAGCCGACATTTTTGAGGTCATGTCTCTGGAATGAGACTTCTAACTCAGAGTAGCACTTCAGAGAAGTAAATTGCTGGGCTTGTAGGTCAACAGGAGCCTTGATGTGATGAGTCAGGAGGAGAGAATTGGGGATGGATAATGAACTGGGGAATGCTACAAGTTAATGAGTTTACAGTTAGATTAGCGTCAATGTATATACAATGTTCTGTAATAGATTTCGATCTGGTGCAGCAATTACACAAAGCCTTGAGCATTCAAACTAAAATACAGATGGATGTTTGCCTTATCACCAGGTGGAACAAAAATGAAAATGCTGTGTGTGTGGTCCAGCAATGAACTCCATGAAAAAACTAGCCTGATTTTTGACCCATTAGTTCAATGTTGGTTCTATGCAAACAAAATAGATAATTTTTGGTTTGAAAACTACAAGCTAATTGTTACAAAAAATGTAACACTGGAAGAAATGGTTCCTTTCTTCTTTCCTCCAGAGGTCCATTCCATTGATGCTGACAGGCTGTTTTCGACTGGTTTCCTTTTGCTGAGATTTCTAACCATCCAGGCCATCTAAATCTTAATTTATCCATTTTCTAAGGACAATAAATATAATGTAATAGTATTTCCTGGAGGCTGCCAGGTGTCTACAAGAAAAATTGTCTTCTCTGAACTTGCTAGGGCTACTAACCTCCAGACTAGTAACACGTACACTTTAAAATTATCATGCTTAGTTTTAAATGGCTTCATCGCTGCCTAATTTAGTTACCCCTGCAGCCCTACAGTACAACTCTTTGAGATCTTTCCAAATGACTTCATCACTGGTGGCCAGACCCTTGGTTGTCTGGCTTCAAGCTCTGGAATTTAAGATGCTCTTCAAAATCTTTTTGGCAAAAGTTTTGGTCACCTTTCCTCATACCTTTCTATGGTTGTGTTGAATGAGTTTGATAACAGCACCTGCAAACTACCTTGGTCATGTTTCAAACAAGTTGTTGTTATCTGACCCATTTCCTGAGCTATAATGTAATTAAAAGCAAAGGATAAAAAAAAATGCACATCTGTGAAAACATTAAAAGTCTGGCCTTTGATCTCACATTCAGCTCCTTGTTTGCCCAGGAGCATTCAGATATCTTCTTTTGCTGAATTAAAAGTGTTCAGTGAGAAATCCAATCTCTGTTAAGGACAATAGCTGTTTGGAAATAATTTCATGCATTTGTCTAGGACCAGTGGACATAGCTTCAGAATTAAAGGACGTTCTTTTAGGAAGGAAAAGAGGAGAAATTTCTTTAGTCAGAGGGTAGTGAATCTGTGGAATTCATTGCCACCGAAAGCTGTGGAGGCCAAGCAAATGGATATTTGTAAGGCAGAGATAGATAGATTCTTGATTAGTACAGGTGTCAGGGGTTATGGGGAGAAGGCAGGAGAATGAGGTCCGAAGGGAGAGATAGATCAGCCATGATTGGATAGCAGAGTAGACTTGTGGGCCAAATGGCCTAATTCTGCTCCTTTCACTTATGAACATGAATTAAACAACTTTCATTCACATCATCCTGACTGGCATAGTTTGTGTTGTCAGCTGTCACGTTGTATCAATTACATTCTTCAGATTGTGATCTTGACTTTTGGTTCTCCCCCCATAAATAGTTAATGAAAGCTCTGATGGTATTTTTTTGATCTCCCTTGAAATCCCCTGAACATTTTAATTCCTCAGACGTTCTATTAATGCACATTTAATTTCTGTGGAATTTTTTCGTTTCTTGAGAATTGCTTCAGAGTGCTTAGACACTTCCATGTCTGGTCATGGAACATTGCTCATGCTCTTGCTGTTGTTTTTTTTTAGCTTTATCTTCCTCATTCTCTGCCACTTAAACATACACTCACCTCAAAATGCCCTCTGCTACAATATCCTCTGCCATAATACCTTATATCATTTTGCTTTCTGCAGCTCAGCAATCTCTTATGAATACATAGAGGTTGTGGAGCTCTATCATTTCATTCAAAGTGTGAATGTTTGTTTGGGCTCAAATGAAATGTTGAAGAACATAAAGCCAGGTTCGTCTTAATACAGTTGCATCAAGTTACTTTTAAGGGATGGCTTATTGTCGCGGGGTAATAAGAGAATCACATCTAGATGTGTTTGGGTGTAGTCCTGTCTCAAACCTGTTGACTAATGGGAGTGTCTGTGGATTTATTGTGTGACAAGAAATGCATGCTGTCTTTTGCTTTCTTCCCACATTGAAGAAATGGTGTTTCTTTAGTTCATGGAAATGTTCAGTAGATCAAGCAGCATAGGTGGAGAGAGAAACTGAGTCAATACTTCAGGTTTGTTTTTATTTAAGATTTTCAGCATCGGTGATTTTTTTAACCTTTACTCTGAAGCCCATGTCAGAAACTTGAATGGATAAGCCTTTCAATTCTTAACTTGGCAAAGCTCTGGGTCATGCTCAGATGGAATGAAAGTGAGGATTAGGGTGGAAAAAGGGAGAGGAAGGTACACCAAAGACTTTGATGTATATCCTGGTATCCACCTACTACTCAAATGGGCAGCCCACTTTTTATGCACGCAAAATACTTTGACTGCTGGAAATCAATAATTAAGATGAAAAATACTAGAAGAAATATTGGAAAGAGGGCAGGCTTTATCTTTGGGAGAGGAGAAGAATTATGATGCAGTTGAATAACCTTTCATCTTTATCCCAGTTGGACTGGGATAAATACTAAACAAATTGGTGTATTTTAATTAAATGGCATATAAGTATAGATTACAGAATAAAAACATTATGGCCCGTCAAAAGGACCATAATGTTAATGTGATAGTCTGGAGCGCATTTTATAATTGGGAGGATCAGATGGGAAGTTCAATTTCTACTGTGAGTAAATGGCAGCCCAGTCATTTAACATCTGAAAAAAATCTCCAAATCTGGATTCATTTCTGTCCTCGTGCTGCTCCAGGAGAATATATTAACTTTATTTACTTTCTTTTTCTATCACTGATAGAGGCAGTGAGTGTGTGACTCAGAAATGTAACTGTGCTTGAATGTGCTCTTCGCTGTGCAAGTAGTGAGCTTGGTCATTAGGTCATAAGTGACAGGAGTAGAATTAGGCCATTTAGCCCATCAAGTCTACTCCGCCATTCAATCATGGGTGATCTATCTCTTCCTCCTAAGCCCATTCTCGTGGCTGGTAGCTGAGGTAGAGATGGACTGTTGTCAGCTCTGTGAACACGATGGTGCACCTTTCCTGCTGCACAGATGGTGACACCATCTCATTTTGCATTATGGTGAAGTTCTATAGTGTGCAACTGATGAACATAATCTGATGCTAGGTCAAGGGAGAACTGCAAACTTCCTTCAACCATGAGAAATGTATCTTGACCAGGCTGAATATCAGCTCAATGATGCTTTTTGCGGTAGCGTGACGCTTGTTACATGCATTAATGCTGAGCTCCTGCTAGGTGTCAAGAATCAAATCAGCAGTGAAACATCCACAACCACAAACCTGTTGTGGGTCTGGTCTCCCATGCTCTATCCTCTTTGTCCAGCTCTTCTTGGGTACTTCCTCTTGGTCTACCACTGGGTGGCATTTGGTAATAAAAAGTCATAAATCAGTGGCAGAAGTTAGAAATTGAATAGAAGTTAATCAGGGGCTAACCATCTGAATAAATAGCAAAACCCTCAACAAGCACTTGTGAGTGGTCCATTCTGCCTGATAGCAAAACAGGTTGTTGAGAGAGTTCCTCATGTGATGAATCAACCACCAGTTTCACAAACAAAGAATCTTTATTTAAATATGTATGTTAAATGCTTCTGGTGCATAATCTTTGCAACGATAGAGAAACCTCATTCAATGTTGCTTGATACACCTCTTGCACAGAACTAGCTCTGTGCTTTGTCGGTTTAGATGCTAATGAATTTCTGAGCCTGCATATTAGCAACAAGGTCCAACTGACTGATTACATCAGGCTGAATAATTGATTCAGTAAAATCAAATGTGATTTTGTTTTGAAAAATAATATTTCTATAGCAAAATTATCAAAAGTTAGGGAAGAGGAGGAATTTCCAACCCTAAGAAATGTTTTCAAACAAGTTCCATTGTAAGTACTATCACAGCTCCCTCCACATGATCTGGCCCTCTTTTACTCCATTTTTAATGTTCAACAATTACATTAAGACTAATGAGAATCCAAGGCATCACAAATGTAATTGACTCAATGACTTAATTGTTTATTTTCCTACAGTGAATAATGCCTGATTTTGTCATTAAGATTCATGTTAGTTAAAGTTGAAATGTTTTGCACAAGGCAGGTTTTAATTTGGTACCAAATCTATTTTTACATTGTTGTGTTCATTCTAACCAACACACAGTGGCAAATCATTTTACAAAAACGCCTTGAAAGCATTATATGCATATAATTTAAACAATGGAAAATCATAAAAATCATATCGAAATTTGTTGGGTTGGAAATTTACACAAAGTATTTGTTTTCTGAATCTGAAACTGAAATAAATTCCGAACTTTAATGATGGATTTAATGCAGATTTATTAATTATAGACTAACAATTTGTGTTGCTAACTAAGCTCCATGCATTTATATTAGAAAGAGCAGCACCATGGCACAGTCGTCCATCTGCTGCCTCATAGCTCCGTGGTCGAAGGATCGATCCTGCTCTTGGATTCACTCTGTGTGGAGTCAGCACATTCTCCATTTTCATCTTGTGGGTTTCCATCAGGTCAGCCAGTATCCTTTCACATCCCGTAGATGTGCCTGGCAGGTTAATTATAATTATCTTATAATTATCTTTAACATAAGTAGGTAGTAAAGAACGCAAAGGGAAGTTAATGGACATGTGTGAGAGGGAATAGGATGCAAGGCTGCTGGGAAATAAGGAGAGAGAATGGAACTGATACTGTTGCTCAGAGCCAAGATAGACTTGATGGGCTGAATGGTCCTTTCTGTGTCATTGTAAGTAAGTAAACAATGATCATTCATCCAACTGAGATTACAGATTATGTCTTCACGAAGGTTGTCGTCATCTTCAAGCCATAAATGGTTCTTTTCTTCTTTGAGTAAATATCCAGCAAGATATGTCATTCCATTATAGTGGCAAGTTCAAGATATTCAGGCACCTTTACCAAATTGCTCAAAGTCTTTATCTTAACTGATGAAAGTAAGTTAACAAAATAAGTTAATATTTTAACATTGCGAGTACATGCCAAGTTTACCTATAGAACAAAATGAACCCTGGGCTGTTTTAATAATGCAGATCAGAGACAGATTTGTGTTTACTTGGTATAATTATATACCCTGCGGACGTTCAGAAGTCTATTAGTAGACCAAAACTATCAAGTGTATTAACTTGATGACAGATGAATATATTGCCTGTTCTACATTTGTTAGAAACGTTTTCGGAGCTTAGTTTTTAATCTTGCACCTATTAAATAAATCAAGTAATCACATTTTAAATGAAAAATTCTGTACTAAGTTCAGTCACGTATTGGAACAAGTGTTGCCTTGGTAGGAAATAGAGAACAAAACACACTATGGTTTAATTACAAGCAGTCAGATTGCGTCAAAGAGACAATGTTGTTTTATTGTTGAAACAAGGGACTGCAGAATCTGGTTTACAAAGAAGGACACAAAGTGCTGGAGAAACTCAGCAGGTCAGGCAGCATCCCTGGAGAACATAGATCGGTGACGTTGCAGGTCAGGACTCTTGTTAGACCCAATCTGAATGAACCCGGAAAAAAAATGATAGTTTGGGTCAGGGAGATTATTCAAGTGGGAGAATGGGGAAGCATGTGAATTGTTCATAAGTTAATAAATTCATGATAGGAGCAGAATTCGGCCATTTGGCCCATCAAGACTACTCCACTATTCAATCATTGCTGATCTATCTCTCCTTCCTAACCCCATTCTCCTGCCTTCTCCCCATAACCCATGACACCCATACTAATCAAGAATCTATCTATCTATGCCTTAAAAATATCCATTGATAGCCTCCATAGCCTTCTGTGGCAATGAATTCCACAGATTCACCACCCTCTGACAAAAGAAATTCCTCCTCATCTCCTTCCTAAAAGAACGTCCTTTAATTCTGAGGCTATGACCTCTGGTCCTAGACTCTCCCACTAGTGGAAACGTCCTCTCCACATCCACTCTGTCCAGGCCCACTGTACTCACATCCACTCTATTGGAATGAAGGCCCACATCTACTCTAATGAAGCTTTCCTACAGCTTTTTATTCCTTCTTTCCAAGCGTGTGCTGATATTGCACAATTGAATTGTATGAATAATAATGAATCATGAAATCACTGTATTAGACCCTTCACGTGCTACCTCAGCGACAGGAATTTTTATTGGAACATGAACATTGAGCTGGCTGTGGAATTCTGCAACCTGAAAACTTGAGGGTGAACAGTGGTGTCAGTGAACAGGGATTCCACTTGGGACCAGCTGTATTCGCCTTTCCAACCACAGTGAGCCCCAAACACATCTTATTCAGCCTCTCATTATTAGTTGGAATTTGCCAACGGGTTATGGAGGCTAAATCTGTTAGTTCAGTCCAATGCTGGATTACACATTGTGTCCAAAATGTGCAGCCCATTCATGCTGGGATTTCCTCAGCTTTGTGCCAGGAACCGCCATTCAAATCCTACACCGAGATCCTAACCCTATTGATTTCCAGGTGGATGCTAGATCAGAAGGGGAAGACTGTTTGAGATTAGTTCATTGTCACATTGTCATATTCCAAGGTACAGTGAAAAGTTTTTGTTGTGTGCTAACCAGGCAGCTGAATAGGTTTATTTTTATAGTTTTAATTATAAGTTTTTATTTTTCAGTAATTTTTTTCAATTTTAAATTGTGACTCCCTTGTTCAAAAAAAAGAGAAAGGCAGAGGCAAAGAACCTCAGGCAGGTTGGTTAAACAGTTATCTGTCGAAAGATGCTGGAGTCAATAATCAGAGAAAATAGCTAATCAGTTAGAAAAGCTGAGTATTGCTGAACCTAGTTAACATGGTTTTATGAAAGGTAAATCATGCTTGGCAAATCTGCTTGAATTATTTGAGGATGCAACAGGGAGAATTGATAGAGGGGAACCTGTAAATGTAGTATATTTAGATTTCCAAAAGCCATTTGGCAAGATGTCACATAAGAGGATGGAGCATAAATTAAAAGCCCATGGTATCTGAAGATGTAGCATGGATTGAAAACTGGCTGTCTCATAGAAAACAGAAAGTTCTTGGTCCCCAATTGTTCACTTTTTACATTCAAGATTGGCGGAAGAAACAGTATGGAAGATTGAATAATTTGTGGATTATGCAAGTGGGGGTGGAAGAACACATTGTGATAAGGATACTTTGATTCTGCAAGGGGATATGGTTAGATTAACTGAGTAGGCAAAAGATTATCAAATGGAATTTAACATGGAAAAGTATGGGGCAATGCACTGTGTACGAGAAATTGAAAGACAGATTATTATCTAAATGGAGAGAGACTGCAAACAGCTGAGGTACAGAGAGATTGAATCACAAAAAGCAAGGCAACCAACATTTTGGACTTCATTGCAAAGGAGTTTAAAAATAGGGAAGTTTTGTTACAATAAAACAGGGTGTTGGTAAGGCATCAGCTGGGAAAACTAGGCACTGTTTTGATCCCCTTACCTATGATGTCGTAACATTAGAGGCTGTGCAAAGCTTGGATTCACCTGGCTGCAAGCTGTTCAGAACCAATTAAGCATTATTGGAATGTGATTTTTGCTGTAATGTTAGGCACAGCAAGTTCCCATAACAGCAGAGAAATAAATGACCAACTAATCTGGTGTTTGAGTTTGTTATGTTTAACAAAGGTAATTTAAAGTCCCACTTTAATCATTAGGATTCGGGTCACCATTAAAATCAATGTTTTTTAAAAAATCCTGGTCCAGGATTGAAAAGACATTCTCTGCATTGGGCCTTGATTCAATAACTTCGGAAGCTTGGATGAAAACAGAAAATGCTGGAAATACTCAGCAGGTCAGGCTGCACCTCTGGGAAGAGAATCAGAGTAACTGCTTCAGTTTTGATGGCAAATCAAAAAAAAAGTGCAGAAATATAAATATAAACAATGCTGGAAATACTCTGCAGTTGGAGAATTAAAAACTAAATCCAGAAGACATCTTCACCATGGGCTGGCAATCCCATGTTAGGATAGTCTGAGTGCCCTCTTGTTTCTTGCTGGAGCAGAGGAGCAACCTGTTTCTCTCCACTAACTCACTCATTCACCTGTCTAAACCAATTCTCACACTGAACAACTTCTCCTTCAGCTCCACTCACTTTATCCAAATCAAAGACGTGGCTACGATCACCTGCATGTGCCCAAGCTATGCCCGTCCTTCTGAAGGACATTTGGAATAGTCTTTGTTTTAATCCTACCTTGGTCCTTTCCCTCAGCTATTTTTCCAGTGCCTCGATGACTATTCTGGTGCTTCTTCCTGTACTCCTCCAGAGCTTGACATTTTCATTACTTTTGCTGCTAATTTTTACCCTGTCTGTACCTTCACATCACCATTCTCTGCCTTTCCTTCCTTTTCTGCATCTCTCTGTCATTATCTCAGGAGATAGACTAACATCCATTATAAACCTCCCAACTCCCACAGCTATCTTGACTCTTGTATCAACTCTAATCCATTTTCCCATTTCCTCCATCATACAAACTTTCTGTAAAGGAACCTCTGAAAGGTCTTTCTTTTTCCTGAACCTTGGCCTTCTCTCAAACAATGTTAGGACACAACCCTTCTGCATATTGTATCTATTGCCTGCACCTCTGCTCCTATTCCCTCTCCTCCAGATCAGAACCAGGAGAGAGTTCCCTGGGTCCTCATCTCCCCCCATCAGCCTCCACATTCAACAGATCATTCTCCACAATTTCTGCCACATTAATAGAGATCCCATCATCAACATCATCTTCACCACTCCTCCAAAATACTTTGTGCATTTTTTATTCCTTTACGATTTCTTGGTCCACTCTTTTGTTCCCACCAATCACCCCGATTTACGGCACTTTCACTTGCAACCATGGAAAATATGTGCATCCTAACCTCTTTCCATCCTGCCATCCAGGTACTAAAATGTCTCTTTCCAGGTGAAGCAGTGATTCTCTTGCACTACCTACAGTCCAGTCTACTGCATTCAGTATTCACAATGTGGTCTCCTCTGCACTGGAGAAACCAAACGCAGATTGGGTGATATTTTGCAAAGCACCTGTTTAGACCTTTTGGGTAATCCTGAGCTCCCTGTTGCTTGCCACTTTAATTTTCCATGCCACTAGCTTTCTGATCGACCAGTCTATCATCTGCGACACTTTAACAATGTGACCCAACACAAGTTTGAGGAATAGAGTCTCATCTGTCTTTTTTTTGTTTTTGTCTTTGTTATCGTTTAAATGTTTCTTTTGATTTATTTTTAACTCTGTATATGTGGGGGGTGGGGGGGGGGGGGGGGAAACCTTTATTTCTAATCTCCTCCTCAACGGAGATGCGACCTTTACCGTGTTGTGTCTCCGTTCGTGCTACGGCCTAACATCGTGGAGTCGGCGGCCTCCAGCTGGGATCGACCTTGAAGACTCCGGTCGCAGGGCCTGGAATTACCATCTCGGAGGCTTCGGCCGTGGGCCCTGCAGACCGCAACATCGGGAGTTCGCAGATCCCTGGCTGGTGACCGGCTTTCGGGAGCTCCAGCCGCAGCAGCTTCGACCGCCCCGGAGCGCGAGGTTTGATTGACCCGCTCGCAGGCCCCTCATCGCCCTGCGTGGCCTGGCCGCGGCACTTTCCATCGCCCGGTAGGGGCTCAGGACTTTCATCGGCCTGCTCGGCTCGGCCCTGGGACTTTCCATCGCCCGGTGGGGGCTTCAAAAGTCGGGAGCCTCGATCGCCTCGTGGCACCACGGGAGAGGAATGAGGAGGAGATAAGACTTTTCTTTGCCTTCCATCACAGTGAGGGTGTGCCTGGAGCAATCACTGTGATGGCTGTTTGTGTTAAAAATTGTAATTGTGTGTCTTGTGTTCTTTATTGTCTACTGCCGGACCCTGACGTGAGAGGACGCTGGCGCTATTTGTTCGCCGCTTCTCCGTCAGGATAGTTTGTCTGTTTGTTTTTATGTCTTGACTGTTTTGTAAAGCGTCTTTGAGCATTTGGAAAAGCGCTATATAAAATAAATGTTTATTATTATTATTATTATTATCTTCCATCTGATCTACCAGGAATGCCTCCGTGCTCTGCATTTTGCACCCCTACATTATTTTATTCATAACTTCATAAGTTATAGGAGCAGAATTAGGCTATTCGCCCATCGGCTCCTCTGCCATTCAATCATGGCTGATCTATCTCTCCCTCTTAACCACATTCTCCCGCCTTCTACCTGACACCCGTACAAATGAAGAATCTATCCAGCTCTGCCTTAAAAATATCCATTGACTTGGCCTCCACAGCCTTTTGTAGCAATGAATTCCACGGATTCACCTCTATCTGACTAAAGAAATTCCTCCATCTCCTTTCTAAAGGCACATCCTTTTATTCTGAGGCTATGGCCTTTGGTTCTAGACTCTTGCAATAGTGGAAACATCCTCTCCACATCCACTCTATCCAGGCCTTTCACCATTTGGTAAGTTTCAAAGAGGTCTCCCTCATCCTTCTAAACTACAGCGAGTGTAGGCCGAATGCCGTCAAACACTCATTGTATGTTAACCAAATCATTCCTGGGATAATTCTCGTAAATCTCTTCTGGACCCTCTCCAATGCCAGCACATCCTTCCTCACATATGGGGCCCAAAACTGCTCACAATACTCCAAATACGGTCTGACCAGTGCCTTATAAAGGCTCTGCATTACATCCCTGTTTTTATATTTTAATCCTTTCTAAATAAATGCATTTACCTTCCTTACTGCCAATTCGACTTGCAAATTCACCTTCGACCCACCGAATTCATGCCGACCAGTGATCATCCCCACACACTAGCACTATCCTACACATTCGGGACAGTGTACAATTTTACCGAAGTCAATTAACCGACAAACCTGTACGACTTTGGGATGTGTGAGGGAACTGGAGTACCAGGAGAAAACCCATACGATCACATGGAGACGGTACAAACTTCTTACAGATACCACCCGTGGTCAGGATCAAACTCGGGTCTCTGGCGCTGTAAGGCAGCAGCATGCAAAGAAATGTGAGGTGTTGCATTTTAGGACGTCTTACATGGGCAGGACCTTCAGGACTGCAGGTGCATGGTTCCTTGAAGGTGGAGTTGCAGTTAGATCGAGTGGTCAAAAAGGCTTTTGGCACTTTGGCCTTCATCAACCAGAGTATTGAGTATAGAAGTAGGGAGGTCATGTTGCAGTTGTAAAGAACGTTGGCGAGACCGCATTTAGAGTATTGTGAGTATTGTGTTCAGTTCTAGACATTGTGTTATAGGAAAGATGTTGTCAAGCTGGAAAGGGTACAGAGAAGATTTATGAGGATGTTGCCAGGACTAGAGGTTCTGAGCTATAGGGAGAGGTTGAGTAGGCTGTGACTCTATTCCTTGGAGCACAGGAGGATGAGGGGTGATCTTATAGAGGTATATAAGATCATGACAGATCAAATAGATGCACAGAGACTCTTGCCCAGAGTAGGTGAATCAAGGACAAGAGGACATAGGTTTAAATTAAAGGGAAAAAGATTTAGTAGAAATCTGAGGGGGTAACTTTTTCACACAAAGGGTGGTGGGTGTATAGAACAAGCTGCCAGAGGTGGAGGTTGAGGCAGGGACTATCCCAAAATTTAAGAAACAGACAGGTACATCGATAGGACAGGTTTGGAGGGATATGGGCCGAATGCGGGCAGGTGGGACCAGTGTAGCTGGGACATGTTGGCCGCTGTGGGCACGTTGGGCCGAAGGGCCTGTTTCCACACTCCATGACTCGATAACTGAAAATTCTTATTGTGGGGATATCCATCCACAAAATGTGGAAAATTATACTGATAAAAAAATCCTCGCATATTTGTGTGAATAAGTCTTTGATTACTTGTATCTGTTTCCTGCAAGGAAATATCTTGAATTCATGGAGAAACATGAACAATTATTTCAGAATTTTCATGTAAAGATGAAAAATTCTGTAAGTGTAATTACGGCCAGGAACTGACCGTTTTACCTCATTTTCAGTCTTGACTTTGTAATAACCAGAGACACTGGTGATTCTTTATCTGTTCTCAAACTGAAACAAAATAAGCAACTCTTCTACAAATATTATCAACATTTTTGGTATGTGGATTATTTGTTGAGAATACTTCAACCCAAAATATTACACATAACAACATATTGAGTCTGTTTAGTCCATAGCAGCAACCCTGTTTTGCATCTAAATAATACAGACTGCTGAATAAATGCAGCATGTTAGTAATTTTATTAAGTAGCATGTGTTCACTCAAGATTCAGGAACAGACTCAAAACAGCAGTCATTTTCTCCTATAAAAAATAGAAAATGAATTTAAAATACCTCACAACTTCTAGAAATACAGCAGTAATCACAGTCTGAATTTGTTGCTCATACAGGTTAGTAAATACAAATCAAAAACTGCCCGTTCTGGAAATCCAAAATCTGAAATGATAACAGAGAATGCTGCAGATACCGAGCAGGTTTAGCCACATCTACGGAGAGGGAAACAGTTAATGTACAAGGTCAAAGACCCCTCATCATTACTGGCAATGTCAGAAATCATAGTTTTAAGTCACAGAGAGTGTAAGTCACAGAGATAGGATAACCTGTCGAGCTGGAAAGGGTACAAAGAAGATTGACGAGGATGTTGCCAGAACTAGAGGGTCTGAGCTATAGGGAGAAGTTGAGTAGGCCTGGACTCTATTCCTTGGAGCACAAGAGGATGAGCGGTGATCTTTTGAGGTGTATAAAATCATGAGAGGAATAGACGCACAGAGTCTCTTACCCAGAGTAGGTGAATCGAGGACCAGTGGAGAAAGGTTTAAGGTGAAGGGGAAAAGATTCAATCGGAATCTGAGTGGTAACTTTTTCACTCAAAGGGTGGTTGGTGTATGAAACAAGCTGCCAGAGCAGGTAGTTGAGGCTGGGACTTTACCAACATTTAAGAAACAGTTAGACAGGTACATGGATAAGACAGGTTTGGAGGGATATGGACCAAGTGCAGGCAGGTGGGACTAGTGGGACTAGTATAGCTGGGTCATGTTGGCTGGTGTGGGCAAGTTGGGCCAAAGGGTCTGTTTCCACACTGTATCACTATAACTCTATGAAGGGAATACAGTATCTCTGAGTGGCTTGATTCATCTCTTTAGGGAGCTCCTTTGATTAATGGATTAATGAGGGCAATTAGAGAGAAGAAAATAGCAAAGGGACATGTAAGATCTGTGAGCATAAGAAAATAACTGCAGATGCTGGTACAAATCAAAGGTATTTATTCACAAAATGCTGGAGTAACTCAGCAGGTCAGGCAGCATCGCAGGAGAGAAGGAATGGGTGACGTTTCGGGTCGAGACCCTTCTTCAGACTGATGTCAGGGGGGCGGGCCCAGTGGTATGAACATCGACTTCTCCAACTTTAGATAGTTCCTCTGTCCCTCTCTTCCCCTCCTCCTTCCCAGATCTCCCTCTATCTTCCTGTCTCCACCTATATCCTTCCTTTGTCCCGCCCCCCTGACATCAGTCTGAAGAAGGGTCTCGACCCGAAACGTCACCCATTCCTTCTCTCCTGAGATGCTGCCTGACCTGCTGAGTTACTCCAGCATTTTGTGAATGTAAGATCTGTGAAATAGCTGTGTTGGCATGGATAACGTCGACAGTCAGAACCTTTTTCCCAGGATGGAAATGTCTAAAACTAGAGGACATAGCTATAAGGTGAGAGGGGGAAAGTTTAATGGGGATGTGCAGGGCAAGTTTTTTACACAGAGAGTAGTGGTGGCCTGGAATGGATTGCCTGGGGTAGTGGTGAAGGCAGATACGATAGTGACGTTTAAGAAGCTTTTAGATAGGCACATGGAAGTGCAGGAATAGAGGACTATGGATCGTGTACAGGCAGATGTGATCAGTTTAACTTGCCATCATGTCTGGCACAAACACTGTGGGCTGAAGGGCCCACTCCTGCGCTGTATTATTTTGTGTTCTAAATGCAGGTCAGCGCTGTTGCAAAGAATGGAAACCAAAAGGATATTGTCGGAAATACACCTGCATCTCTGGGGTGAGGACAAATTGAATTACATATGGATAACTTTAGATCAGAACTGTCTAGTTATGGCACAATTTAAAAAATAATTTTAAAAGTTATCTGAAATAGTTGAATTGGGCAGGTATGCATCTCTTGCAGTTGGAAAGGCCAATGAGAAGGGGAGTAGTAGAGAAACTTGAAGAGCAGATCAGCCAATTGGGAAGACAATGGCACACTGTTCAATTGGTTTAAGGTCAGCATTTCAGTATTTACAAGCCTCTTTGGATGTTTTCTCTCTCTCTCTCTCTCTCTCTAAAGCATTTACTTTCATTTGCTGGCTCCAGAAAGCAGCAGAACCTTGGAACATGAGCCTTGCCCTATCAGAATATTCCTATCCATTCCTCCTCCACTTTCTGCAACATAAAATGGACTTGTTTTTTCTTTCTCAGTACTGATGAAAAGTCTTCTAGCTGAAGTATTAACCCTGTTTGTCTTTCCACGCACGACCTCGCGCCAGTATGGATACACAGATGACCTGGCTCTACTGCACTCGGACAGGAGTTAGTCAAATGTGGAGGATGTGCTCTCGGCGGATATGGAGGTTGTCGCAGGCTACCTTAAGATCTGAAGACTAAGTGTGGCAAAAAACCACCACAACGGCCTTTCACCTGAAGAACAAGGAAGCTTAATGCCAGCTAACCGTCACCCTCAATGGGTCACCCCTACCCTACAACCCATTTCCTACATACCTCGGGGTGAAACTAGATAGGCAGCTGACCTACAAGCAACACCTTGAAGTTCTCCATGCTAAAGTCTCGGCACGGAACAACCTCCTGCGTTGCTTGGCTTGATCGTCATGAGGCGCCAGGACATCTACTCTCCGAACCAGTGCTCTTGCACTCATGTACAGCGCCGCTGAGTACACCGCCCCAGCATGGTGCCGCAGCGCTCATACTAGCAAGCTAGATGCCACCCTCAACGACACCATGCGGATCATCACTGGCTGCCTACACCCTGCTCCGACAGATCTCCTGCCGGTGCTCATAGGTATCGCACCCGCCAAGCTTCGCAGAGAGTTCTTCACTCATAGGCTGGTGTGCAAGGCCCCATCTGACGCCAAACATCCTTTGCACCACCTCGTCCAGGATTCACAGCAACTGGGACCTCAACGCCTGTGACCTCTTCGCCCCTTCTCCCGTCATGCAGCGACCCTTTGTGGCTCCGGTTTCATCATACTAGGAGCATGGAGAACCAGCTGGGAACAGACTTTGCGACCTCCTCAATTCACTGTCGCACCGAACACCACAGCCCCACCCGGCTCGGACATGCCCCGCAAAGAGTGGGTCGCCCTGAACCGGCTCCACACAGGGGTCGGCCAGTTCAACGCCAACATGCATCATTGGAAGTTGCGTTCATCAGTAGCTTGTGTGTGTGGAGCAGACCAGCAAACAGCGCAGCACGTCATTTTCGACTGCACTGTCTCCGCCCCCCCGGTGGAGGGGTAGACCTCACAGCCCTTGACAACAGCACATTGCACTGGCTACAGCGCCTGGAGGGTGTTACATAACTTCTGCTGCCTCAAACGCAAGAAGAAGAAGAAGAAGAAGTCTTTCCACAGTTGCCTTCCAATCTGCTGACTATTTCCAATATTTTATGTCTTAAAGTTGACGATGGTGTTTGATTCCACATGCTTAAGAGAAACATTTCCTTTTGTGTGGTTTTGTATTCTTTCAGCCATTTAACTTCCTTAAGTGAGAGGATGGTTCAATAGACAATAGGTGCAGGAGGAGGCCATTCGGCCCTTCGGCCCTTCGAGCCAGCACCGCCATTCAATGTGATCATGGCTGATCATTCTCAATCAGAGAATTCTTAATATATCAGTTCCTTAATATATGCCAGTAATATTAATATTGCAGATAGACACAAAGTACTGGAGTAACTCAGTCATTTCGTACAAGAAATTGAAATGGATGGGAATAACAGGCAGAAAGCTTACAAATGGACTGCTATCAACACACTGTTGATAAACTAGTGCAATGTCTCAGAGAATTATTTTTACGATGCAGTAATGTGCATGGTGATATTCTGACTTTAAGCCCAAGAATTTATTTGAAGATTAAGATATCATGATGAGTTCTTTCATATAACTACCCCATCATGCCTGAAAAATATTCCTTGAACTTGTGACATTTTGCCTCCAATACCAATTATTGTTGACCTAGAAACAAATGAGAAATTATCAGGAAAATCTCAAGTATCTTACAAGACAAGTTATGTGAAACACAGCAGGGCCTGTATTTGTTTGAAATACCATGCACTCCTGTCTATTTATAAGGCACTGTTACTGGCCCACTTCAACAGGCATCGAAGGGCACAATCCAGCAATTCTTATATAATAATTAAATAACATTGATTTGTAAATGCAACCTTGGTGCATTATTAAATATTTGTGCTATCAAGATGAACTTCACAGAGGTGCATTCTTGAAGGCATTGATATATTTGCAAAAGTTCATCTGCCAGTCACTTTGAACGGTTTCACTAACATTATCTTTCTCTGAAGTGCAGTCATTCTTTGGAGCAGTGCAATGAATTTCAGCTGCTCTGTTAGTTACCAGGCTAGAAATGTCAAATACTAGAGGGTGTAGGTTTAAGATTAGAGAGATAAAGTTTAAAGAAGAAATGTGAGGCAAGTTTTTTTTACACAATATACTGCCAAATTAAAATGGTAGAAGCAGATACGATAGCCACATTTAGGAAGCATTTAGATAGACACATGAATTGACAGGGAGTGGATCAATATAGGCAATGTGCAGGCTGATGTGCAATTCAAGTCGGTATCATTGTCATGGGCCGAGGTGTCTGTTGTAGTGCTATTAGTACGTTTTATGTTCTGGACATTAACTCTAAAGATAGACACAGAATAATTAACTCTAAAGATAGACACAAAATGCTGGAACAAATCAGCGGGTCCGGCAGCATCTCTGGAGAAAAGGAATAGGTGACGTTTCGGGTCGAAACTCTTCATCAGACTGGAAATGTCACCTATTCCTTTTCTCCAAAGATGCTGCCTGCCCCGCTGAATTACTCCAGCATTTTGTGTCTATCTTCGGTGTAAACCAGCATCTGCAGTTACTTCGTACACAAGAATTAACTGTTGTTTTTAGAGCTGGAAACATCTTCTGGAATATTTAATCCATGCTCACATTGTGGATATTTGTGTTTACATTTAGTGACTAATTGACGTGAAGAATTTCACTATCAGAATCTTTAAGCACAACATGACATTTTCTATTATTTGTTGCAGAACCAGCTAGTTCTGACACAAAAAGCAAGATGTCTGAATTTGGTGCTATGGATACTTTTTGCCATTGATTGGAATGTCAGCTTTGGGAAAAAGAGCCCATTTATACTCTGACATACCTGCCTGAAGATTGCATCATTATTTTGCATCACATATTTTGCAACTGAATCCAAGCACAGTTCAAAATAACAGAATGAAGAATGAAGAACTTCACATGAGTTGCACCAAGTCTGCAAGTATAACTCTGGGTCCTCTGTGTGTCTGACCCACTGATGCACAGAGAACCATGGGTATATGTATGCCAGAACACCTCTTCTATAATCCGCCAACATAGTTGTGCCTGTTATGAGTACAAGCAGTCTTTCACAGTGCCTCTGAAGTTTGCTATTCTGTGATGCAGAGAGATCTGGCTAACCAGGCGCCAGTTTGGTGTTGGGTCGAAAGAAAATAGTTTAACTTACTCAGCATTATGGACTCATTAATGGCAACACTCATAGATTTTATGTTGCTGACCAATATTAATTGAATGCTCAGTTTGATATACTCTGTTCGCACAGATAGCAGAGAGAGACGACTAGTTTCTTATTGCATGAGGCTCGGTTTTAATTTGGGTCTTTGAGATGGTATGAGTCCCTCAGTGCTGCAAATCGTCTTGATGTGGTTAACCAACCTTGTGTTTTCAAACTGGATCTGAAACTAATTTGGACTGGATAAATCCAATGCTGTATGATGTGCTTATCTTTATGTCAGATCTACAAGAGTGTTTGGCTTCACTTGGATCAAGCTGGGATCACAGCTTGTCACATCAGTAATGGAATAACGTTGGTCTTGTGTGAGCTATTTACAGTAATTAATAATGAACATTTATTTAATCCTTCCCTGTTACAGTTCTGCTTTTAATTTCCATATTACCTCCAGGTTGCAGGTGGTGATTGAAGATGGAATTTCCTTTGTACCCTCCCTTCAAAGCATTCCTGACCCTTTAAGCAGAGTTAATTTGACTTGTTAAAAGTTTTTCGCAAGTTATACAATTTTTAAGGCTGTTTAGGAAACTTTAAATCTTCGAGGATTTGAAGCTATTGTGTTTAGTTAATTCTGCAGAAGACCGATGCTACCCAGTCCTGTAGAAAGAGCTTGTGTATCAAGCAATCTCCAATTTCTCTGTGGGACCATTTTTCTTCTTAAAATCTCAAGAAAGCTTTTAAGAATTCCTTTGTTAATCAGCATTGTATAGTGAAGGGTACATTTTGTAGGATTAGCAGATCATTGTCTGGATTTCCACAGTAGGGCATTGGTTGGTCAATGCAGCGGGATCAAAGGTTACTGCTGGTTTTTAGACAATTTAGTACCAGATTTTATTTTTCTAAATAGTGAGAAAGAGCTATGCTCCAATTTTTCCCATGTATGCAAGTAAATAATTAATACCCAATTTAGCATTTTTATCCTAATCCTGAGAGATCTTTAGTCTGTCAATTTAAAAGGAAATTAGCAACAATTATCCTAGTATATCTGCTGAAAATCAGATTAAATTTGTCCTCCAAAACCGGCGAGCTAATAACTGCATTTAATGAAAGGAGAGTTTCCTCTGAGCATTTCAAATCAGTTTTGAAATCTGAATTACCTATCATTGGATCGGTCTGAAAGCATTATTTTAATTTGTTTTCATGCAGTGATTAGATCAATTAGACCGATTATGAGCAAAGAGATAATAAAATGTTTTAGTTATATCAGAAATGAAACTGTTACCTTCCTGGGAAAATAACCACTATTTCAAAACGATTAAAGTCAGCAATATTTTTCTCAAACATAATGATTAAAAAAGAATTGCAGAAAATGCAACTCAAGTGAGTAAGTGGTGAATCTTACATTTAATTCTCTATATGAGGCAATGACACAGAATTTCTTTTCACATCGTTAAAGAAGATATGCTGTGGACAACCTGAAAAGCTGGGCAACACAAATGTGTTCAAAGTCCAGAGCTAAAGTATCTGTGCTCACATAAACCATTGAGATTAAAAAAGAATACAACCTTTTCTGCGCAGCATTCAGTGAATTACTAATTCTGTGCAGGTGGTGCCATGAATACCATAGGATTGCGACTTTCCTCATTACTATGGGTCAAGGTTAAAAAGTGTAGTGGCACAGTTTAATTAGCAAAGCAACTTGCAGGAGGTTAATTTCAGCCATGATTGAAGGCTCCTAAGCTTGAAATTCATTCCTTTAATAGTCTTTATTTCCCCTCTCTCTTGCAGATTGAGGAAGGAGGGAAAGCAGACTTGCTCACAAGCAAACTGCAGCTGGGGGACGAGGTGGTCAATATCAATGACGTGGAGCTGAGCGGCTACAGACAAGAGGCCATTACATTGGTGAAAGGTTCCTACAAGACTTTGAAGCTGCTCATTCACAGGTATGAGATGCAAGCTGGTCATCTGAAGGTGCTGCCTAAACATAGCTAAATCAGTCCTGTGTGTGTTTGTAAGATGCAACTAATGGCAGGCAGACAAACATAGGAAATATTCTGCAAAGGGGAAATGTTTTTTTAAGGAGGGGTTTTTGGCACTCCGAAATATCAACAATTTTCTTTACAGGCGCTATCAGATGTACTGAATGAATTCAGTATTTATCTTTATTCTGGTAAAAAATATTTGCTTTATTCATTTGAAAGAATTTATTTTAACGTGCACTTCATCTTCTACATTCCAAAATGTTGTTTTTTTAATTGATAAATTTACTTTATATCATCTTGTGTATAATTGAAATTCATAACATCCTTAAAAGAGCAACACATTCAGTTTAGAGTGTAATATGAATTCAATATCTTCAAGTGGGTGGCGGGCAAAGCATTATTTTACTGTTTTCATTATTTTCATCCCGTTGATTGACATTATTTATTCTCAAGATATGGTGATGCAGCCACATTTCCGTTGTTAGTATTAGAAGATAAGTCAGGTAACTTCAGAAAATACTAGGTCAATTTTGTAATATGGGTTGATCATCCACAGATTATAATAAAACATTTTAACAGTAAACTAAGCAGACTTGAAGCATAACTTCAAAGTAAAATAATTTATCTGCAAAATTTTAGGGAATTTGAATTGTAAATAATACATGTACTTGCAATTCAACTGGTGCAAAAAAATCCAGTTTACAAATTCAAAATTTCCTTGGTATTTTTTCTTAAACTGTTAATGGATCAATGATCTCTTTGTTCAGAAGACCTTTTTTTTACATCGGAGCTAATAAATGCATCTTGACCAACCAATTAATAATTGTGCACTCTTCCCACTATTTGGGTTCTGAGTTACTAACGTCACATCATCTTATTGGCACTCTTTTAGAGTTTCATTCTTGTTCCAGAGGGCCTTCTGGAATAATTCTAATACCACCCCCTTTTTAGTGTATACTAGACCAAGTGGACCCGTTGGGCCCAAACCTCCCCTGCATTGGTGCAGCACCCTCTCCAACTATCTATGTCTATGCATCTATCGCTTAGTATATCTGGATGGGTACAAAACAAAGCTTTTCACTGTACCTCGGTAGATGTGACATTAATAAACCTAAGCCTAATTTCTTGTGTTCCTGTGAGACTGGATTTAAACTTCTGGAAATTACCAGATTATGTAAAGTCAGAGGTTCATATTTTAACAATCTCAAGTTCATTGCAATCCACCCACTTTAGCATTAACAGAGGCAACAGGCAGCAAAAGCCCTAGGATTTCACATCAATGTTCTAATCTCTCTATCATGACATTGCAGCCCATCACTCTCATCAATGGGCCCTAATTTCCAAGACCATAAGGTTCCTTATTCTTCACCACAATCTCCATCTCATGCTTAACTCGTGCTTAACTCTATTACCTCCCAGAGTGCGTCATCTCACATTTGCTCGAATTAACTCTATCAGCCATTTCTCCGCCCTTTTTTTTTTAACCGTTCTCAATATTTTGACAGCCTTCCTGATTTCCTCATGATCCTGGAAATTGTTGGTAATTTAAACTGTAAGCAAAGAATCTTCATTTGTGAATCAACTTATAGAACCGACAGGTACCCTTACGCTCTTTCCTTCCAGTAGCCTCATTCTGGAACTTTATTTCCAAACACTAATAGGGGGGTGGTATTAGAAGAAGAATTACTGCCAATGGATATTTAATAATGAAAATATAAATAAGTCAAGTAGCAAAATTCTAGCTAGAGTCAAGAACATTTGGATGTAACCCCACAGCGGCCAGCAAATCCATCCCACCAACCTCCCAAACACGCATTCATATGTTTTAGCTGGACACAAGTCAGATGTTTGTAAACTGAGGATGGACTGTAATCACTGAAAAGGATTGCTGAAAGTTCCATAACAACAGTAACTATTTTGAGACGCTCAGATTCAAAATCAAGTGTTCTTGAGACGGTCTGTGTTTCCTTGGACTTTGTCGAATCTGTATGTTGTACGGATGCTTCCTCATGAGACTTCCCTGCAACTTCAGTGCCTTTGCCTTGTCTTCACTCATGGACTTCCTTCTTCTGGACATCCCACATCTCAAGTCCAGCTTTGATAGTGTGCATTCAATATGCACTTTTCTAAAATTACAAAAAATACAAGGAGCAGCAAATGCAGATTTAGAAAAAAAGATACAAAGTAACGCAGCAGGTCAGGCAGCATCTGTGGAGAACATGGATAGGAGACATTTCGGGACTGAAGGAGTAGGGGAATTGCAAAGTTATACAAATGCATTTCAACTCTGCTAATCCAAAATCTGATTATTCGGAAATCCTGAATGTTCAGCATCATTAGTACACTTGGTCCTCATTATCCGTAGAATTACTATCCATGTCCATGTCTTTAGTTCTAGTTTTAGAGATGCAGCGTGGAAACAGGCCTTTAGGCCCACCGAGTCTGCGTCGACCAGCGATCCCGTACACTAGCACTATCATACACACTAGGTACAACTTAACCAAAGCCAATTAACCTACATACCTGACATCTTTGGCGTGTGGGAGGAAACAGAGCACCTGGAGAAAACTCATCAGATCATGGGGAGAATGAACAAACTCTGTAGAAACCACACCTGCCGTCAGAATCGAAGCCGGGTCTCTGGCACTGGAAGGCCACAACTCTACTGCTGAGCCACCGTGCCACCCTATGTTTCTGTGTGTTTGGCCATATCGTACATGGAATGTGGATCAGTATGCAGTCAAAGTCAGGTTAAGGATCGGAAACTGAGCCCTGGTGAATTATATAAGCTTCACATACATACTCCTGGCAAACAGGAGCTTGTTTGATTCGCCAATGCTCAGTTTCCCACTTGCTTTAAACACACTGAGTCCTCCGGAAAATTCATTATTCTGCCTCGTAACATGTGGAAAGTACAGGGAGATAAAAGTGTCTCGGGATAATTCTAATCACATACAATATTTCAGAAAATCTGCTAATCCTTCAGGTGTGAAATTATCAGAGTTTTAATGTAGTGTCTACTCCAGGGTCCCATTTGAGGGTACAATAATTTCCTGTTGTGAATAGTGAGATACAATGACATCTTTACTTTCAACTTCTCTGCTATATTCCAAGCCAGATTAAATCACCATAAACATTCTCCCTTCTCTCTTCCATTCTTTAGATAGGTTGCATGTCTGAAAATCTGGAGGCTTGAGTGGGTTAATTTGATCCATCACGTATTCTACCCGTTATCTTGCATGGTCAGTCCCTCTCAGAGTACATTCGCATATTTACTTAACTGGGAGGTTCATGAGCACATTTGCCATTTCAATTCGGGCTGGGTGTCTAATTTTTTCCATTAACCAACAGTTCTGGCAGCATGTCTCGGTAACGTTGTTATTCACACTCTGAGAAACTGGATATAGTCAGCAATTTGAACTAAGAACAAATATGTTTGTTCATTAAACATATGAAAGAACAAACGGGTGTCTTACATTTCTTTTCTTTCTCCAAAGACTGTTGATGTACGAGAAATAATTTGTCATGTGAAACCATTCATAAAAGGATGATAGCATTAAAACAATTATGATCCATGAACCAATATTACACACAATACAACTATACCTTTTGCCAACAGTAATAACCTTTAATTTCTACTCATTTTTGCTCTTTTTTGTCAACATCCTCCTGCTACTTAGGACGCATGGAGAGATAGCTGAATGGATAGAAAATTGGCTTCATGGAAGGAATTAGAGGGTGACATGGAAGGTTGCTTCTCGGACTGGATGCCTGTGACTAGTGGTGTGCCTCAAGGTTCGGGGCTGGGCCCATTACTGTTGTCATCTACATCAATGAGTTAGATGAGAGCATACATGGCAAAATTAGCAAGTTTGCTGGTGATACAAAGCGGGTAGTTTTGCAGATAGTGAAGATGGTTGTGGTAAATTGCAGTAGGATCTTGAGCGATTGGCCAGGTGGGCTGAGGAATGATTGATGGAATTTAATACAGATAAATGTGAGGTGTTGCATTTTTGGAAGTCTAACAAGGGCAGGACCTACACAGTGAATGGTAGGGCTCTGGGGAGTGTCCTAGAGCAGAGGGATCTAGGAGTGCAGGTGCATGGTTCCTTGAAGGTCGAGTCGCAGGTAGATAAGGTGACCAATAAGGCTTTTGGTATATTGGCCCTCATCAGTCAGAGTATTGAGTATAGAAGTTGTGAGGTCATGTTGCAGTTGTATAAGACATTGGTGAGACCGCATTTAGAGTATTGTGTTCAGTTCTGGGCACCATATTATAGAAATGATGGTGTCAAGCTGGAAAGGTACAGCAAAGATTTACGAGGATGTTGCCAGGACTAGAGGGTCTGAGCTATAGGGAGAGGTTGAGTAGGCTGGGACTCTACTCCCTGGAGCGCAGGAGGATGAGGGGTGATCTCATGAGAGGAATAGATCGAGTAGATGCATGGAGTCTCTTGCCAAGAGTAGGTGAATTAAGGACCAGAAGACATAGGCTGAAGGTGAAGGGGAAAAGATTTAATAAGAATCTGAGGGGTAACCTTTTCACACAAAGGGTGGTGGGTGTATGGAACAAGCTGCCAGAGGAGATAGTTGAGGCAGAGACTATCCCAAAGTTTAAGAGGCAGTTAGAGAGGTACATGGATAGGACAGGTTTGGAAGGGTATGGACCAAAAGCAGGCAGGTGGGACTAGTGTAGCTGGGACATGTTGGACGCTGTGGGCAAGTTGGGCCGAAGGTCCTGTTTCCACACTGCATCACTCTATGACTCTATGCTACTCTCCTGACTCCCCATGTCTGGTCCTTAATAAGTAGTCTGCCATATGGTACCTTTTTTCAAATATTTTGTCATCTTTCTGATAATCCCAACATAATTCACTGTAACAGTGGTTCATTTACTTCACTGCTGATATTTACTTCCTTGCTTTGTCTTATTCCAATTGTCACAAAAAGTTTTTGGGGGTAGGTTCAGAGATGGAATTTAATGAGTGTTAAGTGGACGATGGGGAAGAATGGGGACTTGGAGAGGAAACAGGGAGACTGAGAGCATCCAAAAGAAAACAGATGTGGGTGCAACTGTGAACAAAAAGGAGCAGGGTCAGGAATGAAATGGGGAAAGAGTTGCGAAGTATAACATCTGAACAGGAACTGGACTGAATTGTCTTTACAGGTGATGGTGTCAGATTGCAGTCTCCCGACTTACAGGGGACTTGAATGCCATGGTCAGTTGCCAATTTTCTGTCGTAATCTGTGGAGTGTAAGATGAAAGGTAGACACAAAATGCTGGAGTAACTCAGCTGGACAGGCAGCATCTCTGGAGAGAAGGAATAGGTGGCATTTTGGGTCGAGACCCTACTTCAGACAGGTTTGAGGGCAGAATCCCAAAACCTAAGTAAATGAATTGAACATGACAACTTGCATCCATCCAGCATTCCTCTTGCTTCATCGGAAGATTGTCAAATAAAATATATTCAGCCAACTAAGTATCAGGACAGAGGCATAAAAATATCAAAAAGAAAGGCTTTATGTACCTTAGACGTGGAAGCGTTCAGGGGGAAATTCCAGCCCAAGCAACTGATTCCCGATGGACAGTGGTGAAGGAATGAAGATCAAGGGAGGTGAAAGAATACACTGGAGAGGGAGTGGGGGAGCAGTGACAGGGGGCAGATAGTTTAAAAGGCTCTCGCGTTTACTGGATATGGTTTTGTATGTGTGAATAGTGCCTTTTGAATTTGATTGAGTTTTTTGAAGAAAAAAAACACAAAGGTTCATAATGCCAAGGCCTTGGGTGTTGTCTATATGGACTCCAGCAAGGCCTTTAATGGTAGGCTGCTCTGGAAGGTTAGATTGTATGGGATCCAGGGAGAGCTAATTAACTGGTACAGATGCAGCGGGCGGCATGATGGCGCAGCGGTAGAGATGCTGCCTTACAGCGAATGCAGCGCCGGAGACCCGGGTTCGATCCCGACTGCAGGTGCTGTCTGTGACCTGCGTGGGTTTTCTCCGAGATCTTCGGATTCCTCCCACACTCCAAAGACGTACAGGTTTGTAGGTTAATTGGCTTGGACAATGTAAAAATTGTCCCTAGTGGCTATAGGATAGTGTTAATGTGCGGGGAAACGCTGGTCGGCGCGGACCTGGTGGGCCGAAAGGGCCTGCATCTGAGCTGTATCTCTAAACTAAAGACGATGGTGTGAAGAGCGGTGTGAATGCTGAGGAGATTTACAGGGATGTTGCCACGACTCAAGGGCCTGAGCTATAGGCAGAGGTTGGGCAGGATAGGATTTTATTTCTTGGAGTGCAGGAGGCTGAGGGGTGATTTTATAGAAGTGTATCAAATCATGAGGGGAATAGTTAGAGTGAATGCTCAGGCTATGTTTTGCACACCATACACAAAGTATGCGAAGAGTTGCCACGTATAGGGCGCCAACAAAGTAACAAAGTGTTCATTTCAGAGGTATTCTTTGCACATTTTCGTTGTGATTCCACTTAAATTTTGTACCTTACCACTGAAAAATACAGCACATAATGCAAAATTATTACATAACTATTTCATAAGCAGAATGTACTGTAACTCCAGGTGTGCTCTGACTAATTAAAAGTTAATCTGTGGGAATTGACTAGTTGGTTTGTCAATAAAAGAATGAATCATCAAATGACTGGGAGATGTTAATCTTTATGCAAAGGACTTGAGAACTAAAGAGAACATTTCCATAATCCTCACATCAATAATATGACAAAAATAGCACTGGATTTAAATGAAGCTCCGAACATGAATACAAATAGAATATTATTAAACAATGAAAAACAAATGTCCCAATGCTATTCTACCTCTCCATGGAATCTGTACTTCAAATAATTTCTCTTCATGCATAATTGTTTTAACTTATTGTCTGATGATTGCAAGGAAGGAATCACAGTTCTTGACAATGCAGAAAACTGCACCTACAATGCATCTAAACTGACAATGCAGAAAACTGCACCTACAATGCATGTAAACTGGCTGCTGGAGGAGAGGGGAAAGTGGTTCAAGCCCATCTTAAGAATAAGTTGTACTATCGCAGCAAATTTTCCTTTAAAAAAATGTTCCAACCTACCACTGCAAATATCACGTTTCTCTGGTTTAGTCTCTTTCATTTCATAATATTTTTAGTGGGATATTAAATGTGACTGCATCTGAGGTGGTGTGAGGTTTCTGATCCATTGAGCTCTTAAATATCATCAACTTTCATGTCTTAACGTAAGAGCTTTTCAATTTCTGTTTTCACCAAAAGCTACAAAATATGAACTCAAAATAGTCATAAAACTCCTGAATTCCGGGCAAATAAAAGAAATTTATTTCCCTCTGCCTTTTGGATGTCCAAGTCTTTATTCAAACCTGGTTTACTGTTTATTGCATTTTGATGTCTTTTTCGAGGAGAATGTGATGTAATACTACAATTTTTCTTTTTTTGTGTGTGGGAATGCACTCAAAACTTCCACAACCTGTTTTTGAAATCATAATCGTACAAATTAGTTATCAGCATTGGGAAGGAAAATTGGGCTTTTTAGTTTCATAGCATCTAGATCTCGAGCTTGGAGCTGATATCAGAGGATTCTTTAAAATGCATACATTCATATATTCCTTTGCTACAATGCATTTCATTATGCAACTAAATGTATGAGTGATGCACTGGAAAATTGCTGTTCGGTATCGTCAGTGCAGCGTAAAATCATTCTGGTCATTCTTTTCAACTTACACATTCATCAATTTGTAATTTTATTTCAAAGGACAAAAAAAAATCATTTCCAGATGAATGCACAAGCAGAAAATCCCAGTTGCTAATGTAATCTGTTTGAGCATAACAAAGAAAGAACCTATATACAGTAAGAATGCATATAGTAGCTTTCACAGACTCACAATATCTCAACGCACTGCAAGGCCAATGCAGCACCCAGTAATTTTAATCACTGTTGACAATGAAGCAAATTAATCTTGACTTACACATTTTCTACGGAGTAGCTGCTTTATATACTTTCTGCTCTCCAAACATTTTTCCCTTTGCATCTCCCTCACTTCAAAATCTATTTGATTTTATTTAAGATTTGATCACCATTGGTCTCAAATTGTTTATTACCCAAACATTTATATAAATGGTCGGAAGAATCTCGGCACACTGAGGGAGATTTTCCATTTGATGCTCAGGCAGAAACCAACATAAGGAATGTAATGGATGACTGCAGATGCCTCGCAGTGGAGCGGACAAAATGTGTCTGAAGAAGGGTCTCGACCCGAAATGTCACCTGTTCCTTCTCTCCAGAGATGCTACCTGACCCGCTGAGTTACTACAGCATTGTGTGTCTACCAAAAGGAATGCTATGCCTCTTGTTTGAGGCATTTTCAATGACATTAACATCAATTAAATTAGGCCATTTTTTTGTCAACAGTTTGTCACATAGCAGCAGCAGTCATTCACTGAACATTAGGCATGAAACCTGTTGCTAGTATGTAAATCTCCCCTCCTTTCTCCACATTGCTCTGTGGCTCTGCCAGGTCCAATCTACCTGCCACTTCCATCCGAGCATCACTCCCACATCTTCGGCACTGCATCCTTGGCCTTTTGTGGCTCGATACTTCCTTAGGTCCCCATCGCATTGCTGGTACCAGAGCATTCAATCCCCCAGCTGCAATTCACTCTACAAAAGCTTCTGTCCTTCTTTAAGAGCATCTTTAAGCTTAATTTTGTAAATTAATTCTTGGTCCCTGCTCCGATTCCTTGTACCAAGATTTGACCTTCAGCTCATTAATTTTGTTTTCACTTGTAGCCTACTGAGCGAATGCTGCACTGCTTGATGAGATACCCTTCAGGCTGAACCCATGCTGTCTCAGGTGTAACCCATGCTGTCTCAGGCCAAGCCCATGCTGTCTCGAACAGATGCATTAAAAACTTGATGGCCCTCATGTGAGGAGAAGTAAAGGCAGCCATCCAGATGTCCTGGTCAACTTTACATCAATATACCACCTTACATCAACATCCCCAAAGCATCTGACCATTGACACGTTGCTTTAGGTGGGAGTTGTCTATGTGGTATTGGGCACACTCTTTCCAACTTCATAAAGGTGACCACATTTCTAAAATATTTTGTCCTTCGTAAAATACTTTGAGATGCCCTGAGATCATGAAAGGTACCATATAAATGTGAGTCATTTCATGAGTGCTAATCTGTGTATAACTTTGGCTTTGGAGACCATTATGCCATTTACCAGCATTTAAAATATGATGCAAAGTGCTGAGGCAAACATGTTTGCATTCAGGGTGTTGAGTTGGATGCTGCAAACCATGATCAACACACAGTCATAAGAAGGCATTGTTCTCCAGATATGAGATTAATCTTTGGCACACTGTAAAACAATTTCTCTCCCACTATACCTTTTATTTAATTTTAAAATACTTTAACACCTAAAGTTAAACTCTATTGCTTAGCTTTATGAATGTTGGTTTTAAAATGGTGATCTATCATCATGATCATGACAGAGAGGGCATAGATGCAATATTGTAAGTTCCACGTTTACCTTGTAACCCCTGGTGGTGGGTGTGGGTCCCAATAGGACACTGGCTGCCCACGTCTTGCCCTAACCCCACAAACCCCATTGCCCATCTGATTGAGACAGGCCTATGAGGGAGGCGCCAATTGTTATCTCCCCACCCATTGCAGTCATTAACTGAACAAAAGTCTCTTCCAAAGCCCTGTTCTCGTTCCCTAACCTCCCCCACTTCCCACAGCCACATCTTTGTTTACATTCTTTAGCCTAAGGGATGATTTTTGAGTGGTGAATCATGAAGATTAATTTAGAAATTTGATTGAAATGTTAGCCATGCCCTTAAATTAGCAACATCTGGGCTTTACTTGCAGTAATATTTGCAAACTATGGATGATGAATAGGACCCTACTTCAACGTTATTATTGCAGAATTTGTGGATCCTGCATTATCAGATCTCCACCATAATAGAGCAGAAAATCTGACGCAATAACTCTAGGTTTCAGATGATCACGAACATTCCCGTTGTTCCGGGGCTCCCCCTCAGTCTCTCCCATGGTCCCTGCCCTCCTGTCAGCCTTTTCTGAGGTCTTTAGCCTTCTACTTACCCTCGGAATTGGTGGCGCCTAACGGCAGCGGCTCGCTAGCAATCTGTTCGTCTTTTTTCCTTTTTTTTTGGTTGTGTGTCGGTGTTGGGATGGTTTTTGTGTTTTGTTTGGTTGTGTATGTGTGGGGGGTGGTGGTGTGGGTGGGGGGTGGGGGAAACTTTTCTCTTCCTCACGGCGCGGGATGCGGCTCGGCTGCGGGGCCTAACATCGCCCGGTGCGGCTCGGCCGCTGGACTTAACAGTGCCCGGTGCAGCTCGACCACGGGACTTTTCATTGCTGGTGCGGCTCGGCTGCGGGACTTAACATCGCCCGGTGCGGCTCGGCTGCGGGACTTAACATCGCCCGGTGCGGCTCGGCTGCGGGACTTTACATCGCTGGTGCGGCTCGACCACGGGACTTTACATCGCCCGGTGTGGCTCGGCTGCGGGACTTTATATCGCTGGTGCAGCTCGACCACGGGACTTTACATCACCCGGTGCGGCTCGGCTGCGGGACTTTACATCGCCCGGTGCGGCTCGGCTGCGGGACTTTACATCGCTGGTGCGGCTCGACCACGGGACTTTACATCGCCCGGTGCGGCTCGGCTGTGGGACTTAGCTGCGCAAGGCTCGGTCGCGGGGCCTTCCATTGCCCGGCTCGGCCGTGAGACGTTTCAGCGCCCGGTGCGATTCGGCCAGGGGGACTTCCATCCCCTTGCGGGGACTGTGCGGGTCGGTCGGGGACGAGCTGTCTGTCCGTGGGCGTGGGGAAGAGAGTGGAAGTTTTGTTGCCTCCATCACAGTGAGGGGGTGTTTGGAGTCACTGTGATGGACGTTTGTGTTGGGGCTATGTGTCTTGTGTTCTTTTTTTCTATGACTGCTATGTAGTTTCGTTCAGTGCTTCGGTGCCGAACGACAAATAAAGCTCTGTTATACTGTTATACTGTTATATACTCCTGGTCCTCTGCCACCCATATCACTACCCCGTCTCATCTGAGCAACCTGGCCTCTTCCTGGTCTTCGGTCTCTCTCTTGGCTTCTCAAGGGGCCACTAGATTCCGTCTCCCAAGACTTTGGCCCTCGGGCCCCTCCTGGGGCCTTTAGTCTCCCCTTGGTCCTCTCCCAAGGCACCTGGCTGTAATGACGTCTGCAAATTTACACAAGTAACAGCAAATAAACCTTGCTGGAAAGCATTGTGTTCTTGTTGACACAGGTGTTGTAGACTGCCATTTTACCTTCACTGTCCAGCTTTGGATTGGTCCACATTCGAGTTGTGAGGTGAGCGAGAGTTGTAGTTGCCTTCCCGATCCTCTTGTCAATCTCTGTGACAAAGGAAAGGCTGTCGGTGATGGTGGAGCCGAGGCACATGAACTGATGGATGGCATCGAATTCGTAGTCGTCGATGGTGATGACAGGCTCTGTATCTGTATCCTGCCCCAGGACGTTCGTCTTCTTCAGGCTGATGGTCAACCCGAAATCCTTGCAAGTCCGATAGAAGCGATCCATCAGTGACTGTAGTTCCTGCTGGGTGTGGGACACAACTGCTGTGTCATTGGCGAACAACATGTCTCTGATGAGAGCTTCACATACTTTTGTCTTGGCTCTGAGGCGGGTGAGGTTGAAGAGCTTGCCGTCTGATCTAGTACGCAGGTAGATCCCCTCTGTTGCGGTGCCGAAGGCATGTTTCAGGAGCAGAGCGAAGAAAATCCCAGAGTGTGGGAGCGAGGACGCAGCCTTGTTTGACGCCACTGCGGATGTCGAAGGGCTCCGAGAAGCTGCCATTGAACTGCACTGTCCCCTTCGTGTTGATGTGGAAGGATTCTATCATGCTCTGCAGTTTTGGTGGGTAGCCGATCTTTGGGAGAGCCTTGAATAGGCCAGCTCTATTGAGATGGCCTATTGAGTACTATGAACTCAATAGGCCATCTCAATGAGAACAAATACAATGAGTACAATTACATTGTGAGCTTTTTAATACTGTTTTCAAACATTTGCCTTATACATTGATTGGAAATGCTGGTCTTAAGTTAAATCATGATATCACTAAACTTCTCCCTGACCCCAAACAGGAATTTTTCATTGACATGGCAAACTGATGTTGATTGGTAACTTAACAAGGGAAGAAAATTAGCTCAGGTAATCAAGCAGTCAGCATATTACTCAACAATGTAATCTTGCAGTGCTTTTCAAAGGACAACATGTGATTGAGGAGTTGTGAAGAATAGACATGGGCAGCAGAGAAGGCATGCAGAACCTTGCGTCCCAGTCCTACTCCCTTTTCTGCTTTTTTAAATTTATAGAAATATATTGTATGAAAACAGGATTTCAGGTTTACCAAGTCCACACTGACCATCATTCTTATGGCAGCATAATTAAGACAACTTTTTCTTTAACATCAGAATAGCAAAGGTTGTACGATCAATAAAGTTTTATTTGCAAACATTTATTTGATTGTAAAACCTTGTGAAAAGTTAGGACAATGTTAATGAAAAATGAATGCCACTTTCTGCAGTCTACTGTATTTTGCCGTTTCCAATGCAGAGTTGTTATGTTTCATTCAACTGTCATTAACTTAACAGTACTTTGAAACAACTTGTTATAAACCACTTTATTTTATGAAGTTCATAATCCTGAATCCATTGGAAATGTTTAGTTGGTTGTAAAACCTTGTCTTGAAAAGTTAGTGCAAAGTCAATGAAAAAGATTGCTGCTTGCTGTAAACAGTCCAATTTGGTGTTTGCAATGCAGAAACGTTATGCTTCATTCAACTACCATTAACAAAAAGTAACTTGTTCCAATCCACTTTATTTTATGTAGTTCATGATCTTGAATCCATTTGAAATGTTCATTTGATTGTCAAACTTTGCTCTCAAAGGTTAGTGCAAAGTTAATGAAAAGAAGGCTGCTTGGTGCAGTCTAGTTCGGTGTTTCCTAGGCAGAGTAGTAATGTTTCATTCAACTGCCATAAACTAAAAATACTTTGAAAGAACTTGTTGAAAACCACTTTTTATTATGTAGTTGATGATGTTGAATCCATTGCAAATGCTTATTTTATTGTAAAATGCACCGAAAGGTCTGTGCAAGTTGATGAAAATGAAGACTACTTGCTGAGGTCCAATTTAATGTTTCCAATGCAGCATAGTGATGTTTCATTCAACTGCCATTAACTATAAGTACTTTAAACTTAAAGCAATAACTAGTTTTGAACTGCTTTATCTAGTTCCTGATCATGAATCCACTGCAAATGTTTATTTGATTGTAAAGCCTCTTCCTGAAGAGTTACTGCATAGTTAATGAAAAATAATGCTTCTTGCTCCAAACAATCAGAATCTTTTTTCCAAGGTGGAAATGTCAAAGTCTAGAGGGCTCGGCATTAAGGTGAGAGTGGGAAAGTTTGGGGGGAATGTACAAGTCAAGCTTTTTACACAGAGGGTGGTAGGTGCCTGGAATGCGCTGCCAGGACTAATGGGGGAGGCAAATTAGGTAGTGACGTTTAAGAGGTTTTTAGATAGGCACATGGATATGCAGGGAATGGTGGGATAAAGATCACATGCGGGCAGATGAGATTAGTTTACCTTCTTATCATGTTCAGCACGGACATGTGGGCCAAAGGGCCTTTTCCTGTGTTGTACTTTTGTATGGAGTCACAAGGAACTTTAGATGCTGAATCTTGAGTAAAACCCCTTTTCCTAATTGGCCACCATTCAGGTAATACTCTGCTTTCCTGTTCTTGCCACCAAAGTGGATAACCTCACATTTATCCACATTATATTGCATCTGCCATGCATTTGCCCACTCTCCTAATCTATCCAAGTCACTCTGCAGCCTCCTAGCATCCTCCTCGCAGCTAACACTGCCACCCAGCTTCATGTCATCTGCAAACTTAGAGATGTTGCATTCAATTCCCTCGTCCAAATCATTAATATATATTGTAAATAACTGGGGTCCCAGCACTGAGTCTTGCGGTACCCCAAGATCATTCTTATAGAATTTTTCGAGGATGTAACCAGTAGAGTGGATAAGGGAGAACCAGTCGATGTGTTATATCTGGACTTTCAGAAGGCCTTCGACAAGGTCCCACATAGGAGATTGGGGTACAAACTTAAAGCACACGGTATTGAGGGTTCAGTGTTGAGGTGGATAGAGTATTGGTTGGCGGACAGGAAGCAAAGAGTAGGAATAAATGGGTCCTTTTCGGAATGATAGGCAGTGACTAGTGGGGTACCGCAAGGCTCAGTGCTGGGACCCCAGTTATTTACAACATATATTAATGATTTGGACGAGGGAATTGAATGCAACATCTTTAAGTTTGCGGATAACACGAAGCTGGGTGGCAGTGTTAGCTGCGAGGAGGATGCTAGGAGGGTGCAGAGTGACTTGGATAGATTAGGAGAGTGGGCAAATGCATGGCAGATGCAATATAATGTGGATAAATGTGAGGTTATCCACTTTGGCGGCAAGAACAGGAAAGCAGAGTATTACCTGAATGGTGGCCAATTAGGAAAAGGGGAGATGCAATGTGACCTGGGTGTCATGGTGCACCAGTCATTGAAAGCAAGCATGCAGGTGCAGCAGGCAGTGAAGAAAGCGAATGGTATGTTAGCATTCATAGCAAGAGGATTTGAGTATAGGAGCAGGGAGGTTCTGCTGCAGTTGTACAGGGCCTTGGTGAGACCGCACCTGGAGTATTGTGTACAGTTTTGGTCTCTTAATCTGAGGAAAGACATTCTAGCCTTTGAGGGAGTACAGAGAAGGTTCACCAGATTGATCCCTGGGATGGCAGGACTTTCATATGAAGAAAGACTGGATAGATTAGGCTTATACTCGCTGGAATTTAGAAGACTGAGGGGGGATCTTATTGAAACATATAAAATTCTTAAGGGGTTGGAGAGGCTAGATGCGGGAAGATTGTTCCCGATGTTGGGGAAGTCCAGAACCAGGGGTAACAGCTTAAGGATAAGGGGGAAGTCTTTTAGGACCGAGATGAGAAAATATTTCTTTACACAGAGAGTGGTGAGTCTGTGGAATTCTCTGCCACAGAGGGCAGTTGAGGCCAGTTCATTGGCTATATTTAAGAGGGAGTTAGATGTGGCCCTTATGGCTAAAGGGATCAGGGGGTATGGAGAGAAGGCAGGTACAGGTTACTGAGCTGGATGATCAGCCATGATCATATTGAATGGCGGTGCAGGCTCGAAGGGCCGAATGGCCTACTCCTGCACCTATTTTCTTTGTTTCTATGTTTCTATGTAACACAAGCTGCTGGAATAACCCGGCAGGTGTGGCAGTATCTGGAGAGGGAACGGACAGTCAACATTTTGGGTCGGTATACTTCAGACTGAAGAAAGGATTGGCGAATATCACCTGTCCATCCCCTCCACAGACGTCGTCTGACCCACTGAGTTACTCCAGTACTTTTGTGCTTTACCTTACTTTTCTACCTTCCATGTTCTAATTAAATATTGAAAATAATTTTTACACTTTTTCAATATAATTCTCTATAGAATGTTTCCGTGTTAACATATAAAGGGTACATTTCTGTTTAACTTTAGGGTACATTGATGTTCAGAATATAAAGGGCACATTCAAAATATAAAGGGTACATTTATGTTCAACATTTTTCAGATGTGGGAGGAAACCACATAGTGAACATGCAAACAAACAAACAGGATCCGAGGTCAGGCTTGAATCCAGTACACTGGAGCTGTGGTGCAACACGTGTAGTATTATGCTGTCTCTTTCATTGTGATTAAAAAAACTCCAGGGTTATCTCATTATCTATGTTCACAAAATATTCAATACTTACTTCTCCTCTCTGCCAAGTGTGAAAGTAATGAACCTTTTCACTGTTGAGATATCCCAAGGATTTATTTTGCTTCCACCTCCATTTCTATCATGGACATGTTAAATAAACATTGCACTGGTTCAAAATATTTTAGCAAGTTTAATCATGCAGTATTAATGTTTCCAAACTATTATTATTTCAGATATTATTATATCGTTTCTTTCTTTTGCTTCTGTGTCCAGTTTCAAGAGAAAAATTCAATTAACTATTTTTTTTTCTAAAAAAGACTATTTCTCGGATTTTAGTCCTGCAATTTAAAGCTCAGTTGGGGAATAATCCTGTCTCACCAGACAGACCAATTTGGAGCTCTGCTTTCTTTCACGTCTTGGAATGAAAAGGTGCAGATCTCTCATGACAAATAACTAAGCCAACACATGAATAATGGACTGCAGACTGTGTCATTTTCGGTCAGCTTAAATTCTTATAATAAAATAGCCATTCAATTATTACAGGGAATGTTGTAAAGTAATCATTAGCAAAGTTAGCAAGATCCAGTTACCATAGAAATATAATCACTTATGATTTGATTATTCTGACCTTCAAAATTTGGTATAACAGATGTAATTTAGTGCTTACAGACAGCAATGTAATCAACTGTTGAACTTTGAGTTCAAAAGATAATTGGAGCGCTTGAATGCCATAATTTCTCCGAATAAATCAAACAAAAATCTAAGTGTGGGCTTAGGAGAGGGTCTTCATGCTGTGAATTAATTTCTCAAGTTACAACTCCTTTGAAATGATTTGGAAAGTAGTAACCATCCTGAACAGGAACACCAATATTGAGAGCAGCTTTTGACTAAGGTGAATTAATTGAATTGAGGAATAACAGCTGGTATACCACTTTCCCCCACCTGTAAATATTTTGTCTTTTATAAAGTGCTTTTCACTTGCTCCTTGCTGAATTCATTAAATTGGTAAGCAGCATGAAAAGCGTTAATTATCCTCCTCACAGACAGCATGACCAAGTCTGCTTTTAAAAAAAAATCATTTAAGGCCTACCATCTGTTACGTATGCAGTATAATCATTTTAGTCCACAGAGATGCAAAGCAGGATGTGAATGCTTTATTGATGGTCAAAGTGCATCTCAGCTGATTGTTGGATTGCTTACTATGTGGAGAGTCTCCAGCAATCTCTCAGGCAAGGCGTGTTAAACAATAGAGGATCCTGCAAGGCAGAAACTGTGATTAATATGGACAATGAGTACGATGTTGAAAGAAAAAATCGGAGGTGAGCTCCTCAGGATAAAATTCCATCAAAGGTTGTTGAATATTTGAAGGATAACTGGATAGAAGGCATGGGTATTGCCAAGGCCTGGTAACCTGCTGCAAATCCTTATAAAAGAGAACATGTATCTTATGTGTAGGAAGGAACTGCAGATGCTGGTTGAAGAATCTCGACCCGAAACGTCGCCCATTCCTTCTCTCCAGAAATGCTGCCTGTCCCGCCGAGTTACTCCATCTTTTTGTGTGTAACATGTATTTCAATCAGGCTCATGGGCTCATGGACTGCTCCTCGGTCTCTGTAGCTCGACAACTCCCTGCTATCTGCGTGCCCCCATGGGCTCATGGCCTGCTCCTCTCGGTCTCTGCAGCACGACAACTCCCTGCTATCTGCGTGCTCCCATGCTTCTTACTCCCATGGTTTTAATTGCTTTGCCATGAGAAATCCTGTCTTCAGCTGCCAAGGCCCTGAACTATGATATTGTGTAAAACTTCTCCTTGGCCTTCCCTTTCTTTCCAACTCATTGACACATCTGTGAACCCACTTTTTTAGTTTAGTTTAGAGATACAGCGCTGAAACAGGCCCTTTGGTCCACCGAGTCTGTGCAAACCAGCGATCCCTGCACACTAGGACCATCCTACACACACTAGGGACAATTTACAATCTTTCCAGAAGCCAATTAACCTACAATCCTGTACGTCTTTGGAGTGTGGGAGGAAACCGGGGCACCCAGGGGAAGCCCACGCAGGTCATGGAGAGAACATACAAACTCTGTACAGGCAGTACCCAAAGTCAGGATCGAACCCGGTTCTCTGGAGCTGTGAAGCAGCAACACTACCCCTGCACCACCGTGCAGCCCAGACCAAGCTCCTGAACACCTCCTCACACGGCGGCTGTCACTTTGCCCTGTAATGATCTGATACAACACCTTAAAATATTTTGTTACATTAAATGCTCCTTGTGTCTCCTTTTTAAGGCCTTTGCATTAATTGAAAACAATTGTCAATAGGTCATTAGCATATAGATGTAGATTAAATGCAGTAGATTTTAGAAATGACTTATTTTTATTACAAGAAAGCATTTTTGATTACATTGGCCATTTAACCTGGAAACTCTTAGTCAGTTAATCTTTACATGCCCAAGTTGCTTTATGGCGTTATTGTCATGCTTTTTCACTGATACAGCACTTCCTTATTACCTTTTGAAAATGTTCATTATTTCAAAGCAGCTGCAAAGACTATTGTATGGTGGTTTTCAATGGTTATTTTACCAAGATACAGCTGACCAATTGTTGAAATTGTCATTAGTGGTTTAGCTGACATGAAAATATTTGAGTCAGGGATCTTGCATATTTCATAAATTGGTGTGAGTTTTCAAAGTCTCTGGCAGTGCAATCCAATTCAAGGTTACAGAAGATATGTAATATATAACAGGAGTAATTTATGAAGGAACAGTTGGTACTCTTGCCTCTTTTTAAATTACTTATTATGTGTTGCAACACACAAGGAGTCCATTCAGCCCATTGGATCTGTGCCAGCTCCCTGAAGAGCATTTCCCTCTTATTTCCCCAAACCCTATTCTCCCTTGTGTATCACTCAACTCCTCCCAATTCCCCTCACACCGACCCACAGCAAGGGTAGGTTACAATAGTCAAATAATCTATCAACATCTGTCAGGGATGTGTGAGGAAACCAATTTCCTGGTAAACTCGTCCCTTCCCACACACACCACCCCCTCCCCAGGTACTTTCCCCTGCAACCGCAAGAGATGTAACACATGTTCCAAAACCTCCCCCCTCGACTCCGTCCAAGGGCCCCGACAGTCTTTTCAGGTGAGGCAGAGGTTCACTTGTACCTCCTCTGACCTCATCTACAGTATCCCCTGTTCCAGATGTAGACTCCAAAATATCGGTGAGACCAAGCGCAGGCTTGCCGATCATTTCGCTGAACACCTCCTCTCAGTCCGCCTGAACCTACCTGATCTCCCGGTTACTAAACACTTTAACTCCCCCTCCCATTCCCACACTGACCTTTCTGTCCTGGGCCTCCTCCACTGCCACAGTGAGGCCCAGTGCAAATTGGAGAGGAGCAGCACCTCATATTTTGTTGGGCAGCTTACAACCCAGCAGTATGAATATTGACTTCTCCAACTTCAAGTAACCCTTGCTTTCCCTCTCACTCCATCCCTCCCCCTTCCCAGTTCTCCGATCAGTCTGACGGTCCTCGTTTTCATGTTATCTCTGTTTGCTTTGTTGTTGCCTTCTCCTAGCTAACAATGATCTATTCTACATTTTCCTTGAACTCCATCTCCTTTGTCACGTTTTCACACTTTACAGTTCCTTATCTCTGTATCTCCCTCTCCCCTGACTCAGTCGGAAGAAGGGTCTTGACCTGAAACGTCACCCATTCCTTCTATCCAGAGACGTTTTTTTTAAATATCAAAAAATACTTTATTCCAGTAATAAATATTTGCAAAACAGCGGGCCAGTCGGCAACATTCCCCGATGGACAGCTCGCTCCGCTGGGAGGTCAACAAAGCTCGGGCAGACCAAAGAGCGTCTTTCACCGAATTGATGACCTTCCAGTAGCACTCGATGTCACTCTCTGAATGCGTCCCTGGGAACAATCCATAGATCACAGAGTCCTCTCACGCTGCCTTTTTTATATCAAAAAATACTTTATTCCAGTAATAAATATCATTTACAAAACATCTTTTTTAACAAGCCCATCCGACATTTCCGGAGGTTACATTCCATACAGGCATTTACTTCCAAATTTACATACATTTACTTACATTTACAGACATTAAATCCCAGACCCAGTATCCCTTATTTGGAGGGGCGTCTCTCTCCACCACACCCTGCCCCCCATGTCCAGCAGCGGAAGGACCCTAGACTGTGCTCCTCCCCCACAGGGCCTTGGCGTTGGCTGCACCAACTCTCACGCTGCCTGTCCCGCTGAGTTACTCCAGCATTTTGTGTCTAAAGTAAATTTGGGATGGGATCTTGTCCTACATTGTTGTCACAGTCACATTAAAGCTGCAGTGAACCTCACTGTCAGGTTTCCTCTTCTAACAATAAGATTCGATACAATCGAACTTTATTTATCCCAGGAGGGAAATTGATCTGCCAACAGTCATAAAACACAAAATACATGAAACATGAAATTAAAGTGACAAGTGGAAAGGATTGGGGATGTGCAAAGATTGGGAGGGGGAGTCAGTCTACCCCACGACAGAAGAGGGAGGAGTTGTGCAGTTTGATAGCCACAGGGAAGAAGGATCTCCTGTGGCGTTCAGTAGTACATCTTGGTGGAACCAGTCTGTTGCTGAAGGTACTCCTCAGATTGACCAGTGTGTCATGGAGGGGGTGAGCTGTATTGTCCCGGATGCTCTGCAGTTTGAGGAGCATCCTCCCCTCCAAGACCATCTTCCATGAATCCAACTCTGCCCCCAGGATGGAGCTAGCCTTCCTGATGAGTTTGTTAATCCTATTGGCGTCTGCAGCCTTCACCCTGCTGCCCCAGCACATGGCAGCGAAGAAGATGGCACTGGCTACCACCGATTGGTAGAACATCTACAGCATCTTGCTGCAGTCAGTAAAGGAGTGGAGCCTTCTCAAATAGTACCGCTGGTTCTGCCCCTTCTTATACAGTCCCTCAGTGTTCCTGGACCAGTCCAGTTTATTGTCCAGGTACACTCCAAGGTATTTGTGTTCTCTGGTAAACTGCACATCCACACCATTGATGGAGACAGGGGTCAGGGGTTTTCCTCTCCTCCTAAAGTCCATCGCTAACTCCTCAGTCTTGTCGTTGGTGAGCAGCAGGTGATTCAGCCCACACTACTCAACAAAGTCGTTGACTACACCTCTGTATTCAGCTTCCCTCCCCTCAATGATGCAGCCCACAATTGCAGAGTCATCTGAAAACTTCTGCAGGTGGCAGGAGTCCGAGTTGTAACTGAAGTCTGAGGTGTCGATGGTGAACAGGAAGGGAGAGAGGACCATCCCCTGTGGGGCCCCCGTGTGGCTCACTACCATGTCCGAGATGCAGTTCTGTAGCCCGACATATTGTGGTCGTCCAGCCAGGCAGTTGGTGATCCAGGACACCGCAACTTCGTCAGTTTGCTCCCTAGCAATGCAGGCAGGATGGTGTTAAAAGCACTGGAGAAGTTAAAACAACAGACTCTCACAATGCTTCCCAGCTTCTGTGGTGGATGATGGTGTCCTCAACCCCCACCTTTGTTTGGTAAGCGAACTGCAGGGGGTCCAGGTAGGGTTTAACCAGGGGTCGCAGGTGAGCGGGCACCTGCCTCTCCAGGGACTTCATGATGTGTGAAGTCAGTGCCACTGGTCTGTAGTCATTGGAGGATCTGGGACGCGTCCTCTTTGTATAGGAACCAGGCAGGATGTCTTCCACATCACAGGAACCCTCTCCAGGCTCAGGCTCAGGTTGAAGATATACTGGAGTACTCCGCACAACTGGCTGGCACACGCCGTGAGTACCCTAGGGCTGACACCATCGGGACCCGTGGCTTTGCCTGGGCAGAGTCTGCTCGGCTCCTTCCTCACCTGCTCAGCCTTGATGGTCAGGCGCGACAAAGAAAGGTCAGAGGAAGTGGACCTGGTGGTTTGAAGGGGAGAGTCGGTCAGGGAGCACGGGGGAGGGTGGGCAGAGGCAAATTTTTGTGGACTGATTCAACTTTATTGAGGATGGGCAGCCAACTCCTTTGTCCAAGTTAGCTTAGATCTGTGAGAGATTGAAGGCAGAAAAGATACAGCTGAAATTTGAGGGAATCTTTTCAATATGGAATAAATTGCATTGACTTCAGTGTATGTTTCGGAAATTAATTACAGATCACATTTCCAAAATGTGGTGTCTCTCAATGATCTCCTGCTCCTTTGTGTATCTTTTAAAATAGTAAACAGCAGCAATCTGGACAAATACTCGGGAATGCGGAACATCCTGCATTTGTAACACCTACTTGACAGGTTGTTCAACCTCCAGCAACATCTAAAACAAATAATTGCAACACTGATCAGTCAACACCAGTGATTGCTGTTTGTTGTCCACGCAGCAACTTTCAAAGGAACAGGATATGATTTTAGGGCCACAGTAAACATATTAAAGCGTTATTTAAATCTACCTTGGTTTACACCAACAGTCTGTTATAGATGGTAATTGTGAAACTCCTGTGAGTTAACACTTCTTTAAAAGACTAAGTTATTTCTCTTGTATACCTCATTGTATACCTCATTACCCCTGCTGCACATCGTTAGGAGGACAAAGCACAGAACGGCCTAGCCATTGAAGGACCTCATCCATGATATGCGGATGATTTGCACCAGCACTGCCCTGCATGGCCACACTCACACATTGAGCCCCTACTTATACCGGCTGGCCTTGTCGCAGTGGCAGTGAAGCACCCAGCTCAAGAAACAGTAGTATTCGTTTTCACAGGGGAACTCGTACCCAGCTGGAAAAAGTATTTGATTTCTTATGAGGTGCTGGAGGTGCAAATTTATTATGTGTACAAGTGCCCACGGGGGAGAGGGTCCTGGAGATTGAAGATTTGGGTTGTGGGGCAGAGGTTTAAAGTTTGTTGACTGGTCTGCAGGGCACACTTTGTCACTTATCACACTTTCTCCAGAGATGCTGCCTGTCCTGCTGACTTACTCCAGCACTTTGTGTCCTTTTGTGATCAGTCTGAAGTAGAAACGTCACCTATCCATGCCTTCCAGAGATGCTGCCTGACCTGCTGAGTTATTCCAGCACTTTGTGTCCTTTTGCACACTTTGTCAGCATCGGTGATATAGTGCATATGTGTTCTGTTTTTCCTTCCCAGGATGGAATGCTGCCTCCCTAGTGCTGGGTCAAGCATATCTCTGAGCAGCCTTAGGACGTTCTGAAGAGGACAGGGTGTACAGCCAGACGTTATGATACACGCTGGTACCAGTTACATAGGTAGGAGAAAGGATGAGGTCCTGCCGAATGAGTTTTGGGAGCCACGGACCCATTTAGAGAGCAATAACTAAGAAGTTGTAATCTCTGGATTGCTTCCCGTGCCATGAGCTAGTGAGCATTGGAATAAAAAGATAGGTCAGATGAATATGTGGCTGAATGGTTGGTGCAGAACAATGGGCTTCAGGTTTCTGGTCTGTGTGAAGGCGATGGGCAGTAGACTGTATACCTCCACGATTTGATGTGGTGTTTGCAATATTAATGTAATGTTCTTTCATACTTTGTGCACCTCATAATGCTCCCACCTCAATGAACAATCTATATTATGTTTCTGACTGGAAGCCATTAGTGCAATTTGCAATTGTAACTTTAATGACATCAATCTCGAGGACACTCAACCTTTGTTCATTCTCTGTCTATTCCCAGGTTTTCGGCCCTCAAAGGCAACTCTCCCAGTCCGGTAGTCATTGACTGTTTTACTTGTTGCAACAGAGAAATCTGTAGGCTACGGAGAGCTGTGCAGCCAGTCAGGGAATGGAGGTAGCAGCTTCCATCACAGGCAATGGGAGGTGATGAGAGAGACTTTAGGTTTCAGACATGCTTCAACAGCCAGAGCAGCTGCTGCAAATCTCCATGCCAGCACTCACTATGCCTGCCAGATTCCAACCTTCAGCCCCACTTCCCAGTGCTCATCCCAACTCACCAACACCAGAAGATAGACACAAAATGCTGGAGTAACTGAGCATGACAGGCAGCATCTCTGGATGGAAGGAATGGGTGATGTTTCAGATCGAGACCCTTCTTCAAACTGAGTTACTCCGGCATCTTGTGTCTATCTTCAGTTTAAGCCAACATCTGCACTTCCTTCCTACACCTCTCACCCAACACCAGACGTGGCGGACAGCCTCAGCATAGTGTCTTGGTGCTGACTCCACACCTAACCATGGGATAATGACGTCCCTCCACTCATTCCATCGCTGCGGGAGAGCCCGAAGGGGACTAAGCGCTCAAGCCAGAACAGCAGCCTGTCAGTAACCCACCTCCAATATGTAACATTATAATGACCATTACAACCCTGATTTCTTTGGAGCTTCTGTGCTTGTTTAACACAGTGTGGGTCGTGCGAGGATTGCAGAAAATTCTGCGAATGAGCTGATCTTATGCATGAGATGAAGTTATCTTAACTGGTGGAGGTCACACTGTTAGAGCAAGTCGCTGACATTTAGTGACAAAATGCAGACACAAGGAACTGGGAATTCTGAGTAAAATACAGAGTACTGGAGTAACTCAGCGGGTCAGACAATAACTCTGGAGGCATGGATAGCAATACTTCGGGTCGGGACCCTTCTTCAGAGTGAAGAAATGCTTCAGGTTTTTGTTTTCTTTGGTCTAATCTGTTCAGAATCAACACTAAATAGAAAAATAGTTGGGCCAGAGCCGCAACATCCAACAAATTGGCTTATTTTGCACAGTCTGTGCATTTGACCCTTGTTCTTTGGTCCTCAGGTTTTCACTATCATTCTGTACCATACATGAATGGGACTTGCATAAATGTAACAAAGCAGCATTCACAAGAACTGGTTCAGCCCTAAATGTTGCCCTCAATTAGTTTCGACAAACAAAACTAACAGTGATCACCATTAAAGAATCCTATCCAGTGGGCTGTATCTGAGTTAATTGAGCAAGAAAGAGATGTTAAAACCATTTATGCTAAATTGTCCCTGTTTTCATTAATTAACTTGTTTGTCAATGACTTACTTATATCAATTGACTGCTTTGAAGTGTGTCATTGAATGCTAAGTATATTCATGGTGCAATTATTGTTATATAATTGCAATTTCATTTTGTATCTAGGAAAGGTTGATGCTTTACTGTTTTTCCAATTAATAATATCATTTTTAGCAGCTAGAATCAAAATATTTCCAGACTCATCATTCTAATTATTAGCAGAAAGTATCTGAAAAGAATGAGATGCAGTTCAGAACACAATTCTCAGCATGATGGCGCAGCGGTAGAGTTGCTGCCTTTCAGTGCCAGATCCTTACTATGGGTGCTGTCTGTTCGGAGTTTGTATGTTGTCCCGATGACTGCGTGGGTTTTCTCTGGGTGCTCCGGTTTCTTCCCACATTCCAGGGACTTGCTGGTTTGTAGATTAATTGTCTTCCTTAAATTGTCTCTGGTGTGTAGGAGGCTGCTAGTGTGCGGGGTGATTGCTGGCCGGCATGGACTTGGTGGGCTGAAAGGCATGTTTCCACTCGGTATCTCTAACTGAACTGAAATGAACTGAACTCAGAAATTATTCAAACAATGTTACTTTAAGTGGTTGATGTTATGTTGGAAGTGCAGTGATTGATGTTGTATTGGAAAGGAAAAAAATATCCATTTTCTATGCCAGAATTTCCTTCTAATTGCTAATGAGTCGATTTGTTTGGATATTGCACCTGGGAAGTTGGTTGATGGCTCCAATGGGAGTGAAACATCAGGATAAGGATGAAACAGGAAGTGTTTGGATGTCGACCCGTGGCCACAGATACTGGAATCCTGAGCAAAAAACAAAGTGATCATGAACTCAGCAGGCCAGGCAGCATCTGTGGAGGGAAATGGGCAGACAACATTGTGGGTTGGGAGCCTTCTCGAGACTGAAATCTATCTATTTCCTTCCCAGATACTGCCAGACCCACTGTTTGTCTGCTTGCTTGATATAGGCCCACATTACTCACCACTGTCCTGGAGTGGACTGGAGGACGTTTTATTCAAATTGGTGTAATAGTTTTAAAGTTATTCACATTTTAAAGTTTAAAAAATCATTTTTCCATCTTCCCTGGCCGTCAGACGCGTTTGACGTCATAATGGGAACCCAACGGGTCCGCGCATGCAAAGTTGGGGCCCGTTGTTCTGATACTTACGTAAGATGGCCGCCGGATCCACGCGTGTGCAGAACAAACGGGTCCACGCCTGCACAGTTGGGACCCGTTGATGTTGAGGGGGGATGGAGTGGGTGAGTGGGGGGGAGGAGGGGGGGTTGAGGGGGGATGGAGTGGGTGAGTGGGGGGGAGGGGGAAGGGGGAAGGAGGAGGGGGGAGGTGGGGGGAACGGGGAGAGGGGGGACCGGTGGGGGGGAATGCCGGTGAGCCCCTAAGAGGGGGTGAGGGGAGGAGGGGGGAGGAGAGGGGATAAGGGCGGTTGAGAGGGAATGGAGTGGGTGAGGGGGGGCAGGGGAGGGGGGGGCAGGGGAGGAGGGAGGGATAAGGGGGGTTGAGGGGGGATGGAGTGGGTGAGTGGGGGGGTGAGGAGGGGAAGGGGGGAGTGGGAGAGGGGAGGGTGCTAGACCAATGCAGGAGAGATTTGGGGTGTTGAGAGGGGATGGAGTGGGTCAGGGAGGGGTGGATGAGTGGGTTAGTGACGGGCTTCGTCAATTGGAGAGGGTTGCCCCAGGAGAAGCCCGCAGGAGAGATTTGGACCCAACGGGTCCACCTCAGTCTAGTCCATAAATTCATAAGAGAAAGGAGCAAATTAAGCCATTCAGCCCATCAAGTCTACTCCGCCATTCAATTGTGGATGATCTATCTCTCCCTCCTAACCCCATTCTTATGTCTTCTCCCCATAACCCTTGACACCTGTACTAATCAAAAATCTATCAATCTCTGCCTTTTGTGGCAAAGAATTCCGCAGATTCACCACCCTCTGACTAAAGAATAAGGTAGGAATAAGGGAAATGAAAGGGCTGGTGTCTGCTCCTAAGTAGCAGTCCGCAGACTTCCCATCTCTGAGAGCTGAAACTTGAATACAAGGTCGGCATCTAAAACAGTAACTTCTTTGCACAACATCGTTCATTAGCTATTCCTATATTGACTAATTCTCGATATTGGGCTGAACTTGAGCTTACTCAAGTATCAAGAGTGTTTTATTGTCACAAGTCCCAGATAGAACAATGAAATTTTTACATGCAGCAGCACAATAGAATTTGTAAACATAGTACACTGTAAACAATAAAATAACGAGAAAAAAAGTTCAGTGTGTGTGTATATATATATATATATATATTAATATATATATATATATATACACACATACTCACACATACACATACTCACGCATACACACACATGCACACACGTGTGTGTGTGTGTATATATATTTATATATACACACATATGTATACTTACACACGCACACTTAAGTACGCATAAAAAACAGACAACAATAATAGTGCAATAATAACAATAATAGTCCATGTAGTTCAGAGCTCAATGGAAGTTGTAGTGTGATGGCTGTAGACATTTCTTGACGTGTCTGCCAGAATGCCAGCTGATAAGTTTAAGTTTGTGGCTTCACAGATTTAGTTGACAATATTTGTCTGCTTCTCTCTACCGGCTCCTGATTTTAACTGTTGTCTTCAGGGGCTTTTGGAAGATTATATCATTTGCACTGATTGAGAAAGGACTTTGCCAGCTTGTCTTTCTGATTTCTGAAATGCAATCAGATTTTCCAGACAATTGGATGCCAGATTTTCAGAATTTACTGCAGAGAGACTGCTCATCTCAGAAGGGTAAGCTGAAAACATTTGAAGATTAAGCTAGAATGGGCATTACTATGTAGAACGCAGCAGAAACATTTCTCGACTATCTGAAACTGAAATATGGTTACACATTATAATGGGTAGCTTTTAAATTTATAGTAGTAATTTCCACAGTGACATTGAATTCAATGAAGGGCCTTAAATTCTTCTCTGATATTAACAGCTGCACAGTTGGTTTGTTACCTGCCCTCACTCATCATTTCTCTGTTACCAACTATTCCCGAGAGTTACTCCAGCACTTTGTGTCTTTTTCTAAACCTGCCGTTCCTTGGTTCCCCGTTTAATACCATCTAAACGTTATTTCCTTTATCCTGCATTGTGCACTGTGGGTGACTTTGATTGTAATCATGTATAGTCTTTCTACTGGTTAGATAGCACACAACAAAAAAGCCTTTCGCTGTAGCTTGGTACACGTGACGATAAACGAAACGAAACAGATGATCTAAAAATTTGGCTCACGTTGAAAGCTGAAACGACATTTTGTTCTGTAGGGGTTAAGAGGACTCCCTTTTCTTAAATTGCAAATAACAATGGAGTGTTTGTATTGCATGTAGTATTTAATGATTTAATTGAGTACAGAAATTCATGAAGATAATCTACTGCTTGCATCATGCTGTCAATATCCCAGTGAATCTGCAGAAGAGAACTGTCTACCCACATTACAGTAAGTGGATGTAACTGGGCAGCTTGACGTAGCTGGATCTCATCCACAGTTTTGAGGAAGCGGCCTTGCTCCCATTACACCGACTGTTTCCTCAAAGAACAATGAGTTTAAAAAAGTGCAGTTGTTTCTGTTTTTGTGTAATTTAGAATGAAGCTGTAATCCCTCACTGTGTTTTGCAGAATAATTAACTGTCCTTGGTAGTATTTCATAACAATATATATATTTTGAAAAGCGAGGCTTCATCCATGTATTGAAACCTGTGGAACATGGACTAGTCCGGTGGCAGCAGTGAACGAAAGCTGACATGAAATAGAATTATTTTTATATGGAACAGACTTTCTGATTTCTATGGAGGCAAAATCTTTGGAAACTGGTGATAAAACAAATGGCTTCTGAAAATGAGTGGATCAATTTTAGGTAGATTATCAGATATGAACGCTTTATAGTCTGAATAGTTTGCCTCAAACATTTTTGCCTCATAATCTTCTGGTTTAGAAAGATCCAGATTTAATATTGCTGTTCAGTATCATCTATAGCAAATTCATTACGAGGAAAGTTGATGGAGTTACATATGGTGTTCTAATCCATGGAATAAAGGAGTATTATTCACATGACCCTACAAAACATGTTCTTTGTCTCCAACAAAGTTAATATTGGGGGATATTTACGGCAAGTGACGTTTCGGATCGGGACCCTTAAGATTTCAGACTGAAAGGTCCAAACATGAAACATCACCTATCCATGTCCCCCTGAGATGCTTCCTGACCCGTTGAGGTACACCAGCACTCTGTGTCTTCTTTTGTAAACCAGCATCTGCAGTTCTTTGTTCCAAGAATTAAGCAAATGTTTTGCCTATTTATGATTTTGAAAATAGACATTTCAGATGTGGTGTGAAGCACCTGCAGTTCACAGTGAAAAGATGTAAAATTCCTCCACCATTCAATCTAGCAATAACTGTGATTCAAACATCATGGTGTCTTTGGCCAAAGTCAGGTAGAAATATCTAGATAAGCTTCCCTCATCACTGTCAAGTAGCTAAAGATAGACACAAAATGCTGGAGTAACTCAGCGCGACTGGCAGCATCTCTGGAGAGAAGGAATGGGGGATGCTTCGGGTCGAGACCCTTCTTCAGACTGACGTCAGGGGGGAGGGAGATAGATAGATAAGGAAGTGTGAAAACAGGGCAAAGGGAATGGAGATCAAGGAAAATGTAGAATAGATCATGGTTAGCTGGGAGAAGGTAACAACAAAGCAAACTGGGATAAAATGTAGTCGGAGACAGTAAGACTGGTCGGAGAACTGGGAAGGGAAAGGGACACAGAGAGAGAGGAAAAACAAGCGTTATTTGAAGTTAGAGAAGTCAATGTTCATACCGCTGGGCTGTAAGCCGTACAGGTATGTAGGTTAATTGACTGGGTAAAATGTAAAAATTGTCCCTAGTGTGTGTAGGATAGTGTTAATGTGCGGGGATCGCTGGGCGGCGCGGACTCGGTGGGCCGAAGGGCCTGTTTCCGCGCTGTATCTCTAAGCTGCCCAAACTAAATATGAGATGCTGTTCCTCCAATTTGCTCTGGGCCTCACTCTGACAATGGAGGAGGCACAAGACAGAAACGTCAGTGTGGGAATGGGAAGGGCAGTTAAAGTGCTGAGCAACCGGGAGATCAGATAGGTTTTGGCGGACAGAGCGGAGGTGTTCAGCGAAACGATCGCCGAGCCTGCGCTTGGTCTCACCGATATACAGGCGTCCACACCTGGAACACAGGATACAGTGGCACTGCAGTGTTTGTTAACATCATTTTCCATCGGTTGATCTTAGTCGAAGTTTGTTCTTGCAAAACTTCTCATTTTCCCTTTCTTAGATCAGAAAGACATCTGAGAGGATTTGCAAAGAAACATGTAACAAGAGTAAGATAGTGAGGATAGTTACATCCCAGACAATAGCATTTAACATTGGCACAATCTTACTGCTGCCATTCTAATGTCCTCCAGTATTTGAAAAGTTAGTGATGAAATCTGTGAGATTCCCATGGTTTTATCTCATCTTTGTGCAAATAGCAGTGGTTCCATTTTTAGTGAAGTCGGTGCTTGGGAAATATCTTAATGACTTGCATGTGGAAAGATTTCTCTTGGAATTGAGACATGAAAATATTGTTGTTACTGGGATTTTGAACAATCCGTTTGGTTTGTCTAAGTTTAAGTTGGCTTTCTGTCATAAAATAAAAACATAAAGGGCTGCAAACTCAGCAGATTAGGTAACATCCCTCGAAACGAAACACTTAACATTTTTGATTTTGTGTCAGATTTTCTACACTTGCAGTTTGTTTTATTTTTAATTACCAACTCTCATGTTTGTTTTAGGTCTGGAATTTAGTGACTTGTTAACTTTAAATTTCTTGACTGACTTAAGTAGCAAATTCAGTTTTTAGGCAGACACATGTGCATCCTGTTGCCTAGAATTACACTGCAGAGAATAACCTGCTCCTTTATATAAACAAAAATCCTGGCAACATGTAATCTTACATCTTGCTTTACTTTCAGAAAATCTATTACATCCCACATATGTGCATTGTTGCTCCTCATTTTATATAAATCTGTTTTATCAGAGTGTTCACTGAACCCACATGTTTAGGTGATACATCAGTCTATCATAATGTTATGGGAATATATTGCATCTGGCTTGTGTTCATTATATTCCCTGACAACAAACCTAAAGATGTATCTCTATAATTAAATCTTTAAAATTTATCAAACATTGCAGTCTAATTAAACATGTTGTGCATAATAAATTCCTAGTTTTTAAAATTTGTATTACCCATTTTCCATGTTCTGGGTCACCATGCACTGTAACCAATTGTTCAGGCAGGCATGCAACCCGTGCCAAATTTCTGCCAAGTCAGCTACTGTGGCAACCAATGGAAAGTACACAGTAAAATGATGTGCTATCTGCCCTCCCCTCTCCCGTGATACCTCTGAGGCAATGCTTGAACCTTGTACTTCCTGCTTGACTGTTCATCTGAATTTTAACATTGCAATGTTAAAGAGTAGCTGCAGTGATTTGAATTGATAAAGTTCCTGTTGAGAATGGAAGACCAGAGTAGGGTCTTTTAATTTGGAAGGGAACATATTTTTCAATTTTTTTAAATTTCTTCTGGGGAGGCCTTGAAGCTTGACATGTTGATAAACTGTTAAGTTGTGGTGCATTTATAATCTTAAAGTTCATCAGCCCTCATAGTCATTGAGACTTCTGTTTGCAAAAGGCATTGAATAGGTGCCAGACAAGTTTGGATTCATAGGGTAATGGAATTATGCAGCATGCAAACATGCCCTTTAGCACACCAAGTCCATGCCAACCACGGAGCAACCATCTGCACTAATCCTACATCAATCCCACACATCCCTCAACTCCTCACATATTCCACCACTCACTTACACTCTGGGGGCAATGTACTGTGGCCAATTAACCTACCAATCTGCATGTCCATGCAATGTGAGAGAGAACTAGAGCATCCAGTGGAAAACCCTTATGACCATAGGGAGATGTGCAATCTCAAAAATAGGATTCAGATGACACATCAACATGGATTGAGGATTGATTGATTAATGGACAGAAAAGATTTCAGATTTACATTCAGGTGTTGAACGGTGATGTGAGTCAAGGATTTTTGCTTAAATCTCTTTATGAGTACCAACATAATGTATCCATTGACGAAGTAGTTAGGAGAACAAGTTATGTGGAAGATATAAATAGATAAAGGGTGTAGACAACCAAAGTGATTTGGGAAAAAGGAATTTAATCTAAAATTGCAAGGAATTATTCTTTGTAGGATGGGTGGAAAAACATTTTTTATAAGTGGCAAGACTATTAAAGATTGATGAAGTCATTTGTGGCTGGCCCTGATTGGACCTGGACTTTTCTCGCCTCCAGCTCTTCACCTCCTCCTCTCCCCACCCCCTACTTTCAGTCTGAAGAAGGGTCCCAAAATGTCACCCATCCTTTTTCTCCAGAGATGCTGCCTGACCCACTGAGTTACCCCAGCACTTTATGTCTATCTTAGATTTTCAGGAGGGTTTGGAGTCATTGCACACAAATCATAGGATGTTTGCACATAAGTACAGAAGGCATTCGGGAACAAAAATGATCTGCTAATCTTTACCTCACAAAAAGTTGCAGTGAAAGATCCACTCAATGGTATGGCATATGAATAGACAATAGACAATAGACAATAGACAATAGGTGCAGGAGTAGGCCATTCAGCCCTTCGAGCCAGCACCGCCATTCAATGCGATCATGGCTGATCACTCAATCAGTACCCCGTTCCTGCCTTCTCCCCATACCCCCTCACTCCGCTATCCTCAAGAGCTCTATCCAGCTCTCTCTTGAAAGCATCCAACGAACTGGCCTCCACTGCCTTCTGAGGCAGAGAATTCCACACCTTCACCACCCTCTGACTGAAAAAGTTCTTCCTCATCTCCGTTCTAAATGGCCTACCCCTTATTCTCAAACTGTGGCCCCTTGTTCTGGACTCCCCTAACATTGGGAACATGTTATCTGCCTCTAATGTGTCCAATCCCCTAATTATCTTATATGTTTCAATAAGATCCCCCCTCATCCTTCTAAATTCCAGTGTATACAAGCCCAATCGCTCCAGCCTTTCAACATACGACAGTCCCGCCATTCCGGGAATTAACCTAGTGAACCTACGCTGCACGCCCTCCATAGCAAGAATATCCTTCCTCAAATTTGGAGACCAAAACTGCACACAGTACTCCAGGTGCGGTCTCACCAGGGCCCGGTACAACTGTAGAAGGACCTCTTTGCTCCTATACTCAACTCCTCTTGTTACGAAGGCCAACATTCCATTGGCTTTCTTCACTGCCTGCTGTACCTGCATTCTTCCTTTCATTGACTGATGCACTAGGACACCCAGATCTCGTTGAACTCCCCCTCCTCCTAACTTGACACCATTCAGATAATAATCTGCCTTTCTATTCTTACTTCCAAAGTGAATAACCTCACACTTATCTACATTAAACTGCATCTGCCATGTATCCGCCCACTCACACAACCTGTCCAAGTCACCCTGCAGCCTTATTGCATCTTCCTCACAATTCACACTACCCCCCAACTTAGTATCATCTGCAAATTTGCTAATGGTACTTTTAATCCCTTCGTCTAAGTCATTAATGTATATCGTAAATAGCTGGGGTCCCAGCACCGAACCTTGCGGTACCCCACTGGTCACTGCCTGCCATTCCGAAAGGGACCCATTTATCCCCACTCTTTGCTTTCTGTCTGTCAACCAATTTTCTATCCATGTCAGTACCCTACCCCCAATACCATGTGCCCTAATTTTGCCCACTAATCTCCTATGTGGGACCTTGTCGAAGGCTTTCTGAAAGTCGAGGTACACCACATCCACTGACTCTCCCTTGTCAATTTTCCTAGTTACATCCTCAAAAAATTCCAGTAGATTTGTCAAGCATGATTTCCCCTTCGTAAATCCATGCTGACTCGGAATGATCCCGTTACTGCTATCCAAATGCTCAGCAATTTCGTCTTTTATAATTGACTCCAGCATCTTCCCCACCACTGATGTCAGACTAACTGGTCTATAATTCCCCGTTTTCTCTCTCCCTCCTTTCTTAAAAAGTGGGATAACATTTGCTATCCTCCAATCCACAGGAACTGATCCTGAATCTATAGAACATTGAAAAATGATCTCCAATGCTTCCACTATTTCTAGAGCCACCTCCTTAAGTACTCTGGGATGCAGACCATCAGGCCCTGGGGATTTATCAGCCTTCAGTCCCATCAGTCTACCCAAAACCATTTCCTGCCTAATGTGGATTTCCTTCAGTTCCTCCATCACCCTAGGTTCTCCGGCCCCTAGAACATTTGGGAGATTGTGTGTATCTTCCTCAGTGAAGACAGATCCAAAGTAACAGTTTAACTCGTCTGCCATTTCTTTGTTCCCCATAATAAATTCCCCTGCTTCTGTCTTCAAGGGACCCACATTTGCCTTGACTATTTTTTTCCTCTTCACGTACCTAAAAAAACTTTTGCTATCCTCCTTTATATTATTGGCTAGTTTACCCTCGTACCTCATCTTTTCTCCCCGTATTGCCTTTTTAGTTAACTTTTGTTGCTCTTTAAAAGAGTCCCAATCCTCTGTCTTCCCACTCTTCTTTGCTATGTTATACTTCCTCTCCTTAATTTTTATGCTGTCCCTGACTTCCCTCGTCAGCCACAGGTGTCTCTTACTCCCCTTAGAGTCTTTCCACCTCTTTGGAATAAATTGATCCTGCAACCTCTGCATTATTCCCAGGAATACCTGCCATTGCTGTTCTACCGTCTTCCCTGCTAGGGCCTCCTTCCAATCAATTTTGGCCAGCTCCCGCCTCATGCCTCTGTAATCCCCTTTGCTATACTGTAATACCGACACTTCCGATTTTCCCTTCTGCCTTTCCATTTGCAGAGTAAAACTTATCATGTTGTGATCACTGCCTCCTAATGGCTCTTTTACCTCTAGTCCCCTTATCAGATCAGGATCATTACACAACACTAAATCCAGAATTGCCTTCTCCCTGGTAGGCTCCAGTACAAGCTGTTCTAAGAATCCATCTCGAAGGCACTCTACAAACTCTCTTTCCTGGGGTCCATTTCCAACCTGATTTTCCCAGTCTACCTGCATGTTGAAATCTCCCATAACCACAGTAGCATTACATTTTTGACACGCCAATTTTATCTCCTGATTCAACTTGCACCCTATGTCGAGGCTACTGTTTGGGGGCCTATAGATAACTCCCATTAGGGTCTTTTTACCCTTACAATTTCTCATTTCTATCCATACTGATTCAACATCTCCTGATTCTATGTCACCCCTTGCAAGGGAATGAATATCATTCCTTACCATCAGAGCAACCCCACCCCCTCTGCCCACCTGTCTGTCTTTTCTATACGTTGTGTACCCCTGGATATTCAGTTCCCAGCCCTGGTCCTCTTGTAACCATGTCTCAGTGATCCCTACAACATCATACTTGCCCATGACTAACTGAGCCTCAAGCTCATCCACTTTATTTTTTATACTACGCGCATTTAAGTACAACACTTTAACTTCTGTATTTACCTCCTCTCTCACATCGTTCACAATTGGCCCTGCCCTTAATTTCTTTTCCGCTCTAGAACTTCTGTTCCCATTCTTCCGAGAGTCTTTTGCAATATCTCCTGTATTCCCTTTTACCTCATCTTCATATTCACAATTTGTTAACCCCTCCCCCCCACTACTTAGTTTAAAGCCACAGGTGTCACACTAGCAAACCTGCCTGCCAGAATGTTTGTCCCCCTGCTGTTAAGATGCAACCCGTCCCTTTTGTACAAGTCACCCCTAGCCCAGAAGAGATCCCAGTGGTCCAGAAATCGAAATCCCTGCTCTCTGCACCAGCCCCTCAGCCATAAATTCATACCCTCTATCTCTCTGTTCCTGGCCTCACCAGCACGAGGTACCGGTAGCAGTCCAGAGATAACCACCTTCGACGTCCTACTTCTCAGTGCTTTTCCCAACTCTCTAAACTCCCGCTGTAGCACCTCCTTCCTCTTCCGCCCGACGTCATTCGTGCCCACGTGCACAACGACTTCAGGTTGATCGCCTTCCCTCACTAGGATTTTCTGAAGCCGGTCTGTGATGTGTTGAACCCTGGCACCAGGGAGGCAACAGACCATCCTCAAGTCCCTCCTGCTGCCACAGAATCTTCTGTCCGTCCCTCGGACTATGGAGTCACCGACTTCGGTCTCCCCTGTCGAGTATCCTTGCCAACAGGTCCGCCACTCGGACTGGAAACGTCTTCTGCCCCGACAGTTCCCAAGAGGGTATACCTATTTGCAATAGGCACAGCCACTGGGGTCTCCTGTAGTCCACGTCCACTCCCCCCTGAAACAGTCTCCCACCTTCGCTCGACCTGGACCCTTGGCGTGACAGCCTCACAATAGGTCCTGTCGAGGAAACTCTCGCATTCTCGGATGGCCCTGAGGTCATCCAACTGCCTCTGCAACTCCACCACACGTCCCTTCAGGAGCTGCACCTGGACACAGTTCTTGCAGGTGTAGCTCCCAGAAGCTCCAGCGACGTCCCTGTCTTCCCACATCCTGCAGGAAACACACCGCACCAACTTTTCCGCCATCACCTTGTGCCTATAACCAGCTCTGGCTTAAAACAATCGTATCCTCCTCACCGAAGACTCGCAGCCAAAGACTCGCACTTCCCTCACTGGGCTGCACCTGAACAGGGCTGCACCCTTTTGCAAGTATTGCTTATATTACCAATTAAATTGCCTGATTGTCCAATTTACCTGACTTCTCACTTAAACTAGCACTTACTTTAATGCTCAGCCAACGGGCGTCCTTGCTCTGCTCCCGGACTTTTGAAATTGACTACTAGCTTCCTTTTGGCGCTCTTTTTAAACTGCCTGCTCAACTGTGATTGGCACTTACTTTAGTGCTCAGCCAACGGGCGTCCTTGCTCTGCTCCCGGACTTTTGAATCATTGATGAGACCACATTAGGAATGCTATGTACTGTTTTCATCATCTCAGGAATTATGTAAATTCAACAAAGATTTTTAAGCATCTGGGAAAGGTGTTGACCTGAAGCATAACTTGGTTTCTCACTCCATGGTATCTGCCTCACCTGCTGAAAACGTAGTATTTTCTGTTTAATTCTAGATTTTCAGCATCTGAGCATTTTGCTTTGTTTACCCGAATGATTTAGTTCTACATTCACACCAAGCGATCACTTGCATCCTTTTAAACCATTGGCCTTTCTGCCATTGTCTACTGAGATGGTTTTACTGTTTATTAGAAGCAAAAAGAATTTTGAAAGTACAGTCAGGAAGTATTACCTTTTAAGATTATATAAATGGAAGCTGGGGTTTGTTGCACAGTGTGCAATCCAGGTTCGTATCAATTGGTAGCATACTTGCTTTGGAGTCATAAGAACACACGTTCAATCCCTCAAGTACTTTGGCTGACCTTCCATGACAGTGCTAAGTGAATACAATGATTTTGGAGTTGGCATCAGTCGAATGATACATAAATCTGACGAGAGGATTGATCCACAGGGATGCAAGAGATCCAGTGGCATTATTTAAGAAAAAAATAGGTTATCCCTGGTGTAAGTCCATTAGCACAAAGATTGCACTGCCATTGGAGCTCTGTGCATAAATTGCTACATTTCCTATATTGCATAATGGACACAAAATACTTTGACTGTAAAGATCTTTGGAAAACCTGAAGGGAATAGGAAATGCACTTTTCAATGCAATTCTTTTATCTTTTAGAGAGGCCTAAGAGGTCATAATCTTCTGGATGAAATTTATCTACATTTAGAGGAGTGTAAGTTATTTTAACAATTTTACGCAAAGCCCTACAAGATGCTGAGGTATTTATTGTGTTCAATATCTTTAACGTAAGGGAATTGGGTTCAGGGAAAGAGCAAGAAGTGGTGTTGAAACATAGCCTTATTATTCTTGATTGGCAGGTTCAAAAGACCATTTGGCCTGCTCCCGTTTTTTAATGTTTTTACAATACATTTAAAATATTTCTAAGTTTATTTTCTAAAGCAAAGCCGTTTAATAAAGCTGTTATTGCCAGTTCCTGGGAAATGAGTGTGCAATCAGTCACCGGTTGCTTTTCATCACATCAGAAGGCCTTTATTACCCAGTTATGAATGTCTCCAAGATATAGAAACATAGAAACATAGAAAATAGGTGCAGGAGTAGGCCATTCGGCCCTTCGAGCCTGCACCGCCATTCAATATGATCATGGCTGATCATCCAACTGAGTATCCTGTACCTGCCTTCTCTCCATACACCCTGATCCCTTTAGCCACAAGGGCCACATCTAACTCCCTCTTAAATATAGCCAATTAATTGGCCTCAACTACCTTCTGTGGCAGAGAATTCCACAGATTCACCACTCTCTGTGTGGAAAAAAACTTTCTCATCTCAGTCCTAAAAGACTTCCCCCTTATCCTTAAACTGTGACCCCTTGTTCTGGACTTCCCCAACATCGGGAACAATCTTCCTGCATCTAGCCTGTCCAACCCCTTAAGAATTTTGTAAGTTTCTATAAGATCTCCCCTCAATCTTCTAAATTCCAGCGAGTACAAGCCGAGTCTATCCAGTCTTTCTTCATATGAAAGTCCTGCCATCCCAGGAATCAATCTGGTGAACCTTCTCTGTAGTCCCTCTATGGCAAGAATGTCCTTCCTCAGATTAGGAGACCAAAACTGTACGCAATACTCCAGGTGTGGTCTCACCAATGCCCTGTACAACTGCAGCAGAACCTCCCTGCTCCTATACTCAAATCCCCTCGCTATATAACTTGCCTATTCCCTTGTGGTATATGATCAAATACAGAATGAGATATTATTCCAAATGAGAGCAGGAATTATGTAATGTTTGCACCTAATGGTATCATGGGCATTGTACAGGTTAGTACAAGTGTCAGAGGTTATGGGGAGAAGGCAGATGAATGGGGTTGGGAGGGGGAGATAGATCAACCATGATTGAATGGCGGAGTAGACTTGATGGGCTGAATGGCCTGATTCTACTCCTATTCCTTATGACCATATAATTTCGAAGATATGCTACCAGAAATGCAGAATTTTACATTTATTTTTCCCAAAACTACAATTGCACCTGGCGTTCAGAAGATATAAAAATAAGCCTTTTCCATTTGGCGTGGCTTGGAGATACTCAAATGGCAGGATATTTTCTCATTTTGTTATGCGTTTTATAAAGTAGGTGACACACAAGCAGACTTGAGATCCACAGCACAAAAGGGTTAGTCTCACCTGCTCCTCTCTTTGAGATTGGTCTGAAAGATATAATCCAAATAATAATCTGTGCAATTACTGTGTCGTTCTGTACCTGCTATTTATGTCTGGAAAGATTCTAGCTGCGTCCTTTGATGGCATAAAGCTGACAGAATCTGTGTGGAGTAGGCGTTCTTCAATTTCACTCCCAGATCAGGAAGCAGGTTTTGACACAGGAATCCCATTCAACAGCAGGAAGCACCTGATGAAAGCAGAGGTGCTTTCTCAAAGGGCTAGGTCGTAATGAATAGGCGGGATTGTTCCGTGAACCAGTGGACTGACTGCTGCTGACAATGAAATTTGCTGAGGGTTTCAAAATCATATTAATGGAAGTGTTAATGGGAAAAGGAAGAAAAGAAGAAAATGGTCTTTGCACATTGTGATGTGGTTCTTGAATGTGCCTAACCACAGATGCCTTCTTCCAGTCACAGAAATTATGTTTGATTATGTATTTAGAGTAAAGGATTTGGCTTAATGCATGATTTGAAAAGTGCACATGTCATAGCTATGAATTCATCATGAAGAATCTTTACTTCATCAACCTTTCCTGAGACATTCTCGTCCTCCGCTCCAAATAAATTACCCACACTTCCCCCTCCCCGCAATCGGTGATGCTTAAGATTAATAGTCTACCTTTTAAAAGCAAATTGATTATTATCATATCATATCATATCATATATATACAGCCGGAAACAGGCCTTTTCGGCCCACCAAGTCCGTGCCGCCCAGCGATCCCCGTACATTAACACTATCCTACACCCACTAGGGACAATTTTTTTTTACCTTTACCCAGCCAATTAACCTACATACCTGTACGTCTTTGGAGTGTGGGAGGAAACCGAAGATCTCGGAGAAAACCCACGCAGGTCACGGGGAGAACGTACAAACTCCTTACAGTGCAGCACCCGTAGTCAGGATCGAACCTGAGTCTCCGGCGCTGCATTCGCTGTAAAGCAGCAACTCTACCGCTGCGCTACCGTGCCGCCAGAACCAGAATTTCACTACCAACATTGCATTGTTTCTGTGCCAAAGACAAGTTACTGAATAAATTGACACACCTTTGTGGAAATTTGGATAGAAAATTGATTTTCACTTTCATAATCGCGAGCAGTTTTGGTGTGTCTTTTCCACAAACTTAATGCAGTCATAATTTGTACCACCAACAGGTGTTTGAGTCACAACTTATGTAATGTGGATTCAAAATGGAAATCGATATAATCGTTATCCAAGACTTTATCACTTTTAGATTTACTTTAATGAAATTTCGTTTGTTATTCTTTAGGTTTCCACCCGGTGCATTAGAAACATAGAAACATAGAAAATAGGTGCAGGAGTAGGCCATTCAACCCTTCGAGCCTGCACCGCCATTCAATATGATCATGGCTGATCATCCAAAATCAGTACCCCGTTCCTGCTTTTTCCCTATATCCCTTGATTCCATTAGCCCCAAGAGCTAAATCTAACTCTCTCTTGAAAACATCCAGTGAATTGGCCTCCACTGCCTTCTGTGGCAGAGAATTCCACAGATTCACAACTCTCTGGGTTTTATTGTATCATTGTATCTTGGAGAAATTACATGTTATATGTCCTGACATATTATAAACTCTCATTTGTGGATGGCTAACAGGATTCAGTCAAACCCCAATATCTGTTTTTGAATGACAAAGTTAGGCAACATCCTATTTACAATACCGGCACCAATATTGGCATAGAATACCACTTTTGTACCCAGTTATCATTGTCATTGATTAGTCAATTTGGGGGTAAGTTCCATCTGTGTTTAAAAACAACTGGTATTTTAATGTGTTTGCAAAAGGTATTTTATTGGGTAGTTTTGCACCACTCTTTGTACACTCATCAACTAAAATGTATTTTAAACCTTCTTTGATTATTTTGTCAGGATAGTCAAAATCCTATTGGATTTTCAATAGGATTTTCAAAAGATTTTAATTTATTGGTAGCGGACGAGGAGAATGTCTCAGGAAAAGTCGATGAAGTAAAGATTCCTCATAGTGCAGAACAGGCTAATTCATAGCTATGTTATCAATACAGTTTTTCACAGATTTCTGGGAATGTTACCTTTAGAGCAGATTACGGAGGATGATACTACGTAGAGCCCAGTAACTTATATTTGAAAAGCTCTTAGTTAAAATAATTGGATTGGGAAGGGAACCTGCACAAAGCTTGCCCATCATCTGTAAAGTAGTGCAGTCTGCCTTTTTGTGAGATAACGCATTGAGATATTTCTACTTTTTGATATTAGTTGGAAAATAATTATTGCATCCTTTAGTGAGCTTTTTCACCTTGTCAGCTCCTTCCAATTTAGGTATGTAAGGCTGCATTTTGGAGCCAAGATCTTGGAAGTGAGATATTTGGTACAGAGGATTTCACAGGTGTGCCTTAAGAATAGACTTGTGGATTAGATTTATTGGTAACCTGGTCCTCAGCCCTAAAATCTTTGCATATATATGCCAAAGTATGGTACTTCAGTAATTTTATCATTTTAAAATTTCAAGTAATATGGACGCAAAGTGCTGGAGTAACTCAGCGGGTCAGGCAGCATCTCTGGATCCCTTCTTCAGACTCAAAAGATCTGAAGAAGGGTCTCGTCCCGAAACATCACCCATCCTTTTTCGTGAGAAATCTTTCCTGACCCACTGAGTTACTCCAGCAGTTTGTGTCCATCTTGGATGTAAACCAGCATCTGCAGTTCTTTATTTCTACATTTAAATTTCAATTGGTGGGGAAAAGTCATATCTTTTTCTTCCTCCTTCACTATTTAAAATCCATATGGAGCTCAACAAGGCAGATGCAAGAGCGGTATTTTCCCTAACCAGGAGATGTTAATAATCGGGGATCATAATCTCAAAATAAGTGGTTAGCTATTCAGCGCAGAGAAGGGAAATAATTTCTTCAGAGGTTTATGAATCTTTGGTAGTCGCTCCACAGAGGGTTATGGAAATGCAGTCTTTGAGTGTTCTCAAAACCAAGACCAATAGATTTTTGAATCGAGGGAATGACGAGATGGTCGTGATAGTGGAGCCAGCACGAGGGGCCAAGTGCCTTTCTTGCGTTCTTATGTTCCGCTGAGAGTGGTAGAAGAAGCAAGAATGCAATTCATCTGGCATCAGCATCTTGACATCAGTTGCTCAAGTAGTCAGTCACCATTTGTGAGTCTCGAGAATTTGTGTCTTGGCATTGTTTCACTGAGCGGAGCATTGTATCCATGTCAATCTCACTTTCATGAAATTACCACTTACATGCACCTTTGGCAGAGATCACTGTGTAGCATTCAGAACTGGGAACAATGGCTTGTCTTCAACCTTTGCCAGCCTGGCAAATGATGTGACCCCCAACAGTGCCGCAGAAATCCAAACATCTTTTTTAACAAAACATAATAAATTCATATTGTAGCACACACCACAACTGTTTGACCCTCTCGAGTAAACTTAAAGAGTGTGTTGCTGTCTGCCACTTAAAATAGAATTGTACACCATGCAAAGAGGCCATTTAGTCCTTTGGTCCTCTGTCTGTTCTTTGAAAGAGCTATTTTATTCCGCCCACTTCTCCTGGTTCTTGTTTCGTGCTGTTGCAGATATCTCTTCAAGTTTCGAGATTTAGAGGAAGTTGCTGATAAGTGACTGTTCTCCTTGGAATCGAAAAGATTGCAACAGACCTATGGAGATATTTAAAAGCATGAAGGCCACAGATGGAGTACACAGACAAAACAGTCACATTGGTGTAAGGGTGAGAAATCAGGAGACATGGAATGAAGGTGATTGTAAAAGGACTGAAAGCTGCAGGAGGAAAATGTTGGGGTCATCAAGAAAATCAAATGTGTTCTATTGTCCTGAAACGGAAAATGAAATTCTTACTTGCAGCAGCACAACACATGTGTAAACATAGTATAGAAACAAGGAACTGCAGATGCTGATTAGTACGCAACAGGACACAAAGTGCTGGAGTAACTCAGCAGGTCAGGCAGCATCACTGGAGAAGTTATGTTTCAAGTCAAGACCCATCTCAACCCAAAACATCAGCTATGTATGTTCTCCAGAGGTTGCCTGACCTAATGTGAACATAGTACTCTGTAAGCACCATAATAAACATCAAAAAATAAGTTTATTATATAAAAAACAAACAATAAAAGTGCAAAGACAAAAACAATACTAGTCCCTAGTCTATCTGGTCCAGAGCTTCATGGGAGGTTGTAGTGTTTAATAGCCTGATGGTTTTAGGGAAGAAGCTGCCCTTGAACCTGGACATTACTGTTTTCAGGCTCCTATACCTTCCTCCTGATGGCAGGAGTGAGAGTGTGGCCAGGGTGGTGTGGGTCTCTGAGATGCTGGCTGCCTTTTTGAGGCAGTGGCTCCTGTAGATCCCTTCGATGGTGGGGAGGTCAGGACTGGGCAGTATTCACCACTTTTTGCAATCTTAGTTCCTGGGTGTTTGAGTTGCTGAACCAGGCCATGATTTTTTTTTTAATTTTTTTTTTATTTTTATCAAAAAATACTTTATTCAAGTAATAAATATCATTTACAAAACATCTTTTTTAAACAAACCCATCCGACATTTCCGGAGGTTACATATTCAATACAGGCATTTACTTAGACATTTACATATATTTACATACATATCCCTTATTTGGAGGGGCGTCTCTCTCCACCACACCCTGCCCCCCATGTCCAGCAGCGGAAGGACCCTAGACTGTGGTCCTCCCCCACAGGGCCTTGGCGTTGGCTGCACCGAGCTTCAGAGCGTCCCTCAGCACGTACTCCTGCAGTCTGCAGTGGGCCAGTCGGCAACATTCCTTGACGGACAGCTCGCTCCGCTGGGAGGTCAACAAGGATCGGGCAGACCAAAGAGCGTCTTTCACCGAGTTGATGACCTTCCAGCAGCACTCGATGTCAGTCTCGGAATGCGTCCCTGGGAACAGTCCGTAGAGCACAGAGTCCTCTGTGACGGAGCTGCTCGGAATGAATCGTGACAGGGACCCCTGCAGACCTCTCCAGACTCTCCTGGCAAATCCACACTCTTTGAAGAGGTGGGCCACCGTTTCCTCTCCGTAGCAGCCGTCCCGAGGGCAGCGTGCGCTGGTAGTGAGGTTCCGGCGGTGCAGGAAGGATCTGACTGGGAGGGCTCCCCTCACCGCCAGCCAAGCCAGGTCTTGGTGCTTGTTGGTGAGTACTGGCGATGAGGCATTTTGCCAGACAAGCTGGGCTGTCTGTTCTGGGAACCACGCCACAGGATCCATGGAGTCATTCCCCTGCAGTGCCTGCAGGACGTTCCGTGCTGACCACTGCCCGATGGACTTGTGGTCAAAGGTGTTGGTCCGGAAGAACCTGTCCACAAACGACAGATGGTTCGGCAATGTCCAGCTGACTGGCACATTGCGTGGCATCTGCGCCAGGCCCATCCTTCGCAACACCGGGGACAGGTAGAACCTCAGCAGGTAGTGGCATTTGGTGCCCACGTGCCTTGGCTCTATGCTCCGCCTGATGCAGCCACACACGAAAGTGGCCATCAGAATGAGGGCGACGTTGGGCACGTCTTTACCCCCGTTGTCTGCCGACTTGTGCATTGTGGCTCGTCGCACCCGGTCCATCACCGACCCCCAGATGAAACGGAAAACGGCCCGGGTGATCCCCGTGGCGTAGGAGGGAGGGACGGGCCACACTTGCGCCAAGTACAGCAGCCCCGAGAGCACCTCACACCTGATGACCAGGTTTTTCCCCGTGATGGAGAGGGAGCGCTGCTTCCACAGCTCCATCTTCTTCCCCACCTTGGCTATCCACTCCAGCCAATTTTTGTTACATGCCTCAGCCTTCCCGAACCAGATCCCCAGCACCTTCAGGAAGTCAGGCTTGATGGTGAAGGGGATGGAAGATCGGTCGGGCCAGTTGCCAAAGAGCATGGCCTCGCTCTTCCTGCGGTTTACCCTGGCCCCCGTGGCCAACTCAAACTGGTCGCAGACGCTGATCAGTCTGCGGACCGACCCTGGGTCCGAGCAGAAGACGGCGACATCGTCCATGTACAGGGAGGCCTTGACCTGAGTGCCCCCACTGCCTGGCAGTGTCACTCCTCTTATGCTCGCATCCTTCCTGATGGATTCGGCAAAGGGTTCAATGCAACAGACGAACAAGACAGGGGAAAGAGGGCAACCCTGCCTGACTCCAGACCTGACGGGGAAGCTGTCTGATTCCCACCCATTAATTTGGACTGCACTACAGATATCGGAGTAGAGCAGTTGTATCCACTTCTTGATTCCTTCCCCAAAGCCCATTTTGGAGAGCACGTCCCTCATGTACGTGTGCGATATCCTGTCGAAGGCCTTCTCCTGGTCCAAGCTGACCAGGCAGGCATCCACCCGTCTGTCCTGCACGTAGGCAATGGTATCTCTCAGCAGCACCAGGCTGTCTGAGATTTTCCTGCCAGGTACAGCACAGGTTTGGTCCGGGTGGATCACCTGTCCCAGAGCAGACTTGACCCGGTTGGCGATGGCCTTAGACAGGATCTTGTAGTCTACATTCAACAATGTGATGGGTCTCCAATTCCTTAAGTCATTCATCTCCCCCTTCTGCTTGTAGATCAGGGTGATGTTGCCCTTCCTCATAGAGTCTGACATGCTGCCGGCTAGAAGTATATCGTTGTACACTTCCAGCAGGTCCGGGCCCACCCAGTCCCACAGAGCCGAGTACAACTCTGCCGGTAAGCCATCGCCTCCGGGAGTTTTACTCGAGTCAAAGGAACGGATGGAGCCAGTCAGCTCCTCCAGGGTCAGTGGTTGGTCCAGACTCTCCCGCTTGCTGTCGTCCAAGACTTCCGTGATGGAGGACAGGAAGTTTTGGGAGGCGGTGCTGTCTGTGGTCTTTACATCGTACAGATCCTTATAAAAGGATCTGCAGATCTTGAGCATGTCTGTCTGCGAGGATGTTACCGAGCCGTCCTCCTCCCTAAGGCTTTTGATCACAGAGCTCCCCCTGTGAACCTTATGGAAGAAGTAACGTGAGCACGTCTCATCCTGCTCAACATGGCGGACCCTGGACCGGAAGATGATTTTGGAGGATTCAGAGGTAAAGAGCCGAGCTTGCCGGCCCTTCAACTCTCTCAGTTCCTCCCTCACATCCACCCCTCTCCTCTGCAGAAGGAGTAGCTGCTGCAAATCTGTCTGGAGTTGACACAGTTCCCTCTTACCCTGTCTTGCTCTCTGAACACCTTTGGAGACGAAGAACTTCTTGATGTTCTCCTTTGTTGCCTCCCACCAGAGTGTCTGGGAGTCAAAGAGGGGCCTCACAGTTCTCCAACATGCGTAGTCCCTCTTTAGCTCCTTAACGTTCTCCGGGGTCAACAGCTCCATGTTTAGCTTCCACGTCCCTCTGCCCGCCTTCCGGTCCTCCTGTAGGTGACAGGTGGCCTGAAGGAGGCAGTGGTCAGAGAAGAACACCGGCGCGAGGTCGGTGTGTCTGACCGTGACGGCCCTCGATGTGAAGAGGAAGTCTATCCGGGACTGGGCTGAACCGTTCGGTCCTGACCAGGTGAACCGTGGCTGGACTCCGCCTGCAGGGTCACTGAAGGCGTCGCGCAGCTTTGCATCTTTGACCGTTTCCACCAGGAGTTTGGAGGTGCCGTCCAGTCTGTGGTTGGCACTGCCGGATCGTCCAGCTGCATCGATGATGCAGTTGAAGTCACCGGCCAGAACGAGCGGTCTAGACGTGGCCAGCAGCGGTGGGAGCTGCTGGAGGACGGCCACCCGCTCGCTCCACCTGGGTGAGGCATACACATTAATCAGCCGGAGCGGAGAACCACGGTACATTACATCCACCACCAAGAGACGACCCCCCACCACCTCCCTTACCTCAGTGATGGTGAAGCCCCCTCCCCGCAGCAAGATCCCCAGACCGGACGCACGACAATCATTTCCCCCCGACCATACCGACAGTCCGTGGGGCCAACATCGCGACCACCTCCGATAGCAGCGAAGGTGTGGCAGCCCGCACTCCTGTAAAAAAGTCACATCCGCCTTTACCTTGGCCAGGTACTGCAAGGCGGTTACACATCGCGCAGTGCTCTTCACACTGCGCACGTTTAAGGATGCCAGTTTCAACTCCATTGTCCTTTAGTGTCCCAGGCGATCCTCCCGCATGCCAATCATCTGGCTGAGTTCCTGTAAGTTTTTGTCGCACAGGTAGTGGTACAGGTTGGTGGCTTCCTCAGCACAGGGTGTATTTTCTGGCGAGGCCCCTGCGCTGCTCCCAGTGTCCTGGAGCTGGGGCCCATTTGCCACTGCACTGCTCCCGGTCTCCCGGAGCTGAGGCCCATTGGCCACTGCACTGCTCCCGGTCTCCCGGAGCTGGGGCCCATTGGCCATTGTGCCGCTCCCGGTCTCCCGGAGCAGGGGCCCATTGGCCGTTGTGCCGCTCACGGTCTCTCGGAGCAGGGGCCCATTGGCCGTTGTGCCGCTCACGGTCTCCTGGGGCTGGGGCCCATTGGCACTGCTCCCAGTCTCCTGGGGCTGGGGGGCAACAGACACGTTCTTTCTCTTACCTTCCTCCTCCCCCGTTTTCTTCCTCTGCCTCTGCCTCCGTTGTCGGCTCTTCCTGGTCGTCTCATCCTCCGATGCGGAGAGGCTGCTGGCCTCGTCCTGGGAGAGGACTCTTTTTTGGGACTTGCTTACCCCCTCCGCCTTTTTCTCCGTGCGCACAGCCTTCAATGTTTTCCTCGACTGTACCACCTTCCATTCCTCCTCTTCCTGTTCCCCCTCTTCCATCGACTCACCCTCGTGGGCAGGGGCCTGGGGGGCTCTGTCCTGCGGTTGGGGGCTCCTGGTGGTCGCGTTGTCCTCGCCCCTGCTCTCCTTTCCTTTTTGGACTTTTTCCGTGGTAGGAGGCGTCTCGTCCACCCTGGGGGTGCTGGCAGCGGCCCCTCTTATCGCCTGTGCATAAGTGCTTGCTCTTTTAGGGCAGGCCCTGTAAAGGTGGCCTGCCTCCCCACACAGGTTGCAGCTCTTACTCTCTTTACAATCCCTTGTCTCATGGCCTTCTAACTTGCAGTTTCTGCAGACGACTGTCCTGCATTCTGCCGCCACGTGCCCAGGTTTGTTGCATTTCCTGCACGCCCTGGGCTGCCCCGCGTACGTCATGTAGCCCCGGTTCCCTGCAACCAGTCAAAGTGCTCTCCACTGTACACCTGTAGAAGTTCAAGAGAATCTGTCGACATACCGATTCTCCTCAATCTTCTCAGGAAGTAGAGGTGTTGATGGGCTTTCTTTATGATTGCTTCAATGTGTTGAGGGCAAGACTGATCTGCAGAGATATGCACGCCCAGGAATTTGCACTGGAGGGGGTGGTAATCAAGGAAAGTTTAATTGTGGCATTCATTTAGGAGCTGAATGAATCCAGGAAAGAAAAGCATTTGCCGCTCTTTAGGATTAGGTGGGGCAGTGGGATGTGTAAGAAGGAACTACAGATGCTGGTTTACACTGAGGATAGACACAAATTGCTGGAGTAACTCAGCGAGACCCTTCTTGAGTGTTGAGCTGGCATGCCAGTGGCCTCCTCAGCTGCTGGAACTTTCCTGTGATTCAGAAATCTGTTTCCTCTATTATTTTGATCCTAACATATGAAATATGTCAATTGTCTGTGAAGTGTAGCTCCTGGTTATGTCTGACGTACTGGGAGGGTAGTCCTGTCGTTCATGAGATACAACTGCAGATTTCAGCTTCTGAATCTTTCCCATGTAATACCTGTGTATCACTGAATACCTGTGGCAACTTCTAAATTACTCCCACTGCATTGCCTTTCATCAGATTTGGCAGCAGAGAGTGGAACAGGTATTGCTGATAGGTTTGTAGGGTAAAAGGGGGGAGGAGCTTTGGAGCAGGGAAAAAGAAAGGTTTTAAAGAAAACATATCTACAGTATGTTCAAATCTGCGACTTAAATGAAAAACATTTGTTGAAACGGCCTGAGGCCATTATTGTAATTACATTTTGCCAAAGTATGAGTATTTTGCTAAGTCATCTGGGTGTCAGGTGCTTCTTGCTTTCACACAGAAACTGGCCATCGGTGTATGCGATCACTCGGTGACTTCATAGTTTCAGGTCAAATTAGTTGTGATTGGTTTGTGGGAGGAAAGAAATGTGAGCCACCTTTCTGCCTGTGTGATCGCCACTTCCTGGCTGCAAGGTGCGCTCGCTCGTTGAGATCGTCTGTGCCTGGCAGCTTGCAAGGAGGCTTTTCTCGTGTGAAAATCCAGTTTTACTGGAGGCTCTTTTAGCTCCCTTGTTGGTTAATCATTGCTGGGAAAGCCTTTGATACTGACTGACATGGAAGAAGTATATCTCCCCGCATTTACCCGCTGAGTCGTTAGCCATGTGTGAGGTATGTACTTTACCACAGCAAAATTGTCAGGACTTTACCAGGTCAGCTCTGCCAGATCAGTTGGTGCCTTGATAATGGCTGCCCAGTTTTCACTTTGGTAATTGATGGATGTTAGTAAGTTTATTAGTTCCCCTTGGGTCGCGAGTCACTTTGCTGCGTGTTTATGTAGAACTTAAACTGAATTTAATCACTCTCCTGTTGGTGGCCCTGTAGTTTGCTGCCAGGACCACAAGGTTTCAAACCCTGCATTTACCTCTTTACATCCTTCTCCCCCTTTAACACATTCCTTAAAACCCAGATGTCCTAATTTCTCCTTTCATAGCTTGGTGTCATTTTTCTGGAATTTTAGTTGATGGCATTTATAGTGTTAAAATTGCTCAATAAATTCAGAGCTGTTGTCATTTTACAGATACATTTTTAACACTTAGACTATACATTTGAGCTCCGGTTTTAGTCTATTTTATATCATTATTTTATTTTCCTTGTCATAAGCATTGTATTTCCAGATAGGAAGAAACAGCACATGATCACTTAAACCTTTGTCAAGAAGCAGTCTATTAGCTGGTGCATTACAGGAGCACAGTGTGACTCCTCAGTGACTGATATTTCATGCACCTTTAATTTGTACTTTGAATCTAACTTGCATAAAAACTGAAAATGAATACCAATTCTTCCTGCTACAACAGCATAATCTAAACCTGTTTACCCAAGCCTTTTTGACTATAGAAATACTTTTAACTGCGCTCTCACACAAGCCTAATTTTTAAACCAGTTTCTCCTCTTGTTTTGTTTTGTCACCTTGCCGAAATAGTTTCTGCAAGTATTGGGCACGTTGTCCAACTGGTCTGTATTAATATGTGAACTTTAACAGTAGATTCACCAGTCCTGATCTCAATGCTTACACACGTGCAGGTGCCACAAGAGGGTCAGTATTGGAAAGTCCTGGCCTCAGTGATCAGCTTGGTGCAGACTGGGGATGTGTCTGATGTGCCTGGCCTGATGCTCATCTGGATAACTCACTGCATCATCACTTGAGTGAAGGTTATGTTTGAATAGACAATGTTCAGGCATCACCATGCAGTGCTGTTTAATAGCAACGGATATCTCTGCATCATTAGTGTGGGCATCCAGTAATATTATTCCGAGGCCTAGGCTATTGCTGCAGAGATATCAGTTAGTATTTATTCACAAAATGCTGGAGTAACTCAGCAGGTCAGGCAGCATCTCAGGAGAGAAGGAATGGGCGACGTTTCGGGTCGAGACCATTCTTCAGACTATTAACTTGGTAGCTGAAGCACCAAAATATTAGTAGTTTAAAAAACTTATAATTTTTTTAAATGGCTAATCTCACAAAAGTGACTAAGACTTTCACTGCATGAAACATCTGGAATGTTGTATCTTCAGTCTATCTAGCTTCAGTCTCTCTTGCTTCCCCAGACTCCTGCTTCTAATCTTCCTCATGCCTCTTGATAGAAACATCTGAACTTTCAGCATCAATTTCCACCCGGATGCTGGCCATCCCAAATCTTACTCCTGTCGTCAATTGTGACCCCACCACCGTCTCTAACCCCGCTATGCTGCTGCAGAAATTTCTGCCAAACTATTATTAGGAATAGCAAGAATGTGACCTGGAGATTATTTTGCACCTGTTGGACATTGTAGTGGGGTTCTGCTGACTGTGTCTCTGCCTGTAACCCCTCTGTAGGTTTCCATGGTGACCAAGCGACACTGAACAGGTGTTGCAGTATCCTTTCAGTAGTCTGGGCCCATCTTCTCTGATTGTACAAAACATAACCGAACCACTCTCTCTGATTCTCATTACAAGCTCTCTTCCTCCATTCCAAGTATCATTCTGCTAAAAGTACTGCAATCTTTAAAGTGCAGTGTCGGAAGTGCAATGATGTCCTTCCGAATGTGTGAGATGCAGAGCTGAAAAAAACTACCAGTGATTTTATACAGAATGAGCAACATGTAATTATGTAGGATTTTGCTTTATTATCCACTCCTCCTGAGTAGCCCCCCCTTCCCTCCCCCCCCCAAAAAAACCTGTGCTTTGTTGAAACACTTTGCTCATGGGCCATTTTAATCCATCAAAATAAAACTGCCAGTCATCTAACAGGGAAAGTAGTAATGGTGATTGGAGAGACCAAACAGACATTTGTTTATTTTGGTTTACCAACCCATAGCATCAGTGCATGGGCCCATTGAGTTGAGAAATAGGTTGATTTATTGCAATGTGTGACACTTTTCACACATTAGGCTAGAACTACATTAGTAAACATTATAGCCACAGGAATGGGGTGAAGTTAATAACAGATAGTGCTTAACATTAAAACTATATATAGCTCAATAGCACAAACAAATGATGAATGATCAGAACATCATAAGTGATAGGAGTAGAATTAGGCCATTCGGCCCTTCAAGTCTACTCCGCCATTCAATCATGGCTGATCTATCTCTCCCTCCCAACCCCATTCTCCTGCCTTCTCCCCATAATCTGTAACACCTGTACTAATCAAGAATCTATCTATCTCTGCCTTAAATATATCCACTGACTTTGCCTCCACAGCTTTCTGTGGCAAAGAATTCCACAGATTCATCACCCTTAAGTTTAGAAATGCCATATTATACCGTTTAAGTTAGAGGGAAGCCATCAGTTTTCTCTTTCAGTTTAATGTCAATTGCAGCCCTCTATTTATTTAAGGCCGTGTGATCAATGCTGCATCTGCTATTCTCTGTTCAAAAATAAATGTCGCACCTCATTAATTTTTCTCACAGCTGTAGCAACGGAGCTCCAAATCTGCAGTACACATTTTACTGAAATTTCAGCCAATTAAAACATTGCAATTTGAGATATTGCTATTAAAAGCAAAAATACAGCGTTACCGTTAAAATTAATCTGCAAGATAAAAATGAAATCTCAAGTATCTGAACAGCATCTGATGCTTGCTTGCAGAGGAAAAAAATTGATGGTTATTCTTAGACCTGCTCGACTCAATAAAATGGCAACTGAATTTTGCATTACAAGTTATTGGAAATGCGAGATGGAAATTATAACACTGTCTACAGAGCATCAGGGATCTGAAGAACCAGGATAAGGAATTGTATATCGACACAAAATGCGGGAGTAACTCAGCGAAACAGGCAGCATTTCAGGAGAGAAGGAAAGGGTGAAGTTTTTGGTCAAGATTCTTCTGTTGTATAATCAGATTGAGAAATAGTGACATGCAAGGACTGTCACAGGAACTGGGTCAGGGCAGCACAGTGCCAGAGACATGGATTCGATCCTGACCACTGTGTGGCGTTTGCATGCTCTCCCTGTGACCATGCGGGTTTTCTCCAGGTGCTCCGGTTTCCTCCCACAACCCAAAGACTCGTGGGTTTGTAGGTCAATTCGTCTCTGTAATTTGCCACAAATGTGTGAGGAATGAATGAGAAAGTGGGATAATATAGAACTAGTGTGAACAGGTCAGTGTGGTCTGGGTGGCTGAAGGGCCTGTATTCAGCCGGTATCCCTAAACTAAACTGTACCTCTACACTGTGGATGGTTTGATTGTAATCATGTGTTGGTATTACGCTGACTGGTTAGCATGCAATAAAAGCTTTTCACTGTACCTCAATACATGTGAAAATTAAACTAAACTATACTATACTAAACTACCAATAGAAATGGTGAAAGCAATGGCAGATCAGGTGCAGAAAGAGAATTAGAGTGAGGAAAAAACAATGGGTTTAGAGAGGGAGAAAAAAATCAAAAAGAACAAGTCATTTTAGCTATTGGCATTGTGGGTCTTTTGTCTACATTGGGCATTAATCAGGAATAGTGGTAACAGTAGATATCATTACTGAATACACCAAGATGATTCTAAGTTTCCAGTTGAGTACTGCTGCCCTGAGAAGAGGCACAAATGTAAAAAAGACCTGTGTTTTCTAAACTGGGAGGGAGCCTGGGAATTTAGAGAGCATTTGGAACCAAAACAGTCATGTATCAGCATTCAGAGCAGATGTACAAATATCACTGAGTTTCATTGATTGTTTTAACATACGAGCTTGAGTGTAGGAAAAACAAGCAATTATTTACCTATCTATTTATTTATTATGCTTTACTTTTGCTCAAGTGAAGAAAACGGCCTTTTGTGTCTGTGCAGCTTTGTGCAAACATAATTCTTTAACAGTTTATCTGTGATTGTGACAAAAATCAATTGTGTAAAGTACATGAATATTTGCTCAGTGCCATGAAATGTGTCTCCATTTTTCCAGACTTTTGGCTGAAGTGGAGCCTCTTGAGTTTGACCTAAAATAGTACATCCTAGTTTTCACAGTTTTAGTTTTAGAGATACAGTGCGGAAACAAGCCCTTCGGCCCACCGAGTCTGCACCGACCAGCAATCCCCGCACATTAACACTATCCTACACACACTAGGGACAATTTACATGTGTACCAAGCCACCATGGCCACCCAAAAGTCAACTTTCAGGAACTTAATTAGGGACTGATTTTTGAATCAGACACATTTTTGACTGATTCAAAAATCAACCCCAAATAAGTTTCTGAAAACTGTATTGTTGCGGATAGGGCAACAGGATATCAGGGGTTTTAGTGAACAATGGGAATAGCAAAGTATCTATCACCTTAAAAAATGGGGTTTAGAATTTGAAAAATAAATGAGGACCATAGGAATTAGAGCGGGTGAATCAGATTTAGTGGAAAAGAGAAATAAAGAGAGGAAAAGAAAGATTGGAATGAGTGTGAGAGGTCATGATTATGACATAGGAGCAGAATTAGGCCATTTGGCCCATCGAGTCTGCTCCGCCACTCAATCATGGCTGATCTATTTTCCCCTCTCAACCCCATTCTCCTGTCTTCTCTACGTAACCTTTAACACCCTTACTAATCAAGAAGCTATCAGTCTGCGCTTTAAAAATGACTTGGCTCCACAGCCATCTGTGACAGAGAAATGGAGACAAAAACACAAATTTATAAATATAAAAAGTAAAAAATTGATATGTTTAAAATCTCAAAACACAAATTTGAAGCTGAGCAAGTGAGGCTTAATTTATAATTGTCTACTTTCTGGGGAAAGCAGATGGAACATCAAGTGCCTAGCAATTAATGTGTCTTCATAATGATACCTACACTATTAATTTACAGACGACTTCTGTGACAAGCTTAATGGGCAATTAGGTGCATATTTGATGACTTTGTGAAACAGCTGACAGTAGAGTAATGCAAAATGCCCAGCAAAACCTAGGATTTATAATTCATATTACATCGTTGGTTAATTTCTTTTTCCTAACTGTGTGCATTATTTATGCAGTGTTATTTCTTTAGTGCCACTCTGTACCTCTCCCGTAAACAAATCAGAAACAGAATGCCTTTTGCTAAAGTCAGTTTCTAATTCTGAATCCGTTCTGCCAAATATTAACCAAATATTTATCTTTCAAAGTGCTACTTTTGCAAAGCAAACTGACAAGTGTTAATTATGAAAAGGAGTGTTTGCCCATCTTACTACCTCCTTTTTATTGTGGAAATGGTACATCGTGCTTGTTTCACTCAAAAATGATGTCAGTTTAAGCCCTTGAATCTGCCTGAAAATCAGCGAGACACTATCTTTGTGTGGCGTGGGGTTTGGCCGGGAGAATGGAGACGACAAAGTTGAAATTGTGGAAGAATTTTCTGCAAAGTGCCACCCAGAGAATTGTGTGATACCTTAGTAAGGGGCCAAAGAGTGGTTCAAAATGGGTAGATTGTCTCGGAAACAGGCCACTGCGGTGAGGCTTCGACCTGAGGTATGTGAGGAATGCTGGCAGCATGCTCGAGTGGAGAGCTTCAGAGCAGCTCCCCCTGCACTCTGCTCACTAGCATCTGCTGTGATCCTGGGAGCTTTCATGGCAACGGCCCCTCTGGAATGATTTCATTTTGAGAACAAGTCCTTTAGAATTGACAGCAGATAACTGGAGCATGCAGCCCCACTCCTGAGCATTATTAAGGGAAAAGTCTCAATTTAACAGGTTCTGAAAGACAACGAGAAGCTCTGCCGCCTGTAATTGTTTCCCAGCTACAGTCTCAGCACCTCCTCCCCAAGAGGAGCTGAAACGTTCAGAGCAGTGTGCTGTTCTGCACCTGTGACTCGGAGTATCTGCAAACACTTTTGAGCATCACAGGAAAGCCAGATATTGTCTTTACCTGGCATCCCCATGTGCACTCTCCTTGTAGGGGAGAGGGAAAGAATGCGAGCGGTCCTTTAAAGAGCTTGCACAGTCATGATGGGCCATATGGTCTTGTTCTGGACTGCCTGTGGCAAATACAAAGAGAAGCATTGTTTGCCTCTTTTTACCCTCTACAAATTCCAGAAACTCGGGACACTTTTAATATCAATCCCAGTACTTGAGGGGCAACACAGTGGAGCAGTTGGTCGAGTTGCTGCCTCACAGAGCCAGAGATCTGGGTTCAATCCTGACCTCGGGCGCTGCCTATGTGGTGTTTGCACGTTATCCCTGTGACCATGTGGATTTCCTCATGTGGGTTTCATGCACTAGTTTCCTTCCACATCCCAGAGGCATGTGGGTTTGTAGGTTAATTGGCCTCTGTAAATTGCGCCGAATGTGTAGGGAGTGAATGAGAAAGCGGGATAACATAGAACTAGTTTGAACAGGTGATCAATGGCTTGTCCACGTTGGGACTGTTTCCATGCTTTATCTCTAAGCTAAACACAAAACGAAACGTCCATTTTAAAGACATTTTAAAGCAGAATCAGTTTCTGTAAAAAATGCCCTGCAGCCTGGTGCTGAGAGTTTACACGTCAGTAAGCATTGTCTCTACTCTGTGCAATGGCTCCTTATTTCCTCTACTTTCATTAGAATTCCCAGTCTTTCCTTGCCAGATTAAATCAATTGTTTTACAAGACAAAATGGGTCTTGGGTAATGTGAAGGTTGCCACTAACTGCATCCATGCCTAAGCTTTTAAGAAGCAAAATGTCCCAGGACTCTTCATGGGAGGAGTATCAAACAGCATATATAACTGAGCTGAGCGGTACTGAAGGTTTAGTCGAAGGAGAGGCTTCAAAGAGCGTCCGCAGAGAGGAGGGAGAGGCTGAGAGAGACGGGTAGGTTTAGAGCAGTCAGCTGTGGATGAGTGGAAAATGTGAATGGTCAAGTAGCCATAATTGGAGAAGCAAGGTTAGGCCGTGGAGTTTACAGCTTGAGCAGGCCGGGGTCACGTGGAGGGATGGGAGGATGTGGACCATCGCAGGGTGAATACGGGGAGATGGTGTGGGTGGCAGACAGCGGAGATCTGACTTGCTTATTGTCAAAGTAATTCCAAGAGAGAGTTAGATTTAGCTCTTAAGGCTAAGGGAATCAAGGGATATGGGGAAAAAGCCGGAATAGGGTACTGATTCTGGATGATCAGCCCTGATCATATTGAATGGCGGTGCTGGTTCAAAGGGCCAAATGTCCACCTCCTGCACCTATTTTCTATGTTTCTATGTAAAGCTCTGCACAAGGGAGTTTTGCTGTTTTTGCAACCAGGTTCTTTTTCTCCATCGTTTCCTACCCTATTCTCACCTTGTGCTGAGTAGCTGATGCCAGCAATGTGCTCATGCTGGATGGTTGGGAGAGGGGGGGAGGGGGGGGGTTGTCCTAGGCATTGGAGTAGGAGTGGGTGTCAAGTTGGTGTGGGGGTGTGGTGGTGAATGAGGAGGGAGGGGTATTGCATTGGAATCCATATATGGCTATGGTATCTGGGAATAGGATATTAGGTGGATGGGAGGGAGCATCCTCGTGCGAGTGTACAATCTGTTACCTCATCCGGATGCCCATTCCTCGTGGAGCAGCTCAATGACGATTGATGACTTTGACGGGTCATCGCACCGTGCCGCGCTCCTGTCCGGCCACGTGTCACTGGTCGCATCTTTCAGCTTGTGTCCCGCGGTTATAATCGACAATGGCAACTCTTCCTGGTGTTTCCCTTCCCAGCTTGAGACCAATCCTATTGTTGCTGTTTCTGCTCACTCTCCACAAGCCAGCTGGGAATGTGTTTGAAAGTAAAACAGATCTACAAATGGCACCGGGCAGTGATTGTGGAGGGAACGCCATCTGTGAGCCGCTGTGCTCCACAGGGATTTGCTTCCTGACCCCTTTGATGAGTGGAAGATGCTGGGATCTTCACCAGAATACAAACCACTGAAGGAACTCAGCAGCTCGGGCAGCACCTCTGGATGGAAATGGACCAATGGCGGATTGAGTCTGGACCCTTCTGCATATATTTCCTGAAACCTGACATTTGTAACTAATGCAAATAAAACAATATTCCTTCCACATGATCCTCATGAACCCGTTCAAATGTTAGTCTTTAGTTTTGGAGATTAAGTACGGAAACAAGCCCTTCGGCCCACTGAGTCCGACCCGACTATTAATCACCCTGATCACACTAGTTCTATGTTATCACACTTTCAGATCCACTCCATACACACTAGGAGCAATTTACAGAGACCAATTAACCTACAAACACACATGTCCTTGGGATGTGGACAGAAACCGGACCACCCAGGTGAAACCCACGCGATCACAGCGAAAACATGCAAACTCCAGCGCCAACAACTCCCCGAGGTCAGGATCAAACCTGAATCTCTGGTGTTGTGTGGCAGAAGCTCTACCAGCTGTGCCACTGAAACTTGTGTTCCAAATTCATTGATTCATGCTAGGGATATTAGCACAATAGCATCCATTATTGATCATCAGCGAAATTCAAGAAAAAACAGTCATTTTTAATTTTGGGATAGTGTAAGAGATGATGATGCCCAAATTTGAAAAGGTAACCATGCAACAGCGCAATTGTTTTAAATGTCCTGGAAATAGAAGTGTGTTAATCAGAACCGCGTGAGGTAGCGCAGCGGTAGAGTTGCTGCTTTACAGCGAATGCAGAGCCGGAGACTCAGGTTCGATCCTGACTACGGGTGCTGCACTGTAAGGAGTTTGTACGTTCTCCCCGTGACCTGCGTGGGTTTTCCCCGAGATCTTCGGTTCCGTCCCACACTCCAAAGACGTACAGGTATGTAGGTTAATTGGCTGGGTAAATGTAAAAATTGTCCCTAGTGGGTGTAGGATAGTGTTAATGTACGGGGATCGCTGGGCGGCACGGACTTGGAGGGCCGAAAAGGCCTGTTTCCGGCTGTATATATATGATATGATATGATATGATATAAACCCCAGTCACCGCCCCCCTTCCCCCCTATTCCCCAAACAAAAAATATCATGATGTAATAACAAGAAACTGCAGATGCTGGTTTGTACCAAAGAAAGACACAAAGTGCTGGAGTAACTCAGCCGGCAAGGCAGAGTTTCAGGTTGGGAGCCTTCTTCAGGTCGTAGCTGATCTAGCCGATCCATGTTCTCCAGAGATGCTGCCTGATCTCTGGAGTTCTGGGCTCCAGAATTCTGGACTCTGGAGGTCTGCATCTCTGGACCTGCTGAGTTACTCCAGCATTTTATGCCTTTCATACAAAAAAAAAAGAGCACATCATGAAGCACATCGTGGACACAAGTATAGGAATGCACATGTCTCTGTGGGTCTGCTGTAAATTCCTCTCCAAAAGCAGTCAAGTAAAAATCCACGAGCAGGTCCTAAGAGGGAGAGGAACAGTGGGTGGAATTTTCACTAATTGACACTGAATGGGGGGGGGGGGCTAAAGGAAATTCCAACTGTCATGTTTTACTTCACATGAGGGAAATACTTACTATAAGAATAGCAGTATTTCTGAATGCATATTCACCCAGAGATTTTGTGAGTGTTTTGCAAATGTCAGCAAGTTTTTACTCATTTACTGCCTCAGTGGGTATCAATTAATTGGTTGCAATGATAGAGGTTCTGCATCATTTTAATTGCCTGTATCTGTTAGTAACCAAGGAGTGATTAGGTGCAACCTGATGTGTGAATTTTCCCTGAACGCTCGCACAAGATATGTTGATGCTGACCAGAGCTGGGGATCAACAGCTGGAATGTCCCAGAGGACTGTGAGAAATTCTGTTTTCGGCGATGATGGATGCATGTTGCTGCAAGTCTGAGCGATGGCTGTTGAGTCCTTCAGACTTAACACTTGAAACATCAGTCAACAGGGAACCATCATGAACCAAGTGTTACCACCCAAATAATTCAGATACACACTAAAAAAAGAGAGCCATTGTGGCCTGCTCCAGCAGGGTTCTATGCATATCTGACTGAATTATGATCTGGCAATATCTGGTTTCCTCGTTGCTGAGAAGTTAACATTTAGTGTAGTATTTCATTTGCCCTGCACTGTGTTCAGATCTCTAGGACATTTCACCACTCATATCTGTCCTTTCTCTTAAGCGGCAAATGATCGGCGAGTTATTGTAATTCTCCAAGCTTTCTTCCTTTCATTTATGCAGCCAATGGGCCTGTTTACCGTCACTTTTCTCTTCAAAAGGAGTTGGAATCCAACATTTACTTTCCAACATCTCCTCTAAATAGAAATATCAAAAACAGAAACATAGAAAATAGGTGCAGGAGAAGGCCATTCAGCCCCTCGAGCCAGCACCGCCATTCAATATGATCATGGCTGATCATCCAAAATCAGTACCGCGTTCCTCCTTTCTCCCCATATCCCTTGATTCCTTTAGCCCTAAGAGCTATATCTAACTCTCTCTTGAAAACATCAAGTGAATTTGCCTCCACTGCCTTCTGTGGCAGAGAATTCCACAGCTTCACAACTCTCTGGATGAAAACGTTTTTCCACATTTCAGCCCTAAATGGCCTACCCCTTATTCTTAAACTGTGACCCCTGGTTATGGACTCCCCCAACATCGGGAACATTTTTCTGCCATCTAGTCAGTCCAATCCCTTAAGAATCTTATATGTTTCTATAAGATCCCCTCTCATCCTTCTAAATTCCAGTGAGTACAAGCCCAGTCGACCCATTTTTGCATCATATGTCAGTTCTACCATCCCCGGAATTAACCTGATGAACCTACGCTGCACTCCCTCAATAGCAAGAATATCTTTCCTCAAATTAAGAGACCATAACTGCACACAATACTCCAGGTGCAGTCTCACCAGGGCCCTGTAGAACTACAGTTGGACCTCCATGCTCCTAAACTCAAATCCTCTCGCTATGAAGGCCAACATGCCATTAGCTTTCTTCACTGCCTGTTGTACCTGCCGTACTTAATTTCAGTGACTGTTGTACAAGGACAACCAGGTCTTGTTGCAATATACCTTCTCCTAATCTGACACCATTCTGATAATAATCTGCCTTGCTCTACAATAACCATTCTACACTTGCAAGTCTGGGCACCAAGTGCTGACAGATGAATCAAGGAGAGCCCAGTCCCATTGATAACTAGTCCTTCCCTGGCCCTCGACAGGCTAGTTAAGGCCTGGCTACTTCAACCTTGCTTGGGTTTTGCAGATTTTATTCCAATGTTGTAAAAAATAAATGGGAAAAAAAGCACTGCAAAAAATGCAAAGAAATAAGGAAAGAAAGGGCAAGCTAAAAAGTAGCTGGAGAGTAGAACAAGCTTTGGAAAAGAGAAATACAAATAATGAACGTAGAAAAAGAAAAGGATGACATTGGGAGAGATCAAAATGTAGGCAAACAATTCAGGAAGGGATGGAGAAAAAAAGTACTGAGACTACTGGTTTCCACCTCTACTGCATCACTCAAATGCTGACCAGTACTAATCTGCTCCTCAATTACCCCAGTATCCTCATTGCAACATTGCCACCACACTAATTTACGTTGCTCAGTTTTGTGTCCATAACTAGGCCTCTCTCTACTCTGTGACCTCCAGCTCTGAGGACTCTGTTTCTCCAACTCTGTGATGAATCATAGAATTCATGGAATCATAAAAAACGTGGAATTCCCTTCCTAACTCTCCACCTATCCTTAAGATTCTCCTTAAAGCTGACCATTAAATACATTTTGAACTCTTCTGAGCATCTCCTTCTTTACTTCAACGTTGGTTGTTGTTTGATGATACTACCATGAAAGATATTGGATTGCTTTCTGTTGTTAAAGGAGCTATAAAAATGATACACTAAAACCTGTATATAGAACCAGCTTTTGAGCAATTACACTCTCGCTTACAGATGCAAGAATTCAAAGACAAAAATCATAAATACAGGCATGTGCACAAAAGCATGTGCTCTCTCACGCACACACACACACGCACATGCACACACACAAATACATAAATGCACAGATACATGTACAAATGCAGGCCTATCAACATACACACCCTTACATTCGGAACAGGCAAACAAAGATTCATAGCAATGCATATAGAAGCAGATATGTGATCAGACACACTTCCAGGCATAGGAACAGGCACATTCAGGTGCAGGCTCATACGCACACATGCATGCGCTCACACACTGCTCCTTACAAGAGGTTGCTAGATTGTAGTTGAGAAGATTGCCTGATAATTACATCCCACCACCACCTTCTCCCCTTCCAATTGCAGTGTTCTCAGGATAAGCGTCTAGTGGAAGCATTGACCTGGCAAAAATCAGTCAAGCGTACAAGGGCAACTCCAGTAGTTTATCTGCCTTTTAGCACAAAACTAGATGTGCTAAAAACTAGATGAAGTTTGAACTCTTGTTTCTCTTGTTTCTCAGTGTGCTAACAAATTGACTTCTATTAAAACCACATAGCTTTAGAATCTTAAAGTAAAATCTGTAGTTCTGATTTATTCTTTCAAAAACAGTATCTCGGGGTTACAAAGCCAAACAGCAAAGTGGCCTTGAATTCAGATTTCTCAAAGTTCAACCTAGTTACACTGAGCACAAGGGAGACACTGGGAAAACTGGCAGGTTCTACAGCAAGGCGACTGCATGAATATGCTTCTCAGTTAGCAAGAGTGCAAGTTCAGTGTTGCTTATCACAGCTTGGGGTTTGGTGCAAGACCTGACACTTTTGCTTCTGTGTGGACTTACAAACGACCCATTGAAGAAACAATCATCCCTAAAGCTTTGAAAATGACCATAATGTGCAATGGGCAACTGATCATAATGCGCATTATTTAAGATGTTCATAATGCGTATTATTTAAGATGTTCATAATGCGCATTATTTAAGATGTTAATAATGGTATAAAAATGAATAGGAAAAGAAGGGACCTGGATTGCATGTTTATATTATCGAACGTCTCAAGATCTGAGGGAGTCTGAGAGTAAGGTGTCTGCTTCCAGTAGTTATAATGCAAGTGAATAGATTGAAGCAGTTTTATTAACAAGACATTGTTTCACCGCAGTACAATGTTTAATCTAATCAATATATTTTGAGTCTGAAGAAAGGTCTCGACCCAAAACGTCACCCATTCCTTCTCTCCAGAGATGCTGCCTGTCCTGTTGAGTTACTCCAGCTTTTTGTGTCTATCTTCAATATATTTTATTAATTTGGCTTCAGAGAAGCGGATGGTTAACATAACAAAGACTAGGTAGTATTATTGTCTACTCTCATTAATCTTCTCAACCAAGTACAAATAGATTTGTGATGCTTTGAGAGCTGTATTTTATTTAAATAAATTCAATGAGATATTATACTGTGAATAAGATGTTTTAAAAGGTTTCAATTGTTCCATCATCTATTTTAATAACATCAGTATAAATATTAATTAATTAGTCCACAAACTAGTAGGGGAATTATTTCTGTGTGAAAGATCCATATAATGGTTTGCACATCCCCCCAATTAGTTGTCTGCCCTAGCTTTATTCTTAGGACAAAGAGAAATCTGAAGAACGCTGTCCTAAATTCTCATGTTACACACAGTAAATAAAGGATTGCTGAAGCTTCTGAAGTAAATAAAGCTGAAGAAATAGCAGGGCAGTGAACAGTGTGGATGGCTGAGCAGATAATATGCAATTGTTCATTCTTTCTGTTACGTCCTTATTGTTGCTAATTACAACCTATCTTTTCATAGTCTTACAAAGGATTGTTTGCTTTATTCTGCTTGATAATACCCCAGCACCATTCATTTTGCCATTCATTGCCATTTATTAGTCAGAAGTGAACTGAGGGCTAAGTGCCCTTTACTTCTCTTCCGTCTTCTTGCTCTACTTCCCCCTTGCAACCACAACTCCAACTTCCTAGGGCACGCGATCATGGAAGAATCAGCAGCCCCACTCCACCGGCCCAGGGGGAGGTTGTACACCTGTACAATAACTAGTCAGCAGATGAAGACACAGATCTGTATCCATGATTAGCAGAGCGCGCATGTCCCTATCCACCTTCGTGAGCATAAATGTGAGGGAAATATCTGAGTCGCAGCTAGCAGTATTGCTGGGATTTTCTCCCTTTGTCAGGCCATGCTTCTTTAAAATATCCTTGAAAGGACTGTAAAATTGCATTTGGATGCTTCAGGCTGAGTTGTGGCCACCATTAATCTAAATTGTCAGTCTGATCTTTCAAAGCTTGTTGAAAATAAAGATATCAGTGTAAACTGATCAGAGCAATTTGCAGCTGTGACGATGTCCTCCTCCACACAGTGCCTGTTATCTTCCAGTCTTGCTCTTTGAGACTGTCATCTCACGGAATGATTCCCATATCAGCTTTCTGGGAGCGCTGCTGTGCACAGAGCTACCCGCCCAGGGTGAGCGTCTCACAATATGCAGGTTGAAGGTGTCACTTACACTCTGTAAATTAGAACGAGAAGAATCACAGAATATAAAGAAATAAAGTTTCCATTGCAATTTGAGCAAATCCACCTCTCGGCAGATTTAAAATGTATTTGTAGTTTAAAATGACACTGTGGCAGTTAAATCTGCACATGTTTTTGAAAATAATTGATCTAAAAAACTTAGCAAGATGTGTGTAAGATTAATTTAGATTTCATTTTATAAAAGGATTCTTTCTATCAATTTTGTGAGCTTTTCAATCAGTCAAAATATATATCAGTACTGTAATTAAATCATAAAATGATGATGCCTATATACAGTATAATTCAAAAAACACACACGCAATAGTCTAATCATGCAACTTGTTCCTGGTTCAGGGGTAAACAAGACACCTGCATCCAGCAATCTTTTTTCCTCCCCCTAAAACAGCAACGATGACTGATTTTATGATTAGAAGGACAATTATTTTCAGGTACTCTTATCTCCCCTGAACATCCCAATCTTAATTCTCTTGGAATTAATTTCTTTAAACACTGTGACTTTTGTCATAAAGGGAAAAGTTGCATTGCAGCCAGTTTCCATGAATCAAAACCTCACTTGTTTATCAGTATATCAGAAGAACTCCCTATTCCAGTTGTCCCAAGACATATAATATCACCAAGTGGGCACTTGGCATAACAGTTCAACATTTTATTGAAAGTGTAATACAGGTCTGAGTTCCCAATGGAAATGTTACAGGTTTCTATTAGTTATCTCCAGTGAATTTTTGGAGCTCCCGATACAGTTTAATTTTATGTGGCAATAATTTTTGTACATTTCATTTTGCTGACATAAAACATTCTGGTCTTGAAATGTCAAATTTAATCACCAGCAAAGCTGTGCCACATTCAAACCTCTCAACCTACAAGTTCAGCAAATCTGAAAGGTATGTCCAGTCTGTTCATGGGACTCATTTGCTAGGCTTCTCAGGCAGCATGAAATAAATAAATTGTTTTTGAGTGTTCCTTGCCCAGTGAGACGTCAAAACTGTAGCTAAGTGGAATGCATAACAGGCATACTTCATGTTGCACAAACAACGTCTCATTTACTTACCATAACAGTAGCTTGATCTGATAGCCACCTCCATGGTTCTCTGCTGCTTTTTCCAATCGGTCCAAGAAGGTTAAAGCCAACAAAATCTGGTTGCTGTCATTCCAGGCAAGATCAGTTCACTGCTCGCTTGTTAGGGATTGAACTTGGAACTTGCTTAAACTGAATGGTTGTACTGTGGTTCTGAGCAATTGAGAGAGACAGAGTTGTGTTGCTTACGTTCATGCTCTGTTGAAAAATGGTTCCGTCAGATCTTTAACTATCACTGCAGCAATGAATTGTATTCGCTCTATTACATTTTCAGATAGGTTGGGCTCCTGTTTTGAGTTCTGTGAGTTGTAGGCAAATAGAAAAGATAATGGAGTGATCAATCAAACTTTCTGTCTTTTTATTTTGACCAGATTGTCGATTTTGTGCACAATATTCTTTTGCTAATCAGGTAGAGATTTGGCGTAGGAAAGAACTGCAGATGCTTGTTTACACAGAAGATAGACACAAAATGCTGGAGTAACTTAGCGGGTCAGGCAGCATTCCTGGAGAAAAGGAATAGATAACGTATTGAAGAAGGGTTAAACAATAGACAATAGACAATAGGTGCAGGAGTAGGCCATTCGGCCCTTCGAGCCAGCACTGCCATTCAATGTGATCATGGCTGATCATTCTCAATCAGTACCCCATTCCTGCTTTTTCCCCATACCCCCTGACTCCGCTATCCTTAAGAGCTCTATCTAGCTCTCTCTTGAATGTATTCAGAGAATTGGCCTCCACTGCCCTCTGAGGCAGAGAATTCCACAGATTCACAACTCTCTGACTAAAAAAGTTTTTCCTCATCTCTGTTCTAAATGGCCTACCCCTTATTCTTAAACTGTGGCCCCTGGTTCTGGACTCCCCCAACATTGGGCCTGGCCTGAAACATCACCCATTCCTTTTCTCCAGAGATGCTGCCTGACTACCTTAGGTAGAAATTTGACTTGGTCATCAACATAAAATGGCAGTATTACTGCATGAAATGTATTACCTTGGAGCAGTATATCAAATAGAGTTCATAATTCTATTCCATGGCTGTTCCACTGAAAGCTGCATCTGTATATTGACTGCTGCACTTAATAAATCTTGCTCTCTTACCCTGACCATAGAATCACAAATCCATTAAAACATGGGAAGCTAACAAGCAATCCTTGTCCCAGACAATTTTTTTCTAATTTGAACAAAAAACATTAGAAGTAAAAATACCATTATTTTGTTTCGCCTTGTATGCAGAAAGTGTTCCTCTAGAAAGTATCTGGATTTAAATTAAACTGACTGGTATATTTTGGGTCAGTTATGGTGCATACAATAATTAACATTTGGACCAGTTAATGGGCAAACTGTAAACGTGCAAATGTCATCACTGCACTTTGAAGTAGATAAATGTTCCTCTCAAGAGACTGTTTTGACCTCACACCTCCAATAAAAATGACATATTGCCTGCCCAAGTGTCTGACACCTCACCCTTAACAATAAAATTGTAAGTCTCTCCTTCCATTCAGCAACCACTACCCCAGCTGCAAACATTATTGGCTGCATTAACTGGTGGAAACTCCCAAGTTAGCAAGTCTGCTGAGAGATGATGAGAAAACCTTTCCTTTGTTTATTGTTGCTGGGTACTGTCCCGTACCCTTATGATTGGCAATTGGTGCAGTTTCTGTGCCTATCTCTCTCTCTCGTCCAATTAAGTTTATATTCCTTCCTGGCAAATTCTGAGCTTCTTGACATTTTTCACAATTAACTGTAACATGCTGCATGTTGTGGCAATGGAGGTACTGACCTAAAATAATACATGAGCTTCAGTGCACAGCCTAATATGAATTCCTGGGGTAAAATGAATTATTTTTCAATTACTTTAGCCATAGTTAAACAATAAAGACTATTACCACTTCAGTAGAAGTGGCAAACTAAGAGTATTTAAATTTGTTATCCAGAAAGTTATATTTTGCTTGTCTATAGAAAACGTTTTATCCTTTGACCACAAATGCTGATGTTTTATTTTTAAATCACTTAATCGGTTAACCTGAATTCTTTAAAATGATACATTTCCAATTAAGTTTAAACTGAACATTAGAAGTGCATGTGGCTCAACTTGCTGAATCTGGATCCATTTAGTTGAATTGGAATTTAGTATTCAAATAACTGGATGTAAATGCTTTTGTATTCAGGTTTTTGTTACCAGGAAATAGCCATTGGACTTTGAATGCCTTTGATTTTTTTGATTTTTTTCTCTTGAGTTAGCTGCGACAATCTCCTCTTCTACAGCCAACAATGGACCGTTGTGAGCTCCACCTTTCCTTGGTCATCTGTGCTGGCTCTGATTTGTTCTGAACCTTTTCATACATCTAGTTTCCCTCTCCCCTGACTCTGTTTGAAGAAGGGTCTCGATCCAAAACGTCACCTTTTCCTTTTCTCCAGGGGCACTGGGTTACTGACCCGCTGAGTTACTCCAGTATTTTGTGTCTGTCTTAAGTGAAACAATTGGTCGTTTCCTCAAAAGATGGCACAGGCTCGATGAGTCAAGAGGCAAGATTTTGGACAGAAAAGGTTGAGAAGGATATGAGCCAAACACAGGCAAATGGGACTCTTGGTCGGCATAGACAGGTTGGGCCGAAGGGCCTGCCTCCATGCTGCATGACTCTATGACTTTAATTGCATGTCCTTTGCTGTAGGACTTGCATTGTTTCAGTGCTATTCTTGACTTCAGGACCATTCAGAGTGGATTGCTGGTATTGGGAACCTTATCCTTGCATCAGGACCCTACACTGCCCCAGATAAATGGTGGATCGAGCAACCCACATCACACAATGTCCACTTGCACAACTATAACTGTAGAGATTTTCATCCCCACTGCAATCAAGGCCTCCATTATGGGCAGGTCTTTATCGTGCTTCACATCATGTTTATTTCAATACATTTTTATTGCTAACCTGAAGAATATGCAGAAAGATGTATTTTACCTGTAACACAATGGAAGTCTTACAATCAGCTAAAGCCAGCTAATGGTAACATTTCCCAAATCTGGCAGCACTTTCTCAGCCGATATAGATGCAACATGCTGTTTCAAATTAATCTCTCAGCAATGTGTCAAATAGAAATTGGTTTTGTGTTCACTAGACATTGTGGTTTATAAATAGAAATTTGATCAAAATCGAACAATGTAGCATAAAGTGGCTGCCTGTGTTTCTATTGGCAAGTGTTGTTGAATTCCTTTCAATCAGCAATGAGTCAGTAAAGTGGCCCATCACTCTGGTTCTTTCAGTGACATTGATAAGTGTTAATATTTTTTCCAGCCAAAATTATATTGGATTCTTTGTGTAGTTAATTGACGTGTTGTGCATTTATGAAACATTGGAGGATTGTTCAGTAATGTCCTTGATAAAAATCTCTTTCTGAGGGTTATGTGGGGTTGTGTGGTTTTGAAAGTAATAAAATTCAGACAGCGCCTCGCAGACAACCTGATGGCACCCAGTCAACAGGGGCTGCAGAGAGTTCACATGGTCTTGACTGCCCTGAGGTCCACCATGATCACCAACCATAAACACACTCTTGGGATCTCTACCAGAAAACGCTGGGACTGCTTTGATGAAAATTGCCAGAACACCCAGGAGCTAATTGACCACAAATATTAAAAAACGTTCTTAGATAGGAAACTCTACCGGCAGCTGAAAGCCAAATTCCAACAGGAAACCTGTGACCTAAGGAACTGGTGCTGGTTGAAAAGAGCATGTGAGATCAATCTAGGAGGACTATTTTCCCCATGTAACAACTATGTGTGAGTCAGAGGGATAGGTCACTGCATTTGCTCATCACTGATTGAAAGGAATTCAACAACACTGAATGCGACATTCAGCCACTTTATCCTGCATTGCTTGCTTTTGATCAAATTGTATTTATAAACCACATTTTAGTTTTTTAGAGATACAACGTGGAAACAGGGCCTTCAGCCCACCACAACTGCACTGTCCAGCAATCACACGTACACTAGTTCTATCCTGCTAGGGACAATTTGCAAGTTACAGACGCCAATTAACCTACAAACCTGCACGTCTTTGGAATGTGGGAGGAAACCGGAGCACCCAGAGAAAACCCATATGGTCACAGGGAGAACATACAAACTCTGTACAAACAGCACCTGTAGGATGAAACCTGGTTCTTTGATGCTGTAAGGCAGCAACTCCACCCCTGTACCACTGTGTCACCAATTTGATTGATCCTGGAGTACCGTCTTCACCCTTCACTTGTGACAATTACACAAACATTATACTGGGATTTTTTGATGTCTCAACAGTCCATGATCCATCAATCCTTCCCAAGTACGACTGTCCTCAACATAATTGTCTGCATTCCACTTTTGCTGTATGATGTGGCAAGGAAGCTGGGAATCTAACCAGTGGGTGCATCACAGATTCAATCTCAGTACCAACTAGTATCATACAAGGCTGGATCATCACCCCAACACTTTGCTAAACATTTCTCACTGCTGTCCTGCATTTCACTTTCAACAAACTTCCTACTGGAGTGGAGGAGGACAAGAGGAAAGTTTCTCAAACCCACATTGCTTCCACTTCTGATCCAAGTACCCTGAGATGCCTGTCATGGAGTTGATGCATATGTTGGGTGGCTAAGCTCTAAGTCATTCTCTGACGCATTTGACAGCGCGGAGCCCATCACAGCAAGAGATTCCAGTGATTTGGATGAAGGAAACGATCCCATAATGTTCTCAAAAAATCCCTGCCAAATTGTGGGAATCCCATGCCCATGGCTGGTCAAAATGGAGTCAGAGCATTTGCAGGTTCCATGGCAAACCTGGAGTCCCTCCAGCTCAGTGTACGTGGCAGAAGAAACTGATCACCTCCCAATCTCTTCAGCCACCTGGCCATCAAACTGCTCTGGGCCCACTGAGTCTGCGGGTCCTACATTGGCCTTATCAACTATCCCAGAGCCCACGGACATGGAGTGGGAGAAAGTCCTCCTCACCCCCACGGGACTTGCCTGGAAAAAAATGAAATCATTTGCACATGAACCCATTAAAGTCAACTAATGAGATTGGAATGTTCCCAGTCAACAGCAGTGGAATTTGTGCTTGTTTAGGCTTTCTGTCAATTACTCTTAAGCCATTTGGAGTTTTAGTAATGTAAATACCTCAACTAATCTTGGGCTTGCCAGTAATTTGTAGATTATTAGGCATTATGTGTACACATAAATCTGTAGGCGTGAAGCACTCATCATTAGAAATCCATTCTGTGGAAAACTTAATCAACACAGTGTTATCATGGTTTGGGATAATAAACAAAAATTTCTAGAAAATACAAAAAATGGGAAAAGATTTTGCTTCATTTCACCAGACTCTTGACATGTCAAGATTGTTTTATTGTCATATGTCCCAGATAGAACAATGAAATTATTACTTGCTGCAGCACAACAGAATATGTAAACATAGTAAACTGTAAATAATAATAATAATAATAATAATAGTCTATTGTAGTTCAGAGCTTATTTGTGGTTGTAGTGTTTAACAGCCTGATGGCTGTAGGGCAGAAGCTGTTCCTGAACCTGGACGTTACAGTTTTCAGGCTTCTGTACTTTCTTCCCGATGGCAGGGGTGAAATGAGCGCATGGCCTGGATGGTGTGGGTCTCTAATGATGCTGGCTGCCTTTTTTGAGGCAGTGACTCCGATAAATCCCTTCGATGGTGGGGAGGTCAGAGCCGGTGATGGACTGGGCTGTGTTCACAACTTTTTGCAGTCCACTTTTGAGGTAATGGTTCTGAGCCATTATATAATTTCTTTGGGAATAAATTGTGTGCGGTCTTTCAGGAGTTCAGGTGAAGACTTATTGTCTAGATTTCAGGTGCTTAGTAAAATTAGCCCGTGAAGCATAGTTGGCCATAAATGAGATGTGGGTTCCCAGCCCAACAAACCCCTTTGTGTGAAGGTTGCTGCTATTTTACCATCTGGTGGAGGCTGTTTTTAGTTCTCCTGTTCTGTAGCAGTAACACAGTGGCTTCTACAACAAACCAACAGACCCATGCCAAAACCACAGTCATGTTTTCAAATGTTCATTGAGTTTACAATCCCTCTCAGCGAGCAGCTTGTTCCTATTTGTGGTTACAGTGCAGACTCAGCAGGGATAAAACTTTTGACCCAGGCAGGAGAATTGCTGGAGAAACTGTGCTACTACCTTAAACTAGCCAATGTGGTGGCATAACACGCGACTATTTTTAACGTATCCCAGCCCCGATGTGATCAAAATGCAGGAAAATGCTGCCGAGGCTTCGTAATCCAATGAATTTCTACTTGCAGCATGCAAGGGAAGGAATGGCATTGGGCCTGGGGTTAAGGTGTGGCGATTCTGAGGAAAAAATGTCTATATTTGAAGTATTAACAGAGTTCCTTTTCTGGTCAATAGCATTGCTTTGAGTCCCAGAATTAATTGAATCACTTTTTATTTATTCGTGTCATAACATAACCATTTGGCAACAGCGAGCAAATATTAGTGCCACGTCGTTGGCCTCTGCAAGACCCTTTACAATGCATGTGTCATGCAGCGTCACAGCTCAGGAGATGTTCCGTAGTCTGGAGGCCCCGTCCGCACTCACAGTCTGCCGCATCTTCACTATATATCCCCACTTCAGCATGTTCGATTTGCTTCTCCCCACGCCTGTCCGCAGTCTGTTGAGACTGCACCAGGTTATCCACGGTTGGTCGGAACCTGGTGGAAGTTTCTCAGAGGGATCGATTGCCATGTGAATGTCTTCTGGAGATTTCCTTAGTTTCTCTTCCCCGAGTTTGAGCCTTCTGGACGATGCACTGCAGTCCAGAGAATGGACAGAAGAGGGAAAACTTCTGCGTGATTTCAAACGCTGGAGGTAGCAAAGGGGGGTCATGTAGTGATTCAATTGAATCACTGGAAGAATAAGCATGAAAATAGGCCCGTTGAGCCCTCCGAGTCCATGCCAACCATCGACCACCCGTTCACACTAGTTCTATGTTATCCCACTTTCTTGTCTGCTCCCTACACACGAGGCAATTTACAGAGACTGATTACCCTACAAACCTTCACACCTTTGGGATGCGTGATGACACCAGAGCACCCGGAGGAGACCCACATAATCATAGGCAAAACATGCAAACTCCACTCAGACCATCCGAGTCAGGATGGAACTTGTGTCTCTGCCGCCGTGGAGCAGCAGCTCTACCAGCTGCCCCACAGTGTCACTGAATTCAGCAATCAGAGTAGGTAGTTAATAAATAAAATTGAAACTGATGATTTTGTACGTAAGGTAATAAAGTAACTTTTCCTTTTGCTGATTTATAACTTGTGTCGGAAGGAGAAATACATTTTAAAATCATCTTGGAATTAAACAATGTGGCGGCCAGGTCTGAAGGAGCAAAGCAACATTTCTGTGCTGGAGGGAACTGCAGATGCTGGTTTACACCAAAGATAGACACAAAATGCTGGAGTAACTCAGCGGGACAGGCAGCATCTCTGGAGAGAAAGAATGGGTGACATTTTGGGTCGAGACCCTTCTTCAGACTGAGTCAGGAGAGAGGGAGATACAGAGATGAGCAGTGAGAGTGGATGTTGCAGAACTTGTTGGTGAGAGGATACGTGCTCAGGGGCAGGGTTCCCAGCTCCATTCCCACACAACCCACTCCACCAAGAGACAAATGGTTAGACCAATTGACAACCTTTTTTGGAACCCCATTGAGAACAAATTTGCAACCATTTGGTCAGCTGGCTCATTAATCAAGTGAATGTAATATTTACGTGTTCACGCTCAATAGATCTAAGATACTATTCTCTGTGGTGGGAGCTCAGCACATATTGTGATCTGTTGAATATAAAAGACAAAAGCGATTCAATATAAATCCATGCACACCATTGATCACCCGTTCATACTAGATCTACGTGATCCCACTTTTGCATCCACTCCCTACACACTAAGGGCAATTTACAGAGGTCAATTAACCAATGTCACCTGCACGCCCTTAGGACGTGGGAGGAAACTGGAGCACCCTGAGGAAACCCACGCGGTCACAGGGAGAGCATGCAAACTCCACAAGACAGTACCCGAGTTCAGGATTGAACCCGGTGTCTGGCGCTGTAAGACAGCAACTATATCAGCTCCATGGCCTGCTGGCGAAAGTTCCCTTCATTTTCTGTTTTTATTTCAATTTCTAGAATCTGCGTTTTCCTTTTTAATTTTATTTCAGGTTGTTACCATTTGCAGCTTTTGGACTTATTTCACGAACCATCCATAATTTTGTAAAAGATTTTCATTCGATCATCCGGAGGAATGAAGAATACATTTTTCAAGAAACATGCTTCCTGGATGTTTTAATTACAGTGAAATGTAAACAATCCTAAAAATGAGATTTATCTGTGTCGGGCTGCTGCCGGAATTAATTTACAGGATTAGAGTGTCATGCTGGGTGAAAATGTTTCATGAACAGCTGCTGTTTGCCAGGTCATTTAGTAGCATTTGACCAAGAGAAAACCCACTGTCCTTTTCTTGATTAGTTGCCCATAGTGATAGTGGTTAAAAATTCAGATTTAAAGATATTTACAGGATGGCATCTTTAAAGTGTAATAATGTGATGGGACCTGTCTGAATGAGTGCGGAATTTCAAGCAACTGCTTAGGTATTCAGAGACTCTGCGTACATTCAGAAGCCCCTAAATCAAAATTGTACAGGTCGCCAGAGTTAAGCTTTGTCTCCTGTTATTTCTAGTCCTGCGCCTTCTGCTCTCAGCGGTAGGTCCGGTCTTGGCCTGATTTTGTGCCACGGAGACTTTGTTTGCTGAGGACTGTATAGCATTGCTCTCTGGCTCACCCTGTGCTGACTTTGCTCGCACTGTTTCATTCTTGGAAAGTTTCATTGTTTCCCAGGAGATGAAATGCTCAGCTTTCTGCCAGCTTTCCGTGAGCTGGAGTCTGAAGAGCCTCTGGAGCTCAGTGGGGGCCATCCCTGGCTGCTGCAGCAGGCGAGGTGCGGTAATTGTAGTCCGATCACACACAGCATGAAGTCTACCACAGGGCAGTACGCCGTCTGGATCTCCACCGCGTGCCTTGTATACTGTCCCGACTGTAACATTATCCAGCCAAGAGTGAACCAAGCAAGGTATTTCCTAATACGAGAGGGAAGGAAAGAAACGTTGTCTGATAAACTTCCTCAGACCGGCATTAAGAACAAATTACCTGCTCTACCTTCCTTCCGAGTTGAAGATTGGTGGAGTATAGGAGTGTGGAATATGAAAGATGCAAGAGATAAATAATCAGAAGCTCGGGACCTTTGCTTTTGCCATGGGCTGAGACTTAACTCACTAGATCAGCTCACTTCACTGAAAGCTGCATTGGAACCAGGGACCGGGACTCTCAATTTACAGAGTTCTGTGAAAACCTGTGACCCATTATAGTCAGCTGGACCCATGTTTTCTAAATTTGCAGCTGCTGGAGATTAAAGCTTTTCAGATTGAATGGTAATGATGTACTCAGCACAGGAAATGGTCCTTTATAGCACTGCCGTAAAAGTTCAGAGGGGATAGGATGTAGCCTTGGAGCGACAGGGTTTCCCAAAGCCTTTTCCTTTGTGATAGCATTTCCACCTGTGCATCAGAATTGTTTTATTTGAACCAATCACTGGGTTGTCCCATCAGGAAGAGAGCAGAGCTTATGTACCACTCTGGGTTGTCTTTCAGTGGAGCAGCCAATCAGTCTGAACAGCACCTATCTATGTCTTCCAGAGATGCTGCCTAACCCGCTGAGTTATTCCAGCACTCTGGGTCTTTTGCACAAGACTCCCTCGTTGGATAGTTTGTGGAAACCCAGAATATCTCACAGCTCTGCATGATTTTCTTCTCACCCATTATTGGTGTTAACCATGAAGGGCGTGATCACATCAGCCTGAGAATCCTTCCATTGTTTAATACTATTCTCCAGGAGAATGAATCTTAATAAGAAAGCAGCAAAATCATGCAGGCAGGTCAGAAATTGGAATTGAGTCTTACATAGACAGGACCAAGTGTAGACTGGGCAACACTTTTGCCAAAATCTGGTGCTCTGTCCACCAAGACCTGCTGGATCCTGATCATTAAGCATAAAACGGAGGAGCAGAATTAGGCCATTTGGCCTATTGAGTCTTCTCATTCACTCAAGTCCACTCTAACCATTTTAGCTCCCCTTTTCATTCCCATACTGACCTTTCTGTCATTGGCACCCTTCTTTGCCAGAGTGAGGCCACATGCAACTTGGAAGAACAACACCTCATATACTGCTTGGGTAGCTTACAACCCAATGGTATGAACATGGAATGCACATTTAAGTAATAACGCCTCCCCTCCCCGCCCCTCCTTCTCTCTATTTCGTATTCTACTATTTCACTCTGATCACTCTGCCCCTTTCCCTGCCTTTGTACACTCATCTACCACCTCCCCAGTCTCCCATTTCCCTTTTATATCCCCTCTTTCTCCTCCCCCAGTTCCCTTCCACCCATATACCTCCCTCCAGCTTTACATTTTGTTCTTCTTTTTCTCTCCTAATTGGACACCCTTTTGCCTCTTTTTCAACTCTAACCTGTCATTTACTCCCCCCATCTGGCAATTAAACCCCCCTCATCTGAATCCATCTATCGCTTGCCAGGATCTATCCCGGTCCCAGCTCTTTTCCACTATTCTCCCCCTACTACTATCTGTCTTGACCCAAAACGTCGCCTGTCCATTACCTCCACAGATGCTGCCTGACCCGCTGAGTTCCTCCAGCACTTTGTATTTTGCTAATTGAGTCTTACCTGTATCATCCCACCTACTCGTCAGTGACTAGCAGTCAGTACCTACTGATATTTTTTCTTCTTTCCAATCGAAGACCAGTTGAGGCCATTCCAACTACACCACCAAGATCATTATCACAGGCCAAGTGTCAAAGTGGAGCCACTACTTGTAACAGTGTTACAAGGAGTCCCCGACCCCACGAAAGATCCCTTTTTAAAGAGGAGAAGGAAGTTATTCTGTTGCTCTGACAAATATTCTTCCCTGAACCAATTCCACTAAAAATCCAACTTCACGCGTTGTTTTCTCATTCTGTAAAGTCATAGAATGATACAGTGTGGAAACAGACCTTCCGGCCCAACTTGCCCACACCAGCCAAAATGTCCCACTAGTCCCACCTGCCTGGAGGGTCCATATCCCTCCAAGCCTGTCCTATCCAAGTACCTGTCTAACTGTTTCTTAAACATTGGGATAGTCCCAGCCTCTACCACCTCCTCTGGCAGCTTGTTCCATACGCCCACCACCCTTTGTGTGAAAAAGCTACCCCTCAGATTCCTATTAAATCTTTTCCCCTTCATCTTGAACCTCTGTCCTCTGTAATTTGGAACAAGTTGCCGAGCTGCTTGTGCATGAGAACAATACAGAGTACAGTTAGAACGGTTTGTCAACTATCCTGAGCAATAAAAATGTAAGAGAAAAAATACCTATTTAAACTTGGGAACTTTACTTTATAAAGGGTCTAAGATTCAGATTTAAATTGCCGGAATAATTAATTCCCTGAAGATATCATTACAATCATAATTTTGCAGAGCTGCTTGAAAATATGTGACCCACTATTCTTAGCTATTCAGTGGATACGATAAGGTCTTTCTAATCTTTTCTCTCCACCATTCTATTGTTAGTGGCAAGAACTTAATATGGTGCCATATGACAGTACGAACACTTTGCAAATGCATGACATTCATGGCGATGTAAGGGGACTTTCTAACAAACTATGTATTCATGTTTATTTCTGTTCATTTTCATCTCACTTCTATATCCTTATTTCCCACCATACCACTAAATTAGCAGTCTGAAAAGCAGGTGGTTTATATATTTTTAAATGAACAAAGCAATTCTTGGAAGAAATAACCTGGAATTGTTATAATCCTGGAAGGATGGTGAAACCAGATTCAACAATGACTATCAAAGGGGAATTACTTGAATAGTGGAAATATGCAGTTTCCTGGTGAGGACAAAGGGACTGATTGAAAGACTCTTTCAAAGATCCTGCAATAATGTGATAGGCCTAACAGCCTCCTCACATGTTGTATGGCCTTAAAATGAGTCCTTACCAAGCAATATAGGGTCTTGATTCTACACTGGGCAATTTAAAAACAAATGATACTTGTTTGAATCTGGACCCGAAATGAACCCGCAGTTCAGTGCAGCGCAGGCAGATTTGAGTATGATGTTAGTGATTATAAAGTGTCCTTTACAACATCCCAGGATGATTCTGAATAATAGCAATTTATCAAGCAACTTCCCATGTTCTCACTGTTAGGAATCGTCATTTGTGCCACTGGGTGTAATTTTACCCGGTCCTCAGATCATTGAAGATTGATTTGCATGATTTGCATTTTTAATTTGTTTAAATCTACCACTAATAGAAGGAAGCAAAGCAATTTTAATAACGTAACTTCTTGTCTGCCATTCGTCACAATATTATTCCATATTGCTTTGAGAAGTTTCTTTCTAACAATTTGAAGTGTCCAGGGTTTTTAATAATTATATTTTCTGTGCTGGATCTCAAAACTAAAAGGATGCTTCCCCTGGTGGGAGAGCCTCGGACCAGAGGGCACAGTATCAGAATAAAAGGATGTACCTTTAGGAAGGAAATTACCCTAACCTTAACACAACTGGAATTGAATCAGGGTGCAGTAAAATGTCGAAACAAAGACCTGTAGATGCTGCTTTATACCAAAGATAGACACAAGGTGCTGGAATGACTCAATGGGTCAGGCAGCATCTCTGCAGAAATAAGAGATTTTGGGATTGAATAGAGAAGGGTTCTTGCCCAAAATGTCACCCATCCTTTTCCTCCAGAGATGCTGCCTGACCCGCTGAGTTACTCCGGCACTCTGTGAAACGTCACCGATCCATGTTCTCCAGAGATGCTGCCTGACCTGCTGAGTTACTCCGGCACTTTGTGTCCATCTGCGGTACAATGTTGATCAGTGATAATTGTTCATGATTGAAGCACAGTGTTGAACAAGAAGGTGGAAGAGATGCAGGGATAATGTAGAATTGGGCTGAAGATGTGAATTTGTGGAATTCTCTGCCACAGAGGGCAGTGGAGGCCAATTCACTGGATGAATTTAAAAGAGAGTTGGATAGAGCTCTAGGGGCTAGTGGAATCAAGGGATATGGGGAGAAGGCAGGCACAGGTTACTGATTGTGGATGATCAGCCATGATCACAATGAATGGCAGTGCTGGCTTGAAGGGCCAAATGGCCTCCTCCTGAACCTATTTTCTATGTTTTCTATGTTTTACAGATTTTCCCTGATTCAGCATGTTACCTGTTAGAGTGCGGATACACAGCATTGCCACGAGTTACTTTAGATAGATTACTGCACAGTGTATTTCTCTTAGAATAACAAAAGGTAATACATGTAGGAAAATCCAGTAGAAGGCCTTCAATTTCTCAAATAATGTTGCTACACAGTGGGTTGATCGGCGTAACACAATATCTGATAAGAGTAGGAATCTGCCAACTTTTAAATCAGTTCTACACTACAAATAAATATTATAGCAGCATGAAACAGCAAGTGGATTTTTTTTTAAAGATCCGTGTTACCCACATACCTCTGTCCATAAAACACACCACTTTATAACCTCTTCTCTATAATTCCATGAGTCCACATAATTTGGTAGGCTGCAATTAAACAAACCCAGAAATATCATCCCATATCATTATGTTTCTCTCAGTGTTTACTCACGGTAATTTTTGGAAAATATCTTGCCCCCAACAGCACTCAATATGAAAGGTTGAGGGAGACGTTGAGGGAGCTCCCTGGTCCTGGGTCTGACCATTGTTTCTCTTCCAGTACAGCACTGGACTAAGGCACCCAGCAGATAAACTCCTGGTATTCATGGAGCCCTTCTTCCCTCTCCTCCCAGAGTCCCTGCTTTCACCCAGTCGTGATTGCAAGTCTACCTTGAACACCCTTCTCATACCCCACCAAATGAAGTTCACAGTAGAGAAAGCAAATGACAACGCTTTCTAGTTGCCTACAGGATATTACTGTGCACAGATTTTTGCTATGCTTCCCACATTACAACAGTGAATATGCCAAGAGTGTTTAATTTTCAAATGTACCGAAACAGAACAACAAAATTCTTACATGCAGCAGCCTAACGAGTCAGCAAACACAGCACTAAATAGATAATATAATTTTTAAAAAACAAGAAAATGTTCAATAATTTAAAAAAAGAACCCCTGATATTCGTGCAAAAGAAAACAACTGCCCGAATTCCCTAGTGCAACCAACACAGTTTGTAGATCAAAGTTTAGTTGCTGTTTGTAGCGTTCAAGACCCTGATGGTTGTTGTAAAGAAGCTGTTCCTGAACCTGAATGTCACAGTTTTCAGACTTCTTTCCCTTCATTCCTGATGGCAGGAGTGAAATGAGAGCATGGCCAGGGAAGTGTGGGTCCTTGATGATGGACCTTTTTGTCCATAAAACACACCACTTTATAACCTCTTCTCTATAATTCCATGAGTCCACATAATTTGGTACCTTTTTGAGGCAGCGCCTCCTATTGATCCTTTCAATGTGGGGAGATCAGTACCCTTGATAGACTCAGTAGTGTCCTCCACATTTTGTGATTTCCTTCATTCCTGGGCATTGGAGTTGCTGAACCAGGTTGTGATGCAACCAGTCAATATGCTTTCTACCGCACACCTGTAGAAAGTTGCGAATATTCGTTGACATCCCGAATCTCCTCAATCTTCAAAGGAAGTAAGGGCTTTCTTTATGATTGCAACAGTGTGCTGGGTCCAGGACAGATCTTCACAGATATGCACGCCCAGGAATTTAAAGTTGTTGACGGTAGACACTAAATGCTGGAGTAACTCAGCAGGACAGGCAGCATCTCTGGAGAGAAGGAATGGATGACAACCCGGAACGTCACCCATTCCTTCTCTCCAGAGATGCTGCCTGTCCCGCTGAGTTACTCCAGCATTGTGCATCTACCTTCGAATTAATCCAGCATATGCAGTTCTTTCCTACACTTAAAGTTGTTGACTCTCTCTCCACCACCATCCTATCGATGAAAACAGGTTTGTGTATCCTTGACCCTCTTCTAATGTCAATAATCAGCACCTGGGTCTTACTGACGTTGAGAGCAAGGTTGTTGTTCTGGCACCATTCAGTCAGACGATCGACCTCCCTCCGATACTCTGACTCATCATTACCCAAAATTCGCCAAACAATGATGACGTCATCACATTATTTAAAAATGGAGTTGAAATTGTGTCCGTCTACATAGTCTTGAGCAGAGAGTGAGTAGAGCATAGGTACTCCTTTTCCCTATACGTTTGAATAACTGACAGACCCAAGAGTGAAAACATAGAAGCTACTTGATATGTAGTAATTCTGCAGAAAGCTTAATATGAATTTTCGAGCCATGGATTTAATACACGTGCAAATGGGACCTTCGGCCCATTCATGCTGACCACCAAGTATCCATTTACATTAATGCAGCTGGTAGAGCTACTGCTCAAAACCGTCAGTGAACTGGGTTCAATCCTGACCTCCGGTGCTGTCTGTGTGAGGTTCTGCAGGTGACCACAATCCCATCAACTATCCCTGCCAATTCTAACACTCACTGGGGGAAATTCACAATGGCCGGTTAACCTGCTACTATTGTCAGATGAACAGCTAATATTTTAAAAGTATCTTTTAAACTTAATTCTAAGATGCCATGAGGGCAAACAGTTCTCGATTTACTGCAACTCCCATCTAGCACAACACAAAGTGGGTCAATCAGCTTCTGTGGAGGGAATGGACCTCCAAACTTTCTGATCAAGAGCCTTCAGTCTGAAGAAGAGCCCCGACCTGGAATATCGCCAGAGTCTAAAGAAGGATGCCAATCAGAACTGTCACCTGTCCATTCCTTCCACGGATGCTGTCGCACCCACTGAGTTCCTCCAGCACTGAGTTTTTGCACAGGATTCGAGCAAATGCAATTCCTTTGTCTCCTATGTTCCCATCTGGCACACCCTAGCTCAGTGCCCTGGCAGTGCTGGACCACACTCAATGGATCAGCTGCCCCGCCATTACTGACAGGAAGATACAATTCATTGCTCAATGTTTTTTTTCACATAAGCACTTTCAATAAAAACAACATTTCATGCTCGCATCCTGATAATGCCAAAGCTTAAATATCAAAGTGAATGTAACAAGTCCAGAATCTGTGCCTTTAAAATGTGTGCTGAGTTAATCGGTGAACCTTTGTTCAGTTATTCGTGGCAACTTACCCGCCTTCACCTGAAAACAAAATCTGGCCTTGTCTCCCCCACTCCGAAGTCATGAAAGATTGCTCCTTGAATAAATATTACATAGTTCTGATGCAGTGGAGGGGCTCTGCACTTAACCTATTCTTGTGGTTAATCAGATCACTAACATTTCTCAGCTATGTTACATTTCTATAACACATTCGCTGTAATTTATGGCCCCGTTCTCACATTGCATTGTGCGTGTGCACAAACCCAGGTTCCGCCAGACTAGACAAACATCTTTGAACGTGCCGGTCGGTACTGCTTATTAAAGAGCGCACCTACATTTTTAAGAGATTGGATTTCTACTTACGTGTCGGAAGGAACAGCAGATGCTGATTTAAACAGAAGATAGACACAAATGCTGGAGTAACTCAGTGCAGGACAGGCAGCATCTCTGGTGTAAAGGAATGGATGATGTTTCGGGTCTGAAGAAGGGTCTCAACCCAAAATGCCACCTATTCCTTCTCTCCAGGGATGTTGCCTGTCCCGCTGAGTTACTCCAGCATTTTGTGTATTTTTTCCGATGTTTTCCTGATCGTTCTTTGCATGTTCAGGAAAAGATCTTCCAGAGAAAGGCTGTAGGTAACATTTGCATTTTTTTCTGAGGAACCTCGACCAAAGTTATGATGATTGGGAAACAACAACTGGAAATTTATCCCCCAGATTTCATCTTGTTGCTGCTAAAGGAATCAAGTAATTGTGCAATATTAGTACTGATAGGTTTAGTTGTTATATATGTACTTTTTGCACAGTGTGCACTGTGTTGAGTCTCAACAACCATAAAGAAACATAGAAACGTAGAAAATAGTTGCAGGAGGAGGACATTTGGTCCTTCAAGTCAGCACCGCCATTCATGTAACCCATGCCTGCCTTCTCCCCATATCCCTTGATTCCACTAGCCCCTAGAGCTCTATCTTACTCTCTTTTAAATTCATCCAGTGAATTGGCATCCACTGTCTTTCTATGAAAATTACACACTTGGATTTTAGCATATTTTGGTGATCAGCACTTTATGCTTTGCAAAATATTCTCAAACTATAATTTGGTGGTGAAGAACAAATTGAAAACAAAATAAATCGCAGGTGCTGGAATCCAGAACAAAATGCAGAATGCTGGAAGAACTCAGTATGTGCAGCAGCACCTGTGAAGACAAAATGTGTATCTTTTTGGTTTGAGTCGAGATTGAGGGGGAACAGGAAAGATTGCCTTTTCTCCAAAAGCTTTAACACGTGCACTTTCACTGTGCTGAGCAATGTGAACTTTGATTGTTTTTTTAAACATTGAAACATAAAACCGTAGAAAAATAGGTGCAGGAGTTGGCCATTCGGCCCTTCGAGCCAGCACCGCCATTCAATATGATCATGGCTGATCATCTAAAATCAGTACTTTTTGCTACTTTTTCCCCATATCCCTTGATTCCTTTAGCTCTAAGAGCTAAATCTAACTCTATCTTGAAAACATCCAGTGAATCGGCCTCCACTGCCCTCTATGGCAGAGAATTCCACAGATTCACAACTCTCTGGGTGAAAAAGTTTTTCCTCATCTCAGTCCTAAATGGCCTTTCCCCATGGCCAGTAACAAGATGGCTCTGGAACTCCACTGCACTGATCAGCAAACTCAGCCCAGAGCCGCCACTTTCTCTCATGCCATTACCTCAATACATCAGCAGAGCCGCTGAGGAAAATAATTTCCAATGAGGGGAGTGGGATATTTTCTTTGTGATGAGTTTGGCTTTGATAAGACAACATAGACTTTGACCTGTGAAACTCAATGGACAACAAGGAAATAGATTTAAGGCCTATTCTTTAATCACCATTTTCTCATTGTTCATTACACGTTTTGCAGCTGCTTTGTACTGTGAATGCTCATAGAATCAAAAATGGGTTAATAATTGCTGTTTTGCCGTGGCTACTGAGTAACAAAGATCAGGACTTTGCAGTAATTAATTGTACATGACGCACTGAGATGGTTTTGAGAAGTGTAACATAAACGTGGTTCTTTCTGCTTATGCTAGCACAACAGAATCAAATCAGTTAAATAATCTGGTCTGCAGGCGGTGATTTTGAAATGCTGTGATATCCGAATATGCCAGATCTCTTCCTAACTTTCACTCCCAGCTAAGGACCCACTTTATCTCAGACCCCGCACTTTTCTACAAGAGCTGAAAATAATGCTCTTTAAATCAGTTTGCTTGCAGAAATCTCCGACCAGTTATCAAGATAATGATTAAAAAACAAAGTGGGAGTTGGAAGAGGAGGGGTGTGCAAACTATTTAATTGCTCCTTGTCTGCAGACAATCTCCTGTTTAATAGCTGTTGAGACTCGAGTCTCCTGCAGGATTAAAATCAGTGGACATCTTTGTGGGGTTTTTTTTAATAGCTCTTGGCAGACTTTATTTTCTGATTTCCCACCCCCTTGGCAATGTGGCACATTCCTCACTGGGGAAGGATGGACTTATGGTGATTAGTTAGTGGAGTGGCTGTTTGGCTGAGAGGGATTGAGAGCCATGTTGAACACTAGGTCGCCTCTGCTAAAATTGTAAAGTAACAAGTGGATTAAAAAATGGATTGAACAGATTGTTCAACAGCAAAAAGACTTCATTCGTGGGTAAGCTGAAGATATTCTTGTTTATATTAAAACGTAAATTTAACCTTTAGAAAACATGTATTGACAGTTTTCATTGACATTCCGTGGACAAGATTAAGTAGTTTCCGAGCTGCGACTGTGAACAAAAGGCAGGTTTCGGACCTGGTGTCTGGTGTCATTTCTCTGAGCACAGTTTACGTAAGCCTGGCCAGTGTGAGTTATCTACCTGTTCTGAAAATAACCATATGTTGCAGAAGTTTCAAATGTCGAAGAGATAAACTATTGCATCTGAACGCAGGTATGGAAGCAAAGGAGGCTCTTCATTTCATAATGTCTCTTATACTTCTGATGGTTTTGAAACCTTAATTCCACCCGTCTCCCCAAAAATGTACCAATGCATTTTTTTTAGAAAATGTATTTAAATTATTTTGCACTGTTGTCAGGGAGTCGGTTGTTCAGACCGCCTCACCTGGCAACAGCGCACAATGTCTACTGACATTGAATAAAGACTGCCTGGTTTGGAGCATTGGAATATTCTATCAGTAAGTGTGCTTTGTCATGCTGACTGCTTAGTCGCATTGTCCGAGTCAGACCTCTGTATATTTCACACCTTTCGGTTTAGATTTTATGGTTGGAAATCCGAAGCAAAATAGACTCTTGTTTAATGCTCACTTGTACTTGCAAACTCGTTTGATTACCAAAGGTTCTCACTGGAGCTGTGCATTTCTTTTCTGGATGTTTTTTCTCTGCTGGATATTTGCCTGTGAACGGTGAAATCTAATATCCGTGTTAAAACAGCAGGATTACCGGCTGAACCTGAGTTCCACGAAGGCTGATTACCAAAGAATAAAATTTTGCAGTGCTCTTTGGTGTGATCAATTCTGGCCACTCGATATCTTTTATGCGCCCGGTTAAACAAAATCATTTATTACAAATTGTGGTTGGAAGTGCAACAGAGCAAGTGTTAACAAAATGGATCTGAATAAAAAAGTGAAGGATAGATATATTTACATAGAGCAGGTAAAGATTTTTTTAAATTATGGGATTACATGCCAGAACTTGAGTAGTTAGATACCAGTTCAGAAATGAAACTAAAACAGACATTCTGAGCCTGACCTGAACTCATGGACTTTTTTTTGGTGGTGGCCCAATCTGACCCTGAACCTAACACATAGCGATGATCCCATCAGGCTCGGGTCAAGTACCCAAGCTCTGTCCCTAATTGTCCTTGAAACGGCAGTCATCAGCCTCCTTTTTTTTCTGAATTGTGAATGTACTCATTCGATGGACAGGGAATTGCAGGGCTTTGACCCAGCGACAAAGAATTTGCAGAAGGAATTGCAGGAGTCTGGCTGAAGTATATGAATCGTCATTAGACACGGGTGAGGTTCCGGAAGACTGGAGGGTGGCTAATGTTGAGCCTCTGTTTAAGAAGAGCTGCAAAGAAAAACTTGGGAACTGTAGACCAGTGAGCCCAACAGCTATGGTTGGAAAGTTACTGGAGAGGATTCAGAGGGAGAAGATATACATGCATTTGGAAAAATAGGGGCAGATCAGGGATGGTCAGCATGGTTTTGTGCATCGAGATGATGTCTCATAAATTTAGTTACATTTATTGATGACGTAACCAAGTAGGTTGATGAGGACACGGCCATAGACATTGTCTATATGGACTTCAGCAAAGATGAAGTGTTTGAAAAGATTCTGCATGGAAGGCTGCTCTGGAAGATTAGATTGAACGGGATCCAAGAAGAACCAGTTAACTGGATTCATGCCAGGGGAACCAGAGGGACTACTTTTTCAACCCAGAGTCGGCTTTATGGTAGGAAGCAGAAAGTGGTGGTGGAAAGTTGTTTTCGGACTGGAGGCCTGTGACAAATGGTGTGCCTTAGGGATTGGTGCTGGGCCCATTGCTGTGCGTAGTTTTCTATCACCAATTAGGTGAGAATGGGAAAGGCATGTTTTGTAAATTTGCAGATGACTCTAAAGTAGGTGACATCATAGACAGTGAAAGTGGTTATCAAAAATTACAGCACGATCTTGATCAGTTGGCCAAATGGGCCAAGGAAAGGCAAATGGAGTTTAATTCAGATTAGTATGAGGTGTTTCACTTTGGGAGGTCAAAGTGAATAGTTGGGTCCTGTCGAGGGATCTAGGAATACAAATACATAAGTTCCCAGAAAGCAGTATATATTAGGTAAACAGGGTGATGAAGAAGACTTTTGGTATGCTGGACTTCATCAGTTGGGGAACTGAGTAGAGAAATTGGGAAGGAATGTGTCGGAAAGAACTGCAGATGCTGGTTTAAATCGAAGGTAGACACAAAATGCTGGAGTAACTCAGCGGGACTCCCTACAGACTGAAGAAGGGTCTCGACCCGAAACGTCCCCCATTCTTTCTCTCCAGAGATGCTGCCTGGCCTGCTGAGTTACTCCAGATTTTTGTGTCTACCTATAGAAATTGGGACATTGTGTTACAGTTATATAAGTCGTTGGTGAGGCCGCACAATACATGAAGTATTGTGTAAAGGTTTGGTTACCCTGCCATGGGAAAGATGCCATTAAGTTGGAAAGAGTGCAGAGAAGATTTGCGAGGATATTACCAGGATTCAGGGCCTGAGCTATAGAGGGAGATTGGACCACAGGGGGATGGGGGTGATCTTTATAGAGGTATATTTTAAAAATGAACGGAATAGATAGGATGAATGCACATTCTTTTTCCTTGGGTAGAGGAATCAAGAACCAGAGGGCCTAGGTTTACGGTGAGAGGGGAACCTAAGGGGCAACTTTGACACATGAAGGGTAGTGTGTACAAGGAGCAAGCTGCCTGATGAAGTAGTTGAGGTAGGTACAATAGCAACCTTTCAACCTTTCCTGTCCACGTACTTGTCTGAGTGTCTTTTAGAGGGCTACAGACGGCAAAATTGAACCAGCTTAGATGGGGCATCTTGGCCAGCAAGAATGAATTGGGCTGAGGGTCTGTGACTCTGACTCTGCGACTCTGCTCTGTGATAATGAGGGAATGCCGATGTACTTCCAGGCCCGGATCGTGTGTGTCCTGATCTGGAATGGGTGGAGCTTAGCCATAAACCAGCAGCCCTTGTGCTTCCTGGTCGAGAGATTGCAGCTCTAGGAGGTTCTGTGGGAAAAGCCAAGGCAAGTTTCTTCAAAGCAAATTGGAGAGTGTACACTCTGCAGCCTTGGTGTGCCTTTGCTGGGTGATAACAACATCCTTCAAATCAAGGACAAGCTTAGGAAGAACTGTGCTGAAGATAAAATAAATGATTTTTTCAGCTCTCCATGTATCCATGTCTGACGACAATTAAACGCCCCCACCCCCACTCGTCGGCCTACTGAATTTCTGCAATCTTTCCAATCATCTCAGCAAAGCTTTAAATCGATTCCCGACTGACGAGAGTTATTTTAAAATGTTATAAAGATTGTATGGGACATATTTCCCTTCCACGTAGATGGGGAGGTAGTGACTAGATAAAAGGTCACTTTTTCCCACGTGGGTGGAATGGCATCAGAATGAAGACCAAGCCCAAATTCCAGCCATGGGAGTCTGTTCCCCTTCTCTCCCTTTGTCCACACTGTGCACCAGTGACCTGCTCCCCTTCTCTCCCACTGTGGACCAGTGACCTGCTCCCCTTGTCCACACTGTGGATCAGTGACCTGCTCCCCTTCTCTCCCCTTGTCCACACTGTGGATCAGTGACCTGCTCCCCTTCTCTCCCACTGTGGACCAGTGACCTGCTCCCCTTGTCCACACTGTGGATCAGTGACCTGTTCCCCTTCTCTCCCCTTGTCCACACAGTGGATCAGTGACCTGTTCCCCTTCTCTCCCTTTGTCCACACTGTGCACCAGTGACCTGCTCCCCTTCTCTCCCACTGTGCACCAGTGACCTGCTCCCCTTCTCTCCCTTTGTCCACACTGTGCACCAGTGACCTGCTCCCCTTCTCTCCCACTGTGCACCAATGACCTGCTCCCCTTCTCTCCCACTGTGGACCAGTGACCTGCTCCCCTTCTCTCCCCTTGTCCACACTGTGCACCAGTGACCTGCTCCCCTTCTCTCCCACTGTGGGTCGCTGGGGCTGTTTCCCCTTATCCCCATTGTGGGTCAGTGATCCTGCTCCCCTCCTCCCCCACTGTGGGTCAGTATTGACCAGCAGGTGAAATGTTTTGAAGGACACACCTGCAAGGAAGACTTTCTCAGCCTTTGGCCTCCTTATCATCCCACAACCACACCATTCACCTGATATGTTTTGTTAGTGAAAATGTGGTGGCCAATATCAGGGTGATGGAGCAATTTCCGATTCAGAATCTTTTTATGAAGTGCTCTTGCATAGTGAGGGAACACATTTTTCATAATATTTGGCACATTGGCCTTCATCAGTCAGAGTACTGAGTATAGAAGTTGTGAGGTCATGTTGCAGTTGTATAAGACGTTGGTGAGACCACATTTAGAGTATTGTGTTCAGTTCTGGGCACCGTGTTATAGAAAAGATGTTGTCAAGCTGGAAAGTGTACAGAGAAGATTTACGAGGATGTTGCCAGGACTAGAGGGTCTGAGCTACAGGCAGAGGTTGAGTAGGCTGGGTCTCTATTCCTTGGAGTGCAGGAGGATGAGGGGTGATCTTATAGAAGTATACAAAATCATGAGAGGAATAGATCGGGTAGACGCACAGAGGTTCTTGCCCAGCGTAGGGGAATCGAGGACCAGAGGACATAGGTTTAGGTGAGAGGGAAAAGATTGAATAGGAATCTGAGGGGTAACTTTTTCACACAAAGGGTTGTGGGTGTATGGAACAAGCTGCCAGAGGAGGTAGTTGAGGCAGGGACTATCCCAACATTTAAGAAGCACTGAGACAGGTACATGGATAGGACAGGTTTGCAGGGATATGGACCAAATGTTGGCAGGTGGGACTAGTGTAACTGGGACATGTTGGCCGGTGTGGGCAAGTTGGGCCAAAGGACCTGTTTCCACACTGTATCACTCGAAGACTCTGTGGTTCTAACTAGAAAGAATCTCAGCTGAATAAGCAGGGACACTGAGGCATAACAGAGTTAGTAACAAGATAAGTCGGGCGATGGTGATTGTGTGATGCTAAAATAGATTTAAAAATCCTGGGGATCATATAGGAGGAAGGAAAGACTAAAAGACTTAAGGGGTCAATTAGTTCAAGGAAGAAGTAAGTTCAGGCTGTCAGACTGCACGATGAGTTTCGAGTCAGGAATTTCCAGCTGTAATTTAATGTGACAGAAACCCAGCTTACACAAGTAGAGCAGCTCAGGGGGAAATCCTGGTCTTCGGTTCAATGTGCTGTGGTTGTATGAAATATGAGCCTCATGTAGGTGGAAACTTTGGAGCTCAGCCGGAACAATTTTGAAACTTAAGGAAATCATTCTACATTCATTGACGTAAAAAGACAAGAAGTGTGATGATTGGAGGAAGAATTGGTTGAAGGCTAGGAGGGAGATGGGCATCAACTTTGTCCTGGAGTCCAGAGAGGTTTAACGAGTCTTATTCTGCCAAGTTACAATGGATCAGTGCTTTTTTTTGTGACATTGAATGAATGAATGAATGAATAAGTTTATTGGCCAAGTATGCAGATACAAGGAATGTGCCTTGGTGCTCCGCTCACAAATGACAACACAAACATACAGATAACAATTAAGAATTGTACGCCGTTACGGCCTACTGACACCTCTCAAAAGTTTTTTTAAAGTAAGATTTTCACATTTATGGAGTTTTTAACATTACAAAAAGATTACTAAAGTTTAAAGTATAAAACGTATCAATTTAATTAAGCAGTCAGGCCCTTCAGTAGCGTATAGGATGACCAGAGGACATAGGTTTAAGGTGAGGGGGGAAAGATTTAATAGGAACCCGAGGAGCAACTGCACAGAGTGGTAAGTATATGGAACAAGCTACTAGAGGGGGCAGTTGAGGCAAGTACAATCACATTGTTTAAAAAAAATGTGGACAGGCACATGGATAGGGTAAGTTTAGACGGATATAGGTCAAAAGTAGGCAGGTAGGACTCGTGTTGATGGGGACTGTTGGTCAGTGTGTTGGGCCAAAGGGCATGTTCCACACCTTTTATGTGTACCGGCACCTTTTTGTCAACAAAAAAATCACACTTCACTGGACCAATTTGAACTCCAAGTCTGTGTTTTGTCAGGAGCATGTTTGAAACAGCAAATAGACTGCTCTGGAATGAAGGATCAATTACAACAAGGAACTGCACTCGTTTTTTGTTATATGAGCATTTCTCTAAAGTACAGTCGTCTCCAAAATGGATTACGTTTATCATTATTTTATTAGCAAAGTTAACTGGCTTAAGAGCAAATGCTGTGTTAAATTCTAAAAACATTTGGTGTTTAATAATAACTCTCCTTCCATTAAAGGTAACACTTTATAAAAAACATCTCTAAATACCATTATTTACTCACCGAATCATAAAATTGTTGTGCCCTGTCATTCATGCCAGTTTCTGAATAATCGTGTTGGCCCCATTTCTGTGCTTTTTCTCATAGCCCTGGAAGTAATCATTTTATACTGTAGACTTTAGAGATACAGTGTTAAAACTGGCCCTTCGGTCCACCATACATTCGCACTATCCTACACACTTGGGATAATTTTACCTAAGCCAATTAACCTACAACCTGTACGTCTTTGGAGTGTGGGAGGAAACCGGTGCACCCGGGGAAATTCCACACGGTCATTGGGAGAGCGTACGAACTCCGTACAAACAGCACGCGTAGTCAGGATTAAACCCGGTCTCTGGTGCTATGAGGTAGCATATCTACCACTGTGGAGCCCCACAGTTTTGTATTGTTTTGGTTTGAAGGCATTCATTGAATTTTATTTCAACAACCTTTAATGGTTGTGAATTCCAGATATGAACTCTAATTAAATCTAATATTCTTTCGAATTTATATGCAGGAAGCACGTTTTGTTGAAAATCCATCATAGACCTTCCAGTATGTGTTAAACCTGGGTGTGTCGCTGTTAATTATAAATCTTGTACAGTAAAGGGCCTGTCCCACTTAGGCGATTTTTTTGGCGACTGCCGGTGACTGTCAAAGTCTTAGCAGATTGCCGAAATCTTCTTTTACCTGACGACAATGACCACGACAATGCCGAGTCAGATCGAGATTACACCGTCTTCTGAAACATCGCGAAAATTCCCACACTGTCAATGCTTCTCCGGCGTCCTGATTTTCACTGAAATCACTGACAAGTCGGTAAGTACTTGAGAGTTTTGAACTATAATACCTTGTATGGGTTACTTAAAAACCAAGCTTCACTGTAACAAGGAATAAACTGGATTTACTTCCAGTTTACTAACAGCAGTATTTTTAAAAAAAGGAAAAAAAAGTGGTTAAGTGGATTTTTGTGAAAAGTGTGTGGGCATTCTTTGAAAATGTAAGGGAGATGCATATCTGGTTTCTGGGTTGCATATCTGGGTTGGGAGCCCACTTTAAATGTAATGGCTGAGGCCAAAAACATTGCGAAAATTCCCACGCTTACCTGACTGTCAAACTGTCGCCTCCAATCTACCTGTCAAATGTCCTGACGGTAAATAAATTGTTTAACACAAGCATTTTATGGTATTTTGAAATTAGTTACTTATTTTAATATTATGTGCCTCTAAATGCATCTAAGAGAACCTATCAAACCTGGGGACAGCATGTGACAGCGCCCGTAATAAGCAACGATACCTGGTGACAAGCCAGCTGTCGCCGAGAAATTTCAAACCGGATGATTTCTCAGCGAAGCGCCGAGATCCACTACGATTTTTGGAAGACTCCTCACGGTCATGCCCGTGACACCCCGGCGAACTGTCAGCGACAGCCTAGTCGCCGGCAGTCGCCTTAAAATCGCTTAAGTGGGACAGGCCCTTAAAAGTAGTTTTAAATCAAGCTACCAGTTTCCTTTAAATCTATCAGGGTATTATTCTCACCTTAAAAAATTAAGTTAAAATTTAATCTGAATAAAACATGATATTGTTTGACCTTTTTTAAATAGACAATGGACAATAGCTGCAGGAGTAGGCCATTCGGCCCTTTGCGCCAGCACCACCATTCACTGTGATCATGGCTGATCATCCACAATCAGTACCCCGTTCCTGCCTTCTCTCCATATCCCTTGACTTCGCTATCTTTAAGAGCTCCATTTAACTCTGTGTTGAAAGCATCCAGAGAATTGGCTTCCACTACCTTCTGAGGCAGAGAATTCCACAGATTCACAACTCTGGGTGAAAAGGTTCTTCCTCATCTCCGTTCTAAATGGCCTACCCCTTATTCTTAAACTGTGGCCCCTGGTTCTGGACTCCCCCAACATTGGGAACATGTTTCCTGCCTCTAGTGTGTCCAATCCCTTAATAATCTTATATGTTTCAGTAAGATCCCCTCTCATTCTTCGAAAGCCCAGTCGCTCCATTCTTTCAACATATGACAGTCCCACCATCCCGGGAATTAATCTCGTGAACCTACGCTGCACTCTCTCAATAGCAAGAATGTCCTTCCTCAAATTTGGAGACCAAAACTGCACACATTACTCCAGGTGTGGTCTCACTAGGGCCCTGTACAACTGCAGAAGGACCTCTTTGCTTCTATACTCAACTCCTCTTGTTATGAAGGCCAACATGCCACTAACTTTCTTCACTGCCTGCTGTACCTGCATGCTTACTTTCAGTGACTGATGAACAAGGACACCCAGATCTCGTTGTACTTCCCCTTTTCGTAATTTAACACCATTCAGTTAATAATCTGCCTTCCTGTTCTTGCCACCAAAGTGGATAATCTCACATTTATCCACGTTAAATTGCATCTGCCATGCATCTGCCCACTCACCCAACCTGTCCAAATTACCCTGCATCCTCCTCACAGTTCACACTGCCACCCAGCTTTGTGTCATCTGCAAATTTGCTAATGTTATTTTTAATCCCATCATCTAATTCATTAATGTATGTTGTAAATAGCTGCGGTTCCAGCACCGAGCCTTGCAGTACCCCATTAGTCACTGCCTGCCATTCTGAAAGGGACCCGTTAATCCCTACTCTTTGTTTCCTGTCTGCCATGACAGTACCCTACCCCCAATACCATGTGCTCTAATCTTGCCCACTAATCTCCTATGTGGGACCTTATCAAAGGCTTTCTGAAAGTCCAGGTACACTACATCCACTGGCTCTCCCTTGTCCATTTTCCTAGTTACATCCTCAAACAATTCCAGAAGTATGCCATTTGTGTCACAATGTCTTCATTAAACTTAATTTCAATCCTCAAAGTTTATAGACACTGTGATCAGAGTTGATGTTTTTGCTGGGACCTGCAGCTTCGTGCGTGGTGTATTTGGATTATCATTCATCATGTGTGCCATTCTTCAGGATGTGTTAGTCAGTCCACTACCAATGAGATAGTTTTCCAGCATTTCATGGTAAATCTTCTTCAAGTGCCTTTAAAGTATTATTTTCCAGTAACAATAATGGCGAGGCTAGCAGCAGTCAGTTGTGGAAGAGAAAATTGGACAGGAACTTATTACAACTATGCAAGCACAGTTATAATTGGAAATGGAGTTTTGATTGTCCCAGTTTCCTCTCTATCCCATAAAGTTTCACATTGATATTGCCAAGAAACTCACCACTTTAAACATGAAGGTAGATATTTACGTGTTGGATACATGCTAAAAATGCTTGTAAAAAGATAGCGGCACAACTTCAAGTTAGCGGTGTCACTGCCTTACAGCTTCAGAGACCAGGGTTTGATTTTGACCATGGGTGCTGTTTGTGTGGAGTTTGCACGTTCTCCCTTTGGCCATGGCGGCTTCCTCAGGGCCCTTGGGTTTCCTCCCCCATTCCAAAAACATGCAGGTTTGTAGGTTAATTGACCTCTGTAAATTGCCCTCAGTGTGTCGGGAGTGGTTGGGAAAGTGGAATAACATACTAGTGTGAACATGTACTCTTTGGTTGGTGTGGGCGCCGTGGGCCAGTGGACCTGCTACAATGCTGTATCTTTCAATCAATTCAATTATCTGCTAGTGATTTTTTAACTGCTTTTATTTGCTGCTGAAAAGCACACTATCACTGAATATTTGTTTAACTGTGCAGTTTCATGCCTTCAGGTTTTTATTATTGTTGGATATGATAATGAAAATATTTTCTCCTTGTGTTGTTGGCTGTTTCTTCCAATCCTATCTACCTTTCCCTTTTTTTTGCATACTGAGTATCAATGTAATATAGTATTCTAAACATCCATTTCTCGGTTCAAACTGCATTCTGTAGTAATTTTCCTTCAAGCTGATTGATTGAGGAGGTACACGGATGGTTTACATCGGTCCAAGATTCCCTTTAGAGGTGATGCACGTGTTTTATTTTTAATGACCGCATCATCCTGGTACAATTCCTCAGAATTTCTGTAGAGACATGTGGGAGTGTGGCAGCTGGTAGCGTTTATCTGCAGTGGTAATTTTTGAAAGAAATATTGCATGTTTCTGTGAAAATGTGGAAAACAAGTAAGAGACTGTGTTGATTTTAATTTATTAGAGTGTGAAAGTCAATGCTTGGAGAATGTACATACCTGCTAAGGAGTAAAGAATGATTAAGTGATTGGATGAAACTTGGCAGAAATGTACGAAAATGTAAGATTTTACATTTGTCCTGAAGAACAGCAAAGCAGAGCACATTTTTATACAGGCAGACACATCCATTTAAAACTAATGTCACATCACAGTGTGTTGGAAGGAACTGCAGATTCTGGTTTAAACCAAAGATAGACACAATAAGCTGGAGTCATTCAGCGGGTAAGACAGCATCTCTGGAGAAAAGGAAATAGGTGATGTTTCAGGTCGAGACCCTTCTTCAGACTGACGAGGACATATATTATAAACCTACTGACTCTTACAGCTATCTAGACTTCACTTCCTCCCACCCTGCCTCCTGCAGACTCTATCCCCTACTCCCAATTCTACCGTCTCCGCCGCATCTATGCCCAAGATGAGGTGTCCCATACTAGGACATCCGAGATGTCCTCATTCTTTAGGGAACAGAGGTTCCCCTCTTCCATCATAGATGGGACCCTCACCAGGGTCTCCTCAATATCCCGCAACACCGCTCTGGCTCCACCTCCCCCCAGTCGCAACAGGGACAGGGTGCCCCTAGTCCTCACATTTAACCCCATCAGCCGTCGCATACAGCACATAAACCTCTGACATTTCCGCCACCTCCATCAGGATCCCACCAATAGCCACATCTTCCCATCTCCACCCCTTTAAGCAGAGACCGTTCCTTCCGCAACTCCCTGGTTAACTCGTCCCTTCCCACCCAAATCACCCCCTCCCCAGGTACTTTCCCCTGCAACCGCAGGAGATGCAACACCTGTTCCTATGCCTTCCACCTCGACTCCTTCCAAGGCCCCCAACAGTCTTTTCAGTTCAGGCAGAGGTTCACTTACACCTCCTCCAACCTCATCTACTGTATCCGCTGTTCCAGGTATGGACTCCTGTATATATGTGAGACCAAGCATAGGCTCGGCGGTCGTTTCGAACACCTCCGTTCAGTCCGCCTAAACCTACCTGATCTCCCAGTTGCTGAACATTTTAACACCCCCTCCCATTCCCACACTGACCTTTCTGTCCTGGGTCTCCTCCATTGTGAGGCCCAGCGTAAATTGGAGGAACAGCACCTCATATTTCACTTAGGCAACTTACACCCCAGCGGTATGAACATTGACTTCTCTAACTTCGTAACCCTTGCTTTCCCTCCCTCTCCATCCCTCCCCATCCCAGTTCTCCGAACAGTCTGACTGTCCCTGATTACATTTATCTCTGTTTGCTTTGTTGTTGCCTTCTTCTAATTAACAATGATCTATTCTACCTTTTTCTTGATCTCCACCCTCTCTGATGTCTCGTTTTCACACCTTACACTTCATTATCTCTGTAGAGGAAAGAACGGCAGATGCTAATTTAAATTGAAGGTGGACACAAAATGCTGGAGTAACTCAGTGGGACAGGCAGCATCTCTGGAGAGAAGGAATGGGTGACGTTTCGGGGTCTGAAGAAGGATCTCGACCCGAAACGTTACCCATTCCTTCTCTCCAGAGATGCTGCCTGTCCCGCTGAGTTACTCCAACATTTTGTGTCCATCTTCTATATAACTTATTTGTTGTGCTTGATGAGTTGGTAAACGGGCAACATTGTGTTTTTGTGGTTGTAATGGTCATAAATCTCCAAGGGGCACACAATGGGACTGACGTTAGTTTGGATTTGTGTCGGCAAATCTGCTTGCAATAGTCTTCTTTAAACATTCCTATTGAAAGATGTAGGAGTAGTTAGATAAGGATATATTACAATATGTGAAACAAGCGGTCAATGTGAAACTTTGCTTAATGCCAGCTCAGTGGATATAAGTGAATCATTGCGCCATGAATAGCACCTATGCAGGAGCATTTTTTATTGATTGGTGAATATCCAATGTTGTCCTTTCTCGTGGAGCATATTCCCATGCGTTACAATAGTTGCCCTGCGCCTCTTGACCATATTCTGTAAGTGTGATGTTGAGTGTTTGCAGGTCAGTCAACTGTCTGGAAGCCATCGCCAAGCATTTTCCTGCCTTGAACCAGTGCCATCTGGTTCACCTCACCTTTCCCGATAACAGAGGACAATTGGCACAAAGTTTGGAACCATCACAGACTTGGGGTGGTGCAGTAATTCGGCTGAAGGAACTAGGAGTGTGGTGGGAACAAGGAACGCTGGGGTGCAAGAACTGGGACTGGGAATTAGAAGTGCAGGTTCAAGTGGTGAAGGGGGAACTTGAGGAGGGGCAGAAACTGGGGTTCAAGAACTACATGTGGTTTAGAAACTAAATGTAAGCACAGGGCTGTGGCTGGAATTACTGTTGGAAGAGCTAGGAATATGGTGGGAATTAAGGATGTGTGAACTAAAGATGGAGCAGGAACTTTGTGTGCAGTATAAATGAGATGTGCAGGGATGGGTTGCAGGAACCAATGGCATGGCAGGAACTAAACGACTTAGAGTCAATTCTGCTCCAATAACTTATGAACTTATGAAACATTTACTTTGCATTTACGATAGAAGTAGTAATGATAGTTTGAAAATTATGCTTCTAGTCCTGAAGATCAAATGGAGAAGATTTTTTTGTTATTCCCTGATCCGTGCTGCATTAATTCAGCAGCCAAGATCGGACAAAGGCAATACCAAGTCAAGTCAAGTCAAATTTATTTGTCACATACACATACACGATGTGCAGTGAAATGAAAGTGGCAATGCCTGCGGATTGTGCACAAAAAAGAATTACAGTTACAACATATAAATAAAGTTAATAAGTTACTATAGTGTAGACTAAGAATTTAGTCTCTGGGGTTATAAAAGTTGACAGTCCTGATGGCCTGTGGGAAGAAACTCCGTCTCATCCTCTCCTTTTTCACAGCGTGACAGCGGAGGCGTTTGCCTGATCGTAGCATCTGGAACAGTCCGTTGCTGGGGTGGCAGGGGTCCCTCATGATCTTGCTTGCTCTGGATCTGCACCTCCTGATGTATAGGTCCTGCAGGGGGACGAGTGCAGTTCCCATGGTGCGTTCTACCGAACGCACTACTCTCTGCAGGGCCATCCTGTCCTGGGCAGAGCTGTTCCCAAACCAGACTGTAATGTTGCCGGACAGGATGCTCTCTACAGCCCCAGAGTAGAAGCAATGAAGGATCCTCAGAGACACTCTGAATTTCCTCAGTTGTCTAAGGTGGTAAAGGCGCTGCTTTGCCTTACCCACCAGTGCGGCGATGTGCGTTGCCCACGTCAGATCCTCTGTGATGCGGACTCCCAAGTATTTAAAACTGCTCACCCTATCCACAGTAGACCTATTTATTTCCAGTGGCGTGCACGTCCTTGGATGTTTAGCCCTTCTGAAGTCCACAATCAGCTCCTTCGTTTTAGTGACATTCAAGAGGAGGCTATTGTCCTGACACCAGAGTGCCAGATCAGCCACCTCCTCCCGGTAGGCCTTCTCGTCGTTGTTGGAGATCCGGCCCACCACCACAGTGTCATCAGCAAACTTGATGATGGAGTTTGAGCTGAACCTGGCCCCACAGTCATGTGTGTACAGGGAGTACAGTAGGGGGCTAAGGACGCAGCCCTGGGGGGATCCTATGTTCAGGGTGAGGGAGCTGGATGTGTGTTCCCCCATCCTGACCACTTGGGGCCTGGCGATGAGAAAGTCCAGGACCCAGGCACACAGAGGGGTGCTAAGCCCCAGTTCCAGCAGCTTCTCAACCAGTCTGCTGGGGACTATTGTGTTGAATGCTGAACTAAAGTCAATGAACAGCATCCTCACATAGCCCCCCTGGTTGTCCAGATGAGAGAGAGCCTGTCATACCACCTGTCATGCCACCGGGTGAGGGAAGGGAGGGAAAATACATGTGGTCCCCACTCCTGGTTATTGACTCCCAGTTGTCCCATGCATTTGAATGGTTTGTAAACATTTGCCAGAGGTACCTGAAACATCTAGAAGCAGACCACTGCGTGATTCAACATAGTTAGCAGCCAAACGAGGGAGAATCAAGGGCCAAAATGGACATTGATCATGACTTGCAAAGATGTCTGACCAAACTGACATGGCTAGACACAAATGAATTTAGACAAGGCACACGCAAACCGGGATACAAAACCATGCATGCACATGCAGCCTCACAGATACACACAAAGGCAGTGTCGGGTGATTTTATTCTGTAACAAAAATACTGCTCTAAGCTGGGAAAGTCATTATAGATCTCGGATAGTGTTGAAGTCCCTGCCAGTGACTGATATCAGATAGAGTGTCACTGGCAACCTTTCAATTCAATGTTGATTGAGTACATTACAAAAGTGGGATACTACTGCATGTGCGCAATAGAATAAACGAGGATTGTGAATAGAAATGTTACTGAACCAAATGTTGTTTAAAGAACCTTTTCACAATGAGAATCAGTTTTTGGAAAATGGCTTTTTGTGTTGCCGCCTTTGCTGTGAATGGAATTATTAGGACAAAATAAACATGATCTGATATCATGGTGTTCGTGTCTGAACAGGCTAAAAGACTTTCTGTCAGGGACAGTAAAACTGCCCATTGTACAGATTCATTGACTACTCACATCAAGGTCTGATTTAATTTGGTCTCCATTGAATTATTGCTTTCTAAACATGGTTACTTGCCATTGGCACAATAAAACCATGAATTAAAGCAAATCAAATATGTTCTCATTTGGAACCTACACTGTGAAAACTGACTCCAATAGTAGCTGATCTATCAGAAGCTAAAACAAAACTAAACTAAACTGCACTGTCAAGATTCTACTAACATAAGTCGTGCATTATGAACAACCATTTACTGTGAATGCAGGCAAATGGGATTAGTTTAGACAGGCATCTTGCTCAGCATGGATGAGTTGGGCCAAAGGGCCTGTTTCTGCATTGTATAACTTTAAGACTCTATGAAAGAATTACTTTGAAAATTACACTGCATCTCTCTTTATCGTCACTGAAAACGTCATACATTTGAGCCCAGACAGAATGTGTATCTCACAATCCTTTCATCCCACTAAACTACATGGAATAATTGTGCACAATGTCCTCTACTCTATGTGCCAGTATAACTATGTTTGGGTGTTCTCTAGTGACCTCAGTGTAGTTACAAAATTCACAGCCATCTTCTAGTATCAAACAGAAATGGCGGAAACAGTTCCTGGTTTCTCCAAGGTGCAGATTTAGGTAAGTTTTGTATAGGCAGTGCACAGCAAACCTCCCTCCTGGATGATTAGACAAAACCTGCAATAACTTACTTGTTTGAGCCTAACAAGTCAAATCTAAACCTTGGTGTTGGTTTTACCATGGAATCAGGCCCTTCAGCCAATCAAGTCTGCAGTGCCCCAGCAAGTGCCCATTTATATGAATCCTACACTAACTTCCCACATTCTTCTCTAATTTCCTTGTACTTTCCCTAGATTCTACCTCTCACCTAAACACAAGGAGCGGTTTGCAATAATCAATTAACTTACCAATCTGCATGCTTCTGGGATATGGAAGAAAACGGGAGCACCCAGGGGAACTCACACAGTCGCAGGTAGAAAAAACACAAACTCCAGCCATGCAACACACAAAGTCAGGGTTGAACCCAGGTGCCAGAGCAATGAGACTGCAGCTCTGAGATGTGCTATTGTGCTGCCCAATTAATTTCATTTCTTTTAGAGATACAACACAGAAACAGGCCCTTCGGCCCACCGAGTCCGCGCCCACCAGCGATCCCCGCACATTAACACTATAATACGCGCTAGGAACAATTTACAATTTTGCCAAGCCAATTAACCTACAAACCTGTAGGAAGGAACTTCAGATGCTGGTTTAAACCAAAGACAGACACAAAATGCTGGAGTAACAGCATCTCTGCAGAGAAGGAAGGGGTGACGTTCTGGATCATTGACCCTTCTTCAGACTGATGGAATCTATCCGATATGCTAGGGACAATTTTGCCAAGCCAATTAACCTACAAACCTGTACGCCTTTGGAGTGAGAAGAAAGGGGAGCTCCCGGGGAAAACCACTGCAGACAGCATCCGTTGTCAGGATCGAAACCGAGTCTCTGGTGCTGTAATGTTACAACTCTCCCGCTGCGCCACCGTGCCGCCCTTTCTGCAGATATCCAGAGTGGAGACTCTATAATGGAGCTGAGAAGAGGGTTATTGTGGTCTCTGCTGCACCTTTGCATTGACCTGAGAAGACTGAATGTAGTTGATGGAGAGATACACTTGTGCTTTGTTCAGAGCTTTGTCGTGTGATTACAAATGCAGACATTTTTATTGGTAGAGATACCAGAGTGAAAGGTCAAATCTCATGATTTAACACCTAAAGAGTGACAGAAAAGGCCAAATCTGTCAGGTGATGGTCATTAAGTCTTCATGACTTGGGCTGCTAGAGACTAAAGATTATTTTTAAAAAGAACATAAATTCTTCGGCCATTTTTAACAGTCCACTGAGCATCTGTTGTAACACTTTGTGCATATGTATGTGAAAATATGTCTTTGTTGTAGCTTATCTTCAGGTTATTTTGGCCTTGATCAGCCATAGTAGAACTATGCGTTGGTTTAGAATCCAAGCTTGCGCTTAATTACATTCCTGAAAATTCTCCGTTAATCCCTTGATTGACAGGAAGAGGTATTTGATCTGTCTGCTGGCCTGTTTTTATCATTGGGCACTTGAGTGGGGTTCTCTTTGAAGTTATCTCTTTTGTTGTACAATTAGTCTGGGAGAAACCTTGCTTATCCTTGGACCTGGATAGATTGATGCTGCCTACCTTGACAGCATGGCGTGCAGGTCCGCTTTATTCTTTTAGCAACACAGGTTTTTTGATCCATTCTTCCCGATTTCCAATGTTTTCTATTCATGATTTTTCAGATTAAAGTCTTGCAGTCAAACAACATAAAAAGAATAAGTGTTCAAACATAATGCAATAGAAGTTCATCCTAAGCTAAATACATAACGTATCAGTGCATTTTCTTGGGTTAGTGCAGTGTACACATCATTGCTATGAAGGCCCAGGCAACCGAGGATGGATATTTATCTAAATAAATTATCTTAATTTATCTTTTGACCCCCATCTTACAGGCAAGAGATCATCAACTTTTTCCAAAATTCATGAAGTGCGCTTACTGAAGTGTGCATTTGGGGCCTGAACCTGTGAACTATTAACCAAAGTATTGCAAACATGACTGAGTGTGTTGTAAAATCACAAGCCAAAGGTTAAGGTAACTGATGTAATTTTGGATCGCTCAGCTATTTATAGTCTTGACATTCAACCTTTTGTGATATTCTCCCAAGTTTGGGGAATTTTTATTGCACGTGAATATGACCAGATTTCTAACTTAATAGAATAAAGAAGATAAAGGTTGTTCTGACAACAGTATGCCTTCTGTGGGTTGCCTCGCCATTTGTGTTGTCGTCGATTTGCAAGCCACCTAATCTTTTCTCAGAGATTTGGTCTGTTGATCACCAGTCCACAAAGTAATGCAGATGCTGGAAGTACAAAGGCTGTTCGTCAATTTTAGCAGCATCTTTGTCAGAACAGTTCATAAACAAATGTCAAACCAAAATGCTAACTCGACTATTCATTGATGCCGAATTTTCAGTTATTGGAACAGTTTTGGTGAAATTTTTGTGCTGAATATCAGAAAAATATATATTTTTGCATTTTATTAAGGAAATATACCTCAGTTAAATGTTTTAGCCAGTGTTTTATTTGTGAGAGTTTAGAATTAAGGCTGTTTTATTAATGATATAACAGGTACAATGTCTGCCACTAGTTCAAACATTATAATCACTCTGCTCATCCAGAATCCTTAGGCACAAATCTTTGGTCTGACACAAAACAGTCGGATTGTAGAAACAAAGATTTGCAGATGCTGGTTTACAAAAAAAGACACAAAATGCTGGAGTAACTCAGTGGGCCATACAATAGTGGGATTGTGTAGATGAGAGTTTGATGGTCGTTCCAGACTCATTGAGCCAAAGGGCCTGTTTACATGCTGTATCTCTCTATCACCATCTGAACTAAGCAATGCAAAGTCACTCACCAAGGTGTTAAAATGGATTGTCATATAATTTGAATAATTGAACTTTGAATTAAAACTAAACCTAATACTTCTCACACAATAATTAGTTGGAATTTACAGGATGTCCCATGCAATCTTAACCAAATTGCTGCTGCTGTTCTCAGTGGCAGCGGCCACAAGGTAGACTGGGAACGTTGTATATTATGGAGCTGTTATGATGTAGAAGGGTGGGTCTGTTGGCACAATACATTCAACCAGCTCTGTCCAGGATGGTGTTTGATTTTCAGTCCTATTGCAGTTGCACCCATCCTACATATTGAAAGATGCCCTTGGATTCCTGACGTGTGGCTCATTGTTGCTGGTTAGGCCTGAGGTCAGCATCTTATGTAACCAACTTCCTGTACACACGATGCTTTGCAACTGTCTACTCCCAACATGAAGAAACAAATTTGACAATTCAAATAATTTTTCATGCAATAAAGTTGCGTTTGCGTTATTAAAGAATTTATGTTGCAACAACACATTTTCTTGAGGTAGAGTTCAAACAATGATCTGTCATCAAATAAAGTACTTTTGACTTTTTTTGAAATGAGCGATCCAAGATGTGCTGAGTCAAAATTTTAATGCAGGTCTCAGCCAATTGTGAAATGCCAGCCTAAAATGCAGCTTGCATTGGGTTTAACTGCTAGATCCATGTCGGCCCATTCCGACATTCAAATACACTGGTACTCCTGTTATTTTCACATAAATTTGTAATCACATCACATCAAAGATAAATTAAGCCTGCTAATTTCAACAGGTTTTATGAAGACAATAGACAATAGGTGCAGGAGTAGGCCATTCGACCCTTTGAGCCAGCACTGCCATTCACTGTGATTATGGCTGATCATCCACAATCAGTACCCCGTTCCTGCCATCTCTCCATATCCATTGACTCCGCTATCTTTAAGAGCTCTATCTAACTCTCTCTTGAGAGCACCCAGAGAATCGGCCTCCACTGTCTTCTGAGGCAGTTTGTTAATTGTGATAATCAAGACATTTTTTCATCCATAACATAAACGGTTTCAAGACCTTTACTATTAAATATAATATCTACTATTAAGGCCTTTACTATTTACTATCACAATATTTTTTTTACCGTAATCTTACTATCTTACAATAGTTCTAACCTTTGAATAAATTGACCGTGATCTTCAGATAAATATCATATTTATCGTTGAACTGCCCTTTCAGTTCTGGTCCATGTTCAGGTTGTATTTCTGAGCTTTCCAAGCATTGCAGAAACACTTGTATTATCATAAATATAAGATGAAGTGATTTCAAGTAATTTAGTCTCTGTGGTATGCTGTGTACTTAAGTGTACCCTTCTGTTAAAGGAGTAACAATGGCAGGAAGTCTATTACACACTTAACAGGACTGTGTGCACAATTGATGGTTGGCAGTTAAAAGTTGATCTGAAATGTTTTGGCATTTTATCAAGTGAAATGTTCTGCATCTGTTTAAATCACCGTAATGTCTGATTGTGATGATGTCTTCACAGTTCATGGAATAATTGAGAGAAAACTCAGGAGATATCAAGTGTAAATAGGAACTAGCTGTGGAAGATACTCCTATTCATTTACATTCATTTTCCTTTAACAAAGATACGACTAGAACTAAAACACCCTGTGATTAGTTTGGTTGGATGTGGGTTTCAAACCTTTTACAGTCAATCTATTCACTACTGTATAATTAATGTGTCAACTGATCAAATTTACATGTTATTATATTTGTTAATTGTGATAATTAAGACATTTTTTCATCCATAACATAAACGGTTTCAGCAGTTTAAAGGAGCGTGATGAAAGCAAATCGATGAGTCAAATATAAAATCCTGTCTCACTGAAACAGTTCCCTTGTGCACGGTGCTAATACTTGGCCGGTGTTTTGGGCTGAGAAGCCTGAGAGACGTTGTCCTCCAACTCGCCCACACTTCAGCTGCTCCATGTAGTGATGATGGGAGATGTGAGCAGTAAATTTAGTTAGCAGCAAACCTTTAGTCATTTTTCTTCTTGTCATTTTATGAAGGTTTAAATGTGGCCAGAGTTGCCACCGGAAATAGGATCTCATTCACCATGTTGAAACAAAGGACTGCAGATGCTGGTTTACCCAAAAGGACAGTGCTGGCTCGAAGGGCCGAATGGCCTACTTCCGCACCTATTTTCTATGTTTCTATGACACAACGTGCTAGGGTAAATCAGCAGCTCTGAAGATAGCCCAGCAATCTGAATAAATGTCCCGATGCGAAACGTCACCTATCCATGTTCTCCAGAGATGCTGCTTCACCCGCTGAGCTACATTGTGTCCTTTCTCTTTCACCTTAATCAAATCCCTCTCCTCTTCCCACGTCAGAAGTCCTATTTGCCCTTGCACAGCCAAACAGCAAACTCCTTTAATAAAAATTAGTTGACAGCAGGAAGAAGAAGATGAATCCTGACATCTGACATGCATGAACACAATGGTGTTCAGATTTCCCCAGATCCACACAAAGACTTCCTTCCAGCAATCATTCCCAATAGATCTGATCAACTAAAGACACAGAGTGCTGGAGTAACTCAGTGGGTCAGGCAGCATCCCTGAAGAACATGAATAGGTGACATTTCATATGTGGACCCTTCCTCAGACTCTGAAGAAGGGTCCCGTCCCGAAATGTCACCAATGTTCTCCAGCAATGCAGCAATGTTCTGCAGCAATGCACCAATGTTCTCCAGCAATGCACCTATGTTCTCCAGCAATGCACCAATGTTCTCCAGCAATGCACTAATGTTCTCCAGCAATGCAGCAATGTTCTGCAGCAATGCACCAATGTTCTCCAGCAATGCAGCAATGTTCTCCAGCAATGCAGCAATGCAGCAATGTTCTCCAGCAATGCAGCAATGTTCTCCAGCAATGCACCCATGTTCTCCAGCAATGCAGCAATGTTCTCCAGCAATGCAGCAATGTTCTGCAGCAATGCAGCAATGTTCTCCAGCAATGCACCAATGTTCTCCAGCATTGCACCTATGTTACTCCACACTCTGGGCCTTTATTTTGTAAACCTGCAACTGCAGTTCTTTGTTTGTACAAATCTAATCAACCATCAGAGATACATTTCACGAACCAAAGAATGTTTCCTGGGGCCATCTTGGAAAACAGATGCAAGGCAGCCTAAATGCAGTACGTTTTCAGTATAGTAATCACAATGTTTAACTACACACATCCTTTGCAATCCTGTTAGGTTCTGCTGTTGTTAAAAGCCACAGTCTATATTCGTTTGTGACTTCCTGGGTAAGGCTACGATGCTCCTTGAATTTGAGTGGTATTTTATAAAGGTCAGCAATATTGGCCTATTTTGCAGCCAAGCCAAATTTTGTAGATACAGTGACGAAAGATGCCAAGAGAAACTGTTGTACTGTATCACCATCTGCCACATTGGCCAGAGGGAGGGAACCAAATCACTATGGAAGGATGATTTCAGTAACGCCATCCTCAAAGTATCAGGTTCTTTATATTGCCTAATGACCTAAACATTACTTTGAACAAGGAGCACATTAGTACATCATATACAGGGTAGAATTAACTGGAGTAAATCTGGTATGGATTTCTTTAAATGCAAATGTTGGTAGGAACTTTGACGTTTTCAATTCTCAGAAAGGTAATTAACATTAAGAAGACTGACATGTGCTTTGAAGGAGAACATTTTGCCCCAGTAAGGATGGAGTGGCAAGGGAATTTTTAAGATATTGGGCAGGTAGGTCTGTAACCAGAGAGTTAGCAGCGGAACACAGCACAAGGGAGAGAGAGAAAGGAAGTCTCTGAAGCCAGCAATGCCTTCTAATTACAATACTTAAAGTGATCGTTGGCCTCATCTTGGCATAAGCTGAATGCAAAAGCAATAAAACGAGTATTATTGAGAGCACGGCTTTGTTGTTTACTTGTCGCAAAACAGGACAGTTACACTGACGTCAGTCTTCATTATCCCCATCAGTCGGTTGCGTGCCAATTGATTCTTTAATTGTGCTTAACTAGCAATGTCAGTGCTGGTGAACAAAATATGTTTTGGACAGATTAGCAATTTATACATGGTCAAATACCAGCGGAGCTCGCTTCGACAATGCACAAGGGCAACAATGTATATTTTTTCCCCCGCAAGAGCTAACCTGTTGCCTTTCTGACTAAATTTTAAACTATCTGAAATGGCTTGAATGTTTCAGATTTATATCTTCAAATTTCCATCTTTGTTGAATGTGCCTTGGGTCCCAGATTACACTCTTCCCCATTTCAAGCACGGAATGCCAGCCGGGAGCAGGAGTGAAGTGCTGCTCTCACATCCCAATGCACTGTAGAAGGGGACTTCCTTTCACACAAAGGCTGGTGGGTGTATGGAACAAGCTGCCAGAGGAGGTAGTCAAGGCTGGGACTATTCCAACGTTTAAGAAACAGTTAGATAGGTACATGGACAGGACAGGTTTGGGAGGATATGGACCAAACGCAGGCAGGTGGGACTAGTGTAGCAGGGACATGTTGGCCGGTGTGGACAAGTTGGGCCAAAGGGCCTGTTTTCACACTGTATCACTCTGTGACTCTATGACTCTCCTGGATACAGCATCGTCTCATTGGGCCGAAGAGCCCTTTCAAAGCTATACCACTTCAGGACAATTATAAGTTTCGTACCTATTGCCTTGGTTGAAATGGGTAAAACCCTCAAAGCATCAAGCTTGGCATATCACAAACATTTGATTTACATGCACACTGGCATCTCACTGAGCACTCCGGCAGTGTTCCTAGGAACAAGAACACAAATGGAATCAATACTAAATGGGGTCAGCCTAGCATGAAATATAAAATGGTGTGATACCAAAAGCACTGGTGTGCAGGAGCTTGGTGAGATCTCCTGCCCTCAACACTGCTGTCCTGGAATCTCTTGGAATGAGCCACATGTAGTGAGCTCATTATTTTTCCATGTTCATTGGAGGTGGTCCTTGCTGGGCAGAATTGATTGTCCATCCTGATTCCCCCAGGCTAAGGAGACAGTTTAGAGTCATCCACATTGGTAGGTCTGAAGTCACAAGCAGGCTGAATAACCAAGGATATCACATTTCCTGAAGGACATGACCAGGACCAGATGAAGTTTTATATCAATCAAACAATGCATGGCTACGATTAACACGACCAGCATTTATTTAATAACTCATGATCTAATTAATTCTTTGAATTTAAATTCTTCAGTTGTATTCAATTGAGAGATTCAAATTCGGGCATTTAGATCAATGGTCCAGAATTCTGGCTGCTAGGCCAATATATTAGCCACCGGGCAATGCTACCCACGGTGGGCTATTGTGTTTTGATTGAACTGTTGAGGGATATCGAAGACTAGTTGACCTCACGATTGCTCACCATCTTCACTGCTTTTTAGACCTCCTCTTCCATCTTCCTTTCTCGAGCCATTCTAAAAATATAGGTGTTCAAATATGTCTTTGATTATCTCTCCCATTACTTCCACAAAGATAGGCCAGTCTATTTTCACTGTGAAAAACATCAGGATTCTTTTCAACATTAAAGGTGCTATTTAAACGCATGATATTTGTTATATTTGTGCTCTTTACCAAGTTAATATGACATGATACTCATTTTTAATAACAATGTCATGGTTGTGGCAATTTTAATCAGTAGCTGTAATCAGTTATTGCCTCACCCATCCTCTGTAGTTGGCTGTTAAGGTGCAGAGCGAGAATATTATGTTGGTTATCTGTTTGCTTTCCACGTCCGCACTGAGATTATCCATCTTGTTTAGATGCCAGTAATCTCATTTTCATCTCTGTGGTGTTTAGTTTCACAGGGTGTGGATGGCAATTGCTGGAGGTTTGAAGCATTTATGTTGATTGTGGATGAATTTTCCCAGGAACAGTTGATATCAGAAATGCTCAGAGCAAACAAATCAAGCACTTTTTGAAGTTGCAACGAACAAGACAGGGAGGCATTGTTACCGAATTTGGAAGTTTGTCAGGATTTTTCTTTGTGAATGTAAATTGGCTGAGAGAAGCACTGTAAAGCATATCATACTGTTCACTCCTGCCGCAATCTGTGAAGTCGAGATGGTCACGGGAACAGGGAATAATTGCAGATTTGTATTGTTAACTGGAAACTTGCTATAAGTTGAAAGCTGAACTTCTCTCTAGGTTTGTGTTATTTGTGATAGAAGCCAACGATGAAGCTGCAAGTGTCACTGTTGAGCCTTCCCAACACAATTAATGCCTGTTGGTATAAAACCAGCCTCTTTGAAAGGGTGTGCTTCAATCTTTTTTTAATGAATGTGGAAAGATGGAAAATCAAGAGTACAGTGGACTCAAATAATAGCAGCCTCATTTCACTCTTAAAAGATTAAATCTCAGGAGTAAAATGTGCAAAATGAATTCATTTAGATTAGTTTCAGAGAAATAGGAAACTATGCACTGATGTTGCTTCATTAATTTTTATCTGATTTACTGTGATAGAACTCTTTGTTCTAGTGTCTGTTGGCAACAATTGCATAGTGCAGCAATAAACTTGTATTTATTATGAAATGCTGCTAAACCTGCTTTCCTAGAAGTGTGTACAATGCATTAAGTATATAAGAATAAATTAATTTGGATTAGAAATTAAAAATTTGTGAGATTTCACATCTATTTTTTTAATTTCTCAGGAGTTCACTGACTCTCATTGGATTGCATTGCCATAGGTGTTGTGTGGTAAACCTTTTGACTGTGGATGGCCCCCATCATGGTCTAGCTCTATGTTTATACTTTGGGAACCAATTGATGCTTAGCAGGACGAAGGCACCAAAAGTAATTTAAATCATGTAGATACAAGGAACTGCAGATGCTAGTTATAGATGCTACAAAAAAAACACAAACACAGGGCTGGAGGCTGTAGGAACTCAGCGAGTCAGGCAGCATCTCTGGAGAACGTGGCTATGCGACGTTTTGGGTCAGGGCCATTCTTCAGAAGAAGGATCCTTACTTAAAATGACTGCATCTGCAAGTTCTCCGGAGATGCCGCCTGACCCGCTGAGTTAGTGCAGCACTTTGAGTTAATTTGAATCATTGTTGGCTAGGGGCATTGAGTTGACATTGTAAGACCGAGCTGTTGCCCTGGTTGAGAACAAGAAACAACCAATCACATGGAGTAAGTCCACGTTGTTCACATTATCTCAGTTGCAGTAATTTCACCCAATTAGGTTTTCGGTTGGATAGATTCTTTTCTCTCATCCTTTTTTGAAAATCCAGGAAAGCCAGTTTGGTTAAAATTATTGAACAAATCACACACAGACAGGACTCTTTTTCTGGAGATTTGAAAATGTCAAAATAATTAAGGGAATTGGTAGGGTGGATGTGGAGGAAATGTATCTACACCTGGGAGATTTAAACAAAAAACATAAATATAAGATAGGTCTTGACAGTTTTGAAGATTTAGGATAAATCTCCTTCCACAGAGAAGTGGTGAGATTGGATTGTACGGGTGGTGCAGGTGATCCTTGGATTGCAGGAGTGGAAAGAGAAGGATGCGAGAGGGAAGGAGTGAAGGAGGCACATGGGCTGTGTAAACACTGAAAAAGACTATCTGTACACGTGGGTTGAGGGTTTTGCGAAATCTGGTTGAAGTGTGCTAGCAGATTACAGAAAGCTATTTGTATTCTGCTTCCTTGGGACTTGCCTGCGCCGCCATCTTCTGCCTCGTGGTTTCCAGACATCTGCTTCCTTGGGACTTGCCTGCGCCTCCATCTTCTGCCTCGTGGTTTCCAGACATCTGCTTCCTTGGGACTTGCCTGCGCCTCCATCTTCTGCCTCGTGGTTTCCAGTGACTTCATACACTTCACCTCCAATTTCCATCCTGCCCTTAAATATACCTGGACTATCACTGACATCTCCCTCCCGTTTCTGGACCTCACCATCTCCATCACAGGAGACAGACTAGTGACGGACATTTACTACAAGCCCACCGACTCGCACAGCTATCTGGACTACACTTCTTCCCACCCGGTCCCCTGCAAAAAGTCTATCCCCTACTCCCAATTCCTCCATCTACGCCGCATCTGCGCCCGGGATGAGGTGTTTCAGACTAGGACTTCCGAGATGTCCTCGTTCTTCAGAAAACGGGGCTTCCCCTCCTCCATTATAGATGAGGCTCTCACTAGGGTCTCTTCTACATCCCGCAGCTCCGCTCTTGCTCCCCCTCCCCCCACTCACAACAAGGACAGGATCCCCCTCGTTCTCACCTTCCACCCAAGCAGCCAGCGGATCCAACATATCATCCACCAACATTTCCGTCACCTACAATGGGACCCCACCACTGGCCATATCTTCCCATCCCCTCCCCTCTCTGCGTTCCGCAGAGACCGTTCCCTCCGTAACTCCCTGGTTCACTCGTCCCTTCCTACCCAAACCACCCCAACCCCGGGCACTTTCCCTTGCAACAGCACGAGATGCAACACCTGTCCCTTTACCTCCCCCCTCAACTCCATCAAAGGACCCAAACAGTCTTTCCAGGTGAGACAGAGGTTCACCTGCACCTCCTCCAACCTCATCTATTGCATCCGCTGCTCTAGATGTCAACTTATTTATATCGGCGAAACCAAGCGCAGGCTCGGCGATCACTTCGCTGAACACCTGCGCTCGGTCCGCATTAACGCAACTGATCTCCCGGTGGCCCAGCACTTTAACTCCCCCTCCCATTCCCAGTCTGACCTCTCTGTCATGGGCCTCCTCCAGTGCCATAGTGAGGCCCGCCGGAAATTGGAGGAGCAGCACCTCATATTTCGCCTGGGCAGTTTGCAGCCCGGTGGTATGAACGTCGACTTCTCCAACTTCAGATAGCTCCTCTGTCCCTCCCTTCCCCTCCTCCTTCCCAGATCTCCCTCTATCTTCCTGTCTCCACCTATACCCTTCCTTTGTCCCACCCCCGACATCAGTCTGAAGAAGAGTCTCGACCCGAAACGTCACCCATTCCTTCTCTCCTGAGATGCTGCCTGACCTGCTGAGTTACTCCAGCATTTTGTGAATAAATCGATTTGTACCAGCATCTGCAGTTATTTTCTTATACAGAAAGCTATTTGTTCTGAATCTTAATTCCCATGTTTTGCCCATCAGCCAAATGCAACTGAGCTCTTACCCACCGGATTCAACCTGATTGGTGAACTTAGTCTATAATAAGAGATAATTTAACATACATAGCAACAACAGACGTTGCATGTAACTAATCAATTAGAATCAGCAAATTTTAAAAAAACACCTGTTTTATAGGGACTGTGGAGACTGTATCAAGAATGTTGATTCTGCTGAAAGGCATTTTAATTTTATTTATTACACTCAAGCATTTAGATTCTCTGATCTATGTAAATCACAAAGAATATACTTTTTCACAGTGTATTGAATTACTTTGTGTCAGTATAATAATCAGCACTTCACTTTAATGGACCTAATAACCTTTATACATATTTCTCAAATCACTTTGTGTCAGATTTTAAATACTTCCTTTTGGATTTAATTTCCACCCTGCCATCGTCATCGTTGTTGCCTTGCTTGATGTTCTATGTAACTGAATCTAATAGAGGATGTTTGAAAGTCATGCCCAGTTTCTTGCAGTCTGTATAAACTAAAGACTGCAGTAGTGTTATTCTGTTTAGATCAGTATCATTTCCATCTTTGCAATTTTAATTTCAATATCCTGATGGTAAGGCTGAGCTAACAAGGGTCAGTCAGGCAAATCAAAATTGCAAATCATGTACCCTTGCTCAAAAGAGGCCAGTGAGTCTAAACCTTGATGGTAGGGAAGTTGACACAACAAAAGTCCAGGACTAAATGTAAGACTCATTTGGACAAGTACAGATTAATAAAAAAGAGTTTGCAGAGAGAACATTGGATGTGGGTAATGCGATTGAATTTTTTGATAAGATACTTGGGACAAACAATAAAGTCTGTTATTTGTTGACATTCCAAAGCCTTTTCATGAGTTGCTACATACAAGGTGGGTGAATGTTGGGGAAATTGGCTTAATAATAAGAAACAACGATGACCTGAAGGAGCTTCCTCGCAGCTGCAGGATTGCTTCGAAAGGACCAACTGGGATATTTTTGAGGATCAGGACTTGGAGGAGTACACATCAACTGTACTTTGCTACATCCAAAACTGTGTTGACAATGTCACCGTCGACAAACGCATCCGGTTGTATCCCAATCAAAAACCCTGGATGACAAAGGATGTCAGGTCTCTCCTCAAGGACCGTAACACCGCCTTCAGGTCTAGTGATAGAGCTCTATACAGTGCTGCTAGAACCAACCTGAAGAGAGGCATCAAGGATGCCAAAGCGTCCTACAAGAGGAAGATTGAGGACCACTTTTCCAACAATGACCCACGGCGGGTATGGCAAGGCATCCAGCACATCACCAACTACAAGACCAGCAACTGCACGACTGCCGACGGCGACGCCTCGCTGGCTGAGGAACTTAACTGTTTCTTTGCTCGTTTCGAGGTGAAAGCTACAGTGGCAGACATTACACCCTCTCCAGCACCTGACAGCAACACCTTCACTGTGCAGGAGTATGATGTTAAGCGCGTGCTCAGAGCAGTGAATCCCAGGAAAGCTGCAGGCCCCGATGGTGTGACGGGCAGAGTGCTGAGGGAATGTGCAGACCAATTATCTGAGGTCTTCACAAAAATCTTCAACCTGTCCCTTTTAAAATCCACCATCCCTCCCTGCCTGAAGTCCGCCATAATCATCCCACTGCCGAAAAAGTCTGTCATCAGCGGTCTTAACGACTACCGTCCGGTAGCACTCACACCGGTCATCACAAAGTGCTTCGAGAGACTGGTCCTGCAGCACATCAAAGCCAGCCTCCCACCCACCTTCGACCCACACCAGTTTGCCTACAGAGCAAATAGGTCTACAGGGGATGCCATCGACACTGCTCTTCACACTGCACTGACCCACCTTGAACACCAGGGGAGCTATGTGAGGATGCTCTTCCTCGACTTCAGCTCTGCCTTTAACACGGTCATCCCGAGCAGACTGGTCACCAAACTTTCCGACCTTGGATTTTCCCAAACCATCTGCCAATGGATCAAGGACTTCCTGACCAACCGCCCCCAGACCGTCAAAATAGGCCCTCACCTCTCCTCCACCATTACACTGAGCACCGGCTCACCACAGGGCTGTGTGTTGAGCCCCATCCTTTACTCCCTCTACACTCACGACTGCGCCCCCACCCATCCCACCAACACCATCATCAAGTTCGCGGATGACACGACTGTGGTTGGACTCATCTCAGAAGGAGATGAGACAGCCTATAGGGATGAAATCCAAAGGCTGGCAGCATGGTGTTCAGTGAACAATCTGGTCCTGAACTCCTCCAAAACAAAGGAACTTATAATTGACTTTAGAAAAACCAGTGGAGATTACGACCCACTCTACATCAATGGGGTCTGTGTGGAAAGGGTACCAGCTTTCAGGTTCCTGGGTACGCACATCGCAGAGGATCTTACCTGGTCTACCAACACCATCACCACAGTAAAGAAGGCACAGCAGAGACTCCACTTCCTGAGGATCCTCAGGAAAACCAACCTGCAGGAGAAGCTCATGTTGTCCTTCTATCGCTGCTCCATCGAGAGTGTGCTGGCATACTGTATAACCACATGGTATGCCAGCTGCTCAGAAAAGGACAGGAAGGCCCTTCAGAGGGTCATCACGACGGCCCAGAAGATCATCGGCTGCTCACTGCCCTCCCTGGAGCACCTGTTCAGCCTACGCTGCCTCAGTAGAGCAGGCAAAATAATAAAAGATCCATCCCACCCCGGCCACCGTCTGTTTGTTCATCTGCCCTCTGGTCGACGTTTCAGGTCGATCAAATCCCGAACAAACAGACTTAAGAACAGTTTTTACCCCAGGGCCATACGAGAACTGAACACTACCTTTGCACTAGGCAACACCGTTAAAAAATCTTGTACTTAATATAATTGTATTTAATTGTATTTATGTATTTATTTGTTTTTGCATTTATTGCATATATGTTTGTACGCACCGTCAGGATTGGCTATTTTTTTAATTTCGTTGTACTCGTTGCAATGACAATAAATGAATATTATTATTATTATTATTATTATTATTTATTTTTCAAAGTTCACCAACATAAATAGTGGTGTCCCCTGGTGGTCAGTTTTAGAATTACTCCTTTTCTTGGTATGTATTAACAACTTGAAGATAAAATACAACCTGGAAGTATAATGGACACTAAGAAGTCTGATGACACAAGTCAAAACAAACTTAGATTGGTGGGACGGGTGGTCACGATGTAGATAAAGTTTAATACAGTGCAGAGCAAAGTGATATATTTAGGTTGGAAGAACAAAGAACAAAGATGATGGAATCTTGAGAGAAACAATACTCTGGAGTAACTCAATGAGTCAGGCAGCATCTGTGGAAGAAATCAGTGAGTTATTGTCACGTGTACCAATTAAGGTACATGGATGCATGAGGCAGTCCTGATTCAATCATCGATGTAGCAGAGAAATACACTCCTTACTTTTCCCTCCCCTCACACATACATCCCTCCATCTGACTTTACATTTCACACATCTTCTCTCTTTATCTGACACCTTTTTGTCCCCTTTACCTCTCTAGCTTTGTCACTTACTCCACCTATCTGCCAATCACAACCCCCTGCCGCCTCACCTGTATCTACCTATCACTTGACAGGCTTTGACCCACCGCTCTGTTCCAGCTTTCTCCCCCTTACTACAATCAGTCTGAAGAAGGGTCCCGACCCAACACTTTGACGGTACATTTCATAGAAACATAGACATAGAAACATAGAAATAGGTGCAGGAGTAGGCCATTTGGCCCTTCGAGCGAGCTCCACCATTCAACATGATCATGGCTGATCATGAAAAATCAGTACCCCATTCCTGCTTTCTCCCCATATCCCTTGATTCCGTTAGCCCTAAGAGCTGTATCTAACTCTTGAAAACATCTAGTGAATTGGCCTCCACTGCCTTCTGTGGCCAAGAATTCCACAGATTCACAACTCTCTGGGTGAAAACGTTTTTCCTCATCTCAGTCCTAAATGGCCTACCCCTTATTCTTAAACTGTGATCCCTGGTTCTGAACTCCTACAACATTGGGAACATTTTTCCTGTCCAATCCCTTAAGAATTTTATATGTTTCTCTATGTTTCTCCATGATCATTGATCATTGATAAAGTCAATTCATGAAGTCAGGAGCAGAATTAAGCCACTTGTCCCAATGAGTGTACTCCGCCATTCAATCATGACTGATCTATCCTTCCTTTTCAACCCCATTCTGCTGCTGCTTCTCCCCATAATCCGGTATGTCAAAGAGGATTCTCTTGAATTCTACAGGTGTACAGTAGAGACCACATTGATTGGTTGCATCATGGCCTGGTTCGGCAACTCAAACGTCCAGGAGTGGAAAAGACTGCAAAAAGTTGTGAACACTGTCCAGTCGATCACCGACTCTAACCTCTGCACCATCGAAGGGATTTATCAGAGATGCTGCCTCAAAAAGGCAGCCAGTATCATCAGAGACCCACACCATCCTGGCCACACACTCATTTCACCCCTGCCATCGGGAAGAAGGTACAGGAGCCTGAAAACCGTGATGTCCAGGTTCAGGAACAGCTTTTTCCCTGCAGCTGCCAGGCTATTAAACCCGACAACCTCAAATAAGCTCTGAACTTCAATAGATTATTATTATTATTATTATTATTATTATTATTATTATTATTATTATTATTATTATTATTACATTACTATTATTTGTTTTTTTGATTATGGGTGTATGTGTACATATATATATATATATATATATATATATATATATATATGTCTGTATGTACTTGTGAGGATGTGTGGATATACACACTGAACATTTTTTTCTGTCGCTAATCATATTGTTTACAGTGTACTCTGTTTACATATTCTGTCGTGTTGCAGCAAGTAAGAATTTCAGTGTTCTATCTGGGACATATGACAATAAAACACTCTTGATCCGTACTAATCAAGAATCTGTCAAATTCCATTTTAAAAATACCCAATGTTTTGTGCATAATCTGAAGGGTATAAACCAGGACAGAAAGACTTGGGGAGACTGCAACTAGATTACCACACACAGTTTAATTTCAGAGTGATTCCATTCATGTCCCCTCTGGAGATTAGGATGAGAGGCAACCTTGCTGAAACAGGGAGCTGGTCAGAGTCAATGCTGCCTAGTGGAACTAATTGAGTGTAATCAGTGTGCAGGAGATGTTGGCTTTAGAGAGGACATGAATGGTGGTAAACTTCGTGTTCAGACAGTTTTGGAGATTTATTTCAGAGACAACATTGGTAGTATCTCTGGAGCACATCTCTGGATGTGGAGAGGATGTTTCCACTAGGGGGAGTCCAGGACTAGAGGTCAGCCTCAGAATTAAAGGACGTTCTTTTAGGAAGGAGATGAGGAGGAATTTCTTTAGTCAGAGGGTGGTGAATCTGGAATTATTTATCACGTGGAGGCCAAGTCAATGGATATTTTTAAGGTAGAGATAGATAGATTCTTGATTAGTACGGGTGTCAGGGGTTATGAGTAGAAGGCAGGAGAATGGGGTTAGGAGGGAGCGATAAATCAGCCATGATTGAATGGCGGAGTAAACATTGATGGGCCGAATGGCCTAATTCTGCTCCTATCATTTATGACCTTATGACAAGGAACTGCAGATGTTGGGATCTTGAATAAAACACAAAGTGCTGGAGAGGTCTTGGGGTCTAAGTCCATAGCTCCCTGCAAGTGGTAACAGGAGTAGATAGAGTGGTAAAGAAGGCATATGGTATGTTTGCTTTCATAGATCAGGACATTGAGTATCAGAGTCAGGAAGTTTTACAGGACTTTGGTTCGGCCGTATTTGGAGTATTGCATGCAGTTCTGGTCGCCCCATTACAGGAAGAATATGGAGGCTTTGGAAAGAGTGCAGAGAAGGTTTATCAGAATGATGCTTGGATTAGAGGGATTAGCTACAGGGAGAGATTGGACAGACTTGGATTGTTTTCTTTGGAACACTGCAGGTTGCAAGAAGACATGATAGAACTACATAAATTTACGAGAGGCATAGATAGGGTAGACAGTCAGAATTGTGTTCCCAAGATGGAAAAATCAAATACCAGAGGGCATAGTTTTGAGGTGAGAGGAACAAAATTTAAAGATGACTAGACAAAGTGGACCCGACCCGTTGGGCCCAAACCTCTCCTGCATTGGTGCAGCACCCTGTCCTCCCCCCCCTCCCCTCTCTCCTCAACCCCCCCTCCCCTCTCCCTTCTCCCCCACTCCCCCCTCCCTCCTCCCCTCCCCCTCCCCTCCTTTTAAACTTTAAAATGTGAATAACTTTAAAACTATAACACCAATTCCAATAAAACTACTTGCATTATCACAATTATGACAAATGACAATGGTGAGTAAGGTGGGCCTAAAATTGTCGCACTATTGTGTACCGTTTTGGCTGAAGTTCAGTCACAAACAAGATAACAAACGAGAGTTTTAGTATATAGATATGCGGGACTACTTTTTTACATCGCGGGTGGTGAGGGCCTGGAATGCACTGCCAGGGCGGTGGTTGGGGTAGATACGATAGTGGCATTTAAGAGATTTTTGGATAGGCACATAGATATGCAGGGAATGGAAGGATATGGGTTTTGTCCAGATAGATAAGAGATGGTCTTGGCATCATGTTTGACACAGAGAGGGTCGAAGGGCCTTCAAGAAGCCTTGATCTTCAAACATCCTTTTCTTTAGTCAACCAGTGGCTATGTTACTGCAGTGAAGGTGATGGTGAATTTTATCATCGATGGTCAGCTTCACTGAAAGGTGGCTTCTGCGATATAGAAACAGTCCAGTTTTTGCAGTGAGCTTGTCAGAGCGAGGTGTTGTATAGATGAGCCAGGCTGATAATGAGCACTGAACTGATGATAAGATAACTGATGATCAGTCTGAAGAAGGGTCTTGACCCGAAACGTCACCCATTCTTTCTCTCCCAAGATGCTGCCTGACCCGCTAAGTTACTCCAGCATTTTGTGTCTACCTTTGATTTGAACCAGCATCTGCAGTTTTTTTCCTACCCCCCTCTAATACAATCAGTCTGAAGAAAAGTCGCGACTCAAAATGTCCCCTAGTCCCCTATCCATGTTCTCCAGAGATGCTGTCTGACCTATTGAGTTATTCCGACTGAGTTATCTTCACTAGTCCACCTATCGTCACTTGTGCTAGCCCTACAGCTATCTGAG